>NC_142877.1:67282500-67907500 GCF_051225735.1 Oryctolagus cuniculus | reverse complement strand
GTGCCTGAGAAAGCAGTGGTAGATGGCCCAAGTGCTTGGGCCCCTGCACCCATGTGGGAGATCAGAAGAAGCTCCTGGCTCCTGGCTTTAGCCTGGCCCAGTCTCAGATGTTGCAGCCATTTGGGGAGTGAACCAACAGATGGAAGACCTCTGTGTGTGTGTGTATGTGTGTGTGTGTGTGTGAGAGTGAGTGTGTGTGTGTAACTCTACCTTTCAATAAAAAATAAATCTCTAGAGCAACAAGTTTGTGTTATGGAAAGGTCTTGGGAATGGATCCCATGTGTAGTGAGACTAGATTGAAAGATCTGAGTTCCTAAAGATTTAATGTCATACACCCAGCATATCAGCCCAGAACCTCCTTGATCACCACAGGTGAACGTATTCCTAGAGACAGCATTCCTTTTCTACTTTAAAACCATGCTGAACTGCCCATTGTTCTTTGAACAGATCACACCATGCCATGTGCTGCACATGAACTTGATGCTTTGCATTTCTGGCAGACTCCTTATTAAGACTCCTCAATCACAGCCAGGCAATTTTGGCAATTGTTTTCCTTTGCCTTCATTGTATGTAGTATCTCTTCCCCCTGTAATACCCATCATGTGTTACTTCCAATGTTTTCTTTCTCTATTTTTTCTATATAATAAATGATGAACTCCTACAGCTCATATTTTTAAAAATTTATCTGTACATTTTTAGTGCCTATCACAAAATTAGATCCCAAAGAATAGTTGTGGCATGAATGAAGAATTGAGTAAAATTCTCTGAGTTTCAATTTTCTGATCTGCATAATAGGAATAATAATAATTATAGATGTTTTTGAGATTCAGCATAAGTTGAGAATGAGAAGGTTCTTTGCAAGTACATTATCAAGAAGACCAAGATATTATGTGTTTGTCCAAATGTTTATGATCTGGTCAATCACTTTACACATGTATAATTTCTACAGAATCCAGGGCTCTTTACCTACTTTATATTTACAGAAAATGGAAACAAAGAAGGAATTGAGAAGAGGACACAATTCTGATTTTAGCCATGTAAAAATTAGTAATATAACCAAGGCTTATTCAAGGCAATGTAATTTCTATGTCTAGGTAGTTATATGGATTCAAGTCTCCTACAAACTCTTAGCTCCAATTAACCTCTTTAGACACTGAAGCAGCCCCATGTGAAATTGAAGTGTGTAAGTTAAAATAAGAATGATGCTTATCAAGCCAATCTCACTTGTTGAAATTACCTCCATATCATATAGTAAGCGTAAAAACCAACGCTTAGGGGATTTTCTCTGCTTTAAAAGAACTTGAGACAGTTAGAATTGAAACTACAGTAGAGGCAAGATGTCCTTTTTCTGCCATATTAATCTGAGCAATGAGAGATCTCTCAATGTCTTTTGGTGAAAACTGACCTTATATGTGATAGGCCCAGTTAGACTATGCTAACTTCTCTTAGGACTGTTCTCTTGTGGAGTTATTTCTTGGGACTCTCTTAAGACTTTAATCTTCTTTTGCACTATTCTAAGCTCCGCCTCATCAGGAAGTCATCCACCAGAACCATCATGTGATTCCAGTCTTCCTATGTTCCTTCAATTGTCTGCTGACTCCATATTCCTGCTTTAATTTTCTAATGCATCCTGGCAGCAAGAACTCAAGTCTGGAAGTCTAAAAGCCCTCTTTTAAGCAATCAGTTCATTCCTACCATTTCCGTGGAATCTAGTCTTGTTTTTGCCTGCATTTTCCTCTCTGAGGGTAGTGGTGGTTAGGGGATGGAGGATAGGTTTAATGTCACCTCTTATATTATGAATAAGTGACATAAGCTTTTAAAGCCAAAAATATTTGTAAGATCTACTTTTAAAACTATAGAAGATTTAACTACCTTCACTCTTCCATTTAAACTGAATTCAGAATGAAATGTAGGGTTCAAAGTGAAGTTCGGGCTTTTCTCTTCTGTATATTTGCAAATGCACAAAGCCGGGTCTGTGATGTCCTGTCTGAAAGGCTATCTGTTTGTACAGCTTTATGTATCTCTTCACAGAACACCCATGAAGTCACAGCTCATATTTCTGCTTTAAATATTCGATCTTTTGGCTTTAAACACCCATAAGGGTTATTTGTCAAAATGGATCTTAAACCTCGTCCCACAGCTCTGCACCAGATCTTTAAAGTAATGCTGTAGGGGTGGGAAGGAAAGAGTGGGGGAGACAGGAAAAGTCAGCCACTCAGCAAGCATTTATTGAGTGCCAAGTGGGTGCAGAGCATATGGTATCTAGTAATAGGTGCTGTGAGAGGGTTAAAAAGAAATGGAATGTGTGTTCTCACTCTCAGGATGAAGGAGATAGAAACATAAGCACTGTCAGTTCTGTCCTAGGTCCAGGTTTTTTAACGTTGATTTCAAAAAATGGTTGTAGGAAAAGCAGGAGCCGGCAACCTTGGCAACCTTTGTTGCTGTGGATTCATTCTGAGATGAGGAGCGTGGTGGGGGCAAGAGGCGTGGAGTCACCACACAGACCCCGGGAGTCAGGTGAAAGCAGGCCAGAGGCGAGCAGCCCACAAACTTGTTTATTTCAGTTGGTACAACAGCTTATATAGCCAAGACAGCCAATCTGGTCAAGGGGCGGTTTATGCCCTAACCAATCACAGCCTATTGCCAGGCAGGCTCTGAAGCCATCCAATCACAGCCTGTTGCAAGGCAGGTTTCAAAGCCATTCCTGAGTAACTGATGCTCACTCGCCAGCACCATTTTGGCAGGCCTTCTCATTCCACCATAAACCTTGAGCATGGAAGAACAGCAACAGTAGTACATGTACCTGTGCTGGTGGGAGTGGGGAGAGAGAATATGGGTAGCAGGACAGTGGTATTAGACCAAGAGTAAAGAAGAAAGTCATGTCTTGCACAGAAGGTCTTTTCCTAATGTACTTTGTCAATCGTCTTGAGACTCAGGATGCATTTATATCACTTCCTGAGATCCCAGCAGCAACCACGTATGTGCCGTTTGTGCAGCAATGCATTTGTGATCATTGCCTTCCCCATCCTTGGGCCCCAGGCTCTTTGGTTTTCCATATTTGTGTTCATATTGGTCTGGGATCAGGCCAAACTTGCCTCACTACCCCTGACCATTGATTTCTTCCACAGATTTCTTTAATTCTAAACTGTTTTGTAGCCATCTTGGAAGAACACTTGCTATGCATGGGTTGCATGGGTGCAAGATGGCTGTCTCTGCCTCCATTACCTTAGCCAGTCCCCAAGGGAGGGTCACACAACTCTGACCCTCTTGCTGTGAGAGGCAGTGTGGGAACCACCACAAGGTGCTTGAAAATCCCTATGGAAGAGTCAGACAGGCTTGGATTTGAGTTCCATTCCCATTACTAATTTTTTATAAAACTTGATAAAACTTCCTTTGCAGATACAATTCAAAGGACATAATATTCCCTTCCTTTCTCTCATAGAATTATTATGATAAATAAATTAAGAGCATGTAAATTGCTTAACATAGTATTTGACACATAGTAAGCACTCAAAATTTTAGCTAATGTTATAGTATTGATAAAGTTTCTGTTAATTGTCAGTGCATTTACCTTGACATTTTTTCTTTGGGAAATGTGATTTAGTCCATCTAAGTTTGTTTTTGTTTTTTTTTTGTTTGTTTGTTTGTTTCATTTTGTTTTGTTTTGTTTTTGTTTTTAATCTTGGCTTCATGGTCAAGTACTGTATTAAATTCCTCCCTTGTACATCTCTTCTTTCATCCTTCCACAAACATTTATTGCTTCTCTGTGGTGTGCCTGGCATTGCATTAGATTCTAAGAAAACAGGAGGATCTGTTGCCTTCCATCACATAGCTTATGATGCAGGGAAAAGGATATTAGGTGAGTAGACCCAAAGGTAGCACCAGGGGTAAGTTCTAGGTGTGACAATAGTACTCTGGATTAGGGAGACCAGCATGTTATGAATTCCCATTTTTGAGATCAGTTCTCAAAAGTGTAAGTTACTTGGATGCCATTGAAGTCAGTGATGTTCCTGTCATGCTGTTCCTAGGTAAGGCTGGCATTTTCTTAGAAATAAGTGAAGTAATTAGTAAAATAAGTAGAAATAAGTAAAATAATTTTTATTTATATAAGGGGACAAATTTCATGTATTTCACATATACATATTTAAGAGCATAATGATACTTTTCACCACACCCACCTTTATTCCCACCCACCCCCCTTTCTTTCTTATTTTTCTTTTAATTTTTACTATGGCACACTTTCTTTCTTTTTTTTTAACTTTTATTTAATGAATACAAATTTCCAAAGTACAGCTTATGGATTACAATGGCTTCCCTCCCATAACTTCCCTCCCACCCTCAGCCCTCCCCTTTCCCACTCCCTCTCCCCTTCCATTCACATCAAGATTCATTTTCAATTCTCTTTATATACAGAAGATCAGTTTAGCATATATTTTTTTGGGTTTTTTTTTTTTTTTTTTAACAGGCAGAGTGGACAGTGAGAGAGAGAGACAGAGAGAGAAAGGTCTTCCTTTGCCGTTGGTTCACCCTCCAATGGCCGCCGCTGCAGCCGGCGCACCGCGCTGATCCGATGGCAGGAGCCAGGATCCAGGTGCTTTTCCTGGTCTCCCATGGGGTGCAGGGCCCAAGCACCTGGGCCATCCTCCACTGCACTCCCTGGCCATAGCAGAGAGCTGGCCTGGAAGAGGGGCAACCGGGACAGAATCCGGCGCCCCGACCGGGACTAGAACCCGGTGTGCCGGCGCCGCAAGGTGGAGGATTAGCCTATTGAGCCACGGCGCCGGCCCCAGTTTAGCATATATTAAGTAAAGATTTCAACAGTTTGCACCCACATAGAAACACAAAGTGAAAAATACTGTTTGAGTACTAGTTATAGCATTAAATCACAAGGTACAGCACATTAGGGACAGAGATCCTACATGAGGAGTAAGTACACAGTGGCTCCTGTTGTTGACTTAACAAATTGACACTCTTGTTTATGCCATCAGTAATCACCCTAGGCTCTTGTCATGAGTTGCCAAGGCTATGGAAGCCTTTTGAGTTCACCGACTCTGATCATATTTAGGCAAGGTCGTAGTCAGAGTGGAAGTTCTCTCCTCCCTTCAGTCAGAGAAAGGTACCTCCTTCTTTGATGACCTGTTCTTTCCACTGGGATCTCACTCGCAGAGATCTTTCATTTAGGTCATTTTTTTTTTTTTCCCCAGAGTGTTCGGCTTTCCATGCCTGAAATACTCTCATGGGCTTTTCAACCAGATCCACATGCCTTAAGGGCTGATTCTGAGGCCAGAGTGCTGTTTAGGACATCTGGTACTATGGCACACTTTCAACTTACTTTATAATCACTAGCTTAGCCCTCCACTAAACAAAGAATTCAACGAGTAGTAAGTTGAAAAACCACTGTTCCTCAAGAATATAAACAAGGGCTATAAACAATAATCAAATCTCAAAATGTCAATTTCAGTCGGATACATCATTTTTTTGTTCTCTCTATATTAGTTACCACAAATCGGAAAAACATATGATATTTGTCTTTTTTGGACTGGCTTATTTCACTAAGCATAATGAAGTCCAATTGCTTATATTTTGTTGAGAAAGACAGGATTTCATTCTTTTTTACAGTGAGTAGTGTATTTATACCATAATTTCTTTATCCAGTCATCAGTTGATGGACATCTGGGTTTATTCCATATCTTAGCTATTGTGAGTTGAGTTGCTATAAACATGGGGGTAAAAATAACTCTTTTATTTGCTGATTTCATTTCCTTTGGATAAATTTCCAGGAGCAGAATGGCTGGGTTACATGGTAGACTTATCTTCAGACTTCTGAGGAAACTTCATACTGTCTTCTATAATAGTTGTACTAGTTTACATTCCCAACAACAGTGTACTAGGGTACCTTTTTCCCCACATATTCACCAGCATTTATTATTTTTTAATTTTTAGATGATAAGACTGACATTTTCTAATAAAATATAAAATAAATCCATGAATTCCCAAATTTTAAAAAATCATAAAATGGCTTTTCATTGGAAGATTTGAATATAATGGCTATTTAAAAGGAACATATATGGATAATGCATCAGTATTTTGAAATAATGAATTCATAGGTACAACCTGGCTTGTGCCTCACTAAGGCTTCATGCCGTGTTTCTTTTATCAATACTTCTATTCTGAATTTAGTCACTAAATCCAAACCTAAAAAGACTATTACTTTAACATCATCTCATGAAGACAAAAGCCAAAATAGAAATATGACTCTAAAATATCTCAAATCACATGCAACTTATTTTCTGCAGCCAGTATCTCCAATGACATTATGAAGAGGACAAAAGAATGGAAAACTTATGTTTATTGACTGTCAACAATGAGTGAATGCCAAGTGTAATCTCATTTAATTCTCACAGGAACTCTATAAAAGCAGTCTTATTTCTATCTTTTTTACATATTAGGAAATTCAGATGCAGAAAGGTTAAGAAATTTGCCCAAATTAACATATAGGACTTATATTTAGAGTCATGACTACCATTGATTTCAAATGATACTCTCAATTTTGTCATAAATGATCTGACCATTTGCATAAAACTGTAAGAATTTATTTTCACAGCAAGCCTTATTTATGTAATCACTGCATGCCTTGACAATCACACAATAATCACAGTTTAACTTGTAAAATTTAACTTATAAAAATCCAGTGGTACCCCTTGTACCATAAATTGAATATAGTTTATCCCTCACATTTTTGCCCTAAATTCATTTTTCTTAGGAATTTTTTCCATACACTGTAGCTTAAGATAACAAGATAATAAAGGCTATTTGGGAATGAGCATATCTATTTCTATTTCTAAGATTATAATTTTACTTGCCTTTATTCATTAAAAGCTCTTTTTTTCAAAACAGTAAACTTGCCAAACTGAACCTTATCAATGTGCCAGCAAGGGAACCAATTATCTTCCTTCAAGACTTGATCAATCTTCTCTTTTTCCTATTGCTTTCCGTGGGACATCTGTCTCCCCATGCATCTGAGGTAAAATCTCTGTAGCCATCTTTGACTCTTCTTTCCTTCTTATTCTTTTGCATCCAGGCAAGCAGCTCTAATAATGAGAATGGACTTCTTTATATCAGGTGGCAATTGACATTCACTACCTCATTTACAGTGTTCGGTGCAGCCTCCTACAATATTTGTTATCAATTCCATTTTATTGATATGAAAACTGAGCCTCAGAGAAGTCAGAAGTTGTTAATTAGCAAATTAAGCCACCTTATAATTATTGAAATTGAAGTTCATGTTGATTAACAACTTCCTATTAGCACATAGAGCCAAGATTTGGACTCCAAAATGTCCCCAGAATCCAAACTCTTATACATTGTGCTCCACCACATCTCCCTTTTCCTACATAATCAAGTATTCTATTCCCTCTGGAGCCTTGATTAGTGATTTAGGTTTTTAATGTACTCTTTGAATACAGAATGTTATGTAGCATAATGCTACACTTATTTACAAGGTTCCCTACCTTCATATAAGATTTCAAATCTATGAAATAATTTCCATTTTTGTTTAAATTTTATTGAAAAGTTTGGATATAAACTAGTGACATAATTTTCCATTTGTTATTTGTGTTGGGGACTCTTAAGACCACCTCCAGGTTCAATGATATGCTAGGAGGAATTACAAGGTTCAGAATATAGTCATAGTCACAGCCAAGATTTATTATTGCAAAGGATACAAAGAAAAAATCAGTAAAAAGAAAAGGGACAAAGGACAAAATCCAGAGGAAATGAGCACAAGCTTCCAAGAGTCCTCTCCTGGTGGAGTCACACAAGATGGGCTTAATTCCACCAGACATGAATTATGACCAAAGGTATGAAATGTTGCCTACCAGGGAAGCTCATTACAGCCTCAGCACCCAGGGTTTTTAGTGGGGATTGATCACATAGGCACTCTCTGCCTATCATGTAATAAAATCCCAGGCTAGGGATTCCTAGCCTTATTCCTTATGTGAACAATAAAAACAGGTGTTCTGCCTGAACCCCACTGCTTGTACAAACAGCTTAGGTACAGTGAACCATTCTTACCAGTTCTGGGAATGATGGGAAGCCTCCTCTGATGGTTCATTTTTATGTGTTAACTTGGAGGGAGTGTTTCGATGAGGTTAACATTTAAATCAGTGGATTCTGAGTACCAGATTGCCCTCCATAATGTGGATGGATCTCAACCAGTCTAGAACAAAGAGACCAGCCTGCCTGAGCAAGATGGAATTCTGAAGCAGACTGCCTTTGGAATTCACATCAGCTGTCTTTCTGCCAGTTCACCTTGCTTATTTTGGACTCACCATCAATAGCTCATACTCATGTGAACCTACTCCTTATAATAAAGCTCTTTCTACATATATACACATATCTTTGATTCTGTTTCTCTGGAGATCCTGACTAATGCACTTCTTTTGAACTATTATTCAAAGCACCTGCTTCTTTTTTTTATTTATTTGACAGGTGGAGTTATAGACAGTGTGAGAGAGAGAGAGACAGAGAGAAAGGTCTTCCTTCCATTGGTTCACCCCTCTAAATGGCCGCTACAGCCGAAACTACGCTGATCCGAAGCCAGAAGCCAGGTGCTTCTTCCTGGTCTCCCATGTGGGTGCGGGGGCCCAAGCACTTAGGCCATCCTCCACTGCCCTCCCGGGCCACAGCAGAGAGCTGGACTGGAAGAGGAGCAACCGGGACTAGAACCCGGCGCCCATATGGGATGCTGGTGCTGCAGGCGGAGGATTAACCAAGTGAGCCATGGCGCCGGCCCCCCTGACTAATGCACTTTTTAAAATCTAAGTTCCCAGACACCAGTCAAAGGCCAGTCCTAAGGACAGTGGTGTCGGGTCTGTGTCGCTCCCCCTCTTCATGGAGGAACGACACTAAACCCTGCCTAGGCTTCATATCCGAGTCACGGCACCATTATGTCGCTCCCCCTCTTCACGGAGGAACGACACAGGACCCTGCGTTGTTCTTTCGTCTGCTCGGCCCTTCCCGGGTTTGCTGCTGGTTCTTCCCGGGTTGGCTACCGACCCTTCCACCTCCGTGGAAGGGCGGTTCCCCCTAGCCACTTTCCCCACTTCCGCGGGGGAGCGGCACACCGCCGGCTGGCTCTCTCGGGGGCTGCACAGGTGTTCCTTCAGATAGATGTTCCTGGTGCATGTTGTCTCTCTCCTCCTTTATAGTCCTCTTCCGCCAATCCCAACTCTGCTACCCACACGCCGAGTACGCTGCTCTCCTCCAATCAGGAGCAGGTCCTGCTGTTTATTGGTTGAACTGGAGGCAGCTGTGTAGAAGCTGTTTCTCCCTTCTAGCACCATATTGTGGGAGAGCAGATGCATAGAATAAGTCTTAATTCCAGTAATGGTCTAGTCCAAGTTGCTCCCCACAGGTCTGCTATGCTAACTCTTTTCTGCATACTACTAATTTTTATAGCAGTTGAAGCACGGTGGCAATACCATACATTAGCAGAACTTATAAGCAGTGAGAAGCTACAAATGAAGACAGCATCAGTGGAGAGAAGCTGTCTGGTAGTGGCAGTGAAGTGGAGGCAACAGGCATTGAGACCGGAGTGGTGATAGGGAAGTATTCAAGTAGAACATGGGAAATGTCTGTGGCTTTGGGAGCAGGATTAAGGAGGGCCACAAATTCCCTGGTACTCCATACATGGAGATATAGAATTTGTTTTTCTTTTCCCTGGATCTGGGCTGGTTTGTGATTGGCTACAACTAATAGAACACTATGGATGTGATATTGTGGCTATTCTAGGCATAAGCCTTAAGACAGTAAAGGAGCTTCTACTTTTATATTCCTGGGAACCCTGAGTCCCCATGTAATGATACTTGGCTACTGTGCTAGAGAAAGTATTGGCAAGGGTGTGTGTGTGTGTGTGTGTGTGCACATGAGAGAGAGAGAGAGAGAGAGAGAGAGAGAGAGAGAGAGAGAGAGATACCCTGCCCATCCCAGCTCTTCCAGCTACATGTATATGAGTGAAGTCATTCTGTTTCCTCTGGGAGTGAACTCAGCAAGACTCTAGATAATGGTGCTTGCATGAGTGACTCCAGGCAAGACCAGCAGAAGCACATAACTGAGCCGAAGATTACAGAACCCTGAACAAATAATAAAATATCACAGATCTAAACCACTAAGTTTTGGCATGGTTTATATCATAGCAATAGATGACTAATATGATGAAGCAGCTAGAACAGTCTGAGGGCAGTGGCTTCTTCATAGTAGAGTGCAGAGCAGAAAGCAAGAGGAAGATGACTCCCTGGGATTTGACACAAGGGTCTTTTTTCCTTCTAGTTTCCACTGTTTCACAACACTGACATGTGTCACTTCACAAGGGAAACAATCTGTACCCTTTGGAATTAGGCCTTACCCTAGAATCTTTTCCAGACCTTCCCAACCCTCAGACCGAAGTTTGTGAACAGTTGATTGAGATCTCATACACAATGAGTCATGTTTGTCTTCTGAGTGCCGATTGCCTTAGTGGAGATCTTAGATCATCACAGTCCCATGCTGTTAAGCTCGTTTCTTCACTTGAGAAGCCAAACTCCAATGCATAACCTCATCTCCAGCAAAGATTCTCATTATTGCCTGAATATGTATGTGCAGGACACCAAACATACATACATTGAGTCCAAAAATGTAACAAGTACATCCAAGTCTGACTGATTTTATGGACAGAATTGTTGGGCCGTTTAGTTGTAGCAGAAACTGGATCTCTGACCAACTGGTACAAGTGTTCTCATGTACCTTTTTGGATGAAGAAACCAAGGAAGAAAGGAAGAGAAAGAAACAGAGACAGCATGCCCAAGAGAGAGCCCATGGAATACAAGAGCCATCCAACAAGTCAATATTGAAGACAGGATCATAATCCAGGACCCCTAAATCTCCTTTAGGGCTTTTTCCACTGCTGGCATCTTTAGCTTTCATTGATATATTTGTATATTTCTCTGCTAGAGAAGATATAGGTACAGTCTCACATTTTTAACTTTAACTAAAACATATTTCATCTTTGTTATACCACTGTTTCAACCTGAATAGTTGATTAGTTTCTTATGGGCAATCTCAGTCATCCCTTTGAAAAAAAGAAAAGATCTGGTAAGAAATAAGCTCCCAAAAGACCATGTATTGAGAAAGAATGAATAACTCAGCCAGTGGAGGGTGTGGGCAGAAGCTCTCTCTGCTGATAGTCTTGGGAGAAAAAATTATCTGACTTAGAAATATGATATTTTTCTATGCCACCTCATATCATCTGACAAAAAATGACCACTTTCCAATATAATCATTTGTAAAACAAAATGAATGAAAACATAGCTAGGGTGTAGCCTAGAATGTAATTCTAGGGCAAGTAAAATCTATATTTTCATGTTTAGTCAGGAAACACTCTGTTTATAGCATCCATTCAACAAGCAAACATTGATTGAACACTGACTACACACAAAATTCTGAGGAGACACCATAGGTAGAGATGATACTTCCTTCTCTCCAGGGATTCTTTTTACAGCCCCCTAAAGGAGATAAGAGGAGACATGAATACAAAGAACTATGATCAAGGTAATAAATACATAAGCTCCATAGGAAAGAAAATAAAGTGAGATGAAAGTTCAGAAAAGGGAGATATCACTTCAGACCAAAGGAAATGTAGAGTAGAAAGGTTTCTTAAAAGTATAATCTATCACCTTCCAATTCCTAGTTTAAAAGCCTCACATGGTTATTAGCCATACGACCTTGGGCAAACCATAAATTTCATGTGTCTTAGGTTGCTTATCTTTTAAAAGGAAGGGTTGCACTAAATGATCTTGAAGGTCCTTTCCGCCCTAACATACTGAGATACATAATTTTTCATGAGGAGGCCCTGCTAAATATGTGACAATCTATTCTTCATCCAAGCAGAGTCACTTTTTAAATCTAAATAAGATCATGTTACCCATTGCTTCAAACCCTTTCATGGTTGCATTTCAAAGAAAACTCCGATCCCTTTTGGATGCCACCGAAGGTCCTAGAGCATTTGTTTGGCTCTCCAGCCAACCCCATCTCCCCTCACCCTGGCCTCCCCATCTCCTCATCCTCCATCTGCTCTCCCATGCAGGGTCTGCTCTCCCCTTCCCTGGTGCTCCAAATAGGACTCTGATGCACAATGTTCCTTCAGCTGGCAGTATTTTTCTTCTTTTCTTAAAAAATCTGTGTGTGTGTGTGTGTGTACACATGCGTGTAATTTCTATCAGAAGAATGACAGGACTCAGCTTAACACAATAAAAATGATACAAAAAGACTATAATACAAGCCCATGGGGTAGGGAGGTTGGGAAGAGTAGGCAGCCTATGTTTTAATACATAAACTTGTGCTTAAATCTTTGTTTCCATGCACATCAAATTCCTCTGGGCCTAACATCTCAGGAATGTAGAGCAATAATATTCTGGAATCCTGACAAGGTGAGGATTGGACAATTGCATGGACAGATGAGATGGAGAAGAGAGTGTCTGAGTCTAAATACACGGATGATCGTGGGTTTCAAGCCATCTTCCTGACTCCTCCCCACATCGCCACCCATGCCTCATGCATATCAGGTGCTTTCAATGGCTGAGACTCTCCTGGGTAGTTAGATGCTGGGACTTGGCTCCTTTCACATTGGCACCCCTTTTGTCAGTACTTAGTATTCAGTGTTAGTTTTACTAACTCCTGCTTCCACTTTTTTTCTTCCAAAAATATGTTCACTCTTTGTAACCACAATTCTCTTGTCACCTGTTCTCTTTGTCCTTCTTAATTTCTTTTCTCAGTCTTTTTATGCTCAATCTTAAAAGGGTTTGTGGAAGGGTTTAAGGAATGTCTAGTATATTCTGTGTTTAAACTACAGTGCTTCTTGCCTGATCTCATTTTACGACTTTTCATCCTTAGGGTATCAGGATGGAAGTCAGTGACAGACTTTATCTACAAACCCTGTCTAAGTAGATACTCAAGAGATTGACTATAAAAGTGCCCTGTTTGCGTCCTTCATAGAATTTCTTATGATTTCAAGCCATAGCCTCATTTATTAACTTGTTCATTTTAAATATTTTAAACTTGTTGGAGGTCTGTTTTTCTCACTAGAACACAAGCTCAAGGAAGGCAAATACTATATCTCTTTTCTCCAACCAATTTATGCTAATTGCTTAGCTCAATGCCTTGCTGTGTTAGTAAGAGGGGTTTGGACACCAGACAGATTTTGGTTGAAATGCCAGCTCTACCACTACTAGCTGTACAACCATAAGCAATTTGCTAGACCTCTTGGTGCCTTGGTTTCCATAGCAATGGTAAATATTATATGAGATAATATTCATAGAAAACTCAATCCAGTTCTGGTAAAGAGGAAAATGTTCTAGTGTTTAGCTCATTGTCATTATTATTAGAAGTAGTCAGAATTCTACCCCATCTGAAAGTATCTGGCAATGTGGCCTTAGATGATTGACTTTCCTATTTTGCTTCCAATAGGCTAAGCTGTGAAATCCGGTCACTCCACAGTTTGAGTCAATTTGTGAATAATGATTCTGCCAGTGGCTATCTTTGGAGATGTCCCATCACCACCTCTCTACCTACAGCCACATACAAATTCCTGGGATCTTAGGTCTTCTCTGACTTTGCTAGGATGGAGTTCCACATTTTTGTTTGCTGTTCTACAGTCTTAATCTATATGACAAGGTTAAGGGTCAGGGGAAGCCAGCCTCCAAGATGATCTTTACTGATACTCAGCTCCCGGTGTTCATCCCTTGTGGTGTCCTTCACAATAAACAGGACTGACTGGTGGAACGGATAGAATTTTCCAGAAATAACAAGCTACCATTTCTGACACCAGGTCATGAAAGACACCAAAACTTCCATTATACTTCTTGGATCATTCTCACTTGAGGAAGCCAGTGTGTGCTGTGTCATAAACACATTCAAGGAATCCTACAGAGATGTCCATGTGGTGAGGAACTGAGGCCTCCTTCCAAGAACCAGCTCTACTTTGACAGCCATTATGGAGAGCCACTGTTAATTGACTGACCATGACCAACATCATGACTGCAGTCTTACAAGGGACCCTGAGCCAGAACCATTCAGCTAAGCACATCCCAAAATCTAATTCTTGGAGGTCGAGTGCCTTAATGTGTTTATTGTTTTAAGCCTCTGAGTTTGGGGATTAACTATCACCCAGAATAGAGTGTTCTTTGAGAATGTGTTATATACAGTTGAGTCACTTCGTAAGTACAACTTTCTAGCTAACCTTGGCACTGCTTGAAACCCTACAAACCATTCCAAAATCTCCATTATTTCTCTCTTCTCTTAGGTAACAGGCCTGTTTCCTGGACTCCAACACTTTGGATCATAGTTCCTCTTTGTTCTAAGATTTCTGGCCTGTTACTATGGTGTGAATGTGTTTCCCTCAAATTCATATGTGAAACTTAATTACTGATGTGATGGGATTAAGAGGTGGGAGGCCTTTTGAAGATGACCAGGTCATGAAGCCTCCTCCTTCAGAAGAGAATTAGTGCTTCCCCAACCCCCTCTCTCTAAGATTCGTTTATTTGAAAGGCAGAGTTACTGAGAGAGGAAGAAGGAGAGAGAAGAAGAGAAATCTTCCATCTGCTGGTCCACTCCCCAATGGCTGCAACAGCTGGAGCTGAGCTGATCTGAAGCCAGGAGCCAGGAGTTTCATCTGGGGTCCCACATGGGTGCAGGGGTCCAAGCACTTGGGCCATCTTCTGCCACTTTCCCAGGCACACTAGCAGGGAGTTGAATCAGAAGTGGAACAGCTGGGACTTGAAACGGTGCCCATAAGGGATGCCAGAATTGCTGGCAGTGGCGTTATCTGCTATGCCACAATTCCAGCCCCAATTAGTGCGCTTATGTTTGCCTCTACCACTCCATGTGGATGCAGAAAGTAGGTATCAACTTTGAAGCAGAGAGCAGGCACTGACTCTGCTGGCCCTTTGATCTCAGATTCCCCAGCTTCCAAAACTAAAAGCAATATATATTTTTCATTTACAAATCATCTAGCTTAATGTATTTGCTATTGCAGTAAGAATGTACTTAGATACCTATACAGGCTTTATTCTGAGATTTCTGGGATATCCAGACTCACTTGAGAGTCTAAGAAGTTCAAAACCCTTCCCTTACTCAGTTATCTTCCAAGATCCTGACAGGGGAAGAACACTGAGTCCACATGGTTTTATGGATACCAAAATTTGTGAGAGAACAATTACTAACTGCAATCAGTTAAGACCACAGTCTCTTTCTACTTCAACATCCACCCTGCTGTACTTTCCTTCAAATCCAGTGCTGTTAGAGTAGCTATGGACTGCTTTGGCACCTTACTGAGAGAAAGTTGAATTTAATTTGGGTATAGTATGATAAACAAAATTTTGTGGTTCACAATCACTTCCTTGTTGAGTTAAGCTATTTCTGGCCTTCTAGGTGTTGGTGTGGTAACACTCCTACCATCTACTGGGCAGAAAAACGAGAGAATGACCAAGAATCCTATTGTGAAAATATGTCCTGTGACATGTTATACAGGTTCCAGAAGAATGAGTTGCAGAGCAGAAACAAAGATTGAAATATACAAAGCCAGAAGCTAGTCTCTGAAAATTTCTTCCAATATTCAGATGTGCAAAGTTTTAAGCCAAAGATCCACTGAATCAACACTAAATCAAAACTACCAAAATTTTATTTGCTTATTCATGCCAGAATAAAGAATAAATTATATTTTCTGCTCATTCTATTGAGAATTATATTACCAAGTCATTTTCATAAAAAGAAGGGAATTATCAAAAAAGCAAAAAAAGGGGCCGGCGCCGTGGTTCACTTGGCTAATGCTCCGCCTGTGGCACCGGCACCCCAGGTTCTAGTCCCGGTTGGGGCACTGGGTGATAGTCCCGGTTGCTCCTCTTCCAGTCCAGCTCTCTACTGTGGCCCGAGAGGGCAGGGGAGGATGGCTCAAGTCCTTGGGCCTTTGCACCTGCATGGGAGACCGGGAGGAAGTACCCGGCTCCTGGCTGTGGCCGGTGCGGCACAGCGCCGACCGTAGCGGCCATTAGGGGAGTGAACCAACGGAAGGAAGACCTTTCTCTCTGTCTCTCTCTCACCGTCTATAACTCTCTCTCTGTCTCTCTCTCACTGTCTAACTCTGCCTGGCCCAAAAAAAAAAAAGATTAGGAAAAATACATATAGGGCCGGCGCCGCAGCTCACTAGGCTAATCCTCCGCCTTGCAACGCTGGCACACCGGGTTCTAGTCCTGGTCGGGGCGCCGGATTCTGTCCCAGTTGCCCCCCTTCCAGGCCAGCTCTCTGCTGTGGCCAGGGAGTGTAGTGGAGGATGGCCCAAGTGCTTGGGCCCTGCACCCGCATGGGAGACCAGTAGAAGTACCTGGCTCCTGCCATCGGATCAGCGCGGTGCGCCGGCTGCAGCGGCGGCCATTGGAGGGTGAACCAACGGCAAAGGAAGACCTTTCTCTCTGTCTCTCTCTCTCACTGTCCACTCTGCCTGTCAAAAAAAAAAAAAAAAAAGAAAGAAAGAAAAAGAAAAATACATATAGAAGTGTGACAGCCAGTGATAGAAGTGTGCTAGGCAATCAGCATAACTACTATTATTTTCTAGATTTTGTGGTGTCTGGGCTATTTGTCCACTTTTTAAAAAAAGATTTATTTTATTTATTTGACTTGGGCCGTCTTCTATTGCTTTCCCAGGCCATAGCAGAGAGCTGGATCTGCAGTGGAGCAGCCAGGACTCAAACCAGCTCCGATATGGGATGCCAGTACTGCAGGCTGGGGCTTTAACCCGCTGCGCCACAGCGCTGGCGCCTTTCCACTTTTTAAAATTGTACAATGCATTTCAATTTTTCTTTTAAATAAATACTGACTTTCAAACCTAATTTTGCATTTATAATTTTGTCATAAACATGAGATTTTGGCCCACGACTCCTGGCTTTGCTCCTGCTACGTCTTAGCCTAAGGCCCGTGCTCGAAAAGTTTCTTCCTTTCGGAACTCCCAGCCTCCGACCTCGACTTTGATCTAAGCAGTTCTCCCCTCCCCCTTCCTGCAACTCTCCTAAGGACCCTCCGGCTCCTTTTCCTCTTGGCTCAGAACCCCAGCTGAAGGAGTTCACGCTTACATCTCAAATAGCATTATTGAGTCCTCTCTTCTCAAAGCCCGGTTTATTTTTGAAGCCCTCACATGGTTTTTCTTTGACATGATTCCCTGGCAGCCCCGACTCACCCTGAGACACGTCAGGACCTTCCCTGCCTCTGCTATTTCTACCTGTTCCCAGCCACAAGGACAGGAAACACACCTGTCTCTCTCGTGAGTGCAGGCACATAATCAGCGCTTGCTGAGGAAAGAACAGGCAAATGAATATCTGTTGTCATAAAAGTTAATCTTCATTTATGTGATCAGTCTTTACTTGCTGTTCTAAATCTCCTAGCTCCAACTAGGCAAATTGCCCTCAACTCTTATGGGCAAGATCTCGTTTTCACTATAGGGACAGCCTCCTTGCTTTTCCATGGTTGAGCTTTTATCGCTCAGCTTTCTTCTCCTTTCCTGCCCTTTCCCTCTAGCTTCCCACTAACACACACACACACACACACACACACACACACACACACACGGGCGCGCGCGCGTTTATACTCTTATCCACTGAAGGAGCTGGTTGTGAATTGCCCGAGGCTTATGGTTAGTTATTTTATTTACCACTTAAATGTGTTGGCTACGTTGCTGTGAAATCTGGCAAACTGGTAAGAAGGCAGGAAATCCTGCAGTCAGGGATAAGTGATGCCCTTATGAAGGTAGGAAAGGTCCGCTTCCAGGGGACCATTTGGACAAGATGAGAGACACTGTTCTTAAAATGGGCCTCAGGAGAGAAAATGCATGACTAAAATACAGCTCCTAGTTTTCTCATTGGTTAACAGGAAGGATGCCTTATTTTCCCAGCAGTAATGCATTTCCTTCATTGAGATAAGTGACCTCCAGTTTTATTTTCTTGCAAACTAGATTATAACCCTCTAAAATGAAACACCTCACCCTATGATATTTTCATAGAATGGAGTGGACAGCTGTTGTATTTGCCTGTCCAGTATCCATTACCTGTTATTCTGGTAACAGTTGACTGGGTTTGTGATGGTGGGGGTTCACTCCATGCCTGGATCCAGAGGTAGGCCCAGGACTTAATCTGTGTCAGGCAATCTCACCCCAGAAATAAAACTTGAATAAAGTGCAAAGAAAAGAAATCTACTACAACCCTTTTATCCCAACCCCAACAGCCTGAAGAAAGCGGCCATTTGTTCCTGACCCCAGACTCTTGAAGGGATTCAATTCCCTATTCTAAGTGCTGATTCTTTTATTATCACTTCTGTTTTACAAACTTCTCCTTTTCTTTCCTTCTTTGTTTTGTTTCTTTTTACTTTTTTTTTTTAAAGATTTATTTATTTGAAAGGCAGAGTTACAGAGAGGCAGAGGCAGAGAGAGAAAGGTTTTCCATCCACTGATTCTCTCCCAGAATGGTTGCAACAGCCGAAGTTGGACCAATCCGAAGCTGGGGGCCAGAGCTTCTTCTGGGTCTCCCACGTTCATGCAGGGGCCCAAGCACTTGGACCGTCCTCTACTACTTTCTGAGGTCATAGCAGAGAGATGGATCGAAAGTACAGTAGCTGTTGCTCGAACCAGCACCCATATGGGATGCCGGTACAGCAGGCAGTGGCTTAGCCACTACGTCACAGTGCAAGCTCCTGTTTTCACTTAAGTGTTCCAATATGGGCATCTGTTGTCTGCAATCAGTCAATTTAGCAGATAGAGTGAAGGTTCTGAGATGTGAGGAAGAACAAAGTTTAAACCCAGACTCAGTAATAATTGAACAGCAGGAAATATTTGTTTTTTAGTCTCCAATTTCATGTCTATTTTTACTTAGTTTTGAAGCAGATCTTTCCACCCCGACATCACTACTTCCACTAATAACGCCCTGGTTCCCCACAGACTTCTTCACAGTAACATTTACCCCGAAGAGACACTGATTCTAGGTATTTGTTTGGGTAATACTTTCTGAGCATCCACAATATGAGAGGCTCTCAAAAAGTTAGTGGAAAATCTAACTAAAAATAAGTTTATTTTGGTACAAACAAAAATCTTTTGAAATTCACACAGTTTTCTCATAATAGACACTTTCTGTAAACTCTTTGAAGCCCCCTTGTTATGTCAGTCACTGCTATAGGTGCTTGGAATGTGCCAACAAAACAAACTCCTCTTGTGGAGGGGCATGCATTCTAGAGGCAGAAAGCAGACGATAATTAAGTAGACTATTGGATTAACAAAATATGTGGAGACAATGATAGATAACATGAAATCATAAAGATGACTGGGTGGTCAGGAAGACTTTTTCTTTTTTTTTAACTTTTATTTAATAAATATAAATTTCTAAAGTACAGCTTTTGGATTATAGCGGCTTTTTCCCCCCATAACCTCCCTCCCACCCACAACCATCCCATCTCCTACTCCCTCTCTCATCCCACTCACATCAAGATACATTTTCAATTATCTTTACACACAGATGATCAATTTAGTATATACTAAGTAAAGATTTCAACAGTTTGTACCCACCCAGAAACACAAAGTATAAAGTATTGTATGAGTACTAGTTATACTGTTAATTCACAGAGATCCTACATGGGGAATAAGTGCACAGTGACTCCTGTTGTTGATTTAACAATTGAAATGTCACCTCTTTGATAAAACACAGCCTTTGTCCAGTGAAAACCTGCTATGACAAGGGCCACCATGCTAGGTTTGCTAAACCCAGTTCCTCAAAACAGGCAGGCAGTTAAACATACTAACTGTTATTCAAGGGGGCTATGCCATACTCCAAAAATATTTTTGGGTCAAACTGGACATATACAAAACTATGTTAGCCATTTCTTGGATGAGGCTAGAAGACTCCAGGACCAGTCCCAACAGATTTAGGATTTCGGGCCCAGCACTGCATCTTGGAAATCCTGGTTGTCATTGCTCTTTGGCCTTATAGCTCCCGTACTCTTACTGCTTCCTTTTGTACCAATGTTTTTAATGCACTCATTCACTTTGTCTGTAACAGAATATAGGTCATCCACCTCCAGATAGTCATGAGGCAAGGCTTCCAGCCTATCCTGTTGGGTGATGTGACCAGACCTCTGGACTGCACAAGATGATCACTTCCCAGACCACCTCTGATCACCACAGGACAGGCAGCAAAAGAAGAATATGCATAGCTAGTCAATGCCCATATACCAATTTGAAGAAAACACAAAGGACAGACCTTCACCTTCTCAACTCCCATAAGATTATGAGTTACCTCTCTTGAATGGGGGGATTTTTGGCATCTACATAGACACTAGCCTATGTGTTGAAGAGGGACCAAAGAAAATTGGAATTTTTTGAATAAAATATTGGAAATTTTTGTGCAATGCAACGAGAAATCAAGGCTTAGGTGCAGACAAGCCTTTACACATAAAAAGTCTTGTGCTTGTTCAATAACCTTGTTGGGTAGATCTTTTGTAATTGAAAGAGGGAAGAAATGTAAAAAGCAAACTTTACTAGCAACCTAGTTAAAGTATCACTTTTGTTCAATAACCTTGTTAGGTGGTCCCAACCTTATCCTAGCGGCAGCTTTGGGGACTTTCCACATCCTATTCCAGTGAGACTGTAGGGTCCATTATGAAATTATGGGAAGAATTTCAGGAATTGCATATTCAGAAAACCCTCCACCCAACAATATCCCCGAAAGGGAGGTGGGAGGAGAAACAAAGCTCATACCCATATCCATAAAAACTCCAGTCCTGAGACTAGGATCTTTATTTCCTGAAATGCCCACCTAGTCTGTCAGGTGTACTCTCTTATTAAACTTGGTTAACATACTTACTGCTAAAAAAAAAAAAATCTGCCATTTACTACACTATGCAAAAATTGCAAGCTCTCCCTCCTCCACCTTTAGTTCCTCCAATGCTATTAGTCTAATCTTTGTTTAAAGCATCTACCAAATACCAACATACTATGTGTCACTCTTAGTATATTAATTTTATTTCCAATTGTTTGTCTCTTCTTGCTAGAACTTAGCCCCACAAAGGCAGCAGTTTCTGTCTGCTAATATGTCCCATACTTTTATAAATAGAGCCTGGAACCTGGTAGCACTCAATAAATATTTCTTAAATGAATGAATGAACTAATGTTACTAATGTTACAAGGGAGCCAGTTTCTTGGTGGATGCAGTATTTATTTAGCCCTCACATGTTTATTGAATATCTAGATAATTGAATCTTTACCAGATAATACAAACTAAAGGTATTTAGAAAATTAGACTTTAAGTAAGGCTTTGTCTTACTCTAGGCATCTTGGAGAACTCAATAGTGTAATTTCTGATCCTAAAGAAAAGTACTATTTTATTTCTGCTTTAAATAATTGCAGAAGTACATGGGAATACTACTCTCAGTTCTCCACTCCCACCCTATAAAAGCATTTTGAATCTACACCTCTTTATCCTGCTTTATCCTGTAATTTTGCAATACCTCTTTGTATATCAGGTAAAGCACTGACCCCTGAAGTCAGCCTTTGCTGTGTGACTTGCTCTGGTTAAGGGAATGTGAGTAGACATTTTTATTAAAAGATTGCATTTATTTATTTGAGAGGCATAGTTACAGAGAGAGAGAGAGAGAGAGAGAGAGAGAGAGAGAGAGAGACAGGTCTTCCATTCGCTGGTTCACTCCCCAAATGGCCACAATGACCAGAGCTGGGCTATACCAAAGCCGGGAGCCGGGAGCTTCTTCCAGGTCTCCCACATGAGTGCAGAAGCCCAAGTACTTGGGCCCATTAGCAAGGAGCAAGATTGGAAGTGGAGCATCCAGGACTCGAACTGGCGCCCCAGTGGGATGCTGGAGCGGTAGGCGGATGCTTAGCCTACTACGCCACAGGGCCAGGCCCAGCAGACATCTTTTAGCAGAGGTTTTAATTGTATTTGTGGAGTCTGTCTTGTGCTTCAGGGCTTTTGCCATCTGCCATGAGAAGAACAAGTCCCTGTTAGCCACTGGTCCCTGAATGAGAGACAGGTGAAACCAACTTCGGTATATCTAAAGCCTGAAACAGAGCCTCCCTTCCAGTGCCTAGATGTTACAGCAAACCAAAACTGTTTGTTGCTGTAAGCCACTGAGATTTGGGGGTGGTTTCTACTCAGACTAGTACTCAGAACTAGTATCTGAAAAATCTAATAGTCACAAATAAGCATAATTAGTTAATTATGGCTCTCCCAGCTGGAATTTAACATGGAAAGAGGGGCAAGCATTTGGTACCATAGTTATACCATTGCTTGGGAAGCTTGCATCCCATATTGGATTGCCTGCATCCCATATTGGATTGCCTGCTCCCTAGCCCCATTTTCCATTCCAGCTTCCTACAAATGGATGCTCAGTCTAGGAGGCAGCTCAACTACTTGGAACACTGCCACCCGCCTGAGACACTTGAATTGAGTTTCAGGCCTTGGTTGTTGTGGTCATTTGAGGAGTCAACCATTGAATAGGAGACCTCTCAGACTTACTGTGTTTCAAATACATAAAATGGATGGATATGAACTTTTAAAATAAAACGGAAAAGAAAATTCCACCTCCCACTAAAATCCTAATTAGAAGGCATTGTGTGGTTTTCCTAAAACTTCCATGAAGGTGAGGACAATAAAAAGACCAGAATGAGGTATATTTCCTAAGGACAGCATGATATAGGTACCTTTGTAATGAGGGCAAAATGAACTTGCAGGATCAGAGTGAAGGAGCAGGAAATGAGCCCTAGACTGAGCTATGCCATTCCTCCCCTGGATGAACTACCGGAAGTCAAGTCATCCACGGACATGAGGACATTGAAGTAGATGTTTGTTAAGGAGACTTAACAGAATCCACTATTCTTATTTAGAACCAGAATAAGAATGATCACATAGCAATAGCAGAAAAATATTCTACTGATAGGTGGAAACAATTAAGAATCTTTTAAAGAATTAAAAAAATACTCCAATCAGTTGAACGATTCCTGCTAGTATAATCAGAATTTAAAAAGCAAATGGAAAGGGCAGCCCCAAATCAAGCTGTGTCAAATGATCCCGCCTGGTCAGTAAAACATGCATCCCGCAGAATAGCTTCTAGATGTTTTTCTTTGATAAGGAAACAAGGGGAAAAGCTGAGCATCATTTTGGTTAACATGAATACACTTTTTGGGCCAGTATTGTGGTGTAGTGGGTAAAGCTGCCACCTGCAACCTGGTGCTGAACTTCTGATCCACCTCCCTGCTAATGGCCTGAGAAAAGCAGCGAAAGATGGCCCAAGTGTTTGGGCCCCTACCACCAACCTGGAAGACCTGGATGAAGCTCCTTGCTCCTGGCTTTTGCCTGGCCCAGCACTGGCCAATGGGGCCATCTGGGGTATGAACCAAAGGATGGAAAAATCCTTCTTTCTGTCTCTCCTTCTTTTCCTGTAACTCTGACTTTCAAAACACATAAGTCTTTAAAACAAAGAATAAACTTTTCATAGTAACAGGTGATGAGAAAGCAATCGTGTTGAAATGCATTGGTGTCCAATTTGGTATAGCAAATATCTGGGTTGTCTTGTCTATTGTCCACATTCATGGTTCTAAAAACTGCTACTGCAAAATGATATGTGGGTCTCATCAGTCCTCACTCCAGGTGATGACCAGTGTCCTGCAGGCAGGAGCAGAGCTGTAGCAATGGTTGACCTCTGAAAGGCAGACTTCATGGGAAAAATTCCTTTTAAGTTTTTTTTAAATTTTTCTTTTCTAGCTGGTCTTCATGAAAGATGATCTGTCTCAATAACATGTCTTGTCTTTTCCTGGTCACATTTTGCAGTCTGCCTTTCACCAGCAATCTGCTTTGTTCCGCCAAGGAACCCTGTCATCTCTCAAGGCAAGGAGGATCATCAATGGCATCTCACTTCAACAAATTAGCCACAGTGTTTACACTGCAAGTCCTCGGGGCTGAACCTTTTGCATTTCAAGAAATTCCCAGGATTCTAATGTTTTTCCAAGTGAGAGGGGGGGTATGATCCAATGCATTTTATTTCTCTGGCTTAGCATATCTCCTTGTATGTGATCCTACTGAGTGTTTTAAGCCAAACTCTTAGAAACATTAACACACATATACATCTGTTGATGTAAATAAAGAAGGCAAAGGACAGTGGGAGTAAAAAGTGAATCTGAAAGTTAGGGAATCTGGATTCTTGTATTTTGGTTCTATTTCAGGTAAACCCATCACTAACTGTGTGACTTTAGGTAAATCACTTCTGTCTGAAATTCTCCGGGCCTCCAGGAATTGAAGAATGAAGGGATTGGATTACACATTCCTAATAGCTCCTCCAGCTCTAGCATTCTGCAAGATCAGGACTTCTAATTGGCAGCTAGAAGGGGATGGACTTTTCTAAGGCAAGTGTTAAGAAACCAAAGTGTGTAAGTCCAAAGATTAACCTTCACCCCAAGCAGGAGCTATGACTTGATAGAAACAGACTGAAAACACAGTCCTGAAAGACCTACAAAATGTCTGCCTGAATTCCTAGTCAATTTTGCTAGTACAAAACATGATACTCTAAGGCTGCTTCTGCCAGTGTCTCTACTGTAATTATTAGTGGTGCTGGTCCTCATGTAGATCCAGAGGATATGGCCTTGGCATTTGAAGGGCTCCTAGTAGAGGGTCAAGGCCCAAGAGAGCGGTGTAGGAAAACATCCCTGTCAAGGGTGACCTCAACAACTTCCTGAGGTTCCTTTTAGGCCCAAGAGTCAGTGTGTAGGAAGAACAAGCTTATTAATCAAAAATTGCTGATCTGTTTAATGTCTCATTATACCTGTCACTTGTGTTACCCACACCCCAGGGCTGATATGGTTTGCCTCTCTGACGCCACATGGCTGTATTTTCAGACCAATTTCTAGTTGATCTGTGTATTTTCTGTGTGACACATCTCTTTCACATGGCAGTTCAAAATTACCCTGAAAAAACACCAAAACCTTGCTATAGCACAACCCAGCAACACAATAACCACACAAATCTTCTCTCCTCCCCTTCCCAGAGCCTCCCATTAAATCCGCAGCCATCTCTCAAGGTCGAGCTCAAATCCTTCCTCCTCCAAGAAGCCTTTCTTGATCCCCTCCCCATCAGACTTGATCCCTCCATTCCTTGTACTCCCCACGCACTTTGTACCTTTATTATTTTAGCACTGACTTACCGGAGTCTGTCTTCCATTAAAGTTATTTTGTGCATGTGTCTTTCCTGTGACATTCTGAGCTTCTGGGGGCAGAAACAACTCTATTTTTCTTTCTTTTGTCTGCAGCATCCAGGAAAATGCTTCACACATAGTAGGTACTTAAAATTTTTCCATGAAGTGTGAAGGAAAAAAACAAGTAAAACAGGAACCATGTTTTCTCCATTCTTTTATTTTTTGCGTTTTATTACAAAATGCCTTTTATGTAGTAAAACACTTAAAATTGTTGGATCACTTATAAACGCATTAACTAATGCAAAAGTACTAAGGTAGAAAACCAATTAGCCTTGTAATTTGTTCATATTGCCATTAAAATAAATTTAGTCTTTTTAATCAATGTCAAGAATGAAATTTGCCAGTAATATTCATTTAGAAGTAAATGCTCCTTTCATTCACCCAATGAATTCATTTATAACGAGTCTCTACACACTTTAATTTGGAAGGAATGCATACTTTTAATGAAACACTCAGAGTATTTAATTAATCATTTACAACACGCCATAAAAGACATGAAAAACCATCTTTCCATTTATATGACTGCTTCCTAGTATAACAACCTTTTCCAGTCCTCCTCAAAGCAAAGCTACAGTAATTCCTGTTACAGTATTTCACATTTGTCACTCTCACCATCTCCTCATTCTTCTTCTCCTAGTTTTTTTTTTTTTTTTTCTGCTCAATCAATTAAGCCAAATCAAAGGCTACTAAAGCAGTCTTGGTCTATCTCAGTCCCCCATGCTCCTCCCCTCGCTAACTTTAATAGCAGAACATCCTTCATATGTACTTCTTAAAATTCTCAAAAGTATTTTCTCAAGTTTGAGCTTAACAGACTTATAGAAAATACAATATCTTGCCCAGTTGCTATTTTTCACTTTTTTGTTCAGTTTCCAAAAATCCAATTCTCCTTGGATAACCTGTCTCCTCCTGGCAAGATTATATAATAAAATGTTCTCAGTCTTTAGGACAACCATGCTTTGTCCCCCCCACAGCAGTGCTATTACTAAAATGGCAAAGTTAGTTTGATTTAACCCAATGCTTAGTTGCTAATATAGAACAGCTTCACTGGAGGAGGGGTTCATTTTGTTTTAAACAGAGGACAGAGAAGTACATTACAAATTTTTGACAATAACCGTTCACTCAGCACACAATTGTTCTCTGTTAATTGAACATCTCTTCTGACATAGGTGCTACTCAAAAAGAGCTTGTTGGGGAATGGGACTGTCATCAAATTTTCAATAGAATGCAACCAATGCTCTAATGGAAGTGCATTCTAGAGTTTCTCTCAAATTTTTATTCCATGAATAATCTGTGGAATGTGAGTGAGGAACTGTGTAAGTTTTATGGGGAGTTAATAGAAAGAGAAATGAGACCTTCCAGAGTTGAGAGTACGATAGAGCTGGTACTTATATTGTTATGACACAGAACAGAACCTATTAAGTATCAGAAGAAAGATACTGTCATGCTATAGACAGATTGGTTTCACAGGCAGAGAAGAGCACAGTTCTCTTCTTCTTTTTTTTAATTTGAATTTATATTATGCTGATACACAAGTTTTTGTTTCTTCCGTTTCTTCTGGGATACCTGTTTCTTTTGCACCACCTCCTTTCCTGGTTTAGGAACGATTTGTTCCTTTTCAGTGAGGATCATCTCAATGTGGCAGGGGGAGATGATGTTTGAGTCAATCCGACCACAAGCTCTCCAGATCTGGTCCACATCTTGAGTGCTGTGTTCACCCGGATATGTTTAATGGCCAGCGCATCAGCAGCCAAACTCTTAGGTTCAGCATCACTGTCTGCAGTTTTAAGCAGGTGCAACACAAAGTCCTCACTCTTTTTGGGCTACAGACTCCATGTCCAGCCCCACTATACATCTACCGCCTCCACTGTTATAATGATAGAATGGCATACTTTGCTTCTTTAACATGACATTTTCCAGATACTTAGTGGCTTTTTGGGTATGCAAAACCCTTGGTAACCTAGGAAGTTCTCAGGTGTTCTTAAAGTGAACATGAAGATTTGAACCACTTATTTGCATGACTTTGTGGGGTTTTCTGGATCAAGTGAACATCAAACCATTTCCACCGATCATGCAGGCAGCTTACAAGAAGGTCATAAGGGCAGTTTTCAAGGAGGAGATAGTACTTTGGTTAAGCCAGGACAGCTGAGTTCGGCAGAGATGCAAAAAGATGAGGAGAAAACCAGAGGAGGTAGGAATGAGCATAGAAGTGCACAATCAACCTTGTTTTGCTCCTTGCCTTTCCAAGCAGACCCAAGGAAATGTCACATTACCTTTCCCTCTTCAAAATGTTGCTGTATGGGAACTGTATGTATAGCAGATAAAGCTGCCATCTGCAATGCAAGCATCCTATATAAGCACCAGTTCAAGTCCCAGCTGCTCTACTTTGAATCCAACTCCCTGCTAACGTGCCTGGAAATCAGCAGTAGATTCCCTCAAGTGCTTGGGCCACTGAACTCATGTGGGAGGCCCAGAGGAAGCTCTTGATTCCTGGGTTCAGTCTGACCCAGCCCTGGCCATTGCAGCCATTTGCATTTGGGGAGTGAAGCAACAGATGGAAGATCTCTGTCTGTCTGTCTGTCTGTCTCTCTCTCTCTCTGTGTGTGTGTGTGTGTATGTAACTCTCCTGTTCAAATAAAAGATAAATAAATCTTAAAAAAAGTTGCTGTGTTACAAAATATGCATGACCTAACCAACCTTTGGTCTCTCCCCTTTGACCTCCTCATCTGCTACTAATTGTGAGAAAAGTTTCATTGCAGATTGATCTTGGTAGTAGTCCTTCTTAATAGCCAGGGAAGACATAGAAAATGGCACGACCTGAGTAATTTGCTCATTTTCTCTCATAAATTCACATCTCACATTGTTTATCAAAATTAAACAGCAAATGCACCAGGCAGGAATTCTGTTTCACGGAAGAAGCCCTGTGTTCTTGGTCCTCATTTCTTCAAAGAGAAAGAGAGAAAGAAAGAAAGAAAGAAAGAAAGAAAGAAAGAAAGAAAGAAAGAAAGAAAGAAAGAAAGAAAGAAGAAAGAGGGAGGGAGGGAGGAAGGAAGGAAGGAAGGAAGGAAGAGAAAGAGAAAGAAAGAAAGAAAGAAAGAAAGAAAGAAAGAAAGAAAGAAAGAAAGAAAGAAAGAAAGAAAGAAAGAAAGAAAGAAAGAAAGAAAGAAAGAAAGAAAGAAAGAAAGAAAGAAAGAAAGAAAGAAAGAAAGAAAGAAAGAAAGAAAGGGAGGGAGGGAGGGAGGGAGGAAGGAAGGAAGGAAGGAAGGAAGGAAGGAAGGAAGGAAGGAAGGAAGGAAGGAAGGAAGGAAAGAAGGAAGGGAGGAAGAGAAAGAGAAAGAAAGAAGAAAGAAAGAAAGAAAGAAAGAAAGAAAGAAAGAAAGAAAGAAAGAAAGAAAGAAAGAAAGAAAGAAGGAGGGAGGGAGGGAGGGAGGGAGGGAGGGAGGGAGGGAGAGAGGGAGGGAGGAAGGAAGGAAGGAAGAGAAAGAAAGAAAGAAAGAAAGAGAGAGAGAGAGAGAGAGAGAGAGAAAGAAAGAAAGAAAGAAAGAAAGAAAGAAAGAAAGAAAGAAAATGAAAAAAAGGAAAGAAACCATAGCACAATGATCCAGAGCAGGAACTTTTGCTACAGCACAGATTATGGTGGCCACAAGTCACATATGGCTACTCAAGTTTCAACTAGTTAAAATTAATAACATGCCATGTGTTCAGGGGCTACACTACTGAGCACTGCAGATATTGTACACTTCTGATGTCAGAGAAAGTTCTATGGGATAGAATTGCTCTAGAGTGATCATACTTGGTAACTGGGGGAAGTGACTCTATGCCTCAATTTCTTCATCTTCAAATGGGGGTAATATTACCTTATTCTTAGAGAATTGCTCTGAGGATTGAATAGGTTGGTATTAATAAAGAGCATAGAATAAGGCATGGCACATGGTAAACTCTGTAAAGGATATGTTAAACAAATACACATGTTATATCTATGTCTGAAATATGGCAGTCAAGTCCAGATGATATCCACTAAGAATAAAAGGAGGTGGGGTGGGGAATCAACCCCTATTGTTTCCTTCCAGCTGAGGTTCTCTTCCTACCTCTTCCCCTGGCCTCTCTTCGTGTTTGTTTTGTTCAGCTGGGAAGACCACCAAGCAGGAGCTCTTCTCTATTGCACAGTGAGTGCTTGATAAATATTTATACTAGAAATAATAATGATGTATATGGAAAAGAATCGCTCCATCATCCCGGAATTGTAGCCACTGCCAAGAAGTAGATGAGTTCAAGCAACTCGGCTGTGCTCCATGGCAGATTAGGAAAGGAAGTGAAAAACTCAACTTGTTTGGGGATTTATGATGAGAAATAGCTCTGTTAACCAAAGCCTCTTGGATCCAACCCAGACTGGTAATCCCACTTGGATACATATTTGGGTGTTTTATCATAAATACAAAAGGAAAAGGTCTCTTTGCCTGAAATAATCAAAGTGTGTGTTGTTGAATGAAATTCTTCCTCACCTCCTTCCCCATGGGGATGATAGACAGATGGCAAAGAGAGAAACTGATGTCCTTAGAGAATATATCCAAACTGCAGGCTTTGATTTCTCCATGTGCAGGCATTTTTTTATATCCATGCAGATGATAAAATGTGCCAGTAACAGGAATAGCCCTCATTATCAAACAACAATTTGTCTTTCCTGATGCCATTTCTTTATTGTTGCCCTCTCTCCTACCACTTCCTACTATTCAAATTTTATTCATCCATTTAGAACCTTGTAAAATATTCTTCCTTAGGAGGGCTTTTCTGATCACCCCCAGCTGGGCACACTCATGTCCTTGTGCAATCTTTGTGCCATTAACAAATTGCTGCCATATATAATGTGCTTAGCACTTACATGTTTATTTCTCCTATGGACCTAATGTCTTTGCATCCACTGCCTCTAGTGCTGGATTTTAAACACAACAACAGTTGCTTGATGTCTCAGACTGTTGCCAATTCCAACAGCCCTTTCTGTCTTTTTATTTAGAAACACAGCCCTGATTTTTTGTTGGCCTCTATATTTTTTACAACTTAGTATAAATTCAATAGCTAAACAATTGCCAGACTCTGACTTGTAGGTGTGACCATTTTGCATTTGTCTAAACGCATGACCAATGAGATGGAAGCAGAAATATTATATGGAACTTCCTGTAAGCTCCCATGAAAGGGAGGAGATATGCCAGTCTTTCCTTCCTTCCTTCCTTCCTGCCTGCCTGCCTGCCTTTCTGTTGCTTGGAACACAGATTTAATGGCTAGAACTCTGGCAATGAAATTAGACCATGAAATGGTATCAAATGTTGAGATAGGAGACACAATAAAGTCAGAAGTCCTGGTCTACAAATTGTCTATGGAGGGAGTCACCCTTCCAGGCCAAGACTACTACTTATAGGCTTAGTTTTTAAAAAGATTTATTCATTTATTTGAAAGGCAGAGTTACACAGAGATAGAAGGAGAGGCAGAGGGAGAGAGAGAGGTCTTCCATCCACTAGTTCACTCCCCAGATGGCTGCAATGGCCAGAGCTGGGCTGATCCAAAGCCAGGAGCCAGGAGCTTTTTCCGGGTCTCCCACCTAGATGCAGGAGCCATTTTCTACTGCTTTCCCAGGCCATAGCAGAGAGCTGGATCAGAAGTGGAGCAGCCAGGGGCCGGCGCCATAGCTCACTTGGTTAACCCTCCTCCTGCATGCATCCCATATGGGCACCTGGTTCTAGTCCCAGTTGGTCCTCTTCCAGTCCAGCTCTCTGCTGTGGCCCAGCAAGGCAGTGGAGGATGGCCCAAGTGCTCGGGCCCTGCACCCCATGGGAGACCAGGAGGAAGCAGCTGGCTCCTGGCTTCGGATCGGCGCAGTGCCGGCCGTAGCCGCCATTTGGGGGGTGAACCAACGAAAGGAAGACCTTTCTCTCTGTCTGTCTCTCTCACTGTCTAACTCTGCCTGTCTAATAAAAAAGAAGAAGAAGAAGAAGAAGAAGAAGAAGAAGAAGAAGAAGAAGAAGAAGAAGAAGAAGAAGAGCAGCCGGGACTTGAACTGGCACCCACAGGGGATGCTGGCATTGCAGACAGCGGTGGCTTTACCTGCTACACACCACAGCGCTGGCCCCTATAGGCTTATTTTATATGACTGAGAAATAGTCTTCTGTTTTGTTTAAGTACTGGTTTTGTTGTTGTTTTCCCCATCTTATACAACTGAATCTAACCCTAAAGCATACATTCAACATTTTTTTCAAAAGGTAAAGATTTACCTTTGGAAAGGCAGAGTTAGAGAGAGAAGGAGAGACCGAGACCGAGAGAGAGAGAGAGAGAGAGAGGGGAGAGGAGAGATCTGATATTTGTTGGTTCACTCTTCAAATGGCCACAGCAGCTGAGGCTGGGCCAGATCTAATCCAGGAGCCAGGAACTCCAACTGGGTCTTCCACATGGGTGGCAAGGGCTCAAGCACTTGGGTCATCTTCCACTGCTTTCCCAAGCACATTAGCAGGAAACTGGATTGAAAGTGGGGCATCCGGGACTCAAACTGGTGTTCATATGAGACACTGGCATCCCAGGCAACTTAAATATGTGAGCCACAAAGCCATTCCTCAACAATTATTTTTATTAATATATAAAATTATTTGATCTTACCCACTTTCTGCTTATAATTTTTTATTTAGATTTTAAATTTATTTTCATTAATAGAGTTTATTTTTTAGAAAAAGTTTTAGGTTTGAGATAAAATTGAAAAAAAGTACAGAGCATCCCCACATCCTCCTGATACATGACTCTAAACCCTACAATCAATAGCCCACACTAAGTTTTGATTCAATTGATGAAGCAATCTCAACACATAGTTATGAACCAAAGTCCAGTTTGCATTAACTGTTTGGGTTGTTCATTCTATGAATTTTGGCAAATGTGTAACTACATATATATCCACCTTCATAGTATCATATGGAGTAGTTTTGTGGCCTTAAAAAAAAAAAATCGGGGCCGGTGCTGTGGCGTAATAGGTTAACGTCCTGGCCTGAAGCGCCAGCATCCCATATGGATGCCGGTTCTAGTCCCCACTGCTTCTCTTCCCTTCCAGCTCTCTGCTATGGCCCGGGAAAACAGTTGAAGATGGCCCAAGTCCTTGGGCCTCTGCATCTGGGTGAGAGACCCAGAGGAAGCTTCTGGCTCCTGGCTTCGGATAGGCACATCTCCAGTTGTTGTGGCCATCTGGGGAGTGAACCAGCAGATGGGAGACCTCTCTGTACCTCTCTCTGTAACTCTGTCTTTCAAATAAATAAAATAAATCTTTACCAAAAAAATCACCTGTGCTCCACCTAATTCATCCTGCCCTCACTCTCCCTGTCTCTGGCAGGCACTGACGTTTCTACTGTCTCCATAATTTTTCCTTTTCCAGAGTGTCCTATAGATGGAATCATGCAATATATACCCTTTTCAGATTGGCTTTCTTCAATTAGTATTATGCCTTTTTGTTCCTTCTTGGCTTAAGAAAAAATACAGACCTTCAAATTAACTAAGTTACAAAACATTGTACATATCATAATTCCCTGCTTTCATTCAATGAAAATCAAACTCCTCAAGAAGGAAAATCAGGCTGGCGCCGCAGCTCACTAGGCTAATCCTCCACCTTGCGGCGCCGGCACACCGGGTTCTAGTCCCGGTCGGGGCGCCAGATTCTGTCCCGGTTGCCCCTCTTCCAGGCCAGCTCTCTGCTGTGGCCAGGGAGTGCAGTGGAGGATGGCCCAAGTGCTTGGGCCCTGCACCCCATGGGAGACCAGGATAAGTACCTGGCTCCTGCCATCGGATCAGCGCGGTGCGCTGGCCGTGGCGGCCATTGGAAAGTGAACCAACAGCAAAGGAAGACCTTTCTCTCTGTCTCTCTCTCTCACTGTACACTCTGCCTGTCAAAAATAAAAAAAATAAAAAATAAAAAAAAGAAGGAAAATCAGGACGAGAACTTGGGAAATAAACAAATTCTAAAACTGGATATGTTCCTATGGAAAAGCATCTCTCCCAGGCCTTTGTGTTGCCCTACTTTCAGTCACTCAGTAGTTTTAGATGTGTAGTGTGGGATACACAGGGTAGAAGATGTGGGAAGGTACTTACTTACTGGAGGATGTGAAATTTGGGCAGAGGGTGGGGGTGGGGGGAGGAGAAGGTTGGATTCCTTTGGAGATTAAGTAAATTTCTGCTTATTCAACATAGCATGTCCTAACATTCCATACATACATTTTTGGCACTGCTTTGAGTCAATTGGCCAGCTTTCTTTCTATTGCTTTACCATATTGAAGAATTAAGTAACATCTGAATTGATAAAATTGAGAAGTAAAAGAGGTTCTTGGAAGCCAAAGTCAAAAACAAAGAAAAGGTAAGATTGTTGGAAATGAGAAAAAGAATGAAACACTGTGGGTGTTACAAAGCAGAATCCTTCTTTTCTTTCTCATGTTGAATTAGAAACTCAATGATTGCTGTTGTCTCAGTAATGAGATGGATAATATTCTTTTTGTTTTGTTTTGTTTTTGACAGGCAGAGTTAGACAGTGAGAGAGAGAGACAGAGAGAAAGGTCTTCCTTCCATTGGTTCACCCCACAAATGGCCGCTACGGCTGAAACTAGGCTGATCCGAAGCCAGGAGCCAGGTGCTTCCTCCTGGTCTCCCATGCGGGTGCAGAGCCCGAGCACTTGGGCCATCCTCCACTACCTTCCCGGGCCACAGCAGAGAGCTGGCCTGGAAGAGGGGCAACCGGGACAGAATCCAGTGCCCTAACCAGGACTAGAACCCAGGGTGCTGGTGCCGCAGGTGGAGGATTAGCCTAGTGAGCTGCAGTGCCAGCGGGAGATGGATAATGTTCTGCCATTATCCCATGATTCTGCAGACCATGGTCAGACAAGTCCTGGTTTTCCACTTTTTTCCAGGAAATCTATGCTGGTCTACGTTTGCAAGATTCAAGATGATCTGAAGAGGAACAGTGTTTTTTTTTTTTTTTTCCTTCATACTATTGTTGAACTCTTTACTTAATGTAAGGTTAATCTTTTAAGTATAAAGTAAACTGAAAATAGATATTTGTAAAAAATTAAGAGTGGTAGAGGGCTGGTACTGTTCCATAGTAGGCTAAGCCTCTGCCTGCAGTGCCAGAATCCCATATGGCCGCGGGTTCGAGTCCTAACTGCTCCTCTTCTGATCCAACTCTCTATTTATAGCTTGGGAAAGTAGTGGAAGATGGTCCAAGTGCTTTGGCCCCTGAAGCAGTGTGGGAGATACAGGAGAAGCTTCTGGCTCTTGGCTTCAAATCAGCCCAGCTCTGACCATTGTCATTTGGAGGTTGAACCAGCAGATGGAAGATTTCTCTCTCTCTCTCTCTCTCTCTCTCTCTCTCTCTCTAACTCTACCTCTGAAATAAATAAATAAAATACAATCTTTTAAAAAAATTAAGAGTTGGAAGGAGGAGGAAGAAGGGTGGGAGGGAAGGAAGGGTGGGAAGTATCACTATGTTCCCTAAACTGTATATAAGAAATCCATGAAATTTGCATACCTTAAATAAAATTTAAAAACAAAATGATCTGAAGTCAAAGATCACATGTTTCTTTGGGGATCTGTGCTTCCTTTGAACATGTGGCCATTTTTCACTGGACTTCTTGAATGGTTAGAAGTCTGAACTGTAAAGAAGAGCCATCTAAAAGTGGCTTCAATGAGAAATCGTGTGGCATGTGGTCCCAGGGTTATACAATAGCCCAGCAGCAATTTCTTTAAGCCAAGATGTTTCTACCCTTCCTTCTTGCCAACTTTACCCTGGTGCCTTTGAGCCTGTCTTGTCATCTAGAGGTCAAAAAATGACCACCACAGTTCAAGCATCACATACTTTCAAAACTACATCAGCAAGAGGGAAGAAGAAAAGGTGTGTTTGTGTGTGTGTGTGTTTGGGGGGGGGGGCTCTCTTTCTATATCACTCTCCTTTTATCCAGAAAAAAAAATATTTTCCAGAATTCTCTAAGCCATAAATGGCCAGAAATGAGTCATATAGTCAAGTCTAGGTGCAACAGAACACTAGAAAACTGGAATCCTACCTGAAATTTTACTCTTTTATCATGGCAAGTGGGCTGTACTAGGAAAGAAAAAGGCAGGAGAGCGGAGCTGTATAGACAACAGTGTTTGCCTTGTCATGAGTGTAGAAAGATTGCAGGGGGCCATGCAGAAAATCCTCCCTAAAACAAATGATATTTCGTGCTCTTACTGGATGCACACCTGCCATACAAACAAATTCAGACTTGTGGAAATTGTTGCCCACGGTACTACAATGGGAAAAAAGACCATAATCCTTCATCTGATTGAATCTGTATCCTGATCTCAACGTAGAAAGCTATAACACTGGTTATAAGTTGAAAGATCAATCTTTTGCTTTTTTTTTTTCCTATGAGGCTAGTTTTGTTGCATCTCTGTTGCCTGTCTCCCATGGTTCTGTTTCTTAATTTCTCTGGTCCCAGATGGGATTCAATGTATAAAACTTAGCTCTCATTGATTCCCTGGGGTCCGAGTGTTTTTCACCAAACCATTAGAGTTGAATATTTTCACAAAATTTCCCATAGAGAAATGGAGAGTGAGAACCCACCCGGCACAGTAAAATCAGCTGTCCCCTCTTCCAGGACCTTTAGTCATCGCCAAGTTCAGAATACTGCAGCTCAGAAATATTTTTTCTGCTTACGATGGGAAGAATATTTTGAGTAACCAGGCCTTTTATCTTTACTCTAGAGTCTCAACTGATTAATATGATCCTACCTTAACTCACAGAAATTCTCCAAGTCTTTAATTTGTTTGAACAATGTGTTGGTTGGGAACTTAAATTCTTCTCATGGTAGGAGTGCAAATATTGTTAGTCTTCATAAAATGATCTTCTCTTAAAAGAACAGAGAGATCACCCACAAAACAAAATACTTAGTCTACGTTCAACTTGAAGAGTTGAAAATATTTGTGTTATCTTGGTTTTCAATAGGAGTTACCCTGTGGGATCAAATCGCTATTTGTCGAGGATAATATCCCCACCTCTTGTTTAGCCGGAATCAGATGTACCAGAGAAAAGGAAAAGGAAAATAAGAGGGAAAGTCAAACGCATTGCACCTGGCCCATTGTGTAATATCCCACGCTGGATTTCGAGGTGGGAATTGCTTTTTGCCCCTCCCTCCACATGTGATCAATTTACATCCTGGAACATGAGACTTCATTTCCTTGTATCTTTTTTGTTCTAGTTCACATAGCTTTAAATACTTGTCATGCTCATAAAATTATCTAATCCTTCCTCAAATCCAATGCTACCCTGCCCCAACAACCCCCATGTGATGGTAAATGCCACCAGTTAACATTGCTGTTAGGGTTGAATAGAAGTTGATTGGTTTGCATCTATTTTTCTCCTGCTTACTTATATTTTCTATCCTCAAGTTGCAATGAAAATACCATGTTTTTTATTTGAAATAAGCTAAAAAATAAATGCAATTTTTCAATCCACTGGAAGTCATGTTTGATCTTAGGTCTGGGTTAAATGGACATTTTTGAGAATTTTGTTGTTCCAACACAAGTGGAGAATATTAAGGTACTTCCAAGAGTTGGCAGAAAATGGAATCAAACAGTAAGTTTATTTAGGTGCAGAAAATTTTGAAACTCATGCATGGTTTTTTCATAAGCATTGTTCACAAACTTTTGGAAGAACCCCCAGAGGTGCATCAATTTCAACATGGTTTGCACCAAAATAAATATCTTTTAATTCCATTTCCAAAAAAATGTTTGAAGTATCCACATATATTCTGAGGACTTGAACAGACTGAGTTAATATATACCAGGGGTATGCTGCAGAACAGGAACTGTTCCGTAGACCAGCCTTTCTTGGGGTGTGTTTCACTGAGTTCTACTTTTGCTAATGTTGCCCCCTTACAAAAATTCCATAGTGAGATGTATATGATACAAGCATATCACATCCATATGAGCTTCCAAATCATAAGTTAAAGACTTCAAGAGCCTGACAGTAAATAGAAGATTCCTGGTCATATTTGTTTAACCTAGTGTTTACCAAACTCACTTGACTTTTAAACTCTACATCTCCTCGGGGCTGGCACTGTGGCACAGTGGGTTAAAGCCCTAGTCTGAAGTGCCAGCGTCCCATATGGGCACCAGTTCTAGTCCTTGCTGCTCTTCTGATCCAGCTCTCTGCTGTGGTCAGGGAAAGTTAAAGATGGTTCAGTCCTCAAACTGGCTCCCATATGGGATGCCAGCACTACAGGCTTTACCTGCTACGCCACAGCACCAGCCCTTCCAATCATTTTTTAAGTGTACATTTTCTCTCCAGATATGATACTATACAACCTTTATTGCTCATTTTTTAAAAACTCATGAACATAATATAATTGTCTCCTAATATTCAGAACATGAAATTTATTTGATGTATAAATAATGATGGTTGGGTATACATTGTTTCTGAGTTTTCCCTCATAAAAAATGATGTGTTGAACATCTCTCTGTATCCATTTTTGTACAAATCTCTGATTATGTTGCTCTAAAAAAATTTTAATAGAGACTATGACTATTGCAATGAAAGCTAACATTTGCTGAATTATATGATGTGTTTACTCTGAATTAAGCTCCTTACATGCAATATCACATTTCCAGAACAAATGTTACTCCAGTACTATCAACTGCATGTTCCTTTCCTAGGTGAAGAAACAGTTGTCTGAAAAGGTCAAATATCTTGCCCTACATGACACAACTAGTAAGTGGAAGATCTGAGAGTTGAACCTGCACTGGCTAACTTCAGAGTCCAAGTTTCATCCTCTATGAGAAGACTCTGTTCCAAGAGTCCACTTAAATTCTCACTACAAGATTAACCTCCATGGAAAGTTGACAGAGTAATGGATGTGGCTTGAGTGGGGGCACGCATAATCAGGAGGAATGGTTTATATGAAGGCTTACAGAAAAGAGAGGTTGAAGTTTTATGAGGGACAATAACTTTTGCCAGGTCGAAGTAACAAAAATATGAGCTAGTGTGTCCAGGGAGGTAAAGTAATTTCAAATGTTGGACTCCAAGGCAAAGTTCATAAGTATTTAAAAATTATTTGAAGAGACAATAGGAGTGCTTGTCCAGTCATACAAAGCAGAGTGATGTCAAAACAAGGTTTGATAAAGATTTACTTTGCTAGATCTAAGTTTCAGAGGCCTTTGTGGAGACCTTTTGTCATAATTTTCTTCTAATCTGATGTGTTCTCCGTGGGAGTGAAAATTTCTTCACAGTAGCTATAGAATTTGAATGGAGCCAGAAAGGCATAACCTTGGATGCCTCTTGCACTCCAATCTCCATGCATAGTCACTTCTCTGAGTGCATTCCAAGTTCCACATGGAATCAGGGTCAGAGCAACTGTTGATAAGAGATAAGAATACTGACTGGAGAAATGTTATGGCAGAGTCTATCATGGTGATTATGAGTATCAGCTCTGTCTCCAAGTGCCTGGGTTCAAATATTGGCCCTACTTCTTATTAGACATTTGGGCACATTACTTATCCTTTCTGTGTTTCAGTTTCCCAAACTGTAAAATGGGATAACACTAATAATACCTCCTCCATAAGGTCATTGTGAAGATTGGATGAACTAAAAAGATCCATAAATGCTAGCCATTATTCTCTCTTCAAGACAAAGGAGGATTGCTTAATAAGTTTTGCTGTTGGTCCTGCATCTCCAGCTCTTGGAACATTGTGAGTCTTCACCAGATGTGTGTGTATTCAAACTGAGAATCTAGATTTTTTTTTCAATACTCTTTTCTCTGAGGAACAAATTCCTGTTTATTGAATATCCTAAACATGAATGCATTCATTCACAAACAGAATACCCTCTAACACTTTCTGTTTCCTTTCTGAAGTTTCTGGAGGCCAACACTAACACTTTGTAAACAACACAGAGAATTCTCAAACCAATGTCTTTTCTTGTCTCTTCTTTCTGCTAGCCTCACTTCTCTGCTCTCATTGTCCACTCCTTTATCTCTGTATGTATATATCCATGCACCTAATTTAACCTATGCCTTACCATATCCTGTCCTTCTACCCTGATGGTGGTGGAAGTTGGAAGGGGGTCAAGAGCTTTCTCTTTTTTTCTATCCTTAGTTGTAGGGGGATCAAATGGAACTAACAAAATAGAGACTTAATTTATCTATCTTTTTAAAAAAATATTGAAAGATTTATTTTATTTATTTGAAGTAATTACAGACAGAGGCAAGGACAGAGAGAGAGAGAGATCTTCCATTGGCTGGTTCACTCCCCAAAGGACCACAATGGCTGGAGCTGAGCTGATCCAAAGCCAGGAGCCAAGAGCCTCTTTTGAGTCTCCCACATGGGTGCAGGGACCCAAGCACTTGGGTCATCCTCTACTGCTTTTCCAGGCCATTAGCTGGGAGCTGGATTGGCAGTGGAGCAGCCAGGACTTAAACCACTGCCCATATTGCATACTGGCACTGCAGGCTGTACCTTCAATGATACCTACTGTACCACAGCACTGATCCCAATTTATCTATCTTTAGAGTCTTTAAAGTACCTCAAAGCCCTCAGAAATTTTGTAAAACTCTTCATGGCCTATTTCAAATACCTATTATTTAAACTGGTTTCCAAAACATTAGCATTTAAAATAACCTCTAAATTAATTAATTTGACCCAATTAATTCATAACTTTTTAAAGATTTCCTTATTTGCTTGAGAGGCAGAGTTACAGACATAAAGAGGGAGAAACAGAAAGAGAGGTCTTCCATCCATTGGTTCACTCCCCAAATGCTGCAACAGACAGAGCTGGGCTTATCCAAAGCCAGGAGCCAGGAGTTTCTTCCAGATCTCCCACATGAGTGCAGAGGCCCAAGTACTTGGGCCATCATCCACTGCTTACTTAGGCACATTGGCAGGGAGCTGGATTGGAAGTGGAGCAGCTTTGACTTGAACCAGCATCCATATGGAATGCCGGTGCTACAGGTGGATGCTTAACTTCCCATGCCACAGCACCAAATCCCGTATTAAAATGATCATTTTTAAAGGCACAAGAGTCTGCTAGCCATGGGTTAAATAGCACTTGAAGGATGGTCTGGGAACTAAACTCCTTTGAGTGATATTGTTCTATGGGAAAATACCCTGCAAATTCCAGACAACCCATTTACTCACTAATTTTTGGAATATGACATTTTAGTGAGTTGAAGACTGACTAAAAATACCAACTATTTATGAATTTGTTATCAATGCATTAAAAATACACTGTTTGGTTTTATCTTAATAGATTGAAGCACATTATAGGCTGTTCCATAGAGTCATTTTCTTGATCACTAACATATAATTTCAAAAAGACTTGTGGATTTTCTGCAGAGACGCATGGCTATTTTAATTAGCTTTAATATATGTAAGACCAATTGTTTTAAGACAGTAGACAAATAAATTCATTCATCTTGCTGGCAGATTAGCACAAACAATTTCACAAGGATAAATCATTTTTCAGTTACATAGGACAGATACATGCAGTGTTATGTGAGAACGTTTGGAAAATATTTTGAACTCTTTTCAAAGGCACTCACTATTTGGGGAATTAACTGGAATCTTTTTCTTTCATGACTTCTTTTTACCCACACAGTAATGCTGGACTTCTAGTCACGGGTGATGTGACAAATTCCCTTTCCTATTGACCATTTTGAAAGGGTACAATATTTTCCCTTCACCATTGGAAGCTGGGTCCCCTGTGAGGTTTATAAATAAGAGCATGAGAGTTGAGGAAACAGATTTCTAGTGCACGGCATGTTTTAAGCTCGTTTAACTCAAACAGAGAACCAGCAGGTGGTGGAAGAGAAAGGGCCTGGAGTAGGTCAGAAGACATGAGTGTTGATCCGGACTCCTGGACTGTGTGGCTTTGGGCGAGTCACTCACCTTGGAGCCTCATTATCATTATTTTCACAACGAGAGGTTTGGCATCTATGACTTCGTGTACTTTTCCAGCCCTGTGTTTTGTTTCTGTGGTTGATAATGACCTAAGGATTTGGGGGATTCATTCTTCCAAAATCTTGCCTTTCCACATACATCAGTTCAATGAAGAGCAGAGACAGACAAGAACTGTTTTCAGTTTATATCAACTTTAAAATGTGTTTTAGCAAAGGGTGAGTTAGGTGTCTGTGAAGAAAAATTGTTATATTCCAGAAGTGGACTCCCTTCCTTCTTCCCTCCCTCCCTCCCTCCTTTCCTTCCTTCTTCCTCCCTCCTCTTTCTTTCCTCCCTCCCTTCCCATCTCTTCATTTCTCTTTTCCTCTCATCACTTCCTCCCTCCCTCCCTTCCTCCCTCCCTTCCTTCCAAGCCTTTAAGAGGCAGACACAACAGTTTTGGCATAGGAGCACAGCTCTGCAGGCCAGGCTCTAACAAAGGCTAATCCCTCATGAGCTGGAACCTTCCAGCTCCAGAAACTGGCCGTTTATGAAAGTTTAAGTACTGCTGGAGTGAACCCAACCGTCACTTGTGAGCATGGCCAATTGTCCCCGGTCCAGACCATTCAGAGGGAAGGGCTCTGCCGGTCTCCTGCCTCCAGTTGCCAACAACCAGACGGGGCAGCACCTGCTCAGGAAAGACACAACATGTGGGGGATGACTGCTGTGGAGGTCACACCTTCTCATAGGCATTGGCAAAATTGCCACTTTCTCATCTTTTCATGCTCTGTCTCTGGATTTTGAGCTCCTAGCTATAAGATTGGTCTCATGCTTTTAGTTTTTCCAACCTTAATGTTTCTGAATGTTTAAAACCCATGACTAATAAGGATGGGTGGGTTGGGGGATAGGATACGGTGGGAGAGTGGGGAAGATTGGAAGAGATGTAGTCAGGGGTGGAAGATAAGAGTGGTAGGAGTGGGAAGAGGAAGGGTGGAGATGAAGGATTGAGAAAACGACCAAATTGAAAGAACAAGTGAGCAAATGAATGAAACAGCAGGCAAATAAACGAAGCAAGTATTAAAATGTGGCATGCCTCCGATCTGCTAGGTGTTGTGTTAGGCGGCAAGCATACAGCAGTGAGCAGTGCAGCTAGGAGCCTGCCTCATGGAATTTACAGTCGGAAGTGGGAGGATATGAAACAAATAATTAACCAAGAACTTTCACAGTTACAACTGTGATACAATTGTAATGCAACACAAGGGGTGCCAACCTCCTCCAGGGGGAGATGAGGATGGTAATCAAGTTGGATGTTTTTATGCCATTTTCCAAATAGAAACTTAAAAGTAAATTATATTGCAATATGGGGTATGTTTTTCCCAAATTAAACCCAAGGACACATCCTGCTGTGCCCCACCCTCCGCCCCCACATGGGAAGCCTGGGTGTTCTGTGGTTCCTGAGACCTCTATGGCCATACTCCTTCCCCTGCTTCCTAAGCTCGATGTGGGGCGCCACCTAGAGCGTGGCTGACACATTCCCAGAGTCATGGAGGACAATTGTGCTTTCAAATCTAGGCTAGTTGCTGTTCTTGGAACATCAAATAAATAATAAGTTGAAAAAAACGAAAAGCAGAATAAGTGAATGAACAAAGCGGCAGGCAAATATGCAAACAACACAAACACTTTCATTCACTGACATCAGCATCCGGACTGAATTCAAAAGACTCCAAGTTTTCTAGGAAGAATTGCTTTCTCAAGGCGCTTTCCAAGATTTGTTTTGCAAAGCTGCCAGAGAATTCTAGACAATGAATTGGAAGTAGCAAGTCTCATGGCGACATCCAAAGTGTTTTTAACTCAAACCTCAGAGCTGGAAGCTCCCAAAAAGATGCCTACAGTTAAGTCACATTTGCCTTGTTCTTACTGATAATTATCTGATAATTTATTGAACAGTCTCTATGCAGAAATGCTGATGGAATTAAGGTGGAAACAACTGTTGTGACTTATGGGGTAAGTTAATATTACAGCCATTAGGGAATGAAAAAATGTACTAGATCTATCATTTTAAAAATATTTATTTATTTATTTACTTGGGAGGCAGACAGACAGGGAAAGCTGCCATGTGCTGGTTCACTCCCCAAGTGCCTACAATGGCCTGGGCTGATCTGGCTAAAAGCAGGAGCTCAATCCAAGTCTCCCATGTGGGGGTAGGAAACCAATTACTGGAGCCGTCACCTCTTCTTTCCAGGATCCGCACTAACAAAAAGCTGGAGTCGGGAGCCAGAGCTGGATATTGAACCCAAACACTGTGATGTAGGCATCTTAACTGCTATCCCAGATGTCTTCCTCTGTCAATTTTTTTTAAAGAATCATTTATTTTATTTGAAAGTCAGAGTTACATAGAGAGAGAGAAGGAGAGGCAGAGAGAGCGCGTGGTCTTCCATCCTCTGGTTCACTCCCCAACTGGCTACAACAGCCGGAGCTAGATTGGAAGTGGAGCAGCTGGGACTTGAACCTGTGCTCATATGGGATGCTGGCACTGCAGGTGGCAGCTTTACCCACTACGCCACAGAGCTAGCCCCTGCCTCTGTCATTTTTAAATCACTTTTTTTTTTTTTTTTTTTTTTTTGACAGGCAGAGTGGATAGTGAGAGAGAGAAGACAGAGAGAAAGGTCTTCCTTTGCCGTTGGTTCACCTTCCAATGGCCGCCGCGGCCGGCGCACCGCGCTGATCCGAAGGCAGGAGCCAGGTGCTTTTCCTGGTCTCCCATGCGGGTGCAGGGCCCAAGCACTTGGGCCATCCTCCACTGCACTCCCTGGCCACAGCAGAGAGCTGGCCTGGAAGAGGGGCAACCAGGACAGAATCGGCACCCTGACCAGGACTAGAACCCGGTGTGCCGGCGCCGCAAGGCGGAGGATTAGCATGTTGAGCCATGGCGCCGGCCTTTAAATCACCTTAAAGCAAGATATCCAGTTCTGTTGCCACAGTCCACTCAGCCTGACAAGAAAACTCAAACTAAATTACCTTTCGGAAGCTATTTTGCTTCTGATTTAGCCACTTGATAATGTACCTGGAGAGTAGCAGATAATGGTTCAATTCCCTAAGTTCCTGCCATTCATGTGGGAGACTCAGATGAAGTTCTGGTTCCTGGAACTTGGCCCGGCCTCATTTGGGGTGTGAATCTCTGGAAGGAAGATCCTCTCTCACTCTTTCCCTCTCTCTCTCTCTCTCTCTCTCTCTGTCCCTGTGTGCATGTGTGTCTGTCTTTTTTTCAAATAAATAAATCTTTAAAAGCCGTTATCACGTATGTAAGGATAAAAATTGAACTTATCTTTCCCCCTTATACTAGATAAATTCTCTCCCAAAAACTTGACTGAAAGGAAGAAAAAAAATTCAGGTAAGGAAAAGTCACATCCATCCCTCGACTCATTTATTTCACTTATCTATCGCCTACTTTACTGATCACCGACAGTGGCAATGTAGAGATGACAGAAGACAGGGCTCCAGGGTACTGTTGGTCTAGTAAGAGCAGATGGACAGCTGATGCCAAGAAAGCAGATAAGGCAAGACTGTGCTGTTGTCAATGCTGTCTCAAATAAGGAGAAGTACTGGGTATCAAGACCACAATGGAAAGCTCTTGACCAACGTGGAGGGCTCTAAGAAGTCTTCTAGGTTAGAATGTTTCTTGGATTGCTAAAGTAAGCATGAGATATTTACAAACACAGAGAGGTGAAAGTATCACTTTTATTGAAAATGTTTCCACCTAAGATACAGAATCAAAAGAGGAACATAACGAAGATGAATGCCGCTGGACTCTACGTTCTAGAAGCACAGAGACCGTTTTCATTTTGTCCACTTGAAGATCTATCACTTTCTGTGGTGTCTACAATAAGACAAGTATTCAACAATTGTTGAACGGGAGATGAATGCTGAATGGAAATCCTGATATGCCGTGTTAAGCAATCAGTAGATAACGATTCAGTCATCAGGTGGAATATATTTAGTGAGAGTTAGTTGATCAGTATGCTTCTTTTTTTTTTTTTAATCAGTATGCTTTCTTAAAAGTGTTCAATGACTATTTACCACCTTACCAAATTTCAATGCTTATGCTTATGTTCAATTTGCCCACCACAATCCAAGTCCTTCCCATTTCTCCTAATTAGTTTCTGCCTACCCTTAGATATAGACTGCCTTTCCCACTTACTTTAGTTTGTTTAGGATTCAACAATACCACACGATTCCCAGTTGCAAAATGCACTGTTTTTATTTCCCTTACCCAAATGTACTCTCCACATCTCTTCCCTTCCACCCCATCGCTCCCCTAAATCTGTGGAAATTCTCCCCATTCCTCAAGAACAATTTTGTACTCATGCTGCTTTTCCTGATTAATTCATTCTACTTCTCTTCCCTACTCCCACCTCCTCTCTCTCTCTCCCTCTCAAACTCATGTAAACACTACAGTCTAAGCTATATTTGTGAATAGTAATTACATGACCTTCTTACATCTTTCATTTTTATGGGTGAAAGTCTTATCTTCTGAACTAGACTCTAAACTCCTGAAGATTATAGGTTCATGCCTTCTTTTTTAATATTTATTTTGTTTAGTTGAAAGATAGAATTACAGAGACAGAGAAAGAGGGGTCTTTCATCCCCTGGATCATTCCCCAAATGTCAAGAACAACCAAGGCTTGTCCAGGCCAAAGCCAGGAACCTGAAAGTCCATTCGGGTCTGCCATATGAGGTGGCAGGAGCCCAATTACTTGGGGCATTTTCTGCTGGTTTTCCAGGTGCATAAGTAGGGAGCTGGATCAGAAGCGGTGCAGCTGTGACTTGAAACCAACATTCTGATATGGGATACCAGCTTCATAGAAGGTGGTTTACCCTCCTGAACCACAACACCAGCCCTCCTTTTTGGAATTTTTTTGAAAGGTGGCAAAATAGAGACAGACAAAAAGATATCTTGCTTCTGCTGGTTCACTCCCCCAATGTCCATAGTGCCTTTGCTGGGCTAGGTTGATGCCAGGAGCCAGGAGTCGGGAATACAACCCAGGTGTCCTACATGGGTAGAGGGAACCCAAGCACTTGGGCCATCTTCCCGGCTTTCCCAGGCACATGATCAGGGATCAGGATTGGAGCAGCCCAGGGCTCGCTGGAACCAGCCCTCACACAGTGATGCCAGCATCATAGGCAGTGGCTTAACCCACTGTGCTGCAATACTGGCCCCAGTTCATGCCTTCTCCTTCACCTATATCAAATACCCACTTGGCTGACACAGAGATCTTATTAAGGCAAAGGTGGAAGAAAAAACATAGAAAGCAAACTGAATTTAAATCATTGACAGTTTCAAATTGCAAGTCAAAAGATTCTATTTAGTCTTGAGGCAGAAACAAGATCATGTTCTACCATTTCAGTTTCAAGACACTCAACAAAAACCACCCTGTTCTCCATTATCAGTCAAATCATTACCAATCATTTATTATAAAGCAAAAGTAGGCTCTGTTGCTTAGCCCTGCATTTAAGACACCTGCACCCCACACCGATTCCCAGCTCTGGCTCCTGTGATTACACAACTCCACCAGTCCAAACCCTGGAAGGCAGTGGTGATGACTCAAGTAACTGGATTCCTGCCACCCTTGTGGGAGACCTGGGTTATGTTCCTGGCCTGCCAGCTCTGGCTCAACCTAGGCCCAGCCTTTGTGAGCTTCTGAGGAATGAACCAACAGATGGGAGCTCTGTCTGTATCTCTCAGATTATTTCTTAAAAAAAAAAAAAGAAAGAAATGGAATGTCTAATAAACGTCTTCTCTTGTTTTTAGCATCTTGATTTCATTTTCAACATAGTTTCCTGAAAATAATTCTGTGTGTTAGGTGAATGGCCAACTAGATATCCTGCACTGAATTTTTCCTGTCTCTGTTATTGGAAAGAATTGAGTATTCTGGTCTCCAACAGGTTTCAAAGGAGCTGGGTTGTATCTGGGGTTTGGGTAGGACTGAAACAACTGGTGATTCTGTTCTTGTCTGGTATGAGAAGAGCCGCTATTTAGACACATTTGGAAGAAATGATAAAAAATAAAAATAAAATTAATTATTTTACTTGCAGAATTGTTTAATAAGCTTTTCTCTAGGGAGGCACAAATTTGATTAAGAACTTAATCTAAAAGAAAATATAAAACTTCAAAGGTAAATGTTCAGTATAAATATATAGGGAGCATGCAATAAATGAAAGCTACATCTTTGGATTCAGAGAGTTTAAATGGGCAAAGGCTAAAGGAATGTATTTAGCAATTATCTGGTTTTTACATTCAACCATTTAGGCAGAAAGAGCAATATTTCATTTTTCCTCTGAAATGTGGGATTTCTTTGCCTAGACTAGCTTAATAACTATGTCAGGAAGTATCCAATCCTCATTATTCATAGAATCTGTAACTACAAATTCACCTGTTTGCTAAAATTTATTTGTAATCCTAAAATCAATACTTTGAGCACTTTTTTGGTCACTCGTGAACATTGCATAGAATGGCAAAAAATTTGAACCACCCAACATGTATGTTCCCAGTTAGTGTTGCACATGGTGACACTCTGCTTTCTTGGTCCAATTTCCATACTACAAAAGTGTCCTCTTTGCAGTCTGTTCAGTGTCATGATTTTTCATTGTTATGCTGTTGTGATGATTTTGCGGTCAAAATGGCCCCTGAGTGTAGTATTATCAACTGTTTCTAAGTGCAAGAAGGACTTAGGAAGAAAATACTTCATTCAGGCATGACTTGCAGTGTTGTTGATCATGAGTTCAATGTTCATGAGTCAACAGCACATATTAAATAAGGTGTCTTTACAGAAAACCATCTAAAACAAGGCCAGTACTATCTGACAGAAAGGAATGTTGTGATCAGAAATTTATAGAAACTTAACCCTCCGTTTCACCTGAACAATAGTTCAGGATTCACTAATTCAATGTTTGTGGTGATGTATAGAATACAGCTACTGCGAGTAATAAGAATCAACCACATATAGATTAAAAACCTCCATAATTCTTTATTTCTCATTATCAGGACCAATGACATGAAAAACTGATAATCCACACTAGGTGTGATGCAGTGTCAGAGCCTCAGGTTTCTTGACAGACTTGAAGTTGAATCTCTCAGATCATCTACCCATTAAGAGACTTTACACAAATCTCTCCATCTTTATAAGACTGTATTACAAGTTTATTAAGAGAATTAAGTGGAATGATGTTCACAGAACTTAGCACAGTGCCTAGCACACAGTAATTTCTGGATATGGTACTGCTATTGATTGTTCTGTGTTCTCTCCCAAGTAGTACAATCTCAGTTTCAAAGATTTATGAAACAATAAGGATGAAAATGACTTTTGAGGGGGATGCTGTAGCATGGTGGGTTAAGGCACCAATTGGGATACACGCATCCTATATCAGAGTGCCTGGTTCAAGTCCTGGCTACTCTGTGCTTCCAATCCAGGTCTCTGCTAATGAGCTTGGAGGGCAGCAGATGATGGCCCAACTACTGGGGTTTCTGCCACCCACGTGAGTGACATGGATAGACTTCCTGGCTTCTGGCTTCAGCCTGGCTCAGCCTAGGTTATTGTGGGCATTTGAGGAATGAATCAGTATGGAAGCTTCTCTCTCTCTCTCTCTCTCTCATCTCTCTCTATCTCCCTTCTCTTTCCACTCTTTCTCTCCATTTCATGTAAACATATCTTTTTAAAAAGTTATCTAAAAAATGACTTTCTCTTGGAAAGATCCATTATTCTACACTGGAGCTCACAACATCCCACTAATACCAAATTGTATGTCAAGAGCTAGACAGGGAATTGGAAAATCAAATTTCAAATTATCTGGTTAATCTATTTCCAAGCAATTTTCTGTCAGAAAAAGTGGCTCTATAGTTACCAAATGCCAGACATTGTCCTAAGCTCTATCTATGAATATATTCAACTCATTTAAGCACAGACAACAATAAAATCATGCAACTGTCTATAACCACTCACAAGCACAGAGTCCTGAAGATTGCTCCATCTGTCCTTCAGTTCAAATCTATATACATCATCCCAAACCATCCAGAGTCCACAATGGTGGAGAAGTAGGAGTGACTCTTCTGGACTGCTCTACCTGCCCTATGCTCTTCCTTAAGGGGAAGCAAGTGTTGCATCTCAAGGAAATACCACCTCATCATCTGACCCTTGAATTTTAGAAAGCACACATCTCTGGGACCTTCTCTACCACAAGGCCTCTGGGATGGCTTAGGACATCATGCCCAGACAAGTGCACATGCTCTGCTGAGTGGAAAACTTCAGACTCTACCAGTGAAAGGAAAGAAAGGCAGAAATACTTACAGTTTGGACCCCAAAGGGAAACAGCTAAAATTTAATTATATGTTTTCTACTGAGAAAGTTATCCTTCAATTAGCATTTCTTCTTCACTTGTTGCTTTAAAAGAATGGATGACTCTGCCCCAGCCTTGAGTTACATATCCATAGCTGTTCTTTATCTTGCCTGCAGAGTGGGGAGCTTCCAGGAAAAGGAAGAAAAACCCATCCTACTTCACTTGCCTTGAAGAAAGTTGCCATTTCTTTATTTTCAAATACCTCGCTTTCTGCTCCCTTACTGGGTACAATAAAGTCTCATCTCTTATTGGAAAGGGGGAAAAAGGAGATTGAGGAGACCTTGAGAATAGGAGAAATTATACTATAGTCCCAGAATCTCTACTGATTGAATACTGCTGGGGATATTAATCACAAAGGCTTATTTTCCAAAGAACATCAGAGCACATCTGGAAATTAAATAAAAATAATAGGAGGGTTCAAATCAACTGACATTTTCCAGAGAATTCCTCAGGACAATTAATAAGATGTTGCCCACAAAGGCACAGAGAAACTTTGATTCTTCTCTGCCTAAACAAGCCTTAAAAATGAGTATCAAAATTCACCTAAATTGTTTGGTTTTTATTAACTGCCCTCTCTTGAGGGGCTCCACACATAGAACTGGAATCCACCTTCTTGGTATTTGTTTCATTTGGTTTGTTTTTGTCTGCACTGAATGGATGAGTGGCCATTTCTAAGGGGTCTTTTTGACACTACATAATTCTGACAGCCCAAGTTAGTCTGAGCTCTAAGGAAGGAGGTTATTTGCTGTGGGAGGCAAGGATATAGAGACCACATCTCTCCTGAGAAATTCTCTGATTAGGTGGTCAAATTCAGTCTGGATTCGGCTCTCCTGTGACAAGACGGAGGCATTTATTTGCAGATCCTCTCTGTTAGCAAGATGGCTGTTAGACAGAGCACAGGAAGAGAAAGGAAGTGACTTCAACCTTCTCCTTATCTGTGAAAAGCAATGATTACTCCCCACGGTTTGGTGCAGCCAGCTTGTCAAGAATCATGGACTTGGGCCAAATCAAGGCGAGAGCAGGCAAAGAGCCAGGTCTGAACTTTGCAGCCCTGTTACTCCCTTCTTCCTTTGCCTGGCTCTCTTCTTTGCCATGTCCCTCCAGGTGCCCAGGAATCTCTGTTGAGTCAGCAAATGCCATGGCTCCCAGAAATCTCTTTGGCCAACTTAAGCTGGTGTTTTGAGTTGAATTGTTTCTCCAAAAATTCATATGCTGAAGTCCTAATCTCAAATACCTCCAAATGTCAACTGGCTACAGAGACAGTGTATTTGTAGAGATCGAGTTAAAATGATTTTATTGGGATTGCCTTTAACCCAATATGACTAAGTGACCTTGGAAAAAGGAAATTTGGAGACCGATATGTATACAGGCTTCTGAACATCATGTGGGCTTGAAGCTGGCCATCAATAAGTCAAGAAGAGAGTTTTGGAGTACAGCTTTTCTGCACAGCATTCAAAAGGAACCAACTCTACTAACACCTTGATCCCAGTCTTCCAGCCTCCAGAACTCTGAGACAATACATTTCTCTTGTTGTTTAGGCCACTCAATTGGTGGTACTTAGTTGTGACAGTTCCAGAAAACCAGAAAACACACTGGGATACACAGTTCCATATTCTGTACGTTTGGTTCCCTCCAATCTGAGGGAGTCTTGGAGTATTTGCCAGGCTCCCAAAGATTTATATAGTTAGCTTGTCGTTAATTTAAAGCCATGTAACTATGCCATACGAATAACACACATATATTGCTCAATGATTGTCCTTTGCATTCCTTTCTAGATTTAACTTTCATCGCCCTCTTTCACTCCCCTCACTGTAGTCTAGCTGTACTGATCTATTCATTTCCTGGAGGGAAATCTGTTCTCTCACCTCAGAACCTTTGCACAAGCTGCTCTCTCTTCCTTAAAATATTCCAACAGGTGCCAAGTTCTGGCCAACTGCCACTTCCACTTTCATCACAAAGATGTGCTGAGTTGCTTCATCTTTGGGGAAGTCATTCCTGAATTCTGCCAAAATGAAGCTAGATGCCCTTCTCAAATGACCGCACAGCACCTGGTGCTCACTTCTCTACTGGGCAGCAGACTTGCTTTGATTTCAATGTGTCCCCCAAATGTGCATATGTTAGAAACATATGCCCCCCAACAATTCACTTGGAACTTTTGGGAGGTAATTAGGATCAGATGAGGTCACGCAGGTCTGACCCCATGATGGGATGATTGGCTTTATAAGAAGAGACCTGAACTATTTGCTTGCTCTGTCTCACCATGGGATGCCCTCTGCTGTGTTGTCATGCAGCAAAGAGACCCTCCCCAGATGCTGAGCAGAGGCCAGCACCATGCACTGAACTTCCCAGCCTCCAGAGCTGTGAGCCAAATAAAATTTTCTTCTTCACATCACCCAGCCTCAGGTATTTTGTTTTAAACAGAGTAAAAAAAATCTCTTTGGTGATTACCTCTTTACTTAGTCACCATGCACTAGCCAAAAAAGGGAGAATCCTACATTCAAACTCATATTCACAGTCCCAGACCCAGTGGGTATAATGAAATTATTTGCACAAATTACAATAGCACATGACTTTTTTAGTTTTTGTGTGTTTTCTTAATCAATAGGTATAAAAGGATTATATGGGAAATCTCATCTTTGTTTTGTTTTTGGCATTGAAAGGTGGCTCTCAACCTCAAAATCTTGGAAACCATGCTTCTAATCCAAAAATCCCACAAATGTGACCCAAAGGGTCTAATCCAATCTGCAGAAAAGTTGGTTGACCAGCCCAGTGTTCCAGATACCTCTGGATATGGATATTTTTCTCTGATGTCTTGGCTTTGCAAGTGTCAGGACTTACCATGTCCACTGTCTTGTACACACCTCACGTTTTTTTGAGTGGCACCTGTCTGGCCCCTGAACATTGGTTCTTTGAAAATATTCCTTCCCCCTACCCCAATTCTTCATCAAAATGTAACTTTCTCAATTTTCCTTCCCCAAAGGTACCCATCTCAGTCTCAACAAAGCTTTAGTTGGTTATCTTTCAGAGAAAATCTATGTTTCATCCAGAGTCTGTGAGGTATATATGAGCAGGATTTTTTCCCCTCTGTAATACAGCAAAGCAAAGCACTCAAAGGAAAGTATGCAGAAACTCTGCTAGGGTTTCACCTTCTCTTGTAGAAAGAATGCAAGGCCTAAAAACAACACATTTTGATCAACTTTGCTGTGCTTCCCTAGACTCTACCAGAGACCTTACCAAGTAAAGGAATAATGAAAGCCTAAGTGTGGAGGCAGTAGGCGGCTGGGACCACACCCCTCCCAGACAGAACTGTCAACCTCCAGGCAACAGAATGTTACATCACTGAAAGTGGGTATGGAAAGTCACTTCACCAAGTCTCTCTTTTTAAACTTCAGAAAGGGGAAAAGATAGCTTTAGATAGCTCTAGGTTCATGGAGAGCTAGGGCTTAGATCACATAAAGTTGCTCACTGGATTTATTTTGGAGACTCTCAAGAGAAAGGGGCTATGTGGCTCGGGCTGAGGAGGACAGGATAATGCAGGCGGAGGGGAGCTCCCCATAAGAAGGCTCCGTTGGCTGCCGACTGCATCCTCCCTTGAGCCCCTCCCCCTTTCGTGTAAATTTCCCAAAGGGATGCCTTTGGTGTTGTCTGAAAGCCCTGCTTGCCTTGTCCAGGGTAGCTTCTCTTCTGATCCCTCTGAAGATCCTGTTTTCAAGACTGACACATTTCTGTCCATAATTACCCTTCTTTTCCTCCCCTTTTGCCAGTTTTTAGTCCAATATGCCAATTGTCCTACCCATGACTTCAGATCTTAAACATTTTAACCAACAGTGCAGAATTCTATAGAGCACTTTCTGCAAAACTCCATCCATAATCTCTCCCCTTCCCCCGCAACCAGCTCACTGGGGCAGTGATTTCCTCAAAGAATTCCAAGAAATTAGTTAGGCACGACCCCCTTCCGGAAATGATGTTAGCTGTCTTTAATCAAGCTTGCTTTTCCAACTGTTCCAGATTTGATACCTTAAAGTAGTTACAGTCTTTCTCCCGCACTAAAACGGAACTACTTCTGCTCTTATTTCCAGTATTGCCACAAAATTGGTAGTATTTTGGGGGAAGGTGTGTGTGTGTGTGTGTGTGTGTGTGTGATGAAGAGGGAAAGGATTCTTTAATCTTTTAACTGATTTTTTTTCTATTCCTTTCATAGATGGAAACTTTTTCTTTCTAAGCCCAAACATAAATGTTTAAAATCAGAGTCTCAGAGAAAGGCATCTCAGAATCAGTCCTGATGCTTAAAAAATGTTCATACTTCCTCTACACGTTTGAACAAATGTTTAAAGTAAGACCATCTTAACTATTTGATGCCAATGGCACGAGGTTCCTACGCTAATCAAGGCTGGTATTTACTCTGTGTTGCAGTGCCAAATCTCAAGTTCTGAAGTCAATAGGTTAAGTTATAAATACCCACTATTAGATAGATATAAAATATTTGCCTGAAGGCTTTGCTAGTTTAAAGCTTTCCACTTTACACATATACAGATATGTATATTCTTGTAGATATGTATACCTTAAGATACATATGTATCTCCACAACACCTCATGTGTGGTCATGATATCCATCACATAAACTTCTTCATTTTCCAAACCCTGGGATACAATTTCAAACCGTATATAAACTGACTTTACACTGCACGTATGCACCGCACTGGGCCACACCACATGGATGGCATCATTATTTCCACACAGTCTGATTCACAGTCCAAACCCAGGAGAGGGTCTCAGGGAAAAGACTTTTTAGGACCAGGTTTCCAACTTGAAACTCTCCATGGGAATTTCCAGAATAACTGATACTTCAAGGGGGAAAAAAAAGTGAAGAAGGACTGAAAACCAGAACCAAAACCAAACAAAAGGAGCAGCATTAAAAAGTTATGTGATGAAGTGGGATGCTATAAAGTTTTTATTATGACTTGTTTGGAAAGAGTTTGCTTAACAAATGCAGTCATCCTCTATTCAAATGCAGAGTAATAAAACATTTTACAGTCCACTATCACATGCCATAATGTGTATGGAATGGTTAAGCCCAATCAGATCTTTGAAAAGAACGTTTTGTTTGCTCTTCTAGGAAAGTTTGTCCTTTGAAAGGGGGTGGGGGCAGAAAGAGTGAAGAAAGAAAGAAACTCGTACAGAATTATGGGGATGCGGAATTGTCTGGAAATTGTATCAGTGGAAATGGGTGTAGAAAAGGGAGTTATCTCTTTATCTGAAAAAGAGAAAAACAGTGAGGAAAATGAGAACTTTCTTCATATACTTTAAGGGCAGTAACATAGAAGAGTTATTTATTCTTATGTGAAGTTATACAGGACAGAACTAGGGCCAATGGGTAAACATTGGAGTGAGGGGAAGGGGATAGACTGGACTTAATAAAGAAACTCCAGCATGATAGTTTCCTAACAGAGGAATGATCTGGGGTAGACACATTGCATGTCTAGAGCAGCAAACAGAGGCTGAGTTACCATCCAAAACCATCCACTAGGGATGTTACATACAGGGCACTCCCGTATCAGGGGGAGTTCAGCTCTACTTCAAAAAGTTTGTGTAAAATGGAATTAACAGATAAGTTTATTTTGGTGCAAAAAACTTTTTAAAGCCATTCATTGAAGGATCTCGAAAAGTTTGTAGAATTGTATATTATGAAAAAATTACACACGGGTTTTCAAAGATATTTTTTGCACCTACATAAAGCTTTCTCTTAGATCTATTTTCCGTGAACTTTTTGGAGTACAATACAATACTGATAGGTGTCTGCGACTTTAAGGTTTGCTTAAAATTTTCAAATTGGTAATTGGATAGATTTCAGATCTCCTGTACATCTGATGGTGTATCTGTATAGGATTTTCTGTTTAAAAAATTCAAATGCAGAAACTTGCTGCCATTATATAATGTTTCTTATGATGAATGGCATTCCTTTTTGAAAGTGGAAAACATCAGAAATAAAATATTTTGAAATTCCGAATTTGGAGCACAGGATTTTTCTGCTGTTCATTCACAACATATTCTGTCAAATGTTTCAAACTGGAAGTCACAGTATGTTACAAGGCTGTGGGAAAATTACAAAAAAGGAAATCAGAGCTGTCACATTCTGAACAGAACTTTGATGTAAAAGGTATCCGCTGATGCTTTCCTTCCATATCATCAGCCCTCACCATGACCAGCAGCGATTCCCTGTTTCCTAAAATGCATATCCGCCAGAGACCCTTTCCCTTTGACCCGGACACCCTTTCATTTTCACATTTTGCCCTCCTGCACTCCGTTCTTGACTCTCAATGGCATGCCTTCCTTTAAGGTAAAACAAAGGGAAGCTATTCCTATGGTTCTTCCTGCAGCAGAAGGCACTGAACAAGCTCCTGAAGGAAGAAGGGAAAAGAAAGGCAGAGGTTTGCCGAGCTGGTCTCATTATCTCACTCCCTGTTTATCATCAAATGTACCAAACACTTGCCCAGAACAGATTTCCTGCCCAGTCACTTACACTGATTCCCTCTTCAACTTTTGTGCCAAACTTACTTCATGACACAAAAGGCTCCGAGACCAAAGAGGGCAAGGGTATAAGCCCAGGATGAATTTTATCCCTATTAAGTCGCTCTCATTCCTCAGAATCCCCCAAGGCCTGACAATCTATATTTCATGCCCTCCCACCTCACCACAGAACGCTGGCCTCCACACCATGAAAGGCATGCACAGTAACAGCAGAGGCGAACTCCACCGGAGTCCCGCCATCACTTCCACGATGCATTAGCATTTCCATGACACTCTATCTCGGTCAATGTTATATTACTCAGTCTAGACAGGAGGGAAAGGAGTCTTCCTGTAAATGGTATTTCCACACATTTCTTACTCTTTACCAACCTTCCTTTCTGGGTTCCCTTTTGGGGTACTGAATTTTCCCTTTCCCACAGAATTGTCCTCATTTCATTCCATTCGCATCTGCTTCAGGAAGAAGTTCTATGAAAAGAGCGTCTGTCTCACACAGCACCAAGGAAGAGACACCAACTGAAGTTTTCTTTTAAGTTTTTCATTAAAAAGAAACATATTCTGAAATAAATTATTAAACGTGAACAGCACATGCCCCTACTACCTTAGACGAAAAGATATCCCACTTAGCAAGAAGAGGAAAACGGGATGTCATTGCACACTCCAGCCTGTGACTCCCCACAAAAACATTCAAATCACTGATACACCAAGTGTGCGCCTTGTGAGTGTCACCTGTTTTACATCGAATATAGCGTTCATTTCTCACAACAAACTTACAAGGGGACACCCTATTATTTTTCATTGTGAAAGAGAAAAACAAAGCTTTGAGAGATTAAGCAAGACTCGTCCCAGGTCATGCCAGTTCTGTAAGTTATTTGAACCTATTCTCTGAACTACCATTTCCAGGTCTTTCTCCAAAGGGGACCGTAACAGAGAGATCGATCATTCCCGTTTTGAGTGGAGCCTCCTAACTGCTTCTCTCTCTATTTTGGATAAGTGCAGTCTTTCTCTATTTGTGACTTTGGGGGGAACCTCCAAACATTTGGAGTTTCCATTATGGGGTGACTCCTGGAGACTCGACTGGAGTCTTCCTTTGGGTTTCATTCCATTCTCCCTGCTGTATCCAGACCAGGCTTCCCTGGAGAGTCTATAACTGAACTTGGGGAGGCAGGGGCAAGGGCAGTACAAGCGCATGCCTCTCACTGAAAGGGCAGCTGTCCGCCGAGTTCACACAGTAACTTGAGTAGGTGTGTTACTCAATATGCCACGAGAAAATGCCCACCCCGAGAGTCTAAAATTGTGGATTTAATAGGCCTCCTGCTGCTGCTCGGCCGCCTTCCAAAGGCTGGCTGAACTGCTTCCTCTGCAAGCAGGACCTTCTGTCAGAGACTCTGAGGGCACTGTGCTTGCTGATCTGTGGTCAGAGGTGACAGGTGGCCGCTCTGCGATCCGAGGATGTTAAAATCAATATTAAAATTTTTTTTTCCAAGGGGGCAAATAGAGACTAGCAAAAGAAAGAAAGGCCGCTTGATACTATGCCCCAATGCTTCTGTGCTCTGGAGAAGGTGTGCTGGCGCCCAACCAGCTTTCCACACTAAGAGACCTAAATCCTCCAAAGACTCATTCTGGGAAGATCTTGGCATGGGGACACACTAGCTGTTCCCAAGCTGTGCCTTCCCCACTAAGCCCCTGCCCCAGCCTCAAGGAGGTGACTCCACCAAGAGCAGAGCAGCCATATTTCAGAGGCATTTGCCTTTTTTTCCCCTTCAAAAATAGCAAGAACTAATACTAATAGTTTGAGACATGGCAATTCAAGAGGCAGTAGGCCTTTTAATATTTGACCCATGGCATGACAAACTTTATTTAATGACTCCAGTTTTTAACAACTCACCAAAGGGATTTGCCCCTACCACCAAACAATGGAAAGTAGAAAATTTCTCTCCTATTAAAAGTGCTGTCTTCGTGAACTCTAAGAGTGGAAAAAGCATTTTGATAAAAATTCATCTGCTTTTAGAGACTGTGGATGGGTCACATATAGAAGCAGTGTTTGTTGGAGAGAAATGAGAGGTGTTTTGATGGCCCAGTTAGGACATACATCATGTGCGTTATACCAGTGCTTATGCTTTTGTTCCTTTACCTTTAAGCCTGTGCTGTCACTTTTCACTGCTGTGGTCTATCAGGAGACTGTTTCTGATACAGTCTTGATAGAATTCAGTGTATAGCTTACCTTTCTCAAATACTCTTTTAGAAAAGGAAGCCAGGCACAACTCCCTGTCTTTGAAGTTGGCAACTGTGAGAACTTCTCTGTCTTGGAAGACAATGGTCATGCTTTTTGGTTGCTTAACAAGCATATGGACTCCTAATTCGTGTCTGGAGACTTCTCCACATTAGGATTTTTGATGGAAGGTCAGATCATCAACTAGCATAGTAGTTAAAAGTGCCACATACTCACTGCTTCCCAATTTTCTTTTTGGCTAGGACCTAAACTAGGTGACCCAGGCTTACCCAATAATAGGCATCCACTGATGATCTCAAATCTAAAAGTCGTAACACAAGGAGCTTGGGTGGGGAGGAGGCCTCTGGTAGTGGTGGCAGCTGCAGGATAATCGAGATATGGCCAGCGTGGGAGAGGCAATGCCAGAAGCAGCATCCAGTGTTCAGAGCTGGCAGGTGCAGAGGTCCTAGTTGCAAAGCCAGGGATTGTGGGTAATTATGATATCCTCAACAGAGTAGGACTTCAGTTTGACTCTGGGCATCACTTCTGGCTGTAGAGTTTAGGATTTTGTTCTCTAAGGCAACTAGCAATCCCATAAGCTCCTCAAAAGTCTTTTAATAAATTCTTCTCCTAGAATCAATATCTGTCACTTACAACTAAAAATCTTGACTTAGTAGAAATAAACTTAGAGTAAATAGAAGCTCCAATTTTCTTAAAGCAACAGAGAATCATCTTAAAGTATAAAACTATACATTAGTATAAAGTCTCTAAACTTTAAAAAGGGTACATTATGATTATAAATACATATATATTTACATGTTCACACAAAGATGTATGTATAGAAACAGAAGTAGGTACAGGTGTGTATGTGTGTGTGGATGCCCAAGTCACACAGTTCAATACACTATATTTAGAACTGGAAGCCAATGGCCTTGATGCCAAACTTTAAATTTCCTTCTGTACTTGTTAGACCACCCTCCTTCTCCATAGTCAATTGCTTTCTGTTCACTCCCTCTCTTTATTGAAAGAATGTACTTTGTTTTATCAAGCAGAACAACCTTCTCCTCCTTTCCCAGCCAATTTCAGTTACACTAATCACTGACACAAAGTGAACTCAGACCAATGTGGGCTACTCAGCCAACACCAGCCGTGGGGTGGCATTCATTCTGAAGCAGAAACACTGAGCATTAAGTGAAATGTGAAGTTGTTAAAAGGGGAGTGTGCGCCGCATTTCCTTGGGGATATGTGCTGTACTTGTTGAGGAAATCTGGGGCCCTGAATTCCTGCTTCACAAAGCACACACACTTTTTTGCAATAAGAAATCCAATAATGCAGGGGAAACTGAAGTAAATGTCCCTGGAATCCCCACTTAACTAGCACTTTCCAAAACTCTTAGCCAAACCATGGGAAAGTTTTCAAAGCTTCCCTCCTCCCCACCTATGGCTCATATTATTTAATCCTTACAATGACTATCAGCAGTAAACTAAGGAGGCAGGTCCTGTTATCTCCATTTTATAGATGAAAAAACCAAGGCCCAAAGTCACCCAGTGAGTTAATGGCCAACACAGGACTAAAATTTTGAGCCTCTGGCTCCTAGTTTGTTGCTTTCCCCGTTCTGCCATATCACTTTTCAGTGTTTCAAGGTTGGCTTCCTTTTTTTTGGATGAAAATAAATACATGCACACACTGCATATGTGTGTCTACTTCTATGTATGGAGGCCTTCACAAAGTTCATGGAGGAGGAGGTGGTGTTTCACAGATTAAGCCACTACTTGGGGTGCCTGAATTAAACATTAGAATGCCTAGAATCAAGTCTCCACATACGACTCCTGATACAACTTCCTACTACATGCACCCTGGGAGACAGCAGATAATGGCTGAAGTGCTTGGGTCCCTGTCATGAATGTAGGAGACACAGATGGAGTTCATAACTCACGGCTTTGGCCTAACTCAACCCCAACTATTGCAAATATTAAGGGAATGAACCAGTGGATGTAGGAAACATTGGCTCAAGGACCTCTCTCTCTTCTTCTCTCTCTGACTTCCAAATTTTTAAAAGTTCATGGTAAATGTGTAGTATCCTTTTGTAATTTTAAATTTATATTTTAAGCTACTCATTTATTTGAGAGGGAGAGAGAGCTGCCACCTGCTAATTTACTTCCCAAATGCCTACAAAGGCCAGGATTTGGCTGAAGACAGTTGAAATTTTGAGCCAGGAAGTCAATCTAGGTCTCCCATGTGGGTGACAGAAACCTGATTAGGTGAGCCATCACTGATATTTCCCAGGAAGATGGATTCAGGAGTTAAAGCCTGGAATTAGACACATGCACTTTGATGAGAGACGGAGCAGTTGTCTTAAGCAGTAGACCAAATGCCTGCCTACTCACTATCTTTTAATTCCACTTTCCATGAACTTTTGGACTCCTCTAATGTGTGTATGTGTTTGGGTACACATGTATTTTTCTAATGTATTTTCATATATTTACCAAAATGTATACATAAATAAGATTTGTATATAAGATTCTATATGATGAATGATTTCCAACAGAAAAGCTCAAAAATTGCCTACATGTTCTTCTTCAGAACAGAGTAAGTAAATGACCTTCAGATGAGCAAACCATGAGCCAGGGCTCATCTTCCATTATCCCCTGCTTGCCTCCATATCAACCATCCGTGCTCCTCTTTCCCAAGGTAACTATTGCTCATTCTCCATTGCTCAGCTTAGACAGCTCTTCTCCAGGGACGTCTTCTCTGATCCCGTGTGTAGGTCTAGGGCCTTTCATTATACAAGCTCCTGGCAGTGCACTCCTTCCTTGCTTTATCATTCATTATAGAGTCGGTGACTACAGTAAGGCTCCCTACCCCCATATCTACAGCTTTGCTTTCCATGGCTACAGTTACCTGTGGTCAACCACAGTCTGAAAATATTAAATGGGAAATTCCAGAAATAAACAATTCATAAGTTTTAAATTGTACACTGTTCTGAGTAGTGTGATGAAAACTCATGCAGTCCTGCTCCATCCCTCTTGGGATGGAGAGTCAATCCTTTGTCTAGAATAGCCGCATGGTACACTCTAACCTCTATCCACCTATATTAGTCACTTAGTTATTAGAGTCACTGTCAAAGTCACCTTTATCTTAGTTAATAATAGCCAAAAAGTGAGAGAGTAGTGATGCTGGCAACTTGGATATACCAAAGAAAATGAGAAGTTTATCATAGGTATGCATATTTAGGAAAAAACACATTACATTAAAAGTTTGTTATTATCCCCATTTCAGGAAACTACTGGCTTCTTGGAACATATTCTCTGTAGATAGGAGAGGAACACTGTACATGTTTCACATCTATTTTTTCATACTGTTACATTCCTAGAACTTACCCTACCTAGTGCCTGACACCATGTGAGTTCTGAGTTCAGCTGTAGTGAAAGATGACATGAGAACACTAATCAGCAGCAGGTGAGTCTCCCCATTAGGCACAGTGTAGTAGCGATATGGGTTTTGCAGTCAGATTTCTTGGGTTTGAATTCTGGCCCTGCCACTTTCCATCTGTGTGAACAAGCAGGCTGCTTGGACTCTCCCATGTTCAATGATCTCATCAATAAAATGGTGACAATACAGTTGATCATCTACTTCACAGAGCTGTTCCGGAATGAATTGTACTCATTTATATACAGTACTTAAGACACTGCCTATTATGTAGTAAATCCTCAGTAAATATTGACAGTGGTTATTTTTTATAACTAGATGGAAAGAATGGGTGTGGATAAAAGTGAGTTTATAGGTTCAATAGTGGGAAGTTGTAGAGAATCCAGTATGAAGACTTCGTTTTCTGGGCACATGAGATGATATAAAAAGAAGTTTGAGTGTCAGAGGTTAGGTTGTTGCATAGAAATCCTGCATACAAGAGGAATTCAAAACATTTATGGAGGGGCAGGCATTGTGGTGCAGTGGGTTAAACTGCTGCTTGGGACTCCCATGTCCCATATCAGAGTATCTGGTCTCTACTTCTGATTCAACTTTCTGCTAATGTACACCCTGGGAAGCAGCAAATGATGGTTCAAGTAGTTGAGTACTTCCATGTGGGAGACCTGGGTGGAGTTCCTGGCTCCTGGCTTAGACCTGGCCCAACCTTGGTTTTTGCAGGTTTTTGGGGAATGACCCAGTAGATGGAAGATCTGTGTGTGTGTGTGTGTGTGTGTGTCAGTCTCTCTGTTGCTCTGCCTTTCCAATAAATAAAATTAATTAATAAACCTTAAAAATTTGTGGGAAATGGAATTGAAAGATATTTAGTTTGGTGCAAAAAATTTGTGGGAAATGGAATTGAAAGATATTTAGTTTGGTGCAAAAAAATTGAAACTTATGCATGTGAGAGGATTTCAAAAAGTTCCTAGAAATCAACATTATAAAAATAACTAAATATGGATTTTTAAATTTTTTGCACAAAAATAAGCTCATCTTTTAATTCCTTTTTAAAAATGTTATCTTATTTTAATTGATGCATAAAAATATACATTTTATGGGATACTTTGCAGTGTTTCTATATGTGTATCTACTGCATAATGTCCAGCTAGGGTAAATATATCTATCTCCTCGAACATTTACCATCCTTTTATGGTGAAAAAATTCAAAATCCTTTCTTCTAGAATTTTTTAAAACAGAAATATATGGTATACTAGCATCCCTAATATGCAATTAATTCACTTTTTCCATGAACGTTGTCAAGCACCTTTGTATCAGTCCCATTGTGGATACTGCCTCTCACTGCTTTCCCAGGCTTCCCATGAAGGCTACAAAGTCAGTTTGCCTTCATATAGGGTGTGTATCTGAGCCATTTTGCTCATTCTGCTACATAAGTTGAAAGGTCAAAAGCCTAAGGCTATGGTATCACAGAGCAGTAATGTAGTCAGCAACAACAAGGCCTGGTAGTTTAATGTGAATGTCGAATGCACCAGACACACAATTAGGAAGTGGTTTTTGTGTTCTGGAAGAACTTGGCCCCTTTGCAGTAGTTCTAAGTTTCTTGAAGTTCTGAGATTTTATTGTCTCCTTAGGGCAAGCAACCCTGTTTCATTAATGTGTGCAACTGCAGACATCTGTCTGTTGGGACAGTCGAACTAACCTGTCATTGGGTGATGGATGTTTTCCGATTGCTCTGCTGAAGAGCATTAAGTTAAGCCTTCTCTTCAGCTCTACAGATAGTTGAGACAACAGATGGCCTCTTTTTTTTGCAGTTCTGGGGAATTGCTGCAATAAGGGGTTCAGAAGAGTAGCTTCCATTTGTTAGTGGCTTAAAATAGACCAGGCAAGTAAGGAATACATCACTATTACTGTTATGTAGTCTAGGGAGTATTGTGGCTGATGAAGATGGAGTTGGAGGCAAGGAGGGAAAACTTGCCCAGCTGCATTCCTGTCTTTGCAGGATACAGGAAACTTAGGGTATATGGCAGCTGAGGGGAGCCAGAGTGGTTTTTAAGCAATCAAGTTCTAACTTAAATACTTGTACATTGAACATCTTCCAGGATACAAAAGTCACATTTTAATAACCCAACACAACTAAAAGACAAGCAATGCAAATCCATTCTTCAAAACTACTGGTATGCTTTAATGAATACTTGAAAATTTATCATACCCTTGAACCTGTATTTTTTCAAACTAGAGTTTGAAGGCATATGAACAAGCTTGATACTATTTATCTTGTTTACTATCTTGCAACAAACACAAAATTAGAGTCCGCTCAATATACATCTTTCAAACCATCTTTCAGACATTCACCACAATAAATATCGGAATTATTTGATAAACTCATGGGATTATCAGCAGTATCACTAACAAACCAAAAATAGTTATTGTTTAGAGCTATATACCCCACTAAAATAATCAAAAGCCTGGATGCAAGCTTGCTATTTATATTGCAAGCTAGAAACATTGCTGGCTTCTGACACAGCATGATAGCAAGTTCCCCAATGGCTAGTTGCAGGATCACTCCAAGCGCTGTACACCCATGATTGAATGGAATTTGATATCTATGTTGTCCCAGAAACAATAGCAAAACTACATTACTATACATATTAAAAATTCGAGAGATATCTTCCAACAAATGCTCCCTATCACATGCAGGTTGAGAGCACTTGCTAATTCTTAAGGTGAGACATGCAGACTCTTTACTATCTGTAGACTGTCCAACCACACTACCTTATTCAGGTGGCAGAAGATTATCCCACAATCTGCCCAAAGATTAAGGATGCAAAGTGTAAATGCTTTGTGCAGATGTTTTGAATCTTGAAAGCATATGTTGTTCATATTTCTTTAAAAGAAATCTCCCAAATCACAATAGTTCAAATCATCTGGTATATGGGAACCTTGTTTTTGTATTTTTTTTTTCATATGAGAGTAAAATCAAGCATTGGGTTATAAAAACGACAGTCCAGTACAAGATAGCCAGCAGTATATGGGATAGAACTATAACTCATTTAACACACATACAAGGTGAGCATGAGTATCTGTGGATGATAATGAGGGATGCCAACTCCATGTGTGGTATCTCAATAATCAAACAAGTAGCACATTGCAGGATTTTTTTTTTAAGATTTTATACAGAAAGAGAAGGAGAGGCAGAGAGAAAAGGGGTCTTCCATCCACTGGTTCACTCCCCAGATGGCCACAACAGCCAGAGCTGTGCTGATCCGAAGCCAGGAGCCAGGAGCTTCTTCCGGTCTCCCACACAGATGCCGGGGCCCAAGGACTTGAGCCATCTTCCACTGCTTTCCCAGGCCATAGCAGAGAGCTGGACTGGAAGTGGAGCAGCCGGGACTAGAACCGGCGCCCATATAGGATGCCAACACTACAGGCGGAGGCTTTACCCACTGCGCCACAGCACCGGGTCCCGCAGTATTTTCTAACAAGGAACTTAGTCTTCAAGATATAGCACCACCCCAGCAGTGATGCTGTTTCAAGAATGTGATGCAGGTGCTCTTTAACTTTGCGCCTAGAGTGTGGGAGGCACCCTGACAGGCATCAGGGATACACACAGCTTCATGGGGTCGGAGTCCAAGAAATGATTCCCATTCAGGTAGCTTGGATGTAGGGAATTGCAGTATAGCTCCCAACCAATCCTCAAATAATTTTTGAGCATCAAGAGGAAACCACAGTCTTTCTTTTTAGATTTAGTCATCATAATAATTTACCTGAAATCTAAAAACGAAGTAATGGGAAGATTTGAATATCTCATTAAACAAAACGAATAGGTTAAGGTGTTTGGGTTGCACTCAACAGAAAGATATTCTGGTTAACCTTAGCAGAGAAAGGAACTGAATGGAAAGATTTGGGAAAGCTCACTGAGTAGAAGAAAAAATTAAACTAGGACTGAGAAAGCACAGGAGCCTAGGAAACTTGCTGTACACACACAGCAGAAATGAATGGGGAACATGCTAAGGGACACGAAAGGTCTTCTACAACTGAAAAGGACATTCTCTGACCACAGTAGACTAAGTCATCAAAGTTTTTGTTGTTGATCATTCGTTTTCTTGTATCTGTGGTGTGAGGCGTTCAAGACTCAGTCCTTCAGTTTAATACTTCATTGGTGATGGCCAGACTCAATGTGAACTGAGCACTGGGAAGAGAACATGGCTTCAATGAATATTCTAACAGACCAAACAGCCACTCTGCAAATCAACACAAGAGCCCTTCTTAAAATGTTCATAGTCACCTTATTAATTTGCCACAAGTAGCTTTTCCCTGTGATGTCATCCTAGTTTATGGACTATTTCCATGAGGTAAAGGACTCCCTCTAGCTCTTCTTGACCCTTGGAAATGAGCTTGTAGGGGTCTTGAAGAGAGACCAAGAGGTAATAATAGCTTCCTCCACTAAGCTTTGAAATCACTGAGAAATAAAGTCAAAATATTCAATATATGATGACAAAAATTAACTCTTTATCTAGTGATAAAGTATCTGGGAGATTGTGGCTGTAATCTGGGGTGAGGGTGAGGAGAGCTCTTCTTAATGCTGAGCAACAGAACCAAGATTTAATTCACTCATTCAACTAATCATGACAGTGTCTAATCAGCTCAGGCAGAACCTGACTATGTTGGGCTTCTACATTATTTGGGGGGTGGGAGTGAGTACAGACTGTTTCTATAAAAAATTACTGGAAGGAACAGAAGAGAATGCATGTAATCTAAAGAAGACTGTTCCAAAGAGGAAGCTAGAAGGAAGGGAAGCGGTTTCTATTTCTAAATCTTCCTTTTTGGAACTTTGGAGTTCTGGATTTCTCCTTGAGGATACACCTCATCTGATGGTAAATACTAGGAATGTTCATAATTTTCAAGTAAAACTCTATCTACCTATAATTGTGTGGCCTTAATGTATACTTTTGCCCTATAGATATACAATACAGACCAGGAGAGGTGGTTTTTTAAAATTGTTTTTCCCATTGCAAGTGTCCAATAGCTATATTTCCTGTTTTACCAATTTTTCTGTCTATTTTAAATCTTTTAACTCAATCCAAGCCACAATCAACATGCATCATCTTCCTCTACAGGCAGACACTTAATTTTTTTTTTTTGTATTTTATTGCTTTCTGAAAGAAGTGTCATTGAGATACAGATATGTATAGAAAGCAATAAAATTTGTGCAATTTGATCTCCAAAGTCATGATGGTGAACATCAGTTGAATGATGCAAGATCAAAATTCCTGATGCCTTTATAATCCCCACTTCCTATCCTTTCCTATCCACAACTTCCTGGGCAATCACTGACCTGATTTTCATAACTGCAGATGTATTAACATTGTGCTCTTTTTTGTTTAACTCCTTTTTTGAGCATTCGTAGTTTGTGATTTTTAGGGAGTTTATTTCATCCAGTTATTGAATTAGAATTCTTGAATTCTTGAAAATATTCCTTTATTATCCAGATCAAAGTATACGTCCATTTATGCCTTCCCAGGGTTTATGCTATTGTTTTCATCCATTTTACTTACATGTATTTTATATGCTCTATAGTGTATTTCTTTGATTTTTGTTTGAACAGTGAAATACTTTTAAAGAAATTTAAATAGTAATAAATCTTGTATATCTTTGCCATAGTTCCCATTAATGGTTCTCCTTGTTCTTTCAAATAGATTCATAGTTCCATCTGGTAACATTTCCCTCTGCTTGAAGGATTTGTTTTAACATTTCTTGTAGTTGTTAGTAAAGAAAGTTTCATTATGCTCTTAGAGTTGTAACAATGAACTACATTGAATCTGTTCTTTTTTCTATTAATATCACATTACATGATAATTGATGAGAATTGTGTTGTAGTAATTACTATGCATTTTCTGTGACCCTGAGACTCTAATGTATTAGCAAATTTCTTTAAAAAAAAAAAAAAAAAGAAGTGGCCAGCACTGTGATGTAGCACCACCTGCAGTGCTAGCATCCCATTTGGGCACTAGTTCAAGTCCTAGCTGCTCTGCTTCTGATTCAGTTCCCTGCTATTGTTCCCAGGGAAAGCAAAGGAAGATGGCTCAAGTGCTTGGGCTCCTGCACCCACATGGGAGTCCCAGAAGTATTTCTTGACTCCTGGCTTTGATCTAGCCCAGCTCTGGCCATTGTAGCCATTTAGGGAGTGAACCAGCAGATGGAAGATCTCTCTCTCTCTGTGTATCTCCCCCCACCTCTCTTTCTGTAACTCAAATAAATAAATCTTCTTTAAAAAATAAAAGAAAGAGAAGAAAAAAGCCTTTCTTTTTCTGGTGAATATTTCTAGGCTTCTGGTTGTTTTTCCTTTAGAAATAATGTGCCATTGTCTTCCTGCCTGCATAGTTTCAGATGAAAAATTTGCCATCTTTCTTATCTTTGTTTCTCTGTATGTAATATGCTCTTTTTCTCTGACGGATTTTAAGATTTTCTATTTATAATTGCTTTTAAAAATTTGATTTTTACATGTGTTGCTGTAGTTTTCATGTTTCTTGTACCTGGAGTTCATTGAAATTCTTGGATCTGTGAACTTAGAGATTTCATCAAATTTGGAAATTTCCAGCCATTATTTCTTTTGTATAAGAAACTTCTATTTAATAAATATAACTTTCATAATCACAATTTTTGGATTATAGCAGTTCTTCTCCCATACCTTCCCTCCCACCCCCAAATCATCCCACCTCCTACATCCTCTCCTATCCCATTCTTCATTAAGATTCATTTTTAATTATCTTTATATACAAAAGATCAACTCTATACAAAGATTTCAACAGTTTGCACCAACACTGACACACAAAATATAAAGTACTGTTTGAAGACTAATTTTACCACATTAAGGACAGAGGTCCTACATGGGGAGCAAATGCACAGTGACTCACAGTAAGTGCACAGTTGTTGATTTAACAATTGACACTCTTATTTATGACATCAGTGATCACCCAAGGCTCTTGTCATGAGCTGCAAAGGCTATGGAAACCTTTTGAGTCCACAAACTCCAACATTATTTAAACAGGGCCATAGTCAAAATGGAAGTTCTCTGCTCCCTTCAGAGAAAGGTACCTCCTTCTTTGATGGAGTCAGTGGTCACCTGAGGCTCTTGTCATGAGCTGCAAAGACTATGGAAGTGTCTTGAGTCCACAAACTCCAACATTATTTTATTTTTTTATTTTTTGACAGGCAGAGTGGACAGTGAGAGAGAGACAGAGACAGAGAGAAAGGTCTTCCTTTTGCCATTGGTTCACCCTCCAATGGCCGCTGCGGCCAGCGCGCTGTGGCCGGTGCATTGCGCTGATCCGAAGCCAGGAGCCAGGTGCTTCTCCTGGTCTCTCATGCGGGTGCAGGGCCCAAGTACTTGGGCCATCCTCCACTGCACTCCCAGGCCATAGCAGAGGGCTGGACTGGAAGATGAGGAACCAGGACAGAATCTGGCACCCCGACCAGGACTAAAACCCAGTGTGCCAGCGCCACAGGCAGAGGATTAGCCTAGTGAGCCGTGGCGCTGGCCTCCAACATTATTTAGACAGGGCCAAAGTGGAAGTTCTCTCCTCCCTTCAGAGAAAGTTAGCTCCTATTTTGACGGCCCCTTTTTTCCACTGGAATCTCCCTCACAGAGATCTTTCATGTAGGTCATTTTTTGCCATAGTGTCTTGGCTTTCCCTGCCTGAAATGCTCTCATGGTTTTTTTCAGCCAGATCTGAATGCCTTAAGGGCTGATTCTGAGGCCGAAGTGCTCAGCCATTATTTCTTCAAATATTTTTTCTCTCTTTCTACTCACTGTCTTGGGGGCTCTGATTACAAATATATCAGCCTGGCTGGCGCCGCGGCTCAATAGACTAATCCTCCACCTTGCGGCGCCGGCACACCGGGTTCTAGTCCTGGTCGGGGCGCCGGATTCTGTCCCGGTTGCCCCTCTTCCAGGCCAGCTCTCTGCTGTGGCCCAGGAGTGCAGTGGAGGATGGCCCAAGTGCTTGGGCCCTGCACCCTCATGGGAGACCAGGAGAAGCACCTGGCTCCCGGCTTCAGATCAGCGCGGTGCACTGGTCACAAATTTGGTGCACCAAATAAAGTTCACCCAAATGGCCATGGTGGCCACTGGAGGGTGAACCAACAGCAAAGGAAGACCTTTCTCTCTGTCTCTCTCTCTCTCACTGTCCACTCTGCCTGTCAAAAATAAAAAAATAAAAAAAAAAACAAATATATCAGCCCATTAAAAGTTGTTTCACAACTGAAGTTCTATTTTTTTAGCATTTTATTTGAAAATAGTTTTAAATTTATAAAACAAAAATTATGGGATAGTAAGACATAGAGGTCCCATATACCCTTCATCTTATTTCCCCTCTTAACATCTCATATTAGTATCATCATAATTAATGAACCACATCCCTATTTTTTAATCCAGAAATCTTTTATTCTTCCCATTCCAACCTCTGGTAATCAACATTCTGTGTTCAGATTGAGTTGTTTATTTGTTTGTTGTTTTCATTTTAGCTCCCACACATAAGGGAGAACATGGGTTATTTATCTTTCTGTATCTGGCTTATTTCACTCAGCATGATGCCCTCTCATTCCATTCACGGTGTTTCAAATGACAAGATTTCAATCTCTTATAGTTGAATAATATTCCATTGTGTATACATAACATATTTTCTGTTTACACTTGTCTGATTATGGACACCTTGGTTGATTCAGACTTTTTTTTTCTTTCACAGATTTACTTATATGAAAAGCAGAGTTATAGAGAGAGGAGAGGCACACAGAGAGAAAGAAAGATCTTTCATCCACTGGTTCACTCCCCTAAATGATTGCATTGGCTGGGACTAGGCCAGACTAAAACCAGGAGCCAATAAATCCATCTGTTTCTCCCACATATGTGGCAGGGACCAAAGTAATTTGGGATATCTTCTGCTACTTTCCCAGGTACTTTAGTAAGGGGCTGGTTTGGAAATGGAGCAGCTGAAACTCAAACTCATACTCAAATGGGATACCAAAGCATCAAAGGCAGCAGTTTAACCTGCTTTAACCAGAATGTCAGCCCTTCCAGCAATAACTTTAAAATTTTTTTTTTCCTTTTGGTATTTCAACTTGGGTAGCTTCAGTTGCTGTTTTCAAGTTCATTACATTTTTCTCTGTAATATCTTATCTGCTATTAACCTCATCTAGTATATTCTTCATCTCAGACATTTTAGTTTTTAGCTTTAACTGCTGAATTTTTGAATTTATTTTTATATAGTCCGTATTAATACTTTGTTTATTCAACTTTTGGGATACTGCTATAAAAAATCTTTTAATGTGTATATCTGATGACTATAACATCTGTGTCCATTCTGGGCAGGTTTCAATTAGTTGGTTATTCTCTCTATTATGTGTCATACTTTTCATTTTCTTAGAATGCCTGGGATCCTTTTACTGGATGACAGATATCATGAATTTTTCCTTGATGAATTATGGATAATTTTGTATACCTAAAGATATTCATAAACTTTGTCCTAGGATGGAGTTAAGTTCCTTGGGAGTATTTATATCCTTCTGCATCTTGCTTTATACAATTTATTAGGCTGGACCAGAGTAGCATTAATCTGATAATTTATTTCTTAATACCAGTACAAGACCCTTCTAACTACTTTACCCAAAGCTTCATGGATTATCAGGTTTTTTCAGTCTGCCTGTCAGAAATAGACACTCTTCTTGACCCTTTGGAAATGTTAAGGACTTTTTCTCCAATACTGTATCCAGGCTCAGATAGTTTTATCTTACACACACACACACACACACACACACACACACTGATTAGTACTCTGCTAAATACTCAGAGTGCCCTCTGCAGAACACCAGGATTCTTTTCTCCTTTCATGATGCTCTGTCCTACAAATTCTAGTTGCCTTGGCAGTTGTTTATAGCACAAATGTAAATCTAACCACATTTATGCCATGTTGGCCACAAATGGAGATCATTTATTTTTAAATGAAATGCACAGAAAATTTGAAAGTCATGTACCACAAATTATCATATCTCTTTACTCATATTCATCAATTATTAAAAATGTATCAATTTTTTGCCCACCCACCACCAGCAATGAATGTGAGAAAATTTATGTAACTTTCTTGGAATCCATTCCCTTTAACTAGTGCTTTCTAATATTCCTAGTCAAAGCCTAAAAGTGTTTTTAAAGCTTTTCTCCACTGCGCATTGTGTACTTTAAACCTCACATTAACAGTGAAGAATAAACCAAGGCAGGTCTTACTATTTCCATTTTTAAATTTCACTTATTTATTTATATTTATTCATTTGAAATTCAGCAAGACAGACATAAAGCTCTTCCATCTGTTAGTTCACTCATCAAATGCCCACAACAACCAGGGTTAGGCCAAGAACCTGCAAATTAATCCAGGTCTCCCACATAGGTGGCAGGAACCCAGGTACCTGAGCCATCACATGCTGCCTCTCAGATTGCCCATCATCAGGAAGCTAGAATTGGAAGTGGATCCAGGACTTGAACCCAAGCACTGAGATATGGGGTGCAGCCATCCCAAGAGGCATCTTAACCAATGCACCAAACACCCCAGCCTATTTCCACTGCATACATGAAGAAATCAAGGCCCAGGTTACCCAGTGAGTTAATGGCTGGGTCAGAACTAAAATCATCTCTCTATCTCTGTCTCTTTCCAGTATCATTTTATTAATATTACTTTTAAGCCATTTCAATGATAATTGGAGACCTGATGATTCATCATCCCACATTCTTCCAATGTGTATTTGTCTAAAACAAATACGCACTCCTACATAACCCAAATAAAGCAACCCAAATTAAGAAATCAACACTGATAGACTATCAGCTAGTTAACAAACACCCTGAAGTTTTTCCAGCTTTTACAACAAGCCTTTTGATTTTCAAGTCCAGTTGTCAAGCCAGGATCATGCATTGCATTTATATTTTCATGAATTTTCAATTTCATTCACTCTGGAGTAGTTTCTCAATCTTTCTATCTTTTCATTCTGTGGATATTCCTTTACTTGAGTTTGAGTTTGTCTGATGAGTCCTCATGTTCATAACAGGCTGATTTTTTTTTTCATTTATTTCTCTCAAACAGCTTTTCTTGGAATATCACATGAAGTCAAATTGTCTCAACCTCAGTGAGATTATTGTTCACTAGGGGAAACTAATGTGTACCAAAGTCACCATGAATTCACCATTTCCCCTCTTGCAATTGATATGTCATTTTGTAGAGAGATATTTTGATACCATGCCACTGTTGAGTTCCTAATAAAACCTCTACCCACAAACCTTGACATCAACTAGTGGCTCACACTGAATAACAAAGTTTCTACTCTTAAATCATAACTCATTTAGCTTTCCAGTTACATCAGCTACCATAGTGGAAGATCAGATGTTTACCTGTAGTGGTCCTAATATCTGTTGAGTAACACTATTTAAAGAAAACATGCATCTTAAAGAAGCAATTATATATACCTAATGACCCATGCATTGTTATATCAACGATTCATCCATTTCACAAATATTGTGGTATATCTCCCACGTACCAGGCACTGTAAATACCAAAACAAAAAATTGAGTTTGTGCTTGTACCTAATAAATTGCTTATTTTAGAAGGAGAAAATAGCAAATTAACAGTTATAATTCATTATGATTATAAAAGTTATATTGTTGTGTATCAAAAATAATAGAGTATTGAGGAAACAAAATTTCATTTTTTGTAAAAAAGTTTTCTAGAGAGGTAGTATTGAAGTTGAGCTGTGTTCTTTAAGGTGAGTTGTCTGTTTGGAGACAGAAGAGGGCATGGGGAATGGAAGAGACAAGGGAGGTGCAACAAGGAGGGAAGGGAGGGGGCAAGTGGGGGATGGGAAAAAGAGAATGGAAAACTTTACAGGGCCATTTGGTGTGACTCAAATTATTCTGATCATGCTAAGGAGTCTGGATTTCATTCACTAGGTCTTCTACTAAAACTACAGATTCCTGGGCCCCATCCAAAAGTTATTGAGTTAGAATCCCTGGGGAGGATTTAGAAATTTGTATTTTAACAAACACCTCAAGTTTGGAGATCACTGCTATAAGCCAAAAAGTGATACGGAATGCTTTAAAACAGGCATGAAATAAACAGGCTTGTGTTTCAAACAGGTTGAGAGAAACATCAGGACAATGACTTCAGAAAGGATGCATGCAGGTAGACACAGTTTTGGCTGCAATCAGTGCTCTATTAATTATTATCAATACACTGATCACCAAATCCTCTCTTAGCTGGGTCTTCACTGGATTTAATAGATTTGTACAGATGACTTGATCCATGCTGCTAACATTGTCTCATGCCTTTGAGTTGGTCAGGCTTAACGGACAGTCCAGATCACTAAGATGCTCCCAAGGGGGTTGTTAGAAGATGTTAGTCAGAGGATTGCCAAGTATCTCATTCCTGAACATGTTTGTGATGTTCAAAAATAGGAATTGTAGTAGATATTGTTGATTGGCACTCAACTTCTATTTAACCCTCACTCAGCGCAGTGGCTTTCAAATATTTTTCTTGACACAACCCACAGCAAGAAAAGCATCTTACATTGCAATCTAGTATGCCAAATAGTACTTAGCTCTTACTGAGTTGGTGCTCTTAGATATTTTTTATTCTGTTGTATTTCATTTTTTTTTCAGTGTTTCACTTTTTTTTCATCGATTCGCTTATGATGGGCCTTGGTCCTCAATTTGAAAACCTCTGTTGTAATGTGCTTTCCCATATAACAAAGGCTGATAAGATTAAGACTATTTTCCCACCCACTTCAGCTAAAGTTCCAAGTATTTTTAGGCTCTGCCAACCAAATGCCCTCATTTTACTTTCATTATTTCTGCTGGCAAGTGTGGAAGTCTTTGTTCTTTCTTGGCAATGTCAACAGGTATTTGGTCACTAGCATAGGTAACTTTCATGGGCAAAAAGAAAGCAAGGGGCATACATTTTGTTGGTGAAATTTGTGTCAGGCATAGAATGGTTGTGGAGTCTATAGCACTGGTGTCTTCATATGCATGGTACTTTCATAATCAGGAGAGTTTCTGATCACAGTGGCTTCATGATCAAGACAATGGAGAGTAGTGACAGAACCGGGAGAATCCTGATCTTGGGGCAGTAGGAGTTCCCTCATTGCGAAGCTGAGGTAGGCAGAGGAAGGTTACCAAAAGTTTACCATACAGACTACGTTTCCTTTTTTGAAAAAAAAAAAAAAATAAAGGAATCCAATGATTCCTTATACCTCCTACAAATCTGCAATAAAGCTCTACCTTCCTAAATTGACTTCTATTCTCTGCAAAGAACTTTAGACACACAGTCAGCAATTGGTTCTGCTGAAGTACCAGTGAAGTATTAAGGGTGCTCAGGACTTGCTTAAGCCTTCATGCATCAATTCTTACCTGGGTCCAGGTCATAAAAATGGATGATAAAGGGTGGGCATTTAGCCTAATTGTTAAGATTCCGTTTTAGACACTGCAGCCCATGTTGAAGCACCTGATTGTATGCCTGGCTCCAGCTTCTACCTTCAGCAATGTGCTATTGCAGATCCTGGGATGCAATGGAGGTGACTCAAGTAATTAAGTTCCTTCCACTCATGTGCGAGACCTGGATTGAGTTTCTGGTCCTGGCATTGACCCCAGAACAGCCCCCCAGCCATTGTGGGCCTTTAGGGAGTAAATCCATGGATGGGAGCTCTCTCTGCCTGTCAAATAAATAAATAATTTTTTTAAAAAATAAAATGAGGACAAGACATTTAAATTTAACAGCAGAGGTCAATCTTAGAAGCACAAAGTTGAACAAAAATAACAAAACACACCAATTGTATAGTTCTGTTTATATATAGTGCTTTGTAAGATTTACTTATTTTGAAAATCAGAGTTGTAGAGAGAGAGGGTGAGACAGACAGACAAAGAGAAATCTTCTATCCACTGGTTCATTTTCCAGATGGTTGCAATGACCAGCACTAGTCCAGGCTAAAGCCAGGAGCCAGAATCTTCATCTGGTTCTCTCACGTGGGTGTCAAGGGTCCAGACACTTAGACTATCTTCCACTGCTTTTTCCAGGCCATTACTGGGAAGCGGGATTGGAAATGGATCAGCTCCACCCACATGGGATGCCAGTATTGCAGGCGGCAGCTTTATTCACTATACCACACCACTGTCCACTATACAAACTTAAAAAAAAAAAAAACAGGCAAACTAAAACATCTTAGAGATTCATACTTAGGAGACAGATTCATAAAGAAGTGTTCACTGTTAAGGTCAGGATTGGGCAGACAATCAGTAAGGGTCATGGGAGACTCTGAAGATGCTAGTATTATGGCTTTTTTTCCTTGATCTACTCAGTGATTCTACAGGTGTTGGATTTATGTACTTCCCTGTAAATGTATAGTATATTACATTCTCTCACACAAATACAAAAAAATGAAAACCCATACAAAAACAAGAATTCTGAGAGTCATACAACTTTAGCATTAAAAAACAATTTATGATCATCCCATCCACCTACTTACCTGATGCTTGAATCTCCTCACAACCTTCATTTGGTTAATTATGTGCCCTTTGATGGGTCCCTTTAAAGAGTTGGAGATGTATGGATGTCACTCATGGGAGCAATAACACAACTAAGCAAGTAACAGCTGAGAACTCCTAGCTTTGCTTTCATGTAACTGATTTTCCACTTTCTTCCTTTGACCTCCAACTGCCAGGTTGCTGCAGACCATATTGAAAGAACTGGACATGATCAACAAATCTAGCATTTGAAACTTAGCACTCTCAGGACATGACTTCCTTCCCCCTTACCCTTGGGTAATATAATTTCTTTTATTTATCAAGGGGATATCCACTTGTTATTTGGCTTTAGCACTTGCAAGAGACAAGAAAGACAGAAATGATTAAGATCATACCAGAAAAAAAAAAAAAAGATGTATTATACATTGGTTACCTTCAATCGCTTTCTTTTGCAAACAGCCTGAACCATGATGAAAGCACTTTCTTCCTTGGGAAGAGAAGAAATGAGAGATGAAGCAAAATAAGACCCTACACTCCCTGTGACCTCATTTCATGACATTTTGGGACTCTGCATGATGAGTTAATGAATTGAATAGACAAGAAACAGGTGAATGGATCTAAACATTCATCCAATAGAAGCAAATTCACAACATACAGGTATCCATTTCTCCAGTTTTTGAAATGAGATAAAGGTTGTTTTTCAGAGGTCAGTGTTGCCAAGATTAAGTGTTAACACTTGGCATCTTTTTCACCAAGAAATGCTAAGACACTTGTTTTACAAGTTTGAGTTTTTGTCTTTGAAGAAACACAGCATTTCAGCACAACTTTTCCAAAAATGTTTCACTTTTTTCTGATGCTTCATAATGTATATTAAAAAATAAATAGAATAGATTTTTCAGCAGTTTGAAGACTCTCAAATAAATGGCATGGCATATAAGGATAATTATCCACTAAATATTTGCTGAGTTATTCACAATGAAAAAATGAATAAATGTATGAAGAATAAATAATCATTTGGAATTAGGTTATTCTTTTTGATATATATAAACATTACACATTTGTGGAGATAATTTCTGATAATTACAGGTAATCATTCTATTATAACAGAAGACAAACTAAATGAGTATAGCTGCCTTTCTATTCCATGCAGGCAAAGAAAAGTTAAAAAGTAAAGCAATTATCTGGATAATTCAGACAAAAAACTAACTATTGAGGGAAAAGAGGCCCTTTTTCCTGGCCCAAATTCATTTGAGCCATCCAATAACATGACCCACTATAGTGGAATTTGGCATTAAACAGGCTTGTCTTGGCTCCTTTCCAGTGGAGTTTAGTTACTGAATTCCTTAAAGGACATTGTTCAAACATGGTCTCCCATGTAACTCAGTTCTAAGGCATGAGCTACAAGAACCTTAACATCACCATGCAACTCTAGGGCATTATTCCATTGGCTGGAATTATCTAAAAAAACCACTATCATTCCAACTCAGCTTCCTGGTTAGACAAAATTAAAGCATATTGCACAGGATTTGCTATGCAACAAGTACATGTGAATATCTGAAAGCATTGCCTGCAAAGTGTGTTAATATGATCCTGATTCCTGGATTCTGCAGATAGAAGCACAATGGTGACAGTTATTTGCTAATTCTTCATTTACCATTCCTGGCTTCTATTTTCTCAGTTCCCCTTGAATATAGCTTTGGTTACTCATATAAGTGTGCTGATTTGATGGAAAATAGCAATCACAATTGCAATGCCCACCATTCTGTCTTTCATGACTCTAATTTGGTATCTGAACATTTGCTTACCAATTTGAGAAAACACAGGGATGTCTTGCAGAGAGTAACCATGTAGCAGAACTAGGAACTATGGCCTTTAGTTTGTTGTCTGAGGGCTTCCACCACTTTGCTAACCAGGCCTGAAGAGCGGTTTTTGTAAAACGACCTGGGACTGGGCCTTCTGCCCGTGCACACACCTGGCAAATCACAGCCTCCTATCCTTGGGAACTCAAATGCATGCTGAGTTCTCATTTTCTTTGACTACAAAACAGACAAGGACCAGCTGGTTAGTGCTGACACGGTTCACACCACTGGCGGGAACACTACTGAAGTGTTCTGCATTTGCTCATTATTTATCAATGGGGAGATAGTTCTCTGGAGAAAAGCAAGTCCTTTGTCTTCTAGTGGGAAGTCCATTCTTTCAATCGGGGATGGCCTAGGAAAGGAAAATTGATAATTCATTTCCCATGTGTAAGTTGCATTTGTAAGCTTTTATTTTAAAGATTTGTGTTCAAATATAAGAAATGAACTATGGTCCTAGAATCAGTAAATACTCAGTATTTTTTTCTGCAGCAATATGATTTTTAAAAGCTGAGTGTGCCATCCAATCTAGAGAGTTGTTTTATCACTAATTTGACACATATGTTATTGTCATAAGAATATTAATTATTTGAATATAATTTCATGCCAAAAACAACTTTTACCATCACCAAGCTCTAGATATCTGATGATATAGTGCTATGGTTAGTGAGAGGACGTAGTCAAAACACTTTCCTTTTGTGGACTCATGGATTTCGCGTGAAGCTGGGGACTGAGGGGGACAGAAGCAAGAAGACTCAGAGGCTTCATCAGTGAAGGGTTGCCCAAGGATCTTCCGGTGCCTGTCCTGCCCTCATCACTATTCCAGACTTCCAGCGTTCTGTGGGGCAGCACCTTAACGATGTTTATGACATTTTCTACACTTTTATTGAAAATAAAACTCCTAAGCTCTCATTTTCTCTCCTCTTCCTCTTCTCCCTCCTCTTCATCTTTTCTTTCTTCCCTCCCTTTCTCTGTCTCCTCTTCCTCTCCCTACTTGTTTCTTATTCTAAAAAGTCTAGTTAGATCAAATATCAGGTTCTCTTTTCTCTTTGAATTATTCATGTTACTCCATTTAACATGGTATTCATATTCATCCAAGGAAACTTATTTTCATTTGTTTTCCAACCAGGAAACGAATAGAGTATAATGGAAATGTAACTGATACTTAGCTATTGTCCTAGAAATAGATCTCATTACAATTATATGTAAGAGATATTAAAAAATAGCTGTAAAACAGGAGGCATATTTATGCTCTTCTGAAGATGAATAGACTTATTTATAGGTGGAGAGACATTCCATAAGATAAGCTGAAATTAATCACACTGCTGAAGTTTTCAAAGAGGTTAGAGTCCAAATTAAATATAGAAGGGCAAACCAGTTTCTTCCTCTTGTGTATTTTAATGAAGACTGGAGAGGCTGGAGAAATATTTATATTCTTTTATTCATATTTTCAGGATTGCCTCATGTCTCGATTTTTTTTTCAAATCTCTCATTTAAGTGAGAGTACTTCAAAGTGAATATGGATATTCTCAACTCCTCATATCTTTTTTTTTAAAAAAGAAGAATTAATGGGACTGGAAATTTAAAAGCAACAGATGTACTGGAAGTGTGATTGCTGCCATGAGTAAGACATATGGGGGAGTCCTACCACTTTATGTAGTTGTGGTGGAGGCTGATGGTATCGCAGAGGCGCTGGAGCCTCAAGCATTGCAAAGACCATCTTTCGGAAATGACTGCTGATTTCCCTGCCAGTGCAACAGATAAGGAGCCCTGTCTCTCTGGACTTAGCTATCTGACTGCTTTGTGGTTGACAAGAGCCCCTGCTAAGGACTTTGGGTAATTTAGTTAAGGAGGAATATCAGAATGTACTGTGTGGTGAGGGAGGAAATCCTGCTCCCAAGGGATGACCGTACGGCTCTGATGGAATTCAAGGATAGAGAGGGACCAGGTCTTTTAGAGTTCTCCAAGGGTAGACTCGGAGGAGTGAGCTGGACTCCAGAAGCTAGAGTTAGAGATTCCTAACAGCTCTGGTTGTGCTTTAGGGCTATCTCTTCCATTCTGGCCCCAGAGTTTCATTTGGTTTGTTTTCTTTCTCTACACAGGGTTACATAGCTTAGTCATGACGCCTGGAGTGAGAAAACGACAAAGGCTTCAGAAAGTGGCTGAGATAAGGAACACGAGGCACAGCCGAGTCCCAGGCACAGTGGTGTGCACATTGATATCACTGACTTATGAACTCTTTCCTTTTAATCCAGTTTCAAAAGATGACTTCCTCCATATGCAATTAATTCCACATATAACTACAAGGAACTGCATATTTTCGAACAGTTGTGTCATCAGTATGAATGTTTAAACAATCTCTGTGGTCGCTTTCCCACAAACTGATTTAACATGTATATAAAGAGACTTTGGGAATGAGCACTGTACATTTGCTTCTCAAACTCTCGCGTATGTTTTCAGTAAATATTGAAGATGAAACTTCCCTCATCCATGCCTGGAGCACTGGCCAATTGCAACTGAGGAATGCAGCGTTTGGGCTTCCCGTGAAGAACAATTCTCCTCTTGTGAACCTAGCCTTTCTCAGGCTGTGTCAACAGGACCACAACAGCATGGATGCAGGAGAAAGCACGCAGAGTCAATAGGATGAAGTGACCGCGGAATATCCTAATAAATATCAAAACAGTGGGAGTCACGCAGACTGGGGTTTAGATCCTGGCACTGTCATTTATAGCTGGGGTTACCCGAACTCCCGGTATACTCTTACCACTCTGATGTAATTACTAATAGCAAATACTTTTTCTTTCAAAAGTGTCCCTGTCTGGGCCATACGGCATGGAATTCAGAAAGTTCATGGAAAATGGAATGGTTTATTTTGGTGCAAAACACTGTGATATTCACACCTCCAAGGGGTCTTCCCAAAGTTAGTGGAAAATGCCTATTATTTTAAAAGCACATATATTTAAAAAATATTTATACCAAAATAGACCTAACATTTAATTTAGCTTTCCCATAAACTTTTTGAAGCTATCTCATATGCCTAGCTTACTAACAGCAACACCCAGCTGTGATCTCAGTGCCCTTGCTTTTTGTGGGTATAACATGGTGTGCTGAGGTTCTGGCACTAGTGACCCATTTCATATAACAAAATCATCCAAACTGATGATAAGTATAGCAACGTTAGTGAAAACATAGCTATTTATGTAGCACCATAATGTATTGACATATTAGGGTATGGGTATTCTTCCCACATCTTTTCCCCTTCTTTTCCCATTTCAAATAGGAACCACTCTCTTTTAAGCTTCCTTGCCCTAGGAATTTTTTGCAAGATGGAAGGCAGAAGTTCCTGAAGTGGTCTGTGGCTGTTCTGTCTTTGTAATGGCCGAGGGCCATGGAAGACACAATGTTAAATGCCCCAGACTCCAGGGAAGAAGGGCAAAGGCTCTAAGAAAAGAGTAGGAGAGAACAACTCTTCCTTCTAATGGAGTAGAGGAGGAACACTATAGACCCCATCATCCCAAGAAAGTCAGCAGAGCGGATGGTAACCAAACCCACACAATTTGCAAGGCCCAGTGCCAAAAAAACTGAAACCCCTTGATCAAATTCAAGACAGCAAGAGGCCGGTGCCGCGGCTCAATAGGCTAATCCTCCTCCTAGCAGCACGGGCACACCGGCTTCTAGTCCTGGTTGGGGCGCCGGATTCTTTCCAGGTTGCCCCCCTTCCAGGCCAGCTCTCTGCTGTGGCCCGGGAAGGCAGTGGAGGATGGCCCAAGTGCTTGGGCCCTGCACCCCATGGGAAACCAGGAGAAGCACCTGGCTCCTGCCTTCAGATCAGCGTGGTGCGCCGGCCGCAGCGCGTCAGCCGTGGCGGCCATTGGAGGGTGAACCAACGGCAAAAGGAAGACCTTTCTCTCTGTCTCTCTCACTATCCACTCTGCCTGTCAAAAAAAAAAAAAAAAAAAAAAAAAAGGGCAAGAGCAGAGCATTCAAACAAGCCCAGGGTTCTTCTGAGCACTGGGCTCCATGAGACTCCATGGTTCACAGGTCCACGCAGCTAGCCCTGCCAGAGATTGTTTCTTGGTTTGCCTAGAGGGAGGCATTGTCTGCAAAGTCCCTCAGCCCCAAGTGGCGCCACTCAAATTCAGGGCACCATTGTGGGCTTTACAGTGGGATGCCAGTGGTTGGAGCCTCTTCCACACTTGTCTTCATTCCAAGTGAACCTTCCAGGTTCTTGTAGGACTCTGGCAAGAGAGGGGCCCCTGCAAGGAGGTCGCAGACATTTTTGCCATCTTAGAAGAAGGATGGAGGCTGAGAGTCAGAAAATTAAGTTGATTTAAAGAACTAAGGAAATTGATATGTTTTGCACACTTTGGTTTGTGGACTAAAATTTATTCCACATACGCTTTTATAAATATTTAAGTATATAAAACCAAATGTTTAATATAAGATCCACATTGTAAATATTCCTTTGAGAGTATTTTTCTGCATGGACGGGAATGGCTGAGCTTCTTAAAATATAAGTCCAAGAAGTAGAGGGGAAGATGCCTGCTTTTTTGGTAAAACCTCCCTGAAATGCCTACAGGGTCTCTTCACTGCTGCAAGGACCTTTGATCTGCATTTAAAATTCAGATCGTTTGCCTCCAACATTTTCCTTTTCCATTTCATGTGCAAAAATGCTGTTGGAGTCACAATAAATGGTAGATTCTGTGGGATAAGTTTCCATAGCTTGGGTTAACTGACTGCAAATTTGAGCATCTTACTTATAATCATAAATGTTAAAGCAAAAAATAAAGCCACTATTCTCTGTGGTAGTTTATGATATCTGAGTATTTTTGTCTGTAAAATGGGCATCATTCCCATCTTCAGGTGCTGTCAGGACTCAGGAGATGACATTCAAGGCACCCAGCACACTTGACTCCTGCTGGGCCTGGGACATGGCTGCCCTGATAATCATACAATGGTGACCTAAGTTCTAGTTCATGATTCCTCAAGCCTTTTGGGTGGCTGTGACTGAAAGAACCCCCAACTATCATGAAGCTCAGGGAATAATTTCATCGTAGCATTAGGAGAATTGCCTTGTCCTCAAGTTAGCACTGGTCTCTTCAGACACCTGCGGATCACAGAAGACATTCTTTCCTGCTGCTGCCAGCTGCACCTGACCTTCTGCAGGTATTGAGTCATTGGGGATTAAAATCAAAAAGGGCCAGAGAGCTCATAATTTTCAGTGGTCTTCAAAGTGAATGCCTGGAAGGTACTCTACAGAGGTGACTTAGGAACTCCCAGGTTATCTCACAGGACCCCCAACATAATATGATTCTGGATTCCCCTACACACATACTTTGCCAGAGGAAACTCAAACGGTATCTGTTTTTATGTAGTGGCCATCTAAGTAAGATTTTGTTTAACTGAAGTGTTCTGCAGCCAAAGAAAACTAAAGCAAAATAAAAAGAACTTTTGAAAATCACTGATCTGATCCAACCCCTTGATTTCAGAGTTGAAGAAATGTAAAACTAGAAGACTAAGTACCTTAACTAGCATCACACACTTAGTGAGAGGCAGAGCTGGAAGACTAAGGGCCTTAACTAGCATCAGTTAGTGGCAGAACTAGAAACTAACAGAGGGCTGCTCCCAGTCCTGTACAGTTCGCCCTCTTGCTGAAAGATGGAGCTAAGATCACAGATGTTGCAGTGTCAAGACTGACACCTTACAAATTGGGTGTACAAGAGAGTAGCTTATTTATTTTTTATAACTAATTTAATTTGGCTCTGAAGTTCTCATTTCTACTGACAGAGGACATAAACACACTAAGTAACAGTCTCTCCCAGGGTGGACGGTAAAGCAGAGAGGGGCTTGCTTCACCGAGTTCATCACTGAAATTCCTGTGAAAGCCTACTCTCCATTGTCTAAGGAGCTCCGAGTCCCTTTTTCCCCAAGATGGCGTCTGGCTGACGGAGACGGTTATGGGTCCGCCTGGCGGCAAGCGGAGGGATGCGCAGCTTCAGGTTGTCTTTCTTCACAGGCGCCCGCTGTTCTGCAGCCGAGGTATTAATGCCTCTCCTTCGCTGGGCATCGCCTCTGTTCTCCCTACATGTGCTGCGGAAGTGTCTGCAGCTGGTGTAATTTGCGGTCTGTTCTCTCAGCATGGGCAATCCACGGTGATAGCTCCCAGCGAGCTGGGCGCTCTGTCCCTGGGAAAGTTCTAAGCAGGGTACCAGTGCCATGGGAAGGCCATCTTCAGAACAGAACCAACTGCTGTTCGGGGAAGCTCCTCTTTATCGGAAACCTAAACAACTGAAAATGAACTCAAGTTGTGTACATTCTTCCCTTAGCTTTTTCTTGAAGTAGAAAATTAAAAGCAGACACATAATTATTTTGAAAAGTAAGTCTTCTTGTTAAAGACAGCAGAGCAAAAACACTTATGCCATTCCCCTTCCTCAAAATCCAATGAAAACAATAAATGGAACAAAAATAGAAGGAAAAATCTCCCCATCATGAATGAAACAAGGAAACAGCTATAATCCCAAACCACAAACTATGAAGAACTCCTGCCAAATATTGTGGGCATGGATGGAGATGAGGGAGACCCTTAATGCTGACAAATGCCTCTTTGGATCTCAAACAGGATCTATATTTCTCTAAAATTAAGTGAGGCAGCTTTAAAAAGTCAAACCAGGGGTCCTTTGATTTAAAAAAAGCAGCTCAAAGGACACAAGTAAGAAGCAGGAGAAATGGGGACTGTCCCCAGAGATAGTAAGTCATGGATGCTACAGGTTTTCCTTTGTATTTTTCTGAATATTTTGAAATTCTTAACAAACACTTTTCACCTTACAATGGCCATTCTAACAAGCAAAAGCTGAACAAAACAAAGCACCCAATTTTGTTAACTCTGTGTAGAGGGGTTAAATGAAAATTAAGTGATATCAGCATTCTTCCAAGGGAGAGAGAGTCTTATAAAATTTTGGTAGGCTGAGTGTAAAAAGATAAACCAGTCTGAATACCCAGGAGAAGAGTGAAGGTCACATTTCCCTGTATTTAGATACAGCCACAATTAGAAAGACCTGGCTGAGATGGTCAACCCCCAGTGTCGACCAGGAACAGGAGAAAGGGAATTAAAGAACAATGGGGGTCACGATAGGGGTGGTGGAAGTGTTAGAACTTGAGTTAGCAGAAGTGACCAAGGGTCCGTGTGGTGGCTCAGCAGCTTCAGCCATTGCCTATAATGCCAGCATCCCATATTGGAATGCCAGTTCAAGTCCCAACAGCTCCATTTTTTTAGGTTTACTTATTTACTTTAAAGGCAGAGTTACAGAGAAAAGAAGAGACAGACAGACAGACACAGAGAGAGTGACAGAAAGAAAGAGAGAGAGAGATTCCATCTACTGAGTCACTCCTCAAATGGCCACAACAGCCAGAGCTGGCCCAGGCCAAAGCCAGGAGCTTCATCTTGGGCTCCCATGTGGGTGGCAGGGGCTGAAACACTTGCTTCATCCATACTGCTTTCCCATTTGCATTAGTAAGGAGCTACAGGGACATGAATCTGCTCCTATCTGGGGGGGACAGTGTCACAGATGGTGGGTTAACCCACTGTAACATTCTGGCCCTATACTCCACTTCTGATTCAGCACCTGCTAATGCACCTGGGAAAGCAGCAGAAGATGGCCCAAGTGCCTGGGCCTCTGCCATCTGCATGGGAGACGCATATAGAGTTCCAGGCTCCTGGCTTCTGCCTAGCCTAGCCTGGACAATTGCGGCCATTCCTGCAGATGGAAGATTTCTCTTTCTCTGTTTCTCCTTCTCTCTGTCACTCTGCCTTTCAAATAAATAAAATAAATCTTGTTTTTAAAAAGAAATGACCAACGCAACGTGCCAGCCGTAGCGGCCGCTCGGGGTGTGAACCAACGGAAAAAGGAAGACCTTTTTCTCTGTCTCTCTCTGTCTCTTTCTCTCACTGTCTAACTCTGCCTGTCAAAATAAAAATAAAAATAAAAATAAAAATAAAAATAAAAATAAAAATAAATGGCCAGGTGTTTTTCTAATTAAAGAATTTGGATAACCTTAATGCAAAAATGTTCTTGGATTCCCAGCCCATTTGCTGCTGTTTCAAACTCCTTCCACATCTCAGCAAAGGGCCTGAGCCACTTTCATTTGTACCTTCAGATTCATATACGCTGTAAGCTTTGAGTTGATTAGGTCCCTGTAGGAAGCCATGGCAAGGAGCAGTGACAAAGCAGCAAACACAACAGGGAAACAGATCTGCTTTCTGCTCATAGGCAACCACCTGTGTCCTGTCCACCCACCGACCCTCATCCTTTCTAGACCAATTCTCCTCTCTCACTTCACCGATCACAAGTAAAAAAAATCCCAACCCATGAGAAAGAAAATAACACAATGATTCCTCCTGGTATTTGAAGCACAGTCTTAGTCCTTACTAACATATTTGAGTCCAGAACAATAATCCTTCTCATTCTGAGGTCTTTATTAGAGAGTAGTACTGATTTTACAATTCCTACTCCCTGAAAGCCTGCAACTCCAAGACGCGTTATCTCCTAACACCCCTGTGATGCACTGCTGGAGAAGGAACAGGATAACTCGGACTTGTTAGCTCTCAATTTTAAATAATAGAAGCAAGGGAAACACTCAGCTGTCACTGGTCAGTAGCAAACAGCCAGCCCTGCTGCACAGGGAGAGTAACGACTCCCAGGGCCTGCACTCGCTTGGTTGATGATTCAAGAAGCCGCCCTCTGGGACAATCTCCTTGTTAATTTCCCTCGATGGATTCATCCTTGATGGGTAATAAAGAGCACAGCTTTCTTAGGGAATGCACAGCTTCCACTGGCCTCTTCATGCTTGTGTGTATCTAGGGGCCTGGAATTTGTTTTAAGGATAAAAATCACAGGCTCTTGCCAGGCAGGTTTGAGGTGTCTTTGACAAGGTGGTTTCCTAAAACTCTTAGCTGGCTTCTGTTCTACTTGCTTCCTATCGTCTGCACGTGCGTGTAGAAACAGCCAAATATCCTTTGTGCACAGCCTTTAAACCTGAAGATTTCCTCTCTTTACTTTCAGAGTTGGTGACTTGTCCTTTTCTATTCCTACAATGCCCACTTCTTGAAATAATTTGAAATTGTAGTTTCTAATGGACAGATACGCCCATGAACCTGAATTTCCCCAAGGGGCCTGCTGAAGGGGTCTTGCAGAGAAGGCTTAATTAATGGGAGGAGGGCTCAGGACCTTGCTAGCTACTGCTGCTACTCTGAAATCACTGCTTCTCAATGCTTCCTTTTGGGGCTAAAGAAGCAGTGGGCCTTAACAGCCTTTCAATCACCGTGTAATAGGGCTCCTCTCAGTCTGGGGTCATAGCCACAGTCAAAGAATACCTCCTTAGGAAAGGACCAGTGTCTAGTACCTGTGCATAATGACAGACACCATCTTTTGCCCTACTGCATGGACTAAGCCCAGTTCCAGTAGATTTTAATTTCTCTCTATTTTCCTACTTTCATTGACTAAACTTCTTTATCAGTTTTGTTTCTTTTGTTTCTCACTTGTTGTTGTTGTTGCAAACTATGGACTACATCCAGGATGATTTAGGCAGACAAGGAATTTATGAAGACTTACTAGGGAGACTGTGCAGCGGGGATCCTGTGACACCAGCATCCCCATTTGGGCACCGGTTCATGACCCAGCTGCTCCACTTCCAATCCAGCTCCTTGCTAATGGCCTGGGAAAAGCAGCAGAAGATGTCCTAGGTGTTTGGGCCCCTACCACCTCTATGAGAGACCAGGAAGAAGCTCCTGGCTCTTGGCGTCTGCCTGAACCAGCACTGGCAATTGCAGCCATTTGGAGAGTGAACCAGCAAATGGAAGATCTCTCTCTGCCTCTCCCTCTCTTTGACTTTCAAAATAAATAAATCTTTTTTTAAAAGTCTATATACAAAAAGATTTACGAGAGGTGGACACTGGTTATATGACCACTCAGGATGCCCACATTCCATATTGGAGTTCTTGATTCAAGTCCTGGCTTCACTTGCAACCCAACTTCCTGCCAATGTGCCCCCTGGAAAACAGCAGATGATGGCTCAAGTGCTTGGTCCTCGCCACCCACATGGTAAACCTGGATTGAATTCTCAGCTTCTGGCTTTGGCCTAGCCTAGCCCTGGCTATTGTGGGCATTTGGAGAATGAGCCAATGAATGAAATCTCTCTATATATCTCTCTATCTCTGTCTCTCTGCATTTCAAATACAATGCAAATAACAAGTAAATTAAAAACATGTAAAAACGGTGACTGGGGTGGTGGGTGGGGTTCTAGCTGCAGGCTAGGGTCGTAGGAACATGGCCCAGAATCATGCACAGCGGCCTAAGGAAAACACTGTGGCCCTCAAATCTGTGCTCCGGTCTTCACCTGCGGAATGGATACACAGAGCCCATTCTGCTTCCTCGCATTGCAGACTTCCAAATCAGTTGAAGGGTGGAGCTGAGAACATGGTTTGGTTGAAGATCTGTAGGAGGTGGAGCAGTAATCTCCGGGCACCCTCAGTCACCTCCAGCTGCACAGCTCTCCTTCCTCGCTCACCTTCGCTGCTCCTCCACCCTGGGAAGACCGGAAGTTCATTCCCTGGAGAATGACGTCTCAGGGACATCAGGCATAGCGCAGGGCAAGGCCAACGTGCTGAAGTGGGAAACAAGGAAATCCACTTAACTTCCGCTTAGTGTATGAGGAAATAATATACTTTTTACCTCCCAAGAGATCTCTTCCATTATCTCTAGCTATATCCCGGTGGCAGCCACTGTAGGAAACCCCACTCTCGTTCCAGGCAGCCTGGCTGTGTGCTGGGAGAAGCGGAGCAACCGTGGGCTGCCGTGACCATCAGCCTCCCCTCTCAGAGCTGTCAGGGGGCAGGGAACAGCGTGTTCAGTCACATTCCCCCGCAGCCAGGTCTTGCCTGTCCTGCTATTCCATTCCGATATGCCACTCCTAAGTGCCCTGACCAAGTGAGGAAGACTGGTGAGTCTTACCCACTACCCCCCGAAATGAGTGAACGGGGTCTGCGTTACAGCCCAGGTGAGCTTGACATCATGGAAATAAAGAGCCACATTTTCAACACAATATCTAACAGCTAAAACGATTACACGTTTATTCCTAGCACTGACTGGACTTCCGTGGCAGAGAAAAACCTCCCGCTCCAAGCGTCTGCAGGAGCTCAGTTGCTTCTTCCAGACTGACACCACGCGCCATCTGGTGGTCTGAAGCTGTATCGCTTCCGAGCAGCCCCGGAGGTCGCCGGGGAACAAAGGGAACCCTCACCTCCTCCAGGGGAAGCTTCGGAGGGAGCTGGGCTCCAGGTTGTAGCGGGAACAAGTCCAGACCACTGCCTTAAGAGGTATGAGGAAAATGAAGAATATCCTATTTTGGCAAGTATCTCAAAATTGTCATCATTCACTTAAAGTTCATAACCACAAAGACATTCCTACTTATTTTCTCAGGTGTTTGGAAGTTTTGACATGGGAAGAAAATATTATTTCTAGAAACATAAATTAGACTCATTCAGAGTGCCCTGACTTTTATGCCCACCCTCCTCTCATAGAATATGGCATCTTCTTAGGGAATCCTGTCTCTGATTTTACACCAGCCTATGTGTTGCAAGACTCCCACTCAACTGGGAGTGGGTTCCAATCTTAGTTCACTGCTGGGGTGCTTCTTCAGTGGCTGTGAGATAAGTGCAACCCACACCTTTTTCATAGGAAATATCACCAAATGGTCTTTTTAAAAATATTTATGTATTTATTTACTTGAAAGGCAGAGTTACAGAGAGGCAGAGGCAGAAAGAGAAAGCGAGAGGTCTTCCATCCACTGTATCACTCCCCAGATGGCTGCAAAGGCCGGAGCTGTGCCGATCCGAAGCCAGGAGCCAGGGGCCAAGAGCTTCTTCTGGTTCTCCCGTGTGGGTGCAATGGCCCAAGGACTTGGGCCATCTTCTACTGCTTTCCCAAGCCAAAGCAAAGAGCTGGATCAGAAGTGGAGCAGCCAGGACTCAAATCAGCACCCATATGGAGTGCCGGCACTGCAGTCTGCGGCTTAACCCACTACATCACAGTGCTAGCCCCACCAAATGGTCTTAATTCATGAATGTTCCAAGTATCAAATTATTTCCCATCAAAAATTTTTTGAGCAAAGTAGGCCTGGCCCCATCTTCATGGAGCCAGGCTCCCAGAAAGACACTAAAGAGTGGCAACAGGTTTCCTTTCCAAGGTTTGTTCCAAACCAATTTTAAACCAAGAAAGAAACAAACAAAAGATTGTCTCACAGGATAAGCCTCCATTTTTCATCCAATAATTCAGTAAAATAAATGGCAGGAAAATAATACAGATATCCTTACATATTAAAAAATGCTTCATTAAATCTGGCTGCTTTTTGCACATGGCAGCACCAAAGGCATTAAATGTAGAAAAAAAGATAAAAATACTGTTTCCATAAATCTTACACACAAGCAATAGGCAAAATTTGGAATCAGACGCCAAGCCTATTGGTCTGGGAGTGGAGATGTCTTCTGAACTTTGTTCAGTCAAGTCACTTGGACGACACACGGTCATGAAACCAGAATATCCAATAGATTGTTTACATCTCGTACAAGGAAAGACAATGAGATTTTAATGTACTCATCAGCGGGCTCAGGATGTGAACTTTCCTTACAAGGACAGAAGGACAGGGCTGTCTATAAGGTTGGAGTGGAGGAGGGAAGGCGGCGGGACAGGCAGGTTCACCACTGGCCCCTCGTAGCACCTCCACCTTGCCAGTATCTCTGTTTTAGCTTCACAGCCCAGGTTACAGGTTCTAAATTCTTGGGTCAGTTGTTACATTTAAATCTGCAAGTGCAGAGCAAAATTGACTAGCAGGAGTCTGCCCACCCCAAGAGAGCTGCGTTCTGGGCCTCATGCTGCCAGCAATTAACTGGAGGACCTTCCACAAGCTGACTCACCTTCCCAAGCTTTGATTTCTCGCCTTCCTCTTCCCATCCCCACTCCCTTCTCACTTCCTGCAGCCCTCTGCCCCTCTCCAAACTGGGGAAGGGACGGGAAACAGCAGCAGGTTTCGAGAGCCCCCCTCTCATTTTTCCAGTCCTAAGGAGCAATTGAAAACCACAGCTGCCCGGCCCTCTCACCACAGAACTCCAGTCTACCCATAAGTTGCTCCCTCCTCACTGTTTTCCTTCCTCCCTCACTTGTTTTCTTTTGTGTCTCTATTAGAACTTCCTTTTCCTGGTATCCAACTAATCTTCCAATCCTGTTTTACTTCACTGTCTTAAGATGCTGTGTTCTCATGGCTATGCATTGTTTCTTTTTTTTTTTTTTTAAAAGAAATAGGTTTAAAAAAATATTGTGTGTAGGAGTGGCTGGGAGCATTGTGGAAGTTTTGGAAAATATTGCAGAGCACATACTCATGATGGCGATGATGTCCATAGCCCGGTTGTTGAGCCCTTGTTCTCTTCCAGGCAGTGTAGAAAGCACATCATAGGTACTCATGCATTTAACACCCCGACAGGTCCACCCTGCGTATACTGTTATCCACCTCATTTTGTAAGTAAGGAAACTGAGGCACAGAAGACTTAAGTGACATGAAAGAAAAGACTAACACTTGCCATCAAAGCCATAATTGCATACTATATGCCACTGATAACTATGCCCCTCTTGGAGTCCTGTTCATAAGACAATGGATGGCCTCTTTCTTCATTGCATGCAGTGATTCCCTCCAAAGGGATTGTGCACAACTCCATGCTGCCCAGAGCCAGTTTTGGGGACTGAACTACCCAACTACTAAATGCAGAGGGAACCTCTGGCCAGTGGAAGGAGAATTGGGCTAAAATCTAACACCGTCCTATGTCTGTATTTGCTCCCCTATCTAGCCATGTCAGATACACAAAAATCAAAATAAAAACTCCTGATCTTGCCAAAATCCAGCTTTGGAAGTGGGATTCTTAACAGCAACAACCAGGAGCCAGCACTGTGGTGTAGTGGCTAAGGCCTCTGCACTCTGCCTGCAGTGCCGGCATCCCATACGGGCACTTTTTCGAGTCCTGGCAGCTCCACTTCTGATCCAGCTCTCTGCTATGGCCTGGGAAAGCAGTGGAAGATGACCCAAGTGCTTGGGCCCCTGTACCCGCTTGGGAGTCCCAGAAGAAGCTCCTGGCTTCTGGCTTTGGATCAGCACAGCTCCGGCTGGTGCTACCAACTGGGGAGTAAACCAGCAGATTGAAGATCTCTCTCTCTCTCTGTCTGTCTGTCTCTCTCTGTCTCTGCCTCTCCTTCTCCTCTCTGTGTAACTCGACTTTCAAATAAATAAAAAATCTTAAAAAAAAAAAGGTGGCTGCTACTTCTGTCCTAAGAGCACTTACTTCAATAACTGACATGTGTCTCTTCAAAAGAGAGACAGAAAGACAGCAAGAGTGTTCCCATCCACTGGTTCACTCCACAAATGGCCACAGCAGCTGGTACTGGGCATGTAGGATATAACTATGATTGTTATGGGCAATGTTTAGTCTTTTCTAATTCTGTTCTCCAGGCATTTGCTTGGCTAACCCTAACGCAGAGTACTGTCCTCTGTAACCAGTGGCTCCTTGAAGCCATGATGGAGACTGAGGCAGCAAGGGCATGTCAGGCTCTGCAGGAGGCTCCCAGGAGGTTCGGGTCTACGTGTCCTCTGCCCTCCTCTCCAGGGGCGCAGGGCTATCATCAGGGTCAAGATGGCGCATGCAGCTCCCAGCCGGACTCACCAGGCCCCCCACCCCAGAGAAACACTGCTCCTGTGGCTCAAGGTTCTTGATGCCTTTGGCTACAATGCAGATGTCCTTGAGCATAAAAATGTCTAAAACCACATCAATCCTGACTATAAGTGAGTGTATCAACTTCTCTCCCAAGAGGACAAAGATGACCACTGAGCAGCCAGAATAAGACAGATACCACAGAAGGCAAGGAGGGCATTGAAAAGCCCCTAGAATCTACATGCCCTTCCTCACAGTCATGCCAATGGCTGGCCTTGATTATAATATTTAGGTTTCTATGTTTATATCCTGTCAGGGGAAAGCAGAATATCACATTCTATCAAGTCACTTGAAAGAGCCACTGATTTACAACCGCACGGCACTAACAGAGTGTTTGATTTAAAGGAGCGTATCTATGTAACTGGAATAAACACACCACACTCCACAAAGTCTGCAGATAGCGACTCTCAGAGTAAATGGCAGAGAAGAACTAAGACTTGTTTATATTCCTTCCCTTCCCTAAGGGTTATCAGGGCCTTTTTCATCACCTTGGAGGGAAAACAAATGATCAAAAGATGGATGACCCCTCGTCCCTTCCCTATCTCCTCCTTGGTATGTCAAAAAGCTTTCCAGCAAGGCTGGGCAAGCTAATTATTTTCTTCTAATCAATCAGCTATTTTAATGGTGTGTGACACTCCTGATCTATCAGTACCATTAAGATAACGCCTGCTCTGCATGGCAGCTAGTGTATAGACAGCTCACTAGCCAGCCTGGACCCTCAGAAATTTCAGATTCATGTTCACCTGGTCCCCTAAAGGGAAAAAAAATCAAGGCTGGAGGCAGCATTTCCATGGCTGTGATTTAAGCAACTATTAGAAAACAAGTCTTCCCCAAGGCCTCCAATAGATTTTGAAATTCTCACTGTGCTTTTGAATTTTTTCTTGGTCTTCAGGGAAAATCACTGCTAAAATTTTTACAAACAACACAAATCATCCCTGAATGTAGCTAGGAATGACAACCCATTTCCACAGTATCTCAAAGATCTCCATCAAGAGATGGAAGGGAAAGTCTGGAATATCACGGAGGAGAGGGAAGAAGCAGGGTGGGAAGCACGAGTGTACTTGGGAAGGAGGTTGAGAGAGACACTGTGAACAGAGGCCAGGGAATCTCGGTGGCAGCATCGACCTACGTGAATGAAAATCCATCCCGTGGTGCTGCTCTTCTCACCTGGAGCCTTCCCCCTGGCCTCTCATGGATTCAGCGGGGACCTGCACCTCATTTTCAAGGGCCTAAGTTCCCGACCTGGGGGCACACAGGAGGGTAATGGTGCTCACAAGGGAAGATCCTGGCAGGCCATGCATGCAGTTCTGCCACTGCCTCGTTGCTTTCTCCAGCTTGGGCACCTCCTGCTGTCCCAAGCAATCAGATGGGGAACTCACTGGTCTCCGTCTCCCCAGCTGACAGTGGCCCTGACCAGATGTTTTGCCGGAAGCTTTCACACCCCTCTCCCATTAGGCAGTCACAGCACCAGGGCTGCAGGGGAGGGGCATTGGGCTGCTGGGCTACAGCTGGCAAACAGCTTTTGTTCTGGATGACTTCAGCTTGAAAATCTGCCTAAAGAATGCTCTCCTCTCAAAGGAAGGGAAAACCCTACCTAGGATAGACATGGACTGCTTTCAGCCCTTGGTGGGGGGTGCACCCCATCTGCCCCACTCATCGACTTCTTTGCTCAGTAGGCAGGAACCACAAAGGATGCTGCCACCAACTCTGCCACTTGGCAGGAATCCACCAGGAGTGGCTGGCTTTCCCCAGGCCCTGGTTCTACGGCAGGGATAAACACCTGTAGGCTTCTCCCATGTGTCATGTCACGTTGTGTTCCAGACACCATCAGGGTGCTGGAGATGCAAAGAGAAGTAAGACATGCTTCTTGAGAGTGCATGACGGATGGAGAGGGATATGGACACGTAAATACAATAGGACGTCCTCAATGCTACTGGAGGTCTAGAGAGAGAGAGAGAAGGGGAACCATCAGAAGAGAAGAAAAGGCAGCGTTGGTTCTTGAGGCAGAAGGAGTAGGAAAAGGCAGACAAGGGGAAAAGGTAGTCCAGACAGAAACAACCACATGTGGAAAGGCAAGGAGGTGTAGGGACGCTGTGTCCCAGACGATAGCCTCTGCACTTTGTAAGAAGAATAGGAGAAAGAAAATCAAACTGATAGTTTCTCTTTTAATAAATATTTATGACAACACCTAAACTTTCAAGCCTCAGGCTATAGTGATATAGTGATATAGGATATAATGATCCACACAAGTGGATTTGCCCTTTCTGGAGCTGATAGTTTTGCCATGCAGACAGATAAGAAGCTAACAAAGTAAGTACATAAATTACAATAGGTGCTTTGAAAGAAGGAACTGGAGTTCTTTAATGGAGAAAAAGAAAGCAGGGGAGGGTTTTCCTTAATCGGGGTGCTAGGGAGGCCTTTCTGAGTCAAGGGGAAGAATTACCCAGGGAAGGCTTTTTCAGGCTGAGGAAATAGTCTGTGCAAAGGTCCTGAGGCAGAAAGAAGCTTGGAAAGCTTGGAATATCAAAAAAAAGAGGCCAGTGTAGGGGTGGGTGCTTGGCACAGGGGTGAAGACACCACTTCGGATATTCCTACCCCATACTGGAATGCCTGATTTTGAGTCCCAGTTCCACACTCCAATCCAACTTCCTGTTAATGCATACCTTGGGTGGGGGTGGGGGGCAGAGCAGCAGGTGATGGCTCAAGTAGTTGGGTCCCTGCCACTTACATGGAAAACCCGGATTCAGTTCCAGGTTTCCAGCTTCAGCCCTGGATTAGCCTTGGTGGCGCTGGCATTCCATATTGGCATCAGTTCATGCCTGGCTGTTCCTCTTCTGATCCAGCTCTCTGCTTATATCTGGGGAAAGCAGTGGAAGATGATCCAAGTGCTTGGGCCCACCTATGTGGGAGACCTGGAAAAAGCTCCTGGTTTCGGATCTGCTCAGCTCTAGCCATTGCAGCCATTTAGGGAGTGAATCAGCAGGTGGAAGACCTTTATCTCTGTCTCTCCCTCTCTCTGACTATAATTCTACCTCTCAAATAAATAAGATCTTATTAAAAAAAAAAAGGCCAAAGAGGATAGAATACAAGCAGAAAGCAGAAGTGTAATAGATACCTGTGATGCTACCTCAGAGGCCAGATTATGTAGGGTCTCATAGGTCAAGGAGAACATACAGTACAGTTTTAAACTGGGGAGAAACTTGATCTGAATTTATCTGAAGAATTCATTGACTTTTATGTGAGTAGTGCATTGGAGGATGTTCATTTGAGTAAAGATTAGAAAAATCAATAAAGAGGCCTTTGCCCATAGCCCAGGTAAGAGCTGATGGTGGTGCTGTCAATGGCGGTAGCAGGAGAGTGCTAAAATGGATGAATTTGTGATACTGATTTGTCATTCTGGTTCTCTTTCTTATCTCATAAGATTTTCTCTTTTCTGGATGTCATAATTAAATCACTTCAGGAAATTATACACCACGGGTCTCCATTCTTCCACTGCCACATCTTGCAAAGGAGGCCACAGACAGTGGAAGTGGAGGCTCCAGCTTAAAACAAGAGACTCTTGGTGAGTGTTTTGCTGTTCTCTCCCTGTCCGTCCCTGTCTAGAGTCAACCTCAGGATGATTTTAGAAGACAGGACATAGAGGAAAGAAGTTGAAGCCCATCTCTCTCCGCCAAGAACAAAGTATCTTCATAGAGCCTTTGAGTGCTGCTCTGGAAGCCCAAGAGCATCCACAAGAAGAAATTCCAACACGCTCAAGTAGGTTTCTAATTTGTAACCTGCATCCCTCTGAGATTTCTCAAGGAAGCCCCAATCATCCCCAGGACCAAATTAGCTCTTTGGAATACTTTTTATTTCTTTACTTTATTTTAATTTGAAAGGGGATGGGGGAGGGAGAGAGAGAGAGAGAGAGAGAGAGAGAAAGGTTGGAGGGAGGGAGGGAGAAAAGGAGTGAAGGAGGGAGGGACGGAGGAAGGAAGGAAGGAAATTTCCCATGCTTTGGTTCACTTCCCAAATGCTCAAAACAGTCTCAAGTCTCAAGACAGTTGAATGAAGCCAACACCAGGAGCCAGGAGCTGAATCTAGGTCTCCCATGTAAGTGGCAGGGACTCAAATACTTGAGCCATCAGCTGCTGCCTCCCAGGGTGTGCATTAGCAGGAAGCTGGAATTGGAAGTGGATCCAGGACTTGAACCTAAGCACTCTGTTATGGGATATGGGCATCCAATTAGTGCCTTTACTGCTGCACCAAAAATCTTCCCCCTAATTAACTCTTAAGAAAGTCTCTATACAAAATCCTTTTCAGAAATATGAAGATTTATGTAATTTTCTTTTTTATCAATTTTTTACTATGCTTTACAATAACTGGGAGACAATTGTGCCAGTGTATGTGTGTAATTCCCACTATAACAAAACATTAGATATTATAAAGTACTTTCCCAAATATTTTCTCATTTAGTCCTACAGCCCATTTTACAGGTGAAAAATAAGGCTCAGAGAGCCAAAGTTATTTGGTTATGGGCATCCAATTTACAAGTGCTAAGATAATAGAAACCGTGTTGTTCTGCATTATATTGCCTGACACAGAGTCAATATTTGGTTGGGTTTTTTTTTTTAAAGATTTATTTTATTTACTTGAAAGACAGAATTACGGAGAGAGGTAGAGATAGAGAGAGAGGTCTTCCATCCGCTGGTTCACTCCCCAATTGGCCGCAACGGCTGGAGCTGCGCTGATCCAAAGCCAGGGGCCAGGAGCTTCCTCCGGGTCTCCCACGTGGGTGCTGGGGCCCAAGGACTTGGGCCATCTTCTACTGCTATCCCAGGCCATAGCAGAGAGCTGGATCAGAAAAGGAGCAGCCGGGACTAGAACCAGCGCCCATATGGGATGCTGGCATTTCAGGCCAGGGCGTTAACCCGCTGCACCACAGTGCCGGCCCCTATATTTGATTAATATCATTAGATTAATAGATAAATGAATTCATGGTACTAAATTCTAATTCTATATGCACCATGTATTGATTTCCTCTGAGGAAACAGTAGGTCTAGCTATAGAAATCAGACAAATGAAACCATTACTTTTCTCAGGCTTATAGTTGAGAAATATTTTTTGTGTGATACACATTAAAGTTATGTCTTGCACTAGTGACTCTATCCATTTAGTGTTTGTGGACTGCAGTGAGGCCATGCAGAGGGGAGTTCCCAGCAGACTTAGAGTTTCCCACTGTGCTTTGGTTCCATGACTTTGTGGGGTTACACAGCTCTTCCCAATCCCAGGCCTAAATATGAGCATGTGCTCATCATGGTTTTTTACACCTTTTTGTAGATACACAAACTCCTCACCCAAATTTAAGGTTGTCTTTTGGAAGATTATTCTGCCAAAACTGGTGTTGAATGCATGGTGAGGGCTTCTGATAAACTCTATTTCCACAAGGCACCCAACTCCTGCTGACTTCAAGAGAAAGAGAAAAAGGAAGGACACATAGAAGCTCACGCAACTGATGCTCTTTACTGCACTGACTGGGGATGGGCAAGTCAGCTCACTGAGCTGTCTAATTGCCTTGGAAAGCTAAAGGACAGCACAAGGCTGGTGAAATAATTCTTTCAGACCCTTCTACTCGAGAAACCTCAGAGCAGCCTTCTGGTTAGTTGACTAGTTTTTCATTTATTTCTGGGGGAAAGAGAGAAGGTTGATTGTGCATTCAAATCCTTGCTGACCTGTGGCTAGGAGCTGAGTAGGCTGACACATTGCATCGAGTCTTGGTTATTTGTGTAAATATGATCTACTTAATGATTGATTTATCCTCAGAGAATTTTGAGTCCCAGTCCTTTTTTTTTTTTTTTTTTCTCCTTTCTCCCACTAATATTCTTGGTAAATACAAATAGAGTGGTTTTATAAACACTCTTTTAATAAACCCCAGAAATTGAGCCAAGACTAGCATCCACAATCCCACTTTCGGGAATAGGTCCCTTTCCCTCAGATCATTATTCCTTGTGAAAATACCACATTCAGTTAAACAGACTTGCTGGTGTGGTCAAATAAAATGGTAAAACACAAAATAAAAAACCTTTTGTATGTAGGAATGAATGAAGTAAAATAATTCTCCTGCCAGCTCAAATACATCCAAACATCTCTGGAGTTCCACGACCTTCACAATAAAGATGAATTTGTGAAGATTAGCAGTGACAGCCATGGGAAGTAGAGAAGGATAGCAGAGCCCAGCTGAACTCCTAATGAGGAAAAGAGAATTCGACCATTGAGAAGTCAGGGGCCCCAAATACTGTATATAGCAACTGAATATAACGTAAGCTTCATATATCCTGCTCATTACCACTGTGCTCTCTTTCAGAAAGGTCAAATTTCTCCAACAGAATGAAAATCTGTACTATGCATATATAGTGCATGTTTTGAAAAGCATGAAAGAAAATATATAAAGCAAACACATGCATATATAACGCAATAAATACATTTAACAAAACAACATGTATTTAAAATATGTGTTGATATATGTATATATATACATATATATACATACAATGTTTTAACCAAAAGTTTAATATTTAGGTAAGCTTGAAGGCAAGAAATAATGATAGCAAACACATGTTCAATGCTTGCCATGTGCCAGGCACCATTCACAGTTTTTCACAAATATTAACTTATTTGATCCTTATAACTCCATGAGGTTACAATTACTATTCTACTTTACAGTTAAGGAGACTGAAGCACAGACAGGTTAAATAATGTTCCCAAAGTTATAGCACTAATAAGTGGCCAAGCTGGTCTTTTAATTACAACTTGTCAAAATACAGACTCTACACTTTTAAAAAAATTTTTATAAAGATGTATTTATTTATTTGAAAGGTAGAGTTGCAGAGAGAGAGAGAGAGAGAGAGAGAGAGAAGTCTTCCATCTGCTGGTTCACTCCCCAAAAGGCTGCAACAGCTAGAGCTGCACTGATCCAAAGCCGCAGCCAGAAGCTTCCTCCAGGTCTCCCACCTGGATGCATGGGCCCAAGGACTTGGCCCATCTTCTGCTGCTTTCCCAGGCCACAGCAGAGATCTGGGTCAGAAGTGGAGTAGCTGGGTTGCAAACCGGCACCCATACGAGATGCTGGCACCGCAGGCAGCCGCTTTATTCACTATGCCACAGGGCAGACCCCCTACTCTACACTTTTAATAAATACTCTGGGAGTGAGCTCAAGGCAGAAGTTGAAGGTCAAATGCCTTAGGGACATGTTGGGACTGGAATACATGTAGGAGTTAAGACAGCATCAACCATGCAGGACAGGTGCTGAAATCACACATACTTTATGTGCTTTAAAAGCTGGACCTGAAGTCCTGCATAAATCTAGATCCAGGAAGTTTGATCTTGATGGAGTAGCTGAAAAACTTTGTCTCTCAAGTCAGGGATGTGACACTGAAGAGGACGTATGAAGTCACTTGCAGGAAGCAAAAATTCCAAGACAAGTCTGTCCAGAAGTTTGCCCCAAATTCATATGGCTTATGTAATACAGGAAAGAGATATTAACATAAAATTGTTGCACTAGAGAACTTTGTACCTTTGCATAGAGCTGCCTTCCTTGGAAACCAATTTATCCTGAAGATGAGTTCAGAAGCACAAAAGGAAACAAACTCCTAAGAAAGACAATGAGACAAGTGAGCAAACCAAAAGTGGTTTTCAACTAGCATTTTTAAAAAATATTCAAAAGAAAAAGAAATTAGCAAAAAATCTTGGGAAAAAAAGACAGGAGTATTATTGTAAAAGCAGCAAATATATATTTTAGTTATGAAAAATATAGGCATTAAAATTTTTAAGCTTTAACAAATGAGTAAACCCGCAACCAACACATGGAAAAGACATATTATTTGAAGACAATGGTAGAAATATTTTAAAACTTAAAGAAAATTATGCATCACTAGATGGAAAAAAAACATGGAATCCAAATATACTAAATAAATACAAATCTGTACTTAAACACATATCACTGAAATTGCATTACATAAAAATAAAAGTTATCAAAGATGAAAAAATAAAAAGAGATTACCTTTAAAGAAAAGATCATTAGGTTAGTAAAGGCAGCTGACTTCTCATACACAACAATGGCTTTCAGAAGACAATGGAATAATATCCTCTCTACTAATGGAACACAGTGTTATTTTAACTTGTTACCTCAAATTAAGATATTTTCAGACAAAAACTAAAAAATTACATTACTAAGATCGTCATGCAAATAAAAATACCAAAAGCTACACTTTAGCAGAAACAAAATTTAGCCCTGAAGAATGATAGAGTGAGGTACAAGGAGCACTAGTGAGCAAAGGAGTGAGTAAAACCCATTGGAAAATTAAGATAAGCATGGACAGTGGAAATACAGTGCCCTGTCAGCAATAACTCAGAAGAAGGAGGCTTATTTTGGAATTAAGGAGTTTAGAGGTCCTATGTAATTCAGGAGCATAAAGACACTGATAAGCTTCAGCCTCTGAAAATTTTGTTATAAACCTAAAAATACAAAATACACTAATCGAATAAGATAGCATTTTCTAGTGTGTTAACCAGTTATCCCTGAATCCCTGAAGATGGTTTTTCAAAATACACATTTCTGGTTTCCCTGATGATGCTGGTTGAGTATATTTGGAGGAGATTTCTGCTTCTGAGAGCAATCTTCCATCTGCTAGTTTACTACTCAAATACTCAAAACAGCCATGGTTGAGACACACCAAAACCAGGATGCTGGGACTCAATCCAGGTCTGTCACATGGGTGACAAAAACTCAACTTTAGCCATCACTGTTGCAGCCCAGGTACACACTAGCAGGAAACTGGAATCAGAAGTAAAGCCAGGACTTGAACTCAGGCACTCTGATGTGAGATGTAGGTGTCCCAAGAGCCATGTTAACCACTGTGCCAAATCTCACCACTTATTCTATATTTTTGGAAGATACCCTATCTCCAGTTAATTTTGTTCAGTGAGGCACAATCTCCTAATTTATTTTTTCAAGATTTATTTTATTTATTTGAGAGGCAGAGTGACAGAGGGAGATGGAGAGACAGAGAGATATTCCATTTGCTGGTTCACTCCCCAAATGGCCACAACAGCTGGGGCTGGGCCAGGCTGAAATCAGAAGCCAGGAACTTTATCTGTGTCTCTCACAGGGTGGCAGGGACCCAAATATTTTGGTCATCTTCCGTTGCTGCTTTCTCAGATGCATTAGCATTGAGCTAGATAGGAAGCAGAGAATCCAGGACTGGAATCAGTACTCCAATATGGGATGCTGGTGCCACAGATGGTGGCTTAACCCACTGTCCCCAACGCCACCCCCAGGCTCCCAGTTCTTGCTCCTTGGTCTTCAAGATGGAGGGACAGGCTGTAAGCCAGAACCAATTGGAAAAACCAATGTACTATAAGGAGAAGCTCCCTGGGCAAGTGTCCTGGGACTATAATGAGAAAAGTTTTTATTCTCCCTGGCACGTAATGTTTTTCCAGGTGATTGGTTTGAGTAGGTAATTTAGTAGATCCTGATAATCGGAAACAAATTATTCTGAAGTGACGATTTAAATTGGGTATTGGCAGGAATTGAATATTTAAGCATAATGAGTTTAATTGAGTATCAGGAAGTGTTTTTTACAATGATGTAATAACTGTTGGCACTCTGCATGTAATAGCAAGGAGGTTTAAAAGTTTGAAGTGTTTGAGCAGTACTGCTTATGGAAAGTGCTTTTCAAAAATATGTAAAAGTTATTAGCTCCCTTTTTAGCCTGGGTGAGAAGCAAAAGTCAAACCCTGAAAGTCTCATAAAAGTACAGCTTGGCTGTGACTAAAATCCTATGTTACTCACTATACCATTGAGTAGAATTCCCATGACCTATTCATGAAGAATATTAATCAATGGGGTCTAATCCCCAAACTTAACAGTAGATGTCCTATTAAAGAAGGGCCAAAGTCTATAGAAATATAATCCAGCTCTTTGTCTAATACCAGAATACTGATTTTTTTAAAAGTCTCTAATACATTAACCTCACCAGCACTCCAGCCTTTATTTGAAGGCCTTTGGTTAGGGAATGGTTGGAATTTAGGAATCATAACCTCTGAGCAGACACAGGGTTAAGTTGAAGGAGACTGATCCCTCATTTCTTCCAACTGGAAGCAACCATAAAAGAGCAGGGCTCTGTCAACTCAGTCACATGGCATTGCTGCCACTACTATGAACCTGTGGATACTTCAGGAGCAGGAGCTTGGTCTTGTTAATCAGGTAATATCTAGGTCTAGCCAAGTGCCTGGCACATATTGGGCATCCAGTAGACTTCTGTTTCTGAGAAAGTGAATGAGTGAAGTTCCTGAGATCAATGCATTTATCATCTCAGGAAAAAAAAAACCACATCGTTTTCTTCCCTCTTCAATAACCTCTGCTCCATGTAACCTGGGTTAGTTTACAACTTGGTTTGTATAGCTCTGTACTTTCTGCTACATAGATCTGTCTATTTACATTTAACTGATTTAAAATTAAGTAAACTTCCAGTTCCTCAGTCTCACTAGCTACAGTTTAAGTGCTCAATAGCCACATATAACTAATCGGTACTGTATTCTATAGCACAGCCATAGAACTTCTCCACTATTGCCAAAAGTTCTGCTGAGCAGGGCTAGTTACAGATGCTCCCAGCTGGGACCCCCTGGAGCTCTACACTCATCTCTGACTCTACCAGTTATTAACCATGGGACTGAGCAAATCATTCAACTTCACATATGTGTGTGTTTTCCCCTTGCCTCAAGCACTCTTCCCTCCTCTAGTAGTGTAATTAATGACTTCTCATCTTTCAGGTCTCAGTTCAACCATAATATCCATAGCTAGGTCAAGGCCTCACATGGTAACTTGTGAGCAATTCCTTGTCAAGGCTGACATTTTACCTATTTTATGTGATTACTTGACTGATATCTGTCTCTCAGATCAAAGTCTTAGCTCCTGGAAGCTAGGAACATGTCTGGTTTTGTCCTGCCTTTTACCCCCATGCCTAATGAGCAATGTTGCTAGCATGCAATATTTATCGAACCAATCAATGAACGAGCCATCAGTTTTCATGTCTTTGCAACTGCCATTGCAAGCGGTTTGTACTCTGTGGACTGACACTCAGATGAAAGGCCCCGGTAAGGCTACATGAGTTGCTCACAGCTGTCATCCCATCAATTTATCTGAATGTTCATTGCTCTTTCTTTTTGCCTGCACTAAATATTTTCAACATCACAAAACAGGAGAAAAATACAGCATTTCATTTATACTTTGAAACAGTTACTATTAGCCTGCATATATAAAGGCCACTTATCCAAACACTCCATCAAGTCAAAAAATACAATGCTAAAACCATGAATAGTTTTCTAGACAGTAACTGTCTCAGGAAACCCTCCCACCTCCAGGGTTTAACATCTAGTGCACCTCTCAAGATTATATGAGATGTTAGACAACATATACATCAATGCTCCAAAACTCTTGCCCAATTTCTCCCAAATGCTCCAGCAGTTTCCAGCTGTCTGGGCAATCTTGTGCATCGTCCCAGGCCTCTTGGTGCACTGGAAACTGGAGAGAAAGGGGTGGGGGGTAGCGCAGGCTGAGTGTCCCCCAAAGTGCTCAGGTTTGCACATACCACAACCATCAAGCACAGACAGAGCAAAGCAGCAACAGAAAGGGCCGCCCACTCGGGATCCTGTGAGCCTTCACGTCTGAGTTCATGTGGCTCTCACTCTGAAACGGAAGTGGAAAACCAAATAAAGTCAACTCCATGGAGGTCCTGGGGACTTAACACTGAGCAGCCACACGAATACCAGAGTGATGCATCATGATTCATGTTATTACAATAAATGCCTAAGAAAGTAATAAGGATTTGGCACTTAGTATAAAGCATTGGCAAGACAGCTCAAAGTTTTCTGCCTGTTGTAAAGTGTAGCCTGGGATATTTTCTTTCATTGAGCAACATGCATTAGCAACGTTATCTATGGTAGTAAAGGAGTTACTCATAAAGCTTTATTAAGTGATGTCAAGACTTTTTGCCCCATGTTCTTTTTTTCTTTCTCTCTTTTTTTTTCTGGGAGAGGCTTTAGAAAAGACACTAAGTTGTTTTTCCCAATGTCTCTATACCAGCCCGATATTAGATGAAACACATACCTAGAAGATGATTCAGAAATCACCTTTTCCAAAGTGATTCACTTTGGGAAAGAAGTGCTGAAAAGCTAAACAAGTGCTCTCTTGATTTAATACTGTTCATATTTACAGAATAGACTGCAAACGACAGAAACAAGTTAAGGCAAAAAGCATTCCTATAGGCAAACGTTTAGGAGATAATGGAAAATAAAAATCTAGCTGTTTCTCTCTGAGAAAGGGGATGATGCCTCATCAGGAAAGTGGTTGTTTTGTTTTTTCACTTAGAAAAAGAAAATAAAGAAACCTGTATATCCACGGTGGTTCTGCCAGCTTGTGGGGGCCCAGCGAATGCATCCATGATGGTTAGCTTTAAGATGGACATGTCACTGCTGGCAATGATCTGCTGTGTGATGATATGTATTACCCAGTAAGGAGGCTGACTACAGAGGGAAGGTGCAGGTCATTTATCTTGTACGTAGAATGAATACATCCATGGTGGACAGCCTGGGAGTGTGGACGAGGGTTAGGATTCCTTGGCCTAGGGAAAGTTTGTCTTAGCCTCTTTTCTGTTACTGTAACAGAATACCTGAGATGGGAATGAAGTTTATTTAGCCCACAGTTACGGAGGCTGGACATCCAAGATCAGGTGGCCACATCTGGTAAGGGTCTCATGCTGTGTCATAACAAAGCAAGAAAAGAAGAAAGGCGAGTGAGAGAGTGTGGAGAAGAGCGGCCTTCTGGGAGAATTGCATGAATTCTTTTATGACCTAATCATTTCCTTCCTTCCTTCCTTCCTTCCTTCCTTCCTTCCTTCCTTCGTCCCTCCCTCCTTCCCTCCCTCCCTCCCTCCCTCCCTCTCCCCCTCCCTCCCTATCTCTCTCTCTCTCTCTCTTTCTTTCTTTCTTTCTTTCTAGATCTGTTTATTTATTTGAAAGTCAGAATTACAGAGAGAGAGAGAGAAAGAGAGAGAGAGAGGGCTCTTCTATCTACTGGTTCAGGCCTCAATAGCCAGAGCTAGGCCAGGCCAAATCCAAGAGTCAGGACCTTCCGGGACTTGAACTGGTGCCCATATGGGATGCTGGCACAGCCAGAGGTAGCTTTCCCCACTCCACCACAGTGCCAGCCCCCTAATAGCTTCATAAGTTTGCCTCCCAATATTGTCAATTTCAACCTGAGAGGGTTGGTCCAGAGAGGGAACAAATGAAATGGACAGGAACTTAGGAAAAATTAGTCTTGCCTGCTTCCCTGCTCAACATGAGAGTTACCCGATCAGCATTTTCCAGATCCTTGTTCTCAAGCAACATGAGGCAGAGGAGAGATCAAGGATAAGCAGGGAAAAGGGTTCCCAGTGTAATGGATGCTCCTCACCCTCTCTCCTCGGGACCCCTCCGCCAATTTCCTCATGGCCTCATCTGCCTCTAGGTCTTTGCACTGTGTTTTCTGCGGCAGACCCTGTTTCATGACTACTCCTTACCATCCTTGTCTAGCTAATTCCTACCTCACATTGTAGGCCGTTCCTTCTGCCAAGGAGCCCTTCCTGACCCAGCAAGATCAAGGTCAATGCTGCTCCTCTTGTTTCTTCCCCTAGGGTAACCAATTACGCCCTTGCCTGGGACTGGCAGACCTGAATGCAGGACTTCAGTGCTGAAATCAAGATAGTCCTGGGAAAATCAGAAGAGTCATTCTAACCTCCCACACTGCCTGGTATCTTCTGTTGTCACTGCCAGTTTACATGTGACACTTTAGCCTGTCAGCTCCTCAGGAGCAAGGGTGGGGTCAGTCATCTCTATAATCCTGTTCTCTCTAGCACAGATCTGACACACAGCAAATAACCAAAGTCTACAACTGCAGTAAGTCCTCTGTGTACAATGAACAACTGATTGGGCAAAAAAAATCAGCATCCATTTCCAAAGGGATCTTCTGTTTTGGCTTCCTGCATTCCCCCAGCTCCTCCTCGTATCCCAGGCAGGGATCCTGACATTTGCTTTGGTTGCTCCCCAGCCAGCCCCTAGAGAAGCTAACATAAGCCTGACAGAGGCTCCTGGGTACAAATCAATGCACGCTTCTTGCCTGCTGCAGCCACCATTCACCCTTAATGATTCTATACAGAGATCAAGGTCTGGGAAATGCTTATGTTATTGCTCTTGATTTTTTTGATTCTCATAGAAAGCTTCTATATTAAGCAGCAAGCATGCTAGGCCCTGACATTCATGTTCAAATTTAGTACTCAAAATATCCCTACCGCTACCATTTTGCTATGGGGATTCTGTGGCTCAAAGAAGCCAAGTCACCTGCTGAAGGCTCCACAGTTGGTTACAGGTACCCAAGGCTAGAACCCGGGTTGAACGTCAACTCCAGAATCTGCTTCTCACCACATTCCTTTAAAACCAGATGCTCTCTGCAGTGTCAAGAGGAGTCAGGTGAGGGAAGATTTTGCTCTCAAGTTCATAGCATAGTAAATGCAGGCATGACCACACGCAGCCTCTTTCTCCACCTCTTGCCAACCATGCAGACTGAGCCTAGCCTCTTTTAGGTGAAAGGAAGCATAATTCACAAAAGTGTATCACTGGATTTCAGGGAAGACTGGCCCAGAAGTCTTACAAGAGAGCTGAATGAATAGTGGACAAAACAGGAAGGTAGGGGCAGGTTTTGGCCAAATGATTAGGAAACTGTCCGTTTTATCAGAGGACCTGGATTCAATTTTTGGCTCTACTCCCAATTCTAGCTTCCTGCCAATGCATACTCTGAGAGGCAGCAGTGATAGCTTAAGTATTTGGGTCTCTGGCACCTAAATGTGATGGAGTTCATGGCTCTCAGTTTCAAGACAGCCCAGACCCAGCTGTTGCAGATATTTGGGGAGTGAGTTAGCAAACAGGAGATTTCTGTCTGTCTATATTTTCTCTCTCTTTCAATCAATCAACCTATCTATCAATTAACCAAGAAAGAAGGCTCTCAATCCCTTTATCTGCTAAATGAAAAGCCAAGATCAAGGTCGGGCAGTGCTATTCCCATCCAAGGTTAACACAGCCAGACAGTGGCAACACCAGGCCCAAAACCCTAATCCCCCGACTTCCTGTCCATGGTTTCTCCCCACTTTCTTCCCCCATTCTACAACTATAAAAAACACACAAGGCTCTCTTTACCACATTCCTCAGGTTTTAAAGCCACTGCTCCTGCTGTCCTCCCTCTCCAATCCTAAGACTTTTTTTTTCTTTCTTTTTTAACATTTGAGGAAGAAAGTGTTATGGTTAACAGCATTTGAATTCCACAATGTCACTGTAACATGTAATAAATACTTTTTATTATTTATCACCAAATGCTTAGGGGCCATGGAATACTAAAGGCTATTCTACTCTTTCTGATACAGCTCTAACAAGTTTGTTCCAGTCTCTAGGCTGGGGCAGGGGGTGGGGGTGCGGAGGGACACAGCTGGGCTTGGTGATTTAATCTTCTCTACACCACAGGCCGTGTCTCCGTGATTATGCTAGAATTATACGTGACTGGAAGATTTGTTTTAGCTCAATCCATGCAGCCTGGAGAATGGCAAGTTCTCAGCAACACCTATCACCAGCCCCCACTCCAGAACCACCTGAATGAACTCAGGGGGAAGCTGGAGCAAGGGTCTGGGTCACAGTGGAGTCCACAGTAATCAGAAAATTCTGTCCCAGTGCAAGGACTGCAGAAAGCTCTGTGTGTTCCAAATTACTTGGGCAAACTAACTTTGGAGATGTTTTTGGTCTGTTTTTCAAACTGTAGCTAAAAGACCCAGAGATGGCAGGGCCTGCACCCCCCTACCCACCATAGTCCTCTATACCTGCAACCCAGGAATTGTCTGCACTAAAAAGGCATCTTCCAAGAGGACCCATGAACTTAAAACAAATGCTGTTTAATTTGCCATTCATTAGGGGTGTATCTGGATTGATTTATTGTGCCCTTCTGACCCCAAGTCTTTGGAACAGCATTCCTTCACGATTAAACAGGGAAAAGATTCAGGCAGCACTCTCAGGGATAACTGTAGAGGGCTGCAAGGAGACTTCAAATTGCTCTGTATCGGGTAACCCAAAGGAAACACTCGACCCTATCCAGTGTTGAATGCACACGAGCCAGACAAGAGTTTGTAAGTTTTTTGACCCAGATTTCCCGAGCCTTTCCTAAGGGATGTGGCCAGCACAGAGCACTGTTATCCAGATTACAGGCTTTGGAGGACTTCCACATTCGGGGTATGCAGAGAATGCCTAACCACATCCAATTGATCATAGAAATTGCGATCCCTTTTGATCCTGAGGAAGTCAGCTCTTCCTAGAAACTACCTAGCAGCAGAAAAGTGGGAGAGAAAGGCTGCGGGAGGTGGATGGGGCCGGGGAGAGAAAGGGAGGAAGGCAGAAGAAAGAGAAAGAGAAAGAAAGGAGAGATGGAAGGAGAAGAAAAGAAGGGAGACAGGTAGGAAAATAAACAAAGAGAAAGAAGAAGGAAGCAGGAAGGAAGGAGTCGGGGAGGTACGGAGTGCCTCAGGGAGAAAATACATTTCTTCTGGTAGCTCAATAGGCCAGGGTCATCAGAAAATGTGTGTAACCTCGTACAGCACCGAGAGTGAGGCTGCAGCAACTGCCCTTTGAGACGAAGATCAACCGCTTCTCTTGTGGGTGGCACAAGTATAATCACAGCAATTAGGAGGCAAGACTACAGTCTCTTTTTCCCTTCTTAATGTGTAAACAAACAATTCAGGCACTTGCATGCCTAAGAGAATTGGGACGTAGTTTAATTTTATCTACTACTGTGACTCTCTATGCTTTATTTGGCTTCCGGGAAAATTTCAAGGGCCTTTGTGGTTATGGTTTTAGTTAAACACACACATTTACCTGGAGCCAGGGTCAGGGAGAGAAAAGCAAGCTGCTGTCACAGACAATCTCACTCCCTATTGTACAGGTAGCCCCCAGGTACCCAACCAGAGTCCCAGAGGCTGGGAAGGAAGGAAATTCAGGCCGAGGGTGGCCTTTGCTTCTTCCATATTTCCTGAGATGCTTTGAATGCTGCGGTCCTCTTGAACCCCTCCCTCCTGCTTCCCTATCCTGATCTCCTTTCTTCCCACCCCAAAGCGCCATGCATTAAAGAGTCTAATTCTGTTTCCTGTTCCCACTGAAGCCCAATGGTATAGAGGAAGTCGAGAATGGTCAGAGCAGTAGGTCCAGCTGGGAAGTTGCTCCTATGCTGTGGTTTAGAGGCTACTCAGAAGCCCATTTCAGAACCTCTCTACCAGTGGACGACATTCTACCATCTGTGGCTGGCTTCCCTAAGGGTTGCTTAGAATTTATTAATGCAGTTAAATAAATGAATCCCCAGCTATTCACCATGGAATTCTGCTGCAGGGAATTGCTGCTCTGAAAAGCAGCTTGGTTGCAAATCAAGGCATGCAAATTCTCTGGAGGATTACTTCCTAGGCTCCCTGAAGAATTTGGTGCATGCTTCACCGTCTAGCTGCAAGTCAGACCACCCTAAACATAGCCTTTTAATACGATGACAATCCATGCAGTTCTTTTCTCATGATGCAATCACCAGCCAACAGAGAGAAATGGAATTTTATTGATAGAAATTCATTTCTTCAGTTGAAGAATGCCTTATGTTGCTTGTTAGAAATGCAAATGCTTTCACATCTGTAGGTTGATGTCCATGCAAAATGAGAAGATTCTTTCAAAGAATGAGGCCCAAGGGGAAAATGGCTCCTGCTAGTTTGGAAGATCCGAGCCTCCCTGCTTTGTCTAGAGGAGCAATAAGCTGCCTGGTAGGTTTTTACTGCCTTGGGCCCCTAGAACAGAGCTCTTTTGCTGCTCCAGCTGCCTTCTATACCAAATCTCTACAGGAATCTCTCCCCACTCCCTCATAGGTCACAAAGCCCACCTAACATTCCTCTCGATTTCTTGAAAGTACCCAGCACCAGAAAAGCCTTGGGACATTGGCAGACAGACTGGCCAGCTCTCTGGATTGAGCTGAGTGCCAGGCAGTTGGGCCCACTGGAGTGAGAAACTGGAAAGGAGTTCATGGGAGGCTTTGTCACCACTTAGGGACCATTTAGCAGTGCTGTTGAAAGCCTGGGCCAGCCCAGGGGCTCAGAAGAGAGAAGTCAAGGCCCAGTTTCAATGTAGGACAACTAGCTTTATTTGATCGCTTTCCCTCCATACCATGTTCCCGGATGGTTAAGTGGCACCATCAGCTGATTCTAGTCCTTCTCAGTGGTCATCCGTCTTCTGAGATGGCCACACAGTGGTGGATGAGGCTGGGGGTGTCATTAAGGAGTACTGACTCTGCATGCTCCCAAATGCCCTGTCCTAAGTCTCCCCCCACATTCCTTCTATCTTCTGTCTTCTATTCCTTCTGTCTTCCCCAGCTGGCACTACCTTCTGTCACTCAAGCTCTTTTGGGTTCACAGAGTTTGTCTCATTTTCTCTACATTCTTCGGTTTGAAAAGTCTTTTTTTTTAAAGATTTATTTTATTTATTTGAAAGACAGAGTTACAGAGAGAGGTAGAGACAGAGAGATCTTCCATTCAATTCCACTCAATTCCCAGATGGCTGCACTGATCGGAAGCCAGGAGCCAGGAGACAGGAGCCAAGACCTTCCTCTGGGTCTCCCACATGGGTGCAGGGGCCCAAGGACTTGGGCCATCTTCCACCACTTTCCCAGGCCATAGCAGAGAGCTGGATAGGAAGAGGAGCAGCCGGGACTAGAACCAGCGCCCACATGGGATGCCGGCGCCTCAGGCCAGGGCTTTAACCCATTGTGCCACAGAGCCGGCCCCTGAAAAGTCTTACCATCTTTGGTTGCTCAATGTCCTTTCCCATCCAAGCTTCCTAGTTTTGTGACCTTGGAAAGATCTCAAACCTCTCTCCACATTTGTAAATGGTGCTAAATATACAACTTCACTTTTAGGGTTATTGTGGAGTTAAGATTATTAAATGAAATAATATATAGAAAATTATTAAACAAGTAAAAATGCAATACATGGTAGCTATCAGAATTAATATGAACACACACTCTACTATGTCTTCTTGCCTGTTTCCTCTGAACAACATTTATGTGAAGGTGCCAAAATTATGATTGTGGCAAAAGACCATCCATTTCCTTCAAAGTGTATTTAGCAGATCAGCCTTGATTTATGTCAGGTGCTACCTCCAAAAACTACACTCTGAGGCATGCATCTTAGTTTTCAGTCGATTGAGGGCATTCACTTTGCACAAAGTGCAACAAAGAAGATTCTTTGGATGCACCCCAGATAGGGGACAGAGCTGGTAGAGAAAAGAATATTTCTGACAGTTCTCTCCAGTGTCAGGGAGAAAACAAGGTGCAAATAATAGAAGAAAAGCAGGAGAAAACTGCATAAGGGTCCTAAAAAACGTGTGTGGAGCCAGTGGGAAATGCAGTGGAGAGTGGCTTTAGGGGCCTACAGGACAGGAGCTGAGAGTTACTGGTGAGTGTTCATTGCCCTAGAATGGGAAAGCCCTGTGGAAGGTTCTTTGCCTTCTGACCTTGGCAACCCCTGGAGCACCTGATAAGCTTTGTGGCTTTAAATCAGTCTGTGCTTTATCAGGCAGAGCAATTCTTAATCCAAAGTAAAGAGATGAAGATACTTAGTGTCAGGCTTTCATTCTGAAGTTTAGATTCAAACCCAGGCCAGAAAGAAAGAGTAGCTTACGGAAGGGGCAGTGCAACATGGGAGAAGGGGCATGGGCTCCCGTTCTTAGTTCTACCCCATATTCACCGTGGGATAGTGAACCTCTCAGAGCCTCTATTTCTGATGACAAAGCTGGATGGGAAAAATCTTTAGCACCAGTAAAAGCATAACTCTTCCAAATGGTTTATGATAATTTTTTTTTCTGGGAAAATAATATGCAATCAAAATAACATAAGAAAATCAATGGGAAACTGCATAAGTACACAAGACTCACCCCATTGCTAACACTCCATAATGTCATATCACATCACAGGGAAGAAAATAGAAAGAAAAATGTGTCTCCAGAGAGTTTAACATCTCAAGCCTATCTGTCCCATGAACGCAAATGTTTAGATTGTATACCCAAAGTGCCATATTAGGGAATTGCTTTTCTACAAGGTTTTATTCAACCGGGTAATAGGCAAATAGATCCAAAATGATCAGGGAAAAAATATTTCTGTGGTTCTCTGAAGTTTCTTTATGACTCTCAGTCCATCTCCCCAACATGCATGGAGGGTGAGGTGACTGAAGAATGGGAAACAGAGGCAGGAAGGGTTGTGGCACAGGTGTAGCAGGTCTGAGCATTGCGGGTCCCAACATTCCTGAAGGAAAGATGGAGCCACCTAGCTGGGGGACACACAGGGAAAAGGGGCCTCTTGGCACTGCCTGAACAAGTTGTCTGGCAGAGAATTGGTCCTGGAGCCTGGGTCTTTGCCCCAAGAGAAGCTCTGCTCTACATTCAAACCTTTGCAACAAACATCTCCATGATGTTAAGGGAAGGGTCTTCAGGAACTATGCTGGGTTCGAACACTGCCTCCACCACATGTCAACTATACTGCCTTTGGTAAGTTATCAGGCCTCAGTTTCCTCATACATAACATGGAGATATCATGTCCATTATTAATAAATATAGTTAATAAACATAAAGCACTTGTAACAGTAACTAGTACTTCTAATACTCCATAGTAAGTGCTCCATAAATGTTAACCATTTTCATTGTTTGTATTATCTTGGATTACCACAACCAAATACCATAGACTACAGGATTAAACCACCAAGGTTTCTTTTGTTTAGTTCTGCTGGTTGGAAGCCCCAGATCAAGGCACCAAGCAATTCAGTTATTAGTGACGGATCTCTTCCTGGCTAGCAGGTAGCTATCTTCTCCATTACGTCCTCACACGGCCTTGCTTTGAGGCCGGTGTTCTGAACAAGTCTAGTTCTCTTGTATCCCTTCTTATAAGAAAGGACACTAATTCAATTCAGTGGTGGCCCCATGGTTTCATTCAGTTTTACTTATTTCCTTAAACTCTCAACTCTAAATACAGCCAAACTGGAAATGAGGGCTCAAATATATAAACTTTAGGACACAAACATTTAATCCATAGCATTATTGTCATTATTACTATTAAAATTTCATTATTCTTCCAGGAATATATTTGCCTTGTCTTCAAATATGCACCAAAGTATATATTTAAGAATCTTGGGTTAGGTGAGTCCAGTGCAAAAACTGAAGTATGTAAAGGGGGTGGTGTCTCCATCAGAGACCCCTACCTAGACTTTCAAATATTTTTAGGCCTCTAATAGCCCAGGATTCTCCCCTTGGTCACACATAAACCAGCACCTATCGCCACACACAAACATGCACATACATTTATTGACCCAACATTGAGGTCTTTGGTTTATTCCCACTCCTGATCTGACCAATTTGGTATGTCATGAATTAAGCAACTGGTCTTTGTGGGGCAACCTACATCACATGACTAGAGGCTTCTTACATATATAAACATCTCACACCTGTTAGATTTCAACAAGACAGAGAGGCAGGACTGGCCTACCTTAAGGCTCTCTGGCCCCAAATGTATGGCCACTTCCCTTGGGGACTACTATGATTTCTTCTGATAACATAAAATGCACCTGGAAGGCCAGGGCTAACTCCTTGGCCTCCCAAGATCTTTTGCATTTGGTTTCTGCTTAACTTTTCCAGTTCATTCCCCACCACCCTCACCCTAGACATTCCTTGTTCCTCTACACTCAGGAGAATTTGCACATGGTACTTTTTATACTCAGAACTCTCTTCCCAAGTCCTTCATTCTGGAAAATTCTACTCAAAAGCCACACCCTCTGGTGTACTTTCCCAGACTTCCTTGGGTAAAGTTTGACATTCTATTGTAGTGCTTTATACACAAGCATGTCTGTCTTCCCACTCAGACACTTTTTAATACTCTTTTCAAATTCTTACCAGAACTACTAAGAACACAGTAGATGTTCTCCAGAGAATGATCTGTTTGAATCAGTTTTACCTCTTCAGAAGTGCCAGGTCTTTGTGAATGGTGCCCACTGCAGTTGCATGGGACCTCGTGTGATCCTTTGCAGATCACTGGGTGAGGTGAGGGCTCTTCTGATACCTCCGATTGTACCATGTAGCAGGTGTCTCTGCTTTCCCTGTAGACAACACACCACCTGGACATAATGACACTGTGACTCTTGTCTTCAAGAGAGATGACATTTTAGTGACTAAAGTCTAGAACTCAACCAAGTTAGCTTTCTTTTCTTTCCCTGTTAAGTATTTCATCTTAAAAGTTTTCTGTTCATTTGTTGACTTATCCCAATTCTTTCTTTTAAAGATTTATTTATTTTATTGAAAGGCAGGATTACAGAGAGGCAGAGAGAGAGAGAGAGAGAGAGAGAGGTCTTCCATCCACGGATTCCCCAGATGGCCATAACAGGCAGATCTGGGCCAATCCGAAGTCAGGAGCCTGGAGCTTCTTCTGGGTCTCCCAAGTGGGTGGAGGGGCCCAAGGACTTGGGCCATCTTCTATTGTTTTCCCAGGCCATAGCAGAGAGCTGGATCAGAAGTGGAACAGCCGGGACTCGAACCAGCACCCATACGGGATTTCTGCACTGCAGGCGGCAGCTTTACCTGCTACACCACAGTGCTGGCTCCGACTTACTCCAATTCTAAATGTATTCCTCTGTATACATCATCTTTTGGGAAGAGAAGGAGAATTATTCCTTTGTAAAAGAATACACACCTTGAAATTCATTCACAGGCAAGAGATTCAAAAATAAGTTCAGTAATATCAGGGAAATCTATCATTAATTTAAATTTACTCATTTAAAAAACAACAACAACAACAACAACAAATCCATCTGGACAAGCCCAGTGGTGAGGGCTGGGGCCACAGGTAATGATATTTTCTCAGTCTTGAACTTGTTACTGACGATGGGCTTTCCTTCTGGCAACCTTCTATCCCTTCAGGGAAGCTAGCTCACCAGTTCTTGGGTCACAGAGGGAAACTATTTCATTATTTAAGAAGGCAGTTGCCTCATTAAAAGGAGCTCTAAGATACATGGCGTTTCTACTGTCAGCTCAGTTGACACTCTGCTTATGGAAACAGCACTAATCTGAGCTCAAAAGTGCAGCATTAGCTGACAAAAAACAAAATCTATGAGTCATAAGAGCAAACTTCTTAGGGGAAGTCAAGCCATAATTATGCATAGTTTCTTATCTTAAACCAGGAGTCTTCCTTCAACCTGGAAGTTCCCAGACTTGACCATGATGCCTCTAAGGAGAAATTCTGATGAAACACCCCACTCAATGTCTTCATCCAGCTTCCCAATCACTATTACAGCTAAACAAGTCACCCCAGAATTTAGTGGCTTCAAAATTGTCTTATTACTCTGTCTGAAAGTTCTAGATTTAACTAGATGTTCTCACCCTGGCTTTCCCTTGTGGATAGAGTTCATTGTCTGCTAAGGATGAAGTCATTGCAAAGCTTTTTCATTTCTAAGTCTGGAACTGACAGTGTTTTCAGCTGGGAGCTGAGCTGGGGATGTCAGCTGAGCACTTACACATGGCCAATGCGTGTGGCCAGGGCTTCTCCATAGCATGATGCTGGGTTCCAGTAAAGAGCACCCCACAAGAACCACAAGGAAGCTGTATCATCTTTTATGATGTACCTTCAGAATTTGTAAAGAATCACTTCTACCATAAGCTAGTCACTGTCCAAATTCAAGGGAGGATGTACAGACTGTCTTGATGGGAGCCATCGAAGAATTTGTAGACAAACTGCAGTTAAGCAGAAAGAAATCATTAAGATCATGAGATGGCGATGACAAAATGCTATAATTGGTAAAGCAGAACCAAAACATACTCCTGCAATAGAGGTTGCAGACTTCAATAGGTTATATCTGCAGCCATAAATTCTGGCAAGTTGGGACAAAAGCACTGGACTGGGAATTAGAACATTTTCATTCCAAATTCATTATTTATATTTACTATTAGTTGAATGTGAGCAAGTTAGTTAATGGCTATGAACCTCAATTTCTTCATCTCTATGATGAGGATAATACTACCGCCCACCTCATGCAGTTCATGGATATTTACAAGAAAGCAATGAAATAAAGATTGAAAAAGGATCTTGAAAACTATAAGGGTAATAGTAATGCATTGGAATAGATTAATTTCTTAACTATGTTGGCCCAAAGACAAACTTTAAGGAAAAAATTATTGAAGGCTCTTGAAAAAATATCTGGAGGTCCTCAAGTCTCCATAGACCCCCAGTTTGACAAACATTGACTTAAGGAAGTAAAATCTTACTCCATGAAATGTCTTTCAATTGCAAATCATTAGTGCAAAGAAGAGGATTTTATTTCTTTATAGCAAGTAAAATACGTTTTAGATTATGATCAAAATGAAAACCACAAAATTAAAAGACAATTACTGTAGAACTCTGTGACCCTGAAGAATATGTCTGTAAGCCTGGACCAGACGATGTTTAAGATGCTGTACATCTCACTGCATGAGCCTGTGGTTTTGGAGGGTAATTTGTAGAGCAGGCTTCTCTACTGAGACATAAAGTTCTGGAGGGGAAGGATGTGTCTCGGACTTCTTTGGCTCTTTCAAGGCATTGAGTATGTAGGATAGTCTCTGATTTTTTTTTTTTTTTTTTTTTGACAGGCAGAGTGGACAGTGAGAGAGAGACAGAGAGAGAAAGGTCTTCCTTTGCCGTTGGATCACCCTCCAATGGCCGCCGCTGCAGCCGGCGCACCGCGCTGATCTGATGGCAGGAGCCAGGATCCAGGTGCTTCTCCTGGTCTCCCATGGGGTGCAGGGCCCAAGCACCTGGGCCATCCTCCACTGCACTCCCTGGCCATAGCAGAGAGCTGGCCTGGAAGAGGGGCAACCGGGACAGAATCCAGCGCCCCAACCGGGACTAGAACCCGGTGTGCCGGCGCCGCAAGGTGGAGGATTAGCCTATTGAGCCACGGCGCCGGCTAGGTAGTCTCTGATTTTTAATTGAAACGACGTTTAAATGGATAGTAGCAGTAAACACAATAAATAAGACAATGGATGCACATAGGAATCCCCCCTTTTTTCCCTAATTCAGTGCTTTAATATTAGCATACCACCTCTACCCTAATCCTTCAGTGGAAAATGCCAGCAGCTTTGACAGCAACAGGTCTGACTCTGAAATGGCTTTTGCAGGATCTAATTAGCTCAACGACTGATAGGTCTTTGCTTCCAACCAAGCTGATACTGGTAGAAAGTGATTTCAGTGAAGCTGGAGGGAGAATTCAAAAACACAAAATTCTGCTCTTGGCCGTTAAGTCCTACATGATCTGGGTTCTCCCTGTTTCTCAAGTCTCATCTGTGCCCTCTCTCTCACCCCTGCTGTCCCCTCTGCTTAGAACACAATTCCCCACCTCTTTGTTTGAACATCTCCTACTTGTCCACTGGGCGTCTGTTTCAACATCTCTTCCTTGACACTTGAGTCCCTCAATCTAAATCAAGCCCTTTGTTAATACTCTTGCTTAGTACTCCATATGTTTCACTTACAAGCACTTATTTATATTGATTTTGGGATGCTCTAAATTTCTATCTCCCCCACAAGACTGCATTCTTCATGAATGCAGGAACTGACTCTATTTGGTGGATGGCTTCCCCCTAACATCTAGTATAATTCATTGAACAAAACAGCTATGGCAGTGAATGTCTGGTGAAGGTGCACTTGAAACAAGAAGAGGGAATTTTTTTACTCACTTCATATGTATGCAGCACTTACCAAATAAGCACTTGGTAAGTTTCTCAGTCTTTTGAAGCAGGAAAAAAAAACCTGCTTCCCTAAAACTAGGATTTCTCTTTTAAAACCAGCAGCCCATCCCCTGTTGCCTGTCAAACATGGCTGCATAAGCCAGATTGACTAAAACCAGATCTGTTCCAGGCCCCTGTTTCACACCGTTTCCAATAGGATATGAATCAGACAAGATACCATCAACCAAGCATTCAGTCAGGAAACAGGACCCTGGTAAACCTTACACTGCCAGGATCCAGCCCCACTGACAGCATCTATTATAATGGAGGAATGGGAACACACTTAAACCCCACAAAATGTGCTTTGGAGCCAGGCAGCGGGCAGCCCCAGGAAGTGTGCTAAGTGTGGAAATTCCCTCCAAGCTTTTCAAGCACCTCAAAGCCATAAACTAAGGAGAGACTTCAAAACTCTAAAGAGAAATTCCACTTTCCCTCAGTCCCGTCTTTCCATTCCAAACATGAATCCTGCTGCTTTGAGCCACTACATGAATGTGGGATTGTTAGGGTTGTTCCAAAGAGCAGCCACTATTTTTCTTAGGTTAAAGGGAAAAAAATGCACACATACACACATACAATTTGGCATACACATTCTCTTTCCTTTGCCCTGAAGAAATCAATTTCCCAGTCTGGGGTTACCATCTGTGGTTTGCATACACCCGGAGGCATAGCTGCTCATTTTATAGCTGCTAAGGTTCTCCTCCCAAACGTTCTCTCTGACCCAGGCTCAAAGATGGGCTTATTATGCAGCCAAGTCTTTGATGAGGTCCTCCTTACAGGCAGTTATAAGGACTTACCTTAGGAATCAACTTCCCACCTCCACTCACTTTTCCCTGTCTGCCCTGAAGCCATTTCTAAATAGGCAAAATGCTATATATTTGCCTTACAAATTTAAGGAAATTGAATTTTGACCCATTCCTGGCTCCCTCGATTACCAGTGATGGGCTCAGGGGGACGACACTTGCTCTGAAAGCCTGAATATGTTCATCTCGAAGAATGAAAATGATCCTTGAGTCTACCTCCTAAGGATGTTACAAAATGGAAAAAGATGCTGCAAGCGAAGCAGTTAGCATACTGCTAAGGTTACAGATGGCCACAGATTCTTTGCCCTCTCTTGAGCTGAGAAATGGACCCTAATTCTTCTCTCTCTCTTGGACTCAGACTGGGCTTTGTAATTTGTCTGATACAGAGATGTGGTGGAATAGGTGTTCTGAGACTTTCAAAAACAGGCCAGCAGCAGCTTTCCAGCTTTTGTTCAGGCAACTGGTGTGCTCAGGATGGGCAAAGCCATTGCCTTGCAAGAAGTCCAATTACCAAAGAGACCACCATGGTGCAGGAAGCCCACACCAGCCACATCAAGAGACAGCATGGAGACAGAAAGGCACCTGATTTTTTTTTTTCCAGCTATTTCACAGGCATCAGGCGTGTGAGTGAAGAATGTTCATTTTGAATGCTCATTTTAGTTCCACAGAGATAACTTGGAGAAGAAATCACAGAACCCAGACAACTTCCAGTACCAATGTCCCCACAGATGACCCTACACATACCACCCCCCTTCCTTCAGCCATATGAGCCACTCTATGGAACCCTCAGTCAACAATGACAAGAGCTGTATAATTGTCCCTGCAATGCCCTGCCCCAATTCCTGACTAGTACATTTTGAGGTGATTTGTTATGCAAGAGTTGAAAGCTAAAACATGCAGTAAACATCAAGAATGATCATCATTACCTAATAAACATGTTGTCAGCATTTGGGTGAGAATGTCACCATCGCTTGGTTGCATTCTGAGCTTTGCTACCTGCAGGGCTTCCTGAGGGCAGAAAGGGTATAAAGAGGCAGATCCTAGTGCCCTCCATGATGTCTGACAATTCATAAGGCTCATCAAGTGTTTCTTTCACGAGTGAATCAATATCATTCATAATGAATAAAAAATAACTCTTTCACAAGTGAGCAAAAAATATCATCTTTTGGGGACATCAGTTTTACTTCAAGATCTTTTTCAATCTACAAGATTTTGTTATGGAGCAGAACACACAAATCTTTATGTGTTTTCTTTTTTAAATATTTTATTTTTTATTTGAAAGGCAGAGTTACAGAGAAGCAGAGGGAGAGAGAGAGAGAGAGAGAGAGGCCGACAGAGAGAGAGATCAGTCTTCCATCTGCTGTTTCACTCCCCAGATGGCTGCAATGGCCGGAGCTGTGCCAATCCGAAGTCAGGAGCTTGGAGTTTCTTCTAGATCTCCCATGCAGGTACAGAGACCCAAGCACTTGGGCCATCTTCCACTGCTTTCTCGGGCCATAGCAGAGAGCTGAATTGAAAGTGGAGCAGCCGAGACTCAAACCAGTGCCCATATGGAATGCTGGCACTGCAGGCGGTGGCTTCACCTGCTACGCCACAGTGCAGGCCCCAAATCTTTATGTGTTTTAAGGTAAAACATAAGATTTCCAGAAAGGGTGACCATCCAAGTTCTGGAGCCACCCCTGTGGTTATAAAGTCCCTTTCTTCTGCTATTGGGAGTAACTCATGCATTTGTTCGTTTCACAAATACTTGAGCACCTACTTTGTGCCAGACACTGTTGTAAGTCCTGGAGACACAGCCATGTGCTAACAAGAGACACACGCCTGTCTCTCAGAGCTAACCTTGTAGGTAGGGGAAGACAGTGAACAAAAAATGATGAGTAGATATTGGTTATTTCTTCTGAAAGTGGGCAATCACTAGAGGGTTCTGAGCAGAGAAATGATTGATGTGATTTGATTTTCGTTTTAAAGGAGGCCCTCTGGTTGCTGCAAGAACAAGCTGTTGGGAGGCCAGCAAGAACAGAAGTCAGCAAACCAGGTAGGAGGCTATTTCAATGATTCAGGTGAGAAGCAATGGTGACTCAGTGGGAGGCAAGCTTAGGGGCAATGCTGTGAACCAGGAAAGCCCTGATCTAAGATGCAGGGAAACCCCTGAAGTGGCCACTTCCTGGGAGTCTTGAAGGGGGAGAAGCAGCAGTACCTGTAAGCATTTCTGATCCCTTTGCTGGACTGAGAAGAACTCCGTATCATGCTCAGACATGACTTCACCACTCCCATTTCTCACTCTCTTTGATGTTAATACTGCAGTGATAGATTTTTTTAATTTTTTTTTAAGAATCAATGGAACATTGTTCATATACCAGTCAAGATTGCTCTCTGAAGTCACCCCAGTAGTCTCCCTTCTCTTCTCGAGTTACAACTGCCTAAGACACATTGGACACACCTATTCTTTAGAAATGAACTTTAGTACTTATAAATGAAGCTCAAAAGAAAATCAGAAGCATCACTGTATAAATTATACCTATTTTTTTTTTTGACTCAACAAAATTCTGCAGCTTCATCACCCATCTCCTTTCTAAGACTTAGTGCCTTTTGGCTTTTTGGTGTTTCCATCTCTCACAAAAGCTTTCTCCCATCCTCTGCTCTTCATTCCAGCACACCTACTTTTGTAAGTTTTAAAACATTTTTAAAAAGTGACTTAATTGTCTCTTTAACAGCTAAAACAGTACCTGGCATAAAACAGGCATCTAAATAATGCTCAGTAAATAAATGAAATAACCAAACAAGAATTTTTTAAGTATTTCATGTGTTCAGCCCTGTGTGGATTTTTTAAAAAATTAAGCTGAGGGGTCAGCGCTGTGCCTTAGCAGGTAAAGCCACTGCCTGCACTGCAAGCATCTGATATGGACACCAGTTCGAGTTCTGGCTGCCCCATCTCCAATGCAGCTCTCTGCTATGGCCCGGGAAGGCAGTGGAGGATGGCCCAAGTCCTTGGGCCCCTGTACCCACGTTGGAGGCCTGAAAGAAGCTCCTGGCTGCTGGCTTCGGATAGGTCCAGCTCCGGCCATGGCAGCCATTTAGGAAATGAACCAGCAGATGGAGGATCTCTCTCTGCCTCTGCCTCTCTCTAACTCCACCTTTTAAACAAATAAATAAATCTTAAAAAAGGCACGGGGCGGGGGGGGGGGGGCAACATCAATGGACTTAATGCTATAACTAGTACTCAAACAGTATTTTTCACTTTATGTTTCTGTGTGGGAGCAAACTGTTGAAATCTTTACTTAATGTATGCTAAACTGATCTTCTGTATATAAAGAGAATCGAAAATGAATCTTCATGTGAATGGAAGGGGAGAGGGAGTGGGAAAGGGGAGGGTTGCGGGTGGGAGGGACGTTATGGGGGGGAAGCCATTGTAATACATAAGCTGTACTTTGGAAATTTATATTCATTAAATAAAAGTTTAAAAAAAACTGTCAACTAACCAAAGGCAGGACAATTTGAGCTTCAATAAAAATTTTAAAAAAATTAAGCTGAACATCTGGACAGACTCTGGGTAAGTGGCTGGCTAGAAGTAGAAGAGAGAAGATAGGGCTAGTGGAAAAGGTAGTGCAGACAGATGGAAAGGAAGAGGATTTGAGTTCTCTGTTTTCTTGGTTCTCTGGGAAAATACAGTCTCACTAAAAACAAATGACTTGATTTCCTCCCACCACATAGAGTTTAGCTGTAGAGCAAAAGGAAAGAAATAAGCAAAAAAGGGAAGAAGGGAAGAAGGGAAGAAGGGAAGAAGGGAAGGAAGGAAGGAAGGAAGGAAGGAAGGAAGGAAGGAAGGAAGGAAGGAAGGAAGGTGATAGACCAAAGAAAGGAAGGAAAGGAGGGAGGGAGGAGGAGGGAGAGAGAGAAGGGAGTAAGGGAGGGAAGGAGAGAGAAAGAAGGAAGTAGGGAAGGGAAGAAGGAAGGAAGGGAGAATTTTCACTTGGGGCTGGTAGCTGAGGTGAATGGGCTGTTCCAAAGGCTCAGCTTAAGTGCCTAGTAGAGGCTACTGACCAAAGAGACTGCGTGGAGGAATGCCAATGACAGCAGTACCAGTGAGTCAGCAGACACTGGCACAGGGCTGGTGTAGTAGGGCATAGCATGTTCTGGGGCTCTATCACGGTACAATGAACTGCCCAAAAACTTGGTGTCTTAAAGCAAAACACTATTTCTCATGGTTTTGGGGGACCTACTAGGCTCAACTGGGTGGTTCTCACTTGTTATAGTTACCTGAAGGTTCAATGGGCTGGGCATTCAAAATGACGTACTTACATAAGTACTGTTGTTTGGAAGCTCAGCTAGCGGCTGTCAACTAGGGTGAGTACTTCTGGCTTTTCACATGATCTAAGTTTGTTGTAACCTGGTGACTTGGTTCCTAGGAAAAAATCCCAAGAGCAAATGATCCAAGATGCAGAAAATAGAAACTGCCAGTCCTGTTAAAGATTAGGAACAGGGCCCGTTCTGTAGCATAGGGAGTAAAGCCACTGCCTGCAGTGCCAGCATTCTATATGGGCACCGGTTCAAGTCCCGGCTGCTCCACTTCCAATCCAGCTCTCTGCTGTGGCCTGGGAAAACAGCCCAAGTCCTTGAGCCCCTGCACCTGCAGGAGAGACCCAGAAGAAGCTCCTGAATCCTAGCTTCATATTGGCGCAACTCCGGCTGTTGCGGCCAGTTGGGGAGTGAACCAACAGATAGAAGACCTCTCTCTCTTTCTCTCTGCCTCTCCTTCTCGCTCTGTGTAACTCTGACTTTCAAATAGATAAATAAATCTTTAAAAAATATTAGGCACAGAATTGCTGCAATGTCATTGTATTCCATTGTTCAGAGCAATCACAATTCAGTCCACATTTTGGCAAAGCATAGACATTGCTTCTGAAAGGGAGAGTGGGAAGAGCATAGAAGGAGGGCAGGAATTGATGGTAGTCTTCTTTGAAGACAATGGAGTGTCTTCAGATGATATCTTCTAGATTTAGTGGTATTCCCACTGAACTGGCTGGAATTGACTGCCAGACAATTGAAGAGTTATGGAGAAAAATAGATTGAAATAAATCCACTTGTGAAAAAAGACTGATCTCCTCTCTCCCTTCTCTCCAGCCCAGTATTGCTCCAAACATACACCTGGAGGCAGAATGAGGTAGGTCAGAATTCTAGAAAGCCAGCTGCTGAGGTTGAGCTGTGGAGTAACAGGCTTATGTCATTGTCTTATCATTTGCCTATTCCCTCGGGCTGGTATGACTTGGAAAATTGCCTGTTACATATGAGTAAAAATTCAGCCTCAAAGGACTAGGATTTACCATCATCAAGGCAATTCAAAAGAATGTGCTGTAGGTTTGAAGACAATTTCCAGAGAGACATGCATTCTCAAAATGTTTTCAGTAATGGCAGAATCATTGGAATAAACGGCTGACCTCCTCCCTGGGGGATCCTGCTCATTAAGATGTATGTGCTCAGTACTGTTAAAATTCCAACTCATTACCTAATAGTTGCACCTTATGCACTTGGATACTTCTGAAAATGCTTCCAGCCCTGCCTTTTCAGTCATAATAACCAACGGACAGTCTTCTATACCTTTGGGATCCCTTAAAGAGAATGTTGCTGTAAACCAAGTTAAAACGGAAAAGGAAAAAACTCATCAAGGATGCACTATTGATAATCCCCTTTATTCATTTTCTTTGGAGGAATCTAAGAGGGATGAGGAATGAATTCCTTCCAGCGTTAGGGTCAGTGGACAAACCTTCATTCATTGTCTTTCAATAATTTCTAGATTCCATAAGGAAAAAACAATCCAACCTCAAAAACAATTCCATAGCCTGAGCCAACAGTGTCTTGGAGGTAATATCAACCAACATTCCTTGATTACTAACACTTGTTCTGCAGGCACTAACTCAAACATATCTTCTCTCACTCCTTTCCTCATGGTAGAATCAAATCACTTTGCACACCATACTCCCTTCACTTTCATTAAAGCATTTGACTCTTTCCTCTGTATTTTAGTCTTTCGTCCCCCATTTTCTCTCTTACTGAATTTTGAGTAGCTTGGGATCAGGGGCCATATTACCTTCATCTTTGCAGTCCCAGTATTTAACACAATGCCTACCAACTAAAGGAGTACTCAGTCAACATTTGCTGAACGAATAAATGCGATGGGTGGCCCTATTAACAATTTGCCAGTGAGGGACACTAAAGAGCCAACAAGGTCAGTTTAATTACAGGCAGAACATAAAGGAGCTGACTTTAAGGAGAGTACACTCAAGTGTGAGAAGATAGGATCTGTATGCAAATAATCACAACCCGAGGCAGAAGAAATACGGCATAGAGAAGCGTACTGGCTTACGAGATGTGGGTGCCAGGACAAGCTCAGGATCTCACAAGCAGAAGGACCTTTTATGTATCCATTCAAGGGCGGAGCTGCAAAGCACAACATGAGGACTGAAGTTATGAATACTTAATTTTATTAGTGATTATTTTTAGTTAGTTTTAAAAGTCACAAAAATTGTAACTATGTGAGCTGATATGTTAATCTACGTATCTACTATGGTAACAATTATACTACATATATTTCATAATAATATGTTATAAACCTCATATATGCAGAACAAATTTATTCAAAGTAGTATTTATTGCCCATCTTCTGTTAGCAATAAATAGCTATCTTTCACTTAAGGACATTAATTTGGGGAAAGCATCTGGCCCAGAAGCTAAAACACTGGTTGGGGTTTCCATATCCCACACTGGAGTGCCTGAGTTCAACCCCCACTCCACTCCCAATTCCAGCTTCCTGGTGATGTGTAACCTGGAAGGCAGCAGGCTCAAGTATTTGAGTCCCTGCCACTAGCACAGGAGACCTGGACTGCGTTCCTGGCTACCAACTTTGGCTTGGCCCAGCCCCAGCTGTTGTGGGTATTTGGAAAATGAACCAGAGGGTGAGAGCGTGTTCTCTTTCTCTCTCTCTCTGATAAATATTTAAAAGGACATGTTTTTCTGAAAACCCTGACACTAGGTAAAAAAAAAAAAGTGCAAAAATATTTTCATTACTATTAAAGAGGAAAACTGTGATGTGTTCCACCTGTAAAATACTAAATAGGAAGATATCAATTATCATAGGTATAAAAAGATATCAGTTTAACAGTGAAAAGAGCATTTATAAGTATGTACTCTGAAACAGTAAAACATTATTCACAATGTCCATGATACAGAATCAATCTAAGTGTCCAACAATGGAGGACGGATAAGAAAATGAGGTCCCTATACACAATGGGGATACTACTCATTCTTTTTATTATTATTTATTTTTTTTTTTTTTGACAGGCAGAGTGGACAGTGAGAGAGAGAGAGACAGAGAGAAAGGTCTTCCTTTGCCATTGGTTCACCCTCCAATGGCCGCCGTGGCCGGCGCGCTGCGGCCGGCGCACCGTCCTGATCCGATGGCTGGAGCCAGGTACTTATCCTGGTCCCCCATGGGGTGCAGGGCCCAAGCACTTGGGCCATCCTCCACTGCACTCCCTGGCCACAGCAGAGAGCTGGCCTGGAAGAGGGGCAACCGGGACAGAATCCGGTGCCCCGACCAGGACTAGAACCCGGTGTGCCAGCACCGAAAGGCGGAGGATTAGCCTAGTGAGCCGCGGTGCCGGCCACTACTCATTCTTAAAAAGTATGAAATCTTGCCATTTGCAGCAACAATGCGATGAACCAGGAAGACGCTATGCTAAATGAAATAAACAAGGCACAGGAAGACAAACACTCATGATCTCACTTTTATGTGGATTCTAAAGTTGAACTCAAAGAAGTAGAAAGTACAATATTGGTGAACAGAGACTGGAGGGGGGGGGGGGATGGGAAGATACCAACCAAAGGATACAAAATTTCAGCTAGATGGAATAAATTCAGGAGATTTATTGTACGACACGAAGAGTATGGCTAATAGCTTCAGGCTGAATTCTTGAAAATAACTAAGAAGGTAGTTTTTAAGTGTTTTTGCCACAAAAAATTATGTAAGGAGATGCATGTTAATTATCACAATTCAACCATTCCAATGTGTGTACATACGTATTTTAAAAAATATATATAAATACATGCAATTTTTACTTGTCAGTTAAAAGTATTTATAATTTAGGAAATAAATGGAAAGATTACATTGTAGTTGACGGTGTGAGAAATATTTTTTGAATGCCTTCTTTGTGCCTCATTTCATCACTCAAACTGTACTTATGTTTTTAACACAAAAAAATTTGTGGAGAAAACTTTTTATGAGAAGATTTACTTGTTTACTCATCTGAAAGGGAGAGAGAGAGAGAGAATCTTCTATACACGGGTTCATTTCCCAGATGCCTGAAACCAGGAGCCTGGAATGAGTGCAGTGGAGGATGGCCCAAGTGCTTGGGCCCTGCACCCGCATGGGAGACCAGGAGGAAGTACCCGGCTCCTGGCTTCGGATCGATGCAGCAACCATTTGGGGGTGAACCAACGGAAGGAAGACCTTTCTCTCTGTCTTTCTCTCTCTCACTGTCTAATGCTGCCTGTCAATAAATAAATAATAAATAAAACAAAACCCAACTCGGTGTGGCGAAAACAACATGAAGTGTTTTCCTTTAGGGAGAAGGTGGGACGCGAGGACAGAGCAGGCCCTGCCTCAGACACGGGCTAGCTCCTACCAGATACGATTTGCTGTGATGAGTATCTGTCACAGTGCGACTTGATTTGCCCCCAGGAAAGTGATAGGCTTGTCACATCACACCTTGCACACTAACATTGCTCATGTTGCTTGGTACTGATCCAGGGCTGATGAGGAGGCCATTTCCAGTGATGTCAAAATGCAAGTTTGAGGGGCTGGTGTTGTGGTGTAGCAGGTAAAGCCGCTGACTGCAGTGCCAGCATCTCATATGTGTGCCGGTTCGAGTCCCAGCTGTTCCACTTCCAATCCAGCTCTCTGCTATGGCCTGGGAAAGCAGTAGAAGATGGCCCAAGTCCTTGGGCCTCTGCACCTGCGTGGGAGACCTGGAAGAAGTTCCTGGCTTTGGATTGGCGCAGCTCTGGCCATTGCAGCCAATTGGAGAGTGAACCAGCGGATGGAAGACCTCTCTCTCTCTCTCTCTCTCTTTCTCTGTGTAACTCTGACTTTCAAATAAATAAATCTTTTTTTAAAAATGTGAATTTGAGGTATCACACAGCTCTGTCTCACAAGTTTCCACTAGAGCTTCCTTGGGGACAAAAGGAAGTCTTCATATGAATTGCTATTGAGGGCCTGGTTCCTGGCTCTGCTCTCATTCCCCTTCCCTTTGGACTGCAGTACGATTGTTCAACAATGGTCCTTATTAGGTGCTCTAGCTAAGAGCTCTCTGATTGCATCTGTGCATTAGAATCACGGGACCATTTTCCTTTGATCGATTCTGCATTGGGCCTGGCTCTGTCCTCAAGGGAAACCCCAGCTCCTGCGCTTCCTCAGGCCTCCTATCTCCTGCTCCCACTCCCATGGCCAAAGGCTGGTCACCAGTTCTCCGAGAGAGGAAGGCTCCACCCTTCCCTGCTCAGCGCTGTGTTGGGATCGGGCAGGGTGGAGCTTGATCCCAAACCCAAGGAAAGGGAGAAGGAAAACTCCTCTGTTAGTTTGCCAGGGCTGCTGTGAGAAAGGACAAAACCCCTTTGGTGTTAAGCAGCAGGGATTTATCGCCCCCAGCCTGAGGTGGGAGTTGTAAGTTCAGGGTCTGTAGGGTTGGTTCCTTTGGAAGCCCATAGGAACGACCTGTCCCAGGCTCTGTCCTTGGCGTGCGGATGGCCATCTTTTCTCCACGACTCTTCACACTTCTCCATCTGTGTCTTCCTGTCCACATCTCCTCTTATGACAAGCGGTTGTTTTGCATTAGAGCCTAACCTAAAGACTTCACTAACTTCATTGCCCCATTAAAGACCCCAACTCCTAACCCGGAGGTACTGGAGGGGGGTGGGCTGCAGAAAGGGACAATTTAGCCCGAGGCTGATCCTCATCCCACTAAAAGCTGCCTCTGGGACTAGGCTGTGCCATGCAGGGGTCAGAGTGTGGCCACCACCGAGAGTGATTTGTGAGCCTCACTGCTCTCCTGCCACCACGCAGCCTCCCAGATCCACGTGCCTGTCTAGGCGCTGCCTCCCAGCTGTGGACAACCTCATAACATTTGCACACTCTCCAATTTGGCAAAGGTGGATTGTCTCAAATCTGTAGGACAATTACTGAGGATTTCCAGTCAGGGTAGGAGGAGGTAAAAGAGGTTGTGACATCTTTTACAGGGTCCTGTTGTTTTCACTCATCCCTTGGGTCACAATGAGGGTAGGGAGTGATGGAGTGGGGTGCACATCTTTTGCCAATGTTCAGACATCTTTTCCTGTTGGAGCTGTTCCTGTCGTCTTAGCAGAGTAACACACTTCCTTTTCGGCAATCTTGCCTTCCCTATACGTTCCTGTATTTGAGTATCCACATAATACAGTGTTTATGTGGGTACCTATCTGTCAGTGCACACCAGCTTACCAGCCTGTCAGTGACAGGGGCCGGCTCTGTGTCCCTAGCATCAAGCACCCACGACACATTTATCCAGCATGGAATCACTAAGTTAAGGAGCGAGCAACTGTCCACATATCAGAGAAGTTGTACTCGTAGCATACACTAATGACAGAAAGGCTAATTAGGGATTTAATGGCAAAAGGGATTTACGGTGGGGGGTGGGAGATCGTGGCGGGGGGAAGCAGAAAAAGCAGGGGGAGCCTTAAGACTCAATGCAGCCTTGGCCCTGAGAGGGAGTGAGGAAGGAAGAAACATCATGTAGGGGAGTCAGCCACAGCCACAAGAGGTGGTCATCCAGCTGATGGAACGGAGCTCAAGTGGCTGGAGGAATCCCAGGTCTCTGGAATGAGCCCGCATGAGCGCCCGTTCCATGCCCCATCACTGGCTGGAAGCAGCCCTCAGGAAGTTCGGCAGGACTTGGCCAAGGGACGAGAGCAGCTGGGGTCACCAGTCAACAACTCTCCTTGCAGCAGGCGGTCTGACTGGCACAAGGCGGCCACAGTCCGGGTTGCTGCTACTACTAATTTGCATTTAACAGCAGTGAGCTACATGTTTTCATTGCACAACCTCATTGTCTCTTGCAAGAACGCCAAGAGGTAACACCGTGTAACAGATGCGGACAGGGACTCATGATGGCTTTTATCCTCCCTCTAGAGCTGTCACCACTGAGCTGGCCAGGACCTAGTCGCCATCCATCAGTCACTCAGCTATCTGATGCCAGGAACAAATAGGGAACCCTAAACACTTTGCTGCTGGTCTCCGCCAGGTTCCCAACCCCTAGAACCCTTCAGCAGCTCAGCCTCGGCCCGCGCTGGGGTGTCTGTCCTTTTGTGTGGGACACGCATTTGTGCTTTCTTTGGTAATGTGCCTTTTGAGGCCCACCGACAGGGAGAGTGTGTGCTGCTGCCTGTGCTAACAGGATTTAGCTTTATGTGACAGGAAGACTAATATGGGCCCTGAGCCATGTGCTGCTGGAGACAGAGTGTGGATGCTCTTTGTTAAGCTCCCGGGGTCTGGAAGGAAGCAACTATGCTCTTGTTTAATTCCATATGAGCAGCTTTTTTTATTTTTACAAATAGTCCTCTTGCTGTTAGGGAGTGAGTGAGAGACATAAATCATCATCATGTCTTTGGCAGCCAGGACTTCGTGGGCATGGTCCTCATTACAGTCTTTAGTTGCAGGGTTCCTGGAGACGTTCCTTTGATACCAAAAAACATCAAACCGAAAAAGCCATGGTGAGGAGGAGGAGGAAAGGGGGGCGGGTAGAGAGGAAGGGGAGGAAGCTCATGAGGACCCCAGAATTGCTGTTGGGGAACAGCAGGGCAAAACCAGAATGATTATTATTCACAGCTACAAAAAAAATGCAGCCGCACGAGCGGCAGAAGCAATAAAACTTCCTTGCTCAACAGAATCCAATCTGCCTGGACAAAGAAGAAGGAAAGCTGCTCCCACGGCGGCGGCAAGGGTGGCTTCTGGGGGCGGTGATTCAGGAAAAATGGAAAGCTCTCCGCGCCTTTTCCTCTTCAGCCCTCAGCCCAGCAGGCTGTGGCCTTCAATGAGCTAACCTTTTCCTAAGGCCTCCTCTCCCTGCTGGGCGGGAATCCAATCCCTGGGCAAGGGTCACTGGGAATACCAGCGTGCTGCTGGCAGCGGCTGTTCATTCACAAAATGAGCTCCTTTGTGATAAAAGGAGGGAGAGCACAGCTGAGCCTGTGTGCATTCCACGCCAGGGGAGCGGAGCTGCCAGCCGCCGGCTGGCCAGCGAGGTCAGTGGGAACTCAGCAGCACACACAGCTCACCTTACAGCATGGACCTGGCCCTGCAGAACCACATCCCTCCAATTCCTATAAATCAAATCGCTCTTGCAATCCACCAGGGGAGCTGGCCACTCCAAGGAACCCTGCAGTGAATCTTTTTGAAAAGGGAAAAGCCACTGCTGAACTGATCCATTTTGACACAAAGCAACAAGTATGTATTGCGTGCTTATCAGGTGCCAGAGTGCTAGAAGCCATGAGCATTTGTGAAAGTGAGTGTCTCTGAGAAAAACGCCTCGGGAGGGTTGTTTGGGGTTTGGGATGAACCGTGAGGAGCTGAGTGCAGAGCAGTGGCCGTGCTATGGTCTTCTGCTCATCAGTCCCCTCCCTGGGCACCCAGGTGACATCTCCCCTCGTGAAGACAAGCAATGCTCAGACTCTTTTTAAGGCCTAAAGGAGGAGACTGTGACAGTCCCAGGGAACAGGCCAGGGCGTCCTATCAGAGAATACAATCTGAATCGGGTTTCCAAATGAGATTTGCCCATGTGGCAATAATCTCTGTGTCTTTTTTCCAGGAAACTTGATGTCAAGTTCACTCATTCTGAGTTCCGTTCAAATCCATGAGTTCCCCAACAGGATGGAAAATAGGCCTATGACGCTTGCATCCATGCTGAACTTCTTTTTTATTGTCATTATTCCCTAAACAATACAGTGTAACAACTATTTACACAGTATTTGCCTTGTACTAAACATTATATGTCATCTACAGATGATTTAATGTATATACAGGGGATGTGCACAGCTTATATGCAAATACCACATCATTTTATAAAAGGGACTTCAGGCATGGATTATGTTATCTCTGGGGGTTCCGGGAACCGATTTCTCCTGGGTACCAAGGGATGACTATATATAGATGGTGTTGCATAGATTTGCTTACAACTTGAGTTAGATCATATCTTCAAGATACACACACACACACACACACACACACACACACGTTATAGCCCTAATATCTCTAGCATTTTGGGAGACTTATTGTACTTTAAAACACATTTGGGGCTGGTGCTGTGGCGTAGTGGGTAAAGCTGCTGCCTGCAGGGCCAGCACCTCATATGGGCGCCTGTTTGAGTCCTAGCTGCCCTAGCTGCTCCACCTCCGATCCAGCTCTCTGCTATGGCCTGGGAAAGCAGTAGAAGATGGCCCAAGTCCTTGGGCCCCTGCACCTGCATGGGAGACCCGGAAGAAGCTCCCGGCTCCTGACTTCAGGTCAGTACAGTTCCGGCTATTGTGGCCATCTGGGGAGAGAACCAGAGGATAGAAGACTTCTCTCTCTCTTTCAGCTTCTGCCTCTCTGTAACTCTGCTTTTCAAATAAATAAATAAATCTTTAAAAGATTTTAAAAAACACATTCATAAGAGACTTTAAAATAATTGAGGCTGTGGAAAAATACAACAAAACAAAAACGTCTGCACAAAGCAGATTTAACCTGAAGCTTAGGAACACAGACTGACTGGGGTGGTAGCCTGCCTGCACTGGCATCCCAGATCTACCACATTGTCTTATGAACAAAGGCAAGTGATTTAGCAGCTTCATGCTTTTATTTGCTTATGGTGTAAAATGTGGAGAAATAACAGAATTTACCTCATATGGTATTTGTAAGGATTAAATCAAAAGTGATTTCACATTTAAAGACACAGAAGAATGCCTCGTAGCTACAGCTCAGAAAATGTTGGTTATGATGATGTTGTTGTTTATGTAAAAAATAAAGCCAGACATGCTGAAGGGTGTAAGGGGTTGGACCGCATGGTAGTAGCTAGTTGTCAACTGGATGAAGCATCATAAGGAGGGGCAACACATGTGACAAAGTCTTGCCACTATTGGAAACACACATGTCTCCAAGGGGAAAGAAACTCTGAACAAACCAAGAAGTACATTTGCAGGCAGCCACTATTGAGAGAAGCACCTTAGGCGTTTAGGGTGAAGACAGGATCTTGCAAAGGGATCACTGGATTCACACTTTTAATTTTATAATGAGCAAAACCAGACAAATTCAGATCAAGTAAAAATAGGCTATGTATATATATGTTTTTTTTCTTAGTTAAAAACATAAAAATAAAAATGGAATCTCCAGGCCTTCTAATCCAAGATAATTCCTGTTTTCCTGTTGCTAGTTTTAAAAAAGGGCATGTAGTAGGCCCCAAAAGGCAAATATCATATATTTCCTCTGATAAGTAGCAGTTAATATTAATATAGAATGCAAAAAATGTATAGGAATGAAGTGGACATCTTGTGATAGGGAGGGAAATGTGGTTTTCTTCTTAAAATTGTACCTGTGAAGTACATGAAATTTGTTCTCTTTGTATTGACAAAAATTAAAAATAATCTTTTTTAAAAGGGCAAGTGGGAGGAAGTTCTTTCCAATGCTAGAATGAGACACCATGCACTTCATCCAATAGAGAAGGTTGTTCTCATTTCTCTTTTGGTAAATAACTAGGTTATGGCTAGAAACTGCCAACTCTTCCTCCAAACAGAACAGAGAGGCAGGGGGCAATCCTATGCTGTCTCCAGATTTTAAAAACAGATAGGTCCCAAGTGATAAAGTTCTTGTTTTTAGGCATAAACATTCATTCTGAAGTTCTAAGGAGAACTTTGACAGTAACTGCATTCACCTCTGATGAAATCACTGAAGGTCAAGTTGGGCTGCCGCTGGCACTTCTCCGACATGGAGGAACCTTGTCCCTGGGCAAACGCAGATAACCCCCATGGCACTGCCGCAGCCACTTGGTCATCAGGGTGGGATGTTCTGGTCACAGAACTCCAGTTTTTCTCATGTGAACCATCACAGAGGTGAGGTTGTTACTACTCAACCTGAGCCTCTTACCACGAGCAGGGAAGATTTAGCGGCAGTAAATCCATATAGGCTAAGCAGTAGGGGATTTACCATGAGCAGAAAGGATTCTTTTTACCTATAGCAACTCTGGAGGCTGCACATGTTCCCCAGATGCTGTCTCCTTAAACGTTCTGTATTAAAATGGAATGCACGGGGATGTCTCTCGGAAACTTCTCAGGCAGAGCAAGATCTCAGGGAATTCCCGCAGACCTTCCCTTGCATCTAGGTAGAATCCATGATGCTTTGCAGAATCTCCTTCCCTCTCCAGGTCATCTAAAACATGTCAGCTCCAGACCTGAAGCAGAGACTTGAATACATTTATAACCAATGATAAGGACATCTCCAATCCGGGGCTCCCCCCAGCATTTCCTTCTGGGTCTTAATATTTTCCCCATCCATAGGGTTGTTAGCCCCTTTGGAAAGTGCCCCAGCTACATTTGAAAGTTAAAGCCACTGGAGCCTGCAACTCTGACATTCCATGTGAATGCCAGTTCAAGTCCCAGATGCTCTGCTTCTGATCCAGCTTCAGCTAATGCATCTGGGAGGGCAGTGGAAGAGGGCCCCAAGTACTTGGTCCCCTGCCACCCATGTGGGAGACCCAAATGGAGTTCCAGGATCCTGGTTTTGACCTGGCCAGCTCTGGCCATGGTGGCCATTTAAATAATACACTGGTGAGTGGAATATCTCTCTCCCCTCCTCTCTTTCCCTCCCTCTAACTCTACCTTTCAAATAAGTCTTTTTGAAAAAAGAAAGCTAAAGCCACAGTGTGCAAGGTACACAGTGATTTGAACAACGAATCAACTATCTCAAGTCAAAGTAGAAAAAAAATACGGCTTGAAAAACCTGGCCAATGAAATCAGCTTTCTGAGGTGAAGTCAGAGATACCAACCCAAAGAGCTGGACAAAAAGTCAGTGCAATCCAAAAGCGCCAGTCATAAAAAACCAAAGGCAGTTAGAAATTCTGCAGAGGGCAAGGGAGAAAGCTGTGGACCTCCTTCCGTGGGGGGCCACAAGGAGGTGACTAGCATAGCAGCTGAGACAGAGAAATAGTAGAACTGTGTCTACCTCCCTCTGCGAAACCATCCAAAAGGGAGAACAGAAGGAGAGGCACAACTGTTAATGGGAAAGATCTACTGTGTCAGGGACACACTGAAAACTGTGGTTGTGAAATCCTTTGGGTCGATATTTGAAGATTGGAAATCACAGGGCAAACTGCAGAGATGTCTGTCAGACCTCGCACGCTGGTAGAATGCCAGATGGCACAACTTGTGAGGTGTCCAGAGGAGCACGAATGCCCCTGGAGTGAACGCAAAGCCTTGAGTCCACAGAAAGGCAGACCGAGCCCTGCCCCAGGAGGCCGCACAGTATTCTCTGGCCTCCTGCCTTTTTGTCCGCTCTGTCCTCAGGGAAGTCAGTCAGGGAGCCCACCGGCCAGGGGACTCAGGGCCTCTTTAGGCAAGCTACTGGCCCCACTGAGAAAAACAGATGACAAGACTCAATTGTGAGGAGTTTTGATGTCTAACATGATGGACTCAGTGCAGGAAAGAAGAGGAAATAACAAGGGGTTTTGTATTTTCAAATTGTCATTTTATTTCTTCTAGAAACACCACTGGGCTGCAAGCTTGGGAAAATAAGGGTGGGGTGTTTTCTGAGGAGCTATTGAATGGAACGCAGCAGAGGATCCATCTCCGGAGGAATCTACTGTTATACTTAACTTGCCAGGGGCTGAGGCAAGCACATCTACATCTCTGAGCCTCCACTTTCTCATATGCAAGGAAAAATAACCATGCCCACTGCGCAGAGCTGTGAGGAGGAGGGTGTGGAAAGACTCCTGACACTGGCACAGGCAAAACTGGTCACATCTTTGTTTTCATTATTGTCATCTGCCTCAAGCCTGTTGCGGATAACACTTCTCAGTTAGTGTCAGATCCTTTCTACCCTCCCAGGTAGACCGGCAGTGTCTTCCTACCAATCCCTTATACAGTAACAGTGATCATGACCATGACCTCAGCCATCTTCCCACTGAGAACTTCCTCTCCTCCCAGACTGCAAAAGTCTGAAGTTCCCATCCCTCATCACTGTTCTCGCCTCACCCTCTTCGTTGCACACCCTTTGACTATCGGGACACCTTCCCCTAAAATCCCACCCACTAGGACTGACAGAGAACAGCACAGAGTAGAGGAACTGCAAAGAAATGCTGATCTCTGACCCCAGCCCTCATGGCAAGGCCCCCTGTGCCCACAGCCCGGGCCCCAATTTCTCTTACCTTCTCATTCCCACACATCCCATCCACTCCTATGAGGAAATACCCAGAAGACAACTGAAGTCTGGATTTTGTCCTGTCTAGTCTTCCAGTCTCCAGAGCCCCACTATTATGCCCCAGGTAGCTTCTCCATCTTGAGGGGTCTAAGAAAAAGCGAAGGAGACGGCAGGAGGAGAAAGGCGTCCCTGCCTTGCCTGCTTCCTGCTCACCTTAGAGGTTCAAAGCCTTCAGAACCTGCACAGTGCTCTCTGTCTACTAAGCAAGGAGAGAGGAGAACAAAACGTGAGGTTGCCCTCCTGCGTCCTGCCATCTCAGTGCGGCGTGGGGTGAGGTCAAGGCCAGCTGTCTGGAGCATCAGGTGGCAGCTATGCAATGAGGCGCAGGGTTCACTCCTGGGATGCAGAGGACAAGGCTGAGTATGGTGCTCACATCAGCAGAGCTCTCCTCCCACTCCCTGCCACGCACCAGCTCTGCACCACTGGACTTTCCCACTCAAAGTCCTCAGAGTCACCACCCACGGCTCCAGAGCTGACAGAGCCCCCCCGCAGAGGAGCATCTCGAAAGCAGGGAGAGGAAGTTGTAAATCTCACTGCTGGGGCCGAGGCAGAGGGGCAGTCGGGTAGGGAGTACGAGGTTCCTGTGGCTGAGGTTAGAGTCAAGAATAGATTTTCCAGTGCGATATTGGGGATCTGGGTACCAGGCACTATAGCCAGGAACCCAAGTATGCCAGCCTGGAAATCCAAGTGAGTTTGAAACAGCACATCTTTGGGACAAGAAAGCAAACACAAGAAGAACCATCAGGTTTTCCACTCACTGATGACAGTGACTGCCCCGGATAGCCAGAGGACCCCTCCAGAGAGCCCTGGGAGAACAAAGATTCCAGGGAGGAACACCTCATACCACTGCCACAGTTACGCTTCCAGGTTTGTGTCCCAAGCATCAGAAATGCACAGAGGAATAGAAAGGTGAGCAACAGAACATAACTGAGGAGTGAAAATCTGCTAGCGCCCTAAACATTTATCAGGGGCCTGATCAGGTGAACCTTGGTGTGTCTAAACGATGAGTTGTTACTCAGTCACTACCGCAAAACAATGTTTAACAACATGGAGAAAGGCTCCGAGTGTATTGATAAAAGCTACATGTTTATTTTTATCCCAATTATGCATATACACACATGTAAAGAAAAGCCAGAGAAATATTCACAGTGACTTTTCTCTAGGGCATGGGATTGTGACTGATTTGTTGGCATTTTGACATTTTTCTACATTCTAAATTTTTCCTATGATTAGCACATTTAAAAAATATAGACATAGTACTATTTTAATTAAATGAATAATTAAAAATAAAGATAATTTTTAATTTTTAAAAATGTATTTGGAAAACAGAGAGAGAGAAAGATCTTTTTATCCACAGCTTCACTCCCCAAATGCCCACAACAGCCAGGAGCTGGGAACTCAATTCAGGTATCCCATGTGGGTGGTAGGGACCCGGGTACTTGATTTATCACCTACTGCCTCCCATTGTGCATATAAGCAAGAAACAGGCATGATTAAAATCCAGGTACTCCATCACATGAGTATAGCATCCTAAGCCACATCTTAATCACCATACTAAATACCTACTTCAAGATTTTTTTAAAGAGAGAGAAAAATCCTCGATATCATTAAATCCCAATTGCAAACACTGTGCTTCCTTTGTTTTTAATTAACTTTTAAAAAAATCCTTCTCCTTCTCTTTCTGCCTTGGTCCTTTTCAGTGTTCATCACCTACCTCCTCCCAGCAAACTATAAAGCTCTCAGTGGTGCCAGCAAACTATAAAGCTCTCAGTTAAATTTGCATTTCAGATAAACAAGCAGTCATATTTGGGGGATAAATATATATATATATATATATATATTGAGAGTGACATACTAAAAGCAAAAAAATTATCATTTAGTTTGGATGTTCTAAATTTTATTTGCTAAATTTAACAACCCCTTCTTCTGTAGACCATCCGCTAATTTTGAGAAATTTCCTAATTTTTACTAACAAAAGTGAAGCTTTTTTATTAAGGAAACCAACCAACTGCCTTAGATACAAAAGAAAGGAGATAGTTGCGTTGCTAGTTAAGAACTAGAAAATCCCATGACTTGGGAAACTAAGCTTTAGGAATAGGTAGAAACAACTTCAAACACAGTCCCCTCCAACAGCTGAGATTAGCATTAATAATACTTTTTTGTTTATTTAAAAAGTGTTGACACAATATTTGTGCATGTTTATAGGGTACAGTATGATAATACATAACAATCAAATCAAAGTAATTAGTATTTTCATCTCCTCAAATATTTATCATTCTGATGCACCAGGTATCCTCAGAGTTTACTTTTCTATTCAATTTGAAATACATAATGCATTCTTAGACTATATTTACTCTCCTGTTTCTTGCAACGTTAGAGCTAATTTCTCCTTCCTACCTGTTGTTTGGTGGCCATTCTCCAACCTCTCTATCTCTTTCTTCCTAGCCTCTCTATTTAACTTAAGGGAAAAGCTAGAACTGTTGTTTGCAATAATCTTAAGATAGTGTTGTCATCCTAGGTGACCTATTTAGGGCTGCTTTGAATGAATTTCTCTTTTGTTAGAGGTAAAATCTTTATAGTTGATTCCAAGAGTAGAGTTCAGAAATAACCAATTCTAGGGTGGGTGTTTGGTATAGCACTTAGGATATCATTTGGGTTAACCCCATCCCATACTGAAGTATCTGGGTCCCAGTCCCCACTCTACTCACTCCTGATTCTGGCTTTCTTCTAACATGCAGGAAGGCATTAAGAGGAAACAGCAAGTGTTTGGATCCCTGCTCCTTACATGAGAGACCCGGATGTTGAGTTCCTGGCTCACAGCTTCAGCCTTGCTGCTGTGGTCATTTGACTTGAACAAAAGTAAGATGGGCTCACTTGCTCTCTCTCTCTCTGCCTTTTTTCTTTCTTTTTTTTTTTTTTTAAGATTTATTTATTTGAAAGTCAGAGTTACACAGAGAGAGAAGAGGCAGAGAGAGAGAGAAAGGTCTTCCATCCACTGGTTCACTCCCCAGATGGCCACAATGGCATGAGCTTTGCCAATCTGAAGCCAGGAGCCAGGAGCTTCTTCTGGGTCTCTCACATGAGTGCAGGTGCCCAAGGACTTGGGCCATCTTCTACTGCTTTCTCAGGCCATAGCAGAGAGCTGAATCGGAAGTAGAACAGTTTCTTTCTTTTTTAAAAAAAAAAAATTCTTTTGCTTCTCTGCATTTTTTTTTTAAGATTTTTTTTTCTGGTATGTAGATAATTAAGATTTTTTATTTATTTATTTGACAGGTAGAATTACAGACAGTGAGAGAGACAGACAGAGAAAGGTCTTCCTTCCAATGGCTCACCCCCCAAAATGGCTACAACAGCTGGAGCTACACAGATCCGAAGCCAGGTGCCTCTTCCTGGTCTCCCATGCGGGTGCAGGGGCCCAAGCACTTGGTCCATCCTCCACTGCCCTCCTGGGCCACAGCAGAGAGCTGGACTGGAAGAGGAGCAACCGGGACTAGAACCTGGTGCTCATATGGGATGCCGGTGCTGCAGGTGTAAGATTAACCTAGTGCTCCATGGTGCCAGCCCCAGAACAGTTTCTTTCTAAAAGTTTTTGTTTGTTTGTTTGTTTGTTTTTAATCAGAAGGGTTAGGTACTTTTAAATTTGAATATTTAAAATTAAAAATAATTATTACCTTTTTTTGAAAAAATGAAGAGTTTGGAGTAGATATCTTCCAGAAAACTGAAAATTTAGGTGAGTAATGCTTCCCAACTTTTCCCTAGTTACAGCACACGTGGAAAGTCATCATGTAGGCACACTGAGGGAACTGGACAAAGGCGTTTCTGGACCATAGGCAGAAGCCACTCAGGCCACCTCTGGCTGTGGCATCCCATATGGGCGCCAGGTTCTAGTCCCAGCTGCTCTTCTTCCAGTCCAGCTCTCTGCTGTGGCCCGGGAAGGCAGTGGAGGATGGCCCAAGTGTTTGGGCACATGCACCCATGTGGGAGACCAGGAGAAGCACCTGGCTCCTGGCTTCGGATTGGTGCAGCGCAGACCATGGCGGCCATTTGAGGGGTGAACCAATGGAAGGAAGACCTTTCTCTCTGTCTCTCACTAACTCTGTCAAATAAAAAAAATAAAATAAAAATTAAAAAAAATAAATTAAATATACCCTTTGGTGATATAATATGGTACTACATAGCAAGGGCCATAAAAATGACTGTTTCCTTTGCTCCATAAATTCTGCTCCTATATTTTTAACCTGAAGAATAGTGCATAAAAAAGTAAATGCATGGATGCGTTTACGTCTATATTATTTATAATAGTGAAAAGTTGGAAAAAAATTACATGTCAGAGAATAAAGTGGGCTAATAAAGTAGGGAAGTGTTACACTTCCACTAAAGTAATTACTTGGAAGACTGTAGACACATGGATGTATCCAGGATATGGTAAGTAAAGTAAGCACATTACAAAATAATATGCACACTATGATTGCGACTTTGTAAAGTATGCATGTGGAAGGTGATATGCAAAACAAATTGATATGGTAGTGTAGAGGGGACATGGAATGATGCTTAATTTATTTAATTTTTCTTTAATATTTCTTTTTTTTAAAGGTGGCCCAGGAAGGTCTTTTTTTTTTTTTTAATTTATTTATTTGACAGGTAGAGTTATGGACAATGAGAGAGAGACAGAGAGAAATGTCTTCCTTCCATTGGTTCACCCCACAAATGGCTGCTATGGCTGGTGCTGCGCTGATTCAAAGCCAGGAGCCAGGTGCTTCCTCCTGGTCTCCCATGTGGGTGCAGGGGCCTAAGCACTTGGGCCATCCTCCACTGCCTTCCTGGGCCACAGCAGAGAGCTGCACTGGAAGAGGAGCAGCTGGGACTAGAACCCAATGCCCATATGGGATGCTGGTGCTGCAGGTGGAGGATTAGCCAAGTGAGCCCAGGCGCTGGCCCCCAATATTTCTTTGTACTTTCAACAACAACAACAAAAAGAAGTAGAGCATCTGGGATACAAACCGGCACCCATATGGTATGCCGCCTTCCCGCTACGCCACAGCGCTGGCCCCCAGATACTGTTCTAAGAGCTTTACATACGTTAAGTCATTTAATCCTCACCAGACCCTAATTTTATTGCTGAGGAAACTAAAGCTAAATACATTGCCCAAAGTCACACAGCTGGTTGTGGCGAAGTCTAGAACTGAAGGGAATGCATTCACTTATTGTTCGAAAATGTTTCATTGTGGCTTCGATCACCTTGAATACAACTGGACTTTTCTATTTAGTCCATTTAAAAAAAATCTATATTGCTAGTATGATTTCACCATAGTCTTATCTAGAGACAGAAGGATGGACTAGCTACTCCACTTCCAATCCAGCTGTCTGTTATGGCCTGGGAAAGCAGTAGAAAATGGCCCAAGTCCTTGGCCCCTGCACCTATGTGGGGGACCTGGTAGAAGCTCCTGGCTCCTGGCTTCGGATAGGTCCAGCTCCAGCCATTGTGGCTATCTGGGGTGTGAACTAGCAGATGGAAGACCTCTCTCTGCCTCCGCCTCTCTGTAACTCTGCCTTTCAAATATATAAATAAAATCTTTAAAAAATATTTTTTTAAAAAAGAGAACAGTATCAGACACAAAAAATGCGACCCATAAGGGTAAGTATTATTATCACTTTAATAATGGGAGTGTAATTTGTCTCAACATTTTCGGAAAACAGAAAGGCAATGTGCAGCAAGATCTTTAAAGTTATTTATTTATTTATTTATTTTTGACAGGCAGAGTAGACAGTGAGAGAGAGACAGAGAGAAAGGTCTTCCTTTGCCGTTGGTTCACCCTCCAATGGCTGCCGCGGCCGGCGCAGTGCACCGGCGCATCATGCTGATCCGAAGCCAGGAGCCAGGTGCTTTTCCTGGTCTCCCATGGGGTGCAGGGCCCAAGCACTTGGGCCATCCTCCACTGCCTTTTTGGGCCACAGCAGAGAGCCGGCCTGGAAGAGGGGCAACCGGGACAGAATCCGGCGCCCCGACCGGGACTAGAACCCGGTGTGCCGGCACCACAGGCGGAGGATTAGCCTAGTGAGCCGCGGCGCCGGCCTAAAGTTATTTTTACCATTTTATTCTCTGATTCCAATTTCTAGAAATCCATCCTAAGAGAATAATTGGAGGTGCAGAAAGAAACACATGAAGGCACAACAAAATTTATCATAGGGTTATTTATCATAGCCAGGCCCTGGGAGCCACCCAGACCAACACCAGGGACCCTGTTAAATAGGCAGAGGTATATCAGTTTGATAGACTTTTTGCACAGTCACTAATATCACGTTATAAAAGAATATGTATTTAATGTCATGAGAAATGATGAGGATTAATAGAAGAAGAAAAAGCATAATAAAGTATAGTTTTATTACATAACCTACAACGAAAGATCCTGGTTATACCTGCATGGCAAGTGCTACTGGCCCTACGTTTGTCTTCTTCGAGACAAGTGGTCAGTGGCAGAATCTTTAAAAATGACATTTGTATAGTCACTCTAATTGGGGAAGACAAGAGAAGCACAGATGATTACAAGGATCATTTTAACACATTCACAAGTCCAAGAGAAGTAACAAGAAAAATGGTGTAGGGCAATGACTAATGAGTTTCTCCCATCAAGGTCTGCTCTAATCAAATGAGAATGGTTCCTGGTATGATGTGTTCAAAAGGACTCTGAGACCCTGTCACTGCAGTTGGGAAATGTGCTGCTATCAATTAATAATGTCTGCTGTAGATTCAGGAGGGTGTGCTGGCAACCTGTGCAACATATATCTGCCATCCCGGATACTAATGACAAGGATGGCCAAGGAATCAAAAGGAGAATTTATTCTTAAAAAATTCCAGTGTCTCCAGATTCTTCATGAAATTGGTCTAAAATGCTTAACTTGTAGATACACAACATGTCACACTGAAACACAGGCAGTAGCCCACAAACGATTGATTGGATCAGGAAGAAAAATTGGACAGCCATATAGTTCATAGTAGAGAAAGAGAAGTGTTGGATAAAACATGTAATTCATTCCATTTTGAGGGAGGTCATGAGAATCAAGGGTCTGGGGAAATCTTGATTAGGACTAAGGGTTTGCTGGTAGCAGAAAATGGGATAAGGACTATCAGACATCATCTTGTTTATCCTCCCAACTCCCTCATAGGATGAGAACTGTGGTACCTGTTTTACTAAGGAGGGAACTGAGACCCAAGGATTTTTGATACACTCAGTTGGAACTTTACAGAGCACTCTTTAATTGCAGGTCTATCTGATGTCAGAAACTGGAGTGTTTCCCAACTCCCCACCTACCTTTCTCTTGAACAGGTAGGTATCACCTGCTACCCCCTGGTGTAAGGGAGGATTTTAGCCATATGGTAAAAAACAAGGAAGAAACCAGAGATCTACATATTCCTACCATGACTGTTTCTCTGATTTTTTTCTCATGTTATGGTTCCTTACCCATGGTATCTGATTTGACTGACTGAATTAGTTATTTCAAATAGCCAAACACAAAGCTAAACAGGTATCTCATGGCTATCCTGGACCCAATGTCTAGGAGCACAATGATGGCAAAGAATACCTATGAGAGTTTTGTCCACTGGAAGAGGTGCAGTGTGTACTAAGGACACCACGGAGAGCCCTACATGCCCACAGATGCTAAGCAAGACAAGCCCAGGGGAGACTGGAGGCCCGGCTGAGCTCCAGCTTTTCTCATCATGGACACAGCAGCTGGTACAACAAAGGCCAAATCCAGTTCCATGAACACAGACTTCTGATAGGCAAGTGCTCTTCTGTGACTCAGTGTCAGCTGGAGTTTGCACGGGCCTCGATACTGAAACGTTCTGCAAAAAAGCCAAGTGCAGAAATCTGTGCCTAAGATTTTCTACTTTTACCAGAAGAATGACCATATGGGGCGCCCAGCCAAGGTCAACCTGGAATTGGAAGGCTGAGCCCAGGCTTGGAGGAGCCAGAGCCAAGGTGGAAAGCTGCAGGCGCTGGGAGGGCAGGGACAGGGCGGCTCGAGGAAAAGGCCAAGTGTGGGAATGTTTATTGAAAAGAATGAGCTGGGGAGAGCCCAGCCCTCACACCTTGGGGGTTTGGGAACTGGCGGTCTGCAACTGAGAGCCCTGCCGGATGATGAGTTCAGCCATTTCCACTTCATAAAGTCCTTGGTACAAAAATGAAAGGCAAACCCAGACGTGAATGTGATTTCTGAGAGAAGATTATCTGGGGGAAAATGGTTCTGTTTTTTCAAATCTCTATTCTGATGATCAAGAGGAAGAGAGTAGGGAGAAAAGTCCCTGGCTGCTTGCAAGAATCCCAGTCTGACCCCAAAAACTACTGTGTTTGAACATTTGGACAAGGGAGAGCCTTACCTTCTAAGGTTTCTCAGCAGTAGGAGAGGACCACAGTTGAATCCTACATGAACTCGACAGTCTGGACTCAATTGCAGGACAGAGTGGAAGAACTGCAGGGACAGTGAAAGGGGAGAGTTGGATATTCATAAGCCTGGAATAACATGACCTCATGTTGCCATGCCTGGGTGACAGAACTTCAAGGATTCCATGAGACAGGCAGGCAGTTCGGGAAGACATGCACTGATGACATATATAATTTGCTGTCACTATCCTCATGACATCACATACGTCACTGTGGTTTTCCAGATGACAGTCAACCCTTGTGGGGAGCAGCTCGGACTAGACTAAGTTACTGGAATTAAGACTTATTCTATGCATCTGCTCTCCTCTGTGGGGAGCAGCTCGGACTAGACTGAGTTACTGGAATTAAGACTTATTCTATGCATCTGCTCTCCCACAATATGGCGCTGGGAGAGAAGTAAACAGCTTCCGCACAGCTGCCTCCAGTTCAACCAATTAACTGTAGGACTTGCTCCTGATTGGAGAGCAGCGTACTCGGCGTGTGGGCAGCCGAGTTGGGATTGGCGGAGGAGGACTATAAAGGAGGAGAGAGACGGCATTCACGAGGAACATCTATGGGGAACATCTAGCTGAAGGAACACCCGTGCAGCCCCCGAGAAAGCCGGCCGGCGGTGTGCCGCTCCCCTGCGGAAGTGGGGAATGTGGCCAGGGGGAACTGCCCTTCCACGGAGGTGGAAGGGATAGTAGCCAACCCGGGAAGAACCAGCAGCAAACCCGGGGAGGGCCGAGCAGACGAAAGAACAGCGCAGGGTTTAGTGTCGTTCCCCCACGAAGAGGGGGAGCGACATAATGGTGCCGTGACTCGGATATGAAGCCTAGGCAGGGCTTAGTGTCGTTCCTCCACGAAGACGGGGAGCGACATAATGGTGCCGTGACTCGGATAGGAAACCTAGGACGTATATGAAACTTGGAAGAAGTGACTCGGATAGAAAACCTAGAACGGATAGGAAACCTGACTCGGATAGGAAACTTAGGAGGAAAGAAATGGGAAAATACCGGAGAGAGAGACTAGCAAAGAGCCTAGGTGCCGGAAGAAGCTATTGAAAGCCTAGGCATAGACTCGGATATGGACTGTGGGAAAGAAGTTAGGATTGAAAGCGAAAGTGAAAGCTTTCATAGACTCGGATGCGGACTATGGCGGGGAAGCTAGGAGATTGAAAGCGAAAGTGAAACCTGGAGGAGGCTTGGACTCGGATACGGACTGTGGGGAGAAGCCAGGAGAAATGAGAGGAATATTGTTGGAAGAAAACTTAAGGAAACATACCGGGTAGAGAAAAATGTTAGGGAGGATGAAGCCGCGAGTGCAGGCCGAGGCGGAGATATAAGCCACCTTGGAATTCTTCAAGTCACCCCGGGGAGCAAGAGGCGAAGATCTGGAACCAGAGGCAGAGACATGGGCCGCCAGGATTCGCCAGGTTAGTCCGGGGAACTTGGACTGAATGCCGGTGGTGGCGGAAACATTCGCGGAAGCCGCCGCGTGCAGAGAGAGCACGGGGCGTGAATAAATAGGGAACGTGGGGCTGGCGTAGGCCGTGGTTCAGACGCGAAAGGGTTAAGCGTGGAGACCGCGGAGCGCGCGAAGCCGAGCCGCGCAAAGCCGGGAAGCTGCGCAGATGAGAGAGGCGCGCGGGCTGAAGCGGCGCAGAGCCGGGAACCCGCCGGCGGGGCGAGGTGCCGGAAAGCCGCAGGGATAAGAGAAACAGAAGTTTAGAAGTAAAGTGAGAAAAATAGGAATGCTGGAAGATAGAAGTAAAATGGGAGAAATAGGAATGCCCGGAGATAGAGAAATAGAGAAATAAAAAGGCCTCCCTACAACACTGCAATGTGAGAGCTTGGATTCGGTCTGCCTAATCAAGTGAGGCGATGAGCACCTGCGGGCAGCTAGCAGCTTATGCGCCGCAGGTCACCGAAGACAGGCACGAATTAACATCAGTAAGGCTTCCCCACAATACAACAATATTAAGCTTGGATTCGGTCTGCCTGATTTAAGGCGGTAAGCGCCAGCAAGCAGCTCGACCAGAGTATGAGCTGCAGGTCACCGAAGATAGGCACGAACCAACACTAATAAGTCTCCCCCACAATAAGGCAATGAGAAGGCTTGGATTCGGTTTGCCTGATAGAGCTTGTAAGCCCCTGCAGGCAGAGCAAAGCATGCGCTGCAGGGCACCGAACACAGGCACGCATCAGCGCCTAAAAACCTCCTCACAACATGGCGAAGAGAGGACCCGGATTCGGTTTGCCTGATGGATAGGACTTGTAAGAGCCTGTGGCAACTCTAGCAAGTAGAGCAGAGTGTGTGCTGCGGGACACCGAAGACAGGCGCGTATCAACGCCAAAAAAATAAAAAGAAAGGGGGATCTGTGGGGAGCAGCTCGGACTAGACTAAGTTACTGGAATTAAGACTTATTCTATGCATCTGCTCTCCTCTGTGGGGAGCAGCTCGGACTAGACTAAGTTACTGGAATTAAGACTTATTCTATGCATCTGCTCTCCCACAATATGGCGCTGGGAGAGAAGTAAACAGCTTCCGCACAGCTGCCTCCAGTTCAACCAATTAACTGTAGGACTTGCTCCTGATTGGAGAGCAGCGTACTCGGCGTGTGGGCAGCCGAGTTGGGATTGGCGGAGGAGGACTATAAAGGAGGAGAGAGACGGCATTCACGAGGAACATCTATGGGGAACATCTAGCTGAAGGAACACCCGTGCAGCCCCCGAGAAAGCCGGCCGGCGGTGTGCCGCTCCCCTGCGGAAGTGGGGAATGTGGCCAGGGGGAACTGCCCTTCCACGGAGGTGGAAGGGATAGTAGCCAACCCGGGAAGAACCAGCAGCAAACCCGGGGAGGGCCGAGCAGACGAAAGAACAGCGCAGGGTCCTGTGTCGTTCCTCCACGAAGAGGGGGAGCGACAAACCCTGGGTTTCCAAATTGTTTTCTCCAATGACTCAATTTCAACTTTTTTCTTTGGTTTCATTTCCTACTTTCTTGTCAGCATCACTTCTTAGATCTTTGCTGGACTTTTTGGTGCTAACTCTATAGGAGCTTCTTCTAGATTATAGGGTCTTCTAGCTTCTCTCTCCTGATCACTCAAAATGATATCAAATCTCACCAAACTATCTGGCATTGCTGCTTTGGAATATATATATATATATATATCTCCTCATTTTTGATCTCCATGTTCTTCAGCATGTTCAGGGCTAGGGTAAACTGGAATCATCACAACTGCTCTTTCAAGCTTAAAGAATTTGATAAATGAAGTTGTGTGGGGTCCTGGCAGGCAATACATTTGAGCAAAGTATAGTGACCATCTGTGGACCAGTGGCTTTATCCCTTCATTACAGATACATATTCAAGTTCAAATTGCTTTGTTAAAACTTCTTGTGCATTGCTCGTTTTACATTTCAGCTTTATACAATTATTGCCAAATCTTCTAAACTGTCAGTGAGGGAGAGTAATTTGAAAGGACTGCTCAACTTCAGTCTTTGAAGATTTGCACCAGAGCTGCATTTTTCTGGTTTCCTGGCATCTACTCTGTTCTCCTGGACTTTTCAAAACAATCATAATCAGGGATGAATAAATATGATAACTGATTCCATCAATACTCTTGGGCCATCCTTTTGGACTCTGTTTTTGGATATTTTACATTTTAAAATTTATTTAGCATCTGACTGCTTCTAGAAGAAGGACACATGTTGCATGTTCTGAAAGATCTCATGAATCTAATGAAAAGCATGAAACTGGTAAAGATTCATGTGTTGTTTCTAAATACAGGGAATAATTTCTGGAGGAAAAGAGAAAATTAGCAAATTAATTCTTATTAATATATTTACAAAATGGTTTTATCTACTTCACCAGCTTTGGAGATAAAATAAGGTCATACATTTAAAACTTATTCAAATAAAATATCCTGACTGCCTATCAAGAGAGCAATGTTTTCCTCCTTTCCACTCCTGTGATAGATGGGAATTGGAGTTCGTGTCTGATGCTCGTGGCTCCACTGAGCTTTAATCAAGTCAGCAGAAGAGATTTGGATCTTATGCTGCTGAAGGCATCTTGCTGCCTTTTGGCATCCCTGGTAGGCCCAGCAGTTTGCTGTGGTGAGGGTCCACAACAGGTGCAACTGCAGCTGGGCTGGGTTCCTTTGAAGGGGTAGCACTATCATGACTCCCAAGGTCTGGAGGTTTGGGTATAGCTTTTATAAGCCGAAATCCCTTTCCCTCTGCAACCAGAATGGTTTTTTCAATCTCTAGCTTTTATTCATTTGTTTGAGAGACAGAAAGACAAGGGATGAGGGTGGGGAGATCGAGAGAGAGATACCACTCTAGTCTTCTGGTTCACTCTCCACTGGCCAGGGCTGGGCTGGGCTGAAGCCAGGAACCATGAAATCAATTCAGGTCTCCCATGTTGGGGACATGAATTGATTACTTGAGCCTTCACCTGCTGCCTCCCAGGGTCTGTACTAGCAGGAAGCTAGGATCAGGAGATGGAGCTGGAAATTGAACCCAGGGACTTCAGTTTGGGGCTTGAGTGCCTTAACTGGCATCTCAACTGCTACACCAAACACCTACTTCTGCTTCTTACTTTTGACTGTGATTTCTACAAACTAACAGGTTTATCTAGGGAGAATTTTCAATGCTCAATCTTCCCATCAAAGAACACAATACAAGTCTCAATTTTTTCAGGATTTCTAGCATGTCCTTTAATTAAATACAACTTTGCTTATAAAGGTCTTACTCATTTGTTATTGTTCTTAAGTACTTTACAGCTTCTGTTGCTTCTGAGAAAGGGATTTTTTTTTTTTTTTTGACAGGTAGAGTGGATAGTGAGAGAGACAGAGAGAAAGGTCTTCCTTTTGCTGTTGGTTCACCCTCCAATGGCCACCACAGCTGGTGCGCTGTGGCCGGCGCACTGCGCCGATCCGAAGGCAGGAGCCAGGTGCTTCTCCTGGTCTCCCATGGGGTGCAGGGCCCAAGCACTTGGGCCATCCTCCACTGCCTTCCCAGGCCACAGCAGAGAGCTGGCCTGGAAGAGGGGCAACCGGGAAAGAATCCGGCACCCCGACCAGGACTAGAACCCGGTGTGCCGGCGCTGCTAGGTGGAGGATTAGCCTATTGAGCCGCGGCGCCGGCCAGGGATCTTTTCTTTATATTTCCTAGTTATACACCCTGGATACCACATATTGACTACCTTATTGAACTATTTTGCTCTTTCTGCTGGTTATTTCCCTTGAGCTTCTAGGACTTTCTAGATAGTCTCCTCTCTATTTCAAATCATCACATATTTCTTTTTCATTCCTTATTGTAATGATCAAGATCTTCACCACAATGTTGCATGAAAACAATGACAGCTGATCTCATTGTCTTTTTTCCAAATTTGAGGATCTATTTTGATATTTCTCTAGTACACATAGTGTTTAGTATAGTTTTATAGTAGCTATGCTTTATAGTATTAAATAAAGAGAGAATTTTTCTGCCCCAATTTGCTAATATTTCTTACCAGAGAAGATGTTGAAATTTATCAAATGCAAAACTTCATAACCACTGATAATTTCAAATAAAGTTCCTCTTAATACAGTTTTTATGCTTTTGCAATCTTTACACAGAGATCAATGTCACAATTAAATAGCTATAAATAAATGTACTTCTTGGGAAAGCTGGGCCTTTTTCTTAACATGGTGGGGCATGATCTATAATGAATTATAAATTATTATTCAAGATGAAGTTCATAATAACAGAATCACATAAATAATATAAAAACTATGAGTGCTCAAACCCAAATTATAGGTATCATTTCAAGCTGATCAGAGAAGAAAATATAAAATCTAACCTTTCTTCAATTCTCCTCATTGTGAGTCTTAAAATCCTTTGTCTCCCTCCAACTCCTAACTCACTAGCCCCAGTCTCAGAGAAAGGACCAGGTAGAGAGAAAATTACAATTCTCCATACCCAAGAATCTTACAGCACTGAAAACAAACAGTTGGGAAGGCTCCAGACCAACAGGAATGGAGCACTCAACAGCTCTGCCTTTCATGTGGAGAAGAGGGAAACAGGCGGTTGTGGAATGGGGACCAGTATGAACCCATGTCTGGAAATGTCAAAATGATTAACATGAAGCACTAAGCTCACGTGAAACCAGTGCTCTTCTGGTGTGACTCCTGAACACTCTCTGTACCATGTTGCACCCTAGGAGTAAGAAAACAGTCTTGTTTCACCATCATGCCCTCCTCACGCTGACCTCCTGTGCTTTCCAAAGGACTTAATTCTGCCACTTTCAGCATCTCTGTCTCCATGGATTTATGATGTGTCACCAATATTATTATTTTCCCTGCTTCCACTCCAAATATCTTAGGCATTGTAAGTAACACATTTCCACACAAGGGTGCTGAAAAGTCAAGAAACAGAATTTTTCAGTAAGAAGAACTGTAGGTAAAGGTGCTCCCCACCCCTTCTAAACTGGCACCCAGGAGGTTTCGCACATGATGGAGAAAGGCGGTGTAGAGAACAACAGGGAAGGAAAACATACAGGAGAGGCCTGACTCTCCCTTTGCAACATGGTATGTACCAGCCAGCTCTGAGAGCATGAGAGCTCCTCTGATTTTGCCGGGTCAAAACAAGCAACCTGATGTTGCTGTTTCTCAGGCTATGGGATACCAGGTGGTATGCAGAAGGGTAGGCTGATAAATGCCATCCCCATGGGAACCTGCACACTGGAGAGCCAGCAAGTTCCTTTAGTTCACCATTACGCTGGAAATATGCAAAGCACTGGCTGGTTATGAAATGACGTCTCACGACACATCTCCTCTTATCCGTCTGAAAAAGAACTGCTGTTGCTGTTCTTATGTCTCACTATATAAATGTGGAGCTGTTTTGTCCCTCCCAAGTACCGAATCAATACACTGTTGACTGACTGATTATTCCTCCTTTGCTGATAACACAAAGCAAATCAGTCAGGTGACCTGTTAGATGACGTCAGCAGAAACCATCCAGATCCCTACATCAAGTCGTGGCTCTCTCAGTGGACTCTACGGCGCTCCAGCCAGATCACTGTCTCCCTTTAGGACAGAGACTCAACCTCTCAGCTGCCAAGAGTGCTTGCTGCTGACATACACAGTTGTGCCCCTCTCCAGGAATTGCCCCAGGCTGAAGAAAGCTTACTCATCCAGGTCCTATTGTCTCAGTGGACCCAGCCCACAACCAATGCCTTGGCAGTGCGGTGGGTACCAAGATCTGGCTCTCTGGCTTTTATGGGCACAAGTCTGAGGGGACTAACGACTAACCCAGCTCCAGGATTCTATGGGATCTGCTGAGGCCTCTGAGGCAAATCATCGCAGTTTCACTTTTCCCTTCACTCCCTTCTACTTCTCTTTTGTTCATAGGTGTTGGTCCTGCATTCACACATAAATTTCCATCCCAGATTCTATGGTCCTGGGAAGTATACCTAAGCCTCTTCTTTCTCCATTGATTAGTTTATAACTTGCCACATGCTCTCCCTCATACAAACACATTTCTCTATGCATATGTGATACAAGTATATACCATGTGTTGGTATGGTAAGGGTTGCAAGAGCAGAAAGATCCTGTTCATGTTTAGTTTACAGTCAGTCTAATAAGACTTGTTTCCAATGACTAAAATCTGATCTGAAGGGCTGTAAGCAAGAGATAATTCTATTGGCTCACAGAATGCGAAAGTTTGGGGCCGGTGCTCTGGCGCAGCAGGTTAATGTTCTGGCCTGAAGTGCTGGTATCCCATATAGGCACCAGTTTGAGACCTGGCTACTCCACTTCCTATCCGGCTCTCTGCTGTGGCCTGGGAAAGTAGTGGAAGATGGCCCAAGTCCTTGGGCCCCTGCACCCATGTGGGAGACCGGGAAGAAGCTCCTGGTTCCTGGCTTTGGATTGGCGTAGCTCCAGCCATTGCAGTCAATTGGGGAGTGAACTATCGGATGGATGAGCTCCTTCTCTCTTTCTCTCTCTCTGCCTCTCCTCTTTCTGTGTAACTCTGACTTTCAAATAGATGAATAAATCTAAAAAAAAAAAAATGAGAAAGTTTGAGAAGTGGATGGCTCTAGCCACATCATGATCAGAGTTCAAACCATGTTACCAGGACCTATTTATTTCTCTTGCTCTATTTTTCAGTACTGCCACTCTAATGGTGCCTTCATTCTGATAGAAGCCATAACAATTAGCTAAGGAATCAATGATACTGCCTAACCAGCAACTCCAAAATATCCAAGGGATCCCACAATGAGCATTTCTTTCCTGCACATCTGCTGATTTGCTGATTTCAGCTGGGCTTACTCACAGCCTTGGATGAGCTGAGGTTGGGCCAAGAGACTTTTCTCTTAGCCATGCAGAAGCACACAGTCTGCCCAAAGGCACAAGCACACTTCAAATCCACTTCTGTTGCATCTGCAAAAGTCTCATAGGACAAAGCAAGTTACATTGTCAAGCCAAAATGGAAAGGCTGCCCACCAGAGAGACATCCACATGGCCAAGTCAACATGAATATAGTTAAGAAAGGGCCATCGAATCAATCATCAAACCTAATGGAGTCCTTTCTCCATCATATTATCAGCCTGGATACCATATCTTCAGTGGCCATCTTCTACTGCTTTCCCAGAACATAGCAGAGAGCTGCATTGGAAGAGCAGCAGCCAGGACATGAAATGGTGTCCATATGGGATGCTGGCGCCGCAGGCAGAGGCTTCACCCGCTATACCACAACTCCAGCCCCTGTGCTTTCTATAAACTTCCTTCTCCAGAGGGCTGGTCTCAGGAACCCTAGTTTATTTTACTATGGGTGCTACCCTGGTTGCCTACCCTGGGGGGTTGAAGACCTGTCTAGCACCACCCTGCTCCTCTCTAGGTCATGTTGATACACCCCCTCCTTGGCTCCAGCCAGGGGCTGCAACCTCCCAGGCCACACACTGGCCACCCTGACAGCCTAGTCACTGGACCTGACGAATCTCAGGCGGCTGCCCCTGGGCCTCTCTCAGGTCTGCTCTACAGGAGAGAGATTTATTTCCTTGACGTTTTAGGGCAGGAAAAGACTCGCTTCCTGGAGGCAGGCCAAGAAGGAGGCAATCCACCCAGGAAACACACAAGACCCTTTTCTCTCTAGTCTTTCCTGCTTCTCCATGTCAAGCCCTCCCTCTCCCCCTGAGTGAAAGGAAAGCTGTCAGGATCAAAGGCCTGTATTTGTGATGAACAGCTGCTGGCTGGACGCACACAGGAAGGACTGTCAGCACTTTAACTCCTTGTTTCCCACGAAGTGCTGGCTGCATTCATGAAACTTCTGAAGTCACGTTTCGGTAAATGAAACATCTTTTTATGCGCAGAGAGCCATGCCAACTGGAAGGTTTGAAAGCATGATGAAGGGCTCAAAAGGCAACAAAATCTGCCTGAGAGTATTTCTTGATCTCCTCAATTGCTTCATAATAGATGATCTAATATATCTGCCCCAGGAGAATGAAAAGATGAAGAGCTTGGGTTCTGAAGGCAGACTGGTTTTATTATTCCCTTTTCCGCCACCCCCTCCCTGGAAGAACTCAAATAAATACTGGCCTCTGCACCTCTGTGCCCTGCTTTGTAAAATGGAGATAAGAATTACAGGGACTTCTTGGTGCAGTTAAGATGAATAAATAAATTACGAAGAGGATGCATTTACCCAAATATCTGACACATTGTACAAAAGCTTCATAGAATTTCATCGTTACTCTTTCTTACATTTTTTTTCAAATTTTATTTTTGTTTATTTGAAAGGCAGAGAGACAGACAGATGGACAGACAGAAGGAGATAGCTTCCAACTGCTAGTTCACTCCCCCATAGGCTTATGACAACCTGGGCTGGTCCATGGCAAAGCCAGGCACCTTGGAACTCAAACCAGGTCTCTCACATGGATGGCAGGGACTCAACTACTCAAGCCATAAACTGTGGCCTTCCAGGTATACATCATCAGGAACATGGAATTGGTAGCAGGGCCAGAATTCCAATCCTGGCACTCCAATATGGAAAATGGGTATCCCAAGCAGCGTCTAAATCCGGCGCCACCTACTGCCCCCCTCATCGTCACTATTTTTGTTATTCTGAAGGAGAAAATGGTCAATACAAGGCTTGCTGTCTCCTTTCTAAGACAGAGGTCACAAGAAGTGCTCTGCGTGCTCAGAAATCATGCAGGCAGAGTCTCTGGATCTTTGGGTTCTGTTAAATTATCATTGACTGAATCTTTGCCATGCTCACCCAACCTCACCAAGACAACAAAGTGTGGTCATTTTCAAAAGGAACAATAAGTTACAGCCCAAGATTACTGAGCGGTCATATGGACAGAGCTAAGAGCAAGACTACCTCCTTGGATGAGCGTCAGATTTTCTAATTACCTTCTAAGGATGCTGGCTTCATAATACAACAGCAAACAAGAGCAGTTTAAAAATTAATGGTCAAGACAAACATAAGCACACACACACATAAATGTAACTATACATCTGTGGTGAGTGCTATGAGAATGTAAACACTCAATAACCGTGCAACTCAGCACTTGCCAGACTGCACACTTGCTTATGGGCACTCTAAATTCTTCACTGAGGAACACATTTTATGTTACTTCTAACTCATGGAAAAGTTAAGCACAGAAGGCACTCGGTGCTTTTAGAGTCTACATGGCTCCACTGAATTATAAATACCGATGGGCTGGGACTTTGATAGTTTAGTCCCAGAAACTTCCAAGGCATTCCTCTTCTTGTCAAGTAAATTTTAATAATTTACTTAAATGGGGTTACAGCCATGAAGCCTTTCTGCGACACACCATCATTACTTGATCTGGTTCTGGAACCGTTATGAACCATAATACCTGAAACAAGAGTGGCTCCAGTGTCTGAGGAAACCACAGTGAAAAACATGTCACTTGTGGTTTATTTTCCTACAGCCAAATTAAGGAGAAACAGGATGGTTTCAAGAAATAAACTGTTAAATTTATAGAGTGAAAAAAAAATCTTAGTTTTAATTATAGTCTAGACTGCCTATCTTGGCAACCATCTCACCCAACACAGAGTAATTTGTGGAATGTGGGGTCCGGTAAGACAGCAACAAAGGAGGGCAGCTTGCCTTAGCACCATGTAGGAAACCCACTTCCTCTCCACTTGGTGAACAAGCCAAGTAAATAGAAAATTAATGAAGGGCGAAGCACAGAGATAAGCCTCTTATCTAAAAACCCAGCAAAAATGGCAATAATAGTACTTCCAGATTCTTTTATCATCCCTGCAATATTTATATGAAGCTGAGCACTTCCATCATTGATAGATTTAAAATATTGTCAACTGAAATAACATTTTTGTTGATCATCAGGAAAGCACTACTCTTTTTTGCAGGATGAGTTAAATTGTTAGAGAATAAAGGGAGTTGATCTATTTGAAGAATTATGGCAGAAAGTCAGATTTAAAAATCTTAACTCTACAAGTTTGATTAAAAGTAGGCATCAAGGAGGATACAAGAGGGAGTTGAGAACATGACTACAGAGAAGGGGAGGAAAACAGAAGGCTTTGAATAGACTAACAATAAATTTATAAAGCATCTTTTTAAAACTAATTAATTTGACAATAATTGTGTATATTTACAGTTTAAAATGTGACTGTGATTTGCATGTATACATTCTAAAGAAAGATTAACTGAAGCTAAGTAACATATTCATCACCTAACCTCCTTATTAATTTTTTTAGTAGAAACTTCTAAAATCTATTTTTTCAGTATGCTGAAGTGTACAATACATTAACGCTGGTCATCATGTTGTCCAATAGATCTCTAACACTCGCTACTTCCAAGAACTGAAACTATGCTTTTGATCAACATCTCCCAGTTCCCCATGGCCCTGCCTCTTTATCTCCAGGTTCTGATGGCCAGTTGTCCTACTCTTTCTGGGAGATGGGCTTTTTTTGGATTTGACATATAAGTGAGATCATGCAGTATTTGTCTTTCTGCTCCTGGCTTATTTCACTTCACAAAATGTCCTCCGGGTTTATCTGTGTTGGACAGAGTTTCTCCTTGTTGAAGTGGAATGGTATTCTCTGACCATATTTTCCTTATCCACACATTCACTGACAGACACTTAGGTTGCTTCCATACCTGACTATTGTGAATAATGCTGAAAAGTACATGAGGCTATAGTTATCTTCAAAATATTGATTTTAATTCTTCTCCATAAATATTGTACCCAGACAAAGCACTGTAATCCATTTTCTTCATATTTCTGGTTTAAAAGAGAAGGATGTGATGAAAGGCATTGTGAAGATTTTCCTGTTGCCACCAAAGTCTCTAACAAGGAAGAGATGTATGATTTAGAGAGAAAGATGAGTATCGATTTACCATGTAAGGACAACTGAAGCAACAGTGACTTAATGCCTCCTAGACATACAATCAGTGCTATGGTGGCCAAAGATAAGACATCCGGTAATACCCAAAGCTCTTCACTGACCACAAGGACCTTATGTGAAAGGAAGCTGTGGTCAGAATTGCTTTTAACTTTTGCAGGACCTGAGGCAAGCATACAAATAAAGGCGTTCATAATATATATAAATATATATATATATATAAATATTTTAAAGTTTTAAGTCAAGCTCAAAAACTTTTAAATATTTTTTTCTATTTAACAAATTATTTTCTATTTGAAAAATATTCCTCAGAACAATAAATTTTAAAATATTTGTAAATGTGCAGGTTTTATATGGTTTTAAGTCATCAAAATAGCAAGAGATAAAATTTTATTATTGCTCAGATTAGCTATTCTGTTGATAACCAATCATGTTTAAATGGTTAATAAATTGAAAACATACATAATTCATAATTTATTATATATTAGTTCCAAAATAGTAATTTTTTTCTTTAAGTAAAATCTATTTCAATCTTTACAGGACTATGAATATTAAAATATAAATGAAACTATGTTCAATATGTACAAAATTTGTATATATCTTCATCAAAATGTAATGAAAATTATTTTCTCTTATGAATTCAAGAAGTTTATTTTCCACAGTAATTTCTTTAAATTAAAAACATAAATTCTAATTAATAAAGTTTAAATAATTTAAGGCTGAATTTTTATCTAACTTTTGAAAATCTTTTTAACAAAACATTTTTTGGGTTATAAGTGATATGCAAAATCTGCACATATTTAATGCATACAACTTGAGTTTGGACATACACACACATCTGTGAAACTATCACCACAATCAAGGGAATAAGCATATCAAGCACCTCCCAAAATTTCTTTGTACCATTTTCTTGGTTTTTTTTGTTTCCTTTTTTTGTGGAAAGAACAGTTCACTTACCAGATTTTAGAGTGCACAATACAGATTGTTAGTTACAGGCACTGTGTTGTGTGGCAGATTTCTAGAATTTACTCATCTTATAAAACTGACATAACTGAACCCGTAGAATAGTAACTCCATAGATGCCTCAATCCTTTCCACATGCAGACACAGGAACATATTCCATCTCAATAGCAAAAGGAACCACAGACCTGGAGAGCAATTGCACTGTCACCTTTGTACATCACAAAGGGTAAACAGATACAGAGAATTAGTTTCCTGAACATTGAGAGTCATGAGAACAGAATTTGTTCGTGCTACTGTGCAAATGCTCAGTGTCAGATTTCAAGAGACCTGTGTGCACAGTTATAATATGGAAGTGGGGACTTCTAAAGCCTGGAGCAGGGCCATTTTACCAGGGTGCAAGGCAGATACCTATTGCAGTTCAACTTCATAGCAAACAAAGCAAAAAAAAAAAAAATAGGTTGCAAATGCCTTGTTTATTTTTATTTATTTATTTTTTTTGACAGGCAGAGTGGACAGTGAGAAAGAAAGAGAGAGAGAGAGAAAGGTCTTCCTTTGCTGTTGGTTCACCCTCCAATGGCCGCCGCACCGCACTGATCCGATGGCAGGAGCCAGGTACTTATCCTGGTCTCCCATGGGGTGCAGGGCCCAAGCACTTGGGCCATCCTCCACTGCACTCCTGGGCCACAGCAGAGAGCTGGCCTGAAAGAGGGGCAACCGGGACAGAGTCCGGCACCCCAACCGGGACTAGAACCCGATGTGCCGGTGCCGCAAGGTGAACGATTAGCCTAGTGAGCCACGGCGCTGACCAATGCCTTGTTTATTCTTTTGTTGTTCCTTAACTTTGTTCTGATGTCCACATTTTTCCCTACATATCCCTTTTTTTTTTTTTTTTTTTTTTTTTTTTTTTTTTGACAGGCAGAGTGGACAGTGAGAGAAGAGAGAGACAGAGAGAAAGGTCTTCCTTTTGCCATTGGTTCATCCTCCAATGGCCGCCGCGGCCGGCACACTGCGGCCGGCGCACTGCGCTGATCTGAAGGCAGGAGCCAGGTGCTTCTCCTGGTCTCCCATGGGGTGCAGGGCCCAAGCATCTTCCACTGCACTCCTGCGCCATAGCAGAGAGCTGGCCTGGAAGAGGGGCAACTGGGACAGAATCTGGCGCCCCAACCGGGACTAGAACCCCATGTGCCAGCGCTGCAGGCAGAGGATTAGCCTATTGAGCCGCGGCGCCGGCCCTACATATTCTTTTCTGTGACTACTTAATACATGAAAAAAGCATGGCAAACTGTCGTGAGACCTTGGGCTAGTCATTTTCTGTCCATTTGCTCATTTGTAACCTGAAGCAGATGGACCAAACAATTTCTGTGTTAACATTATTAGTTTTTAAGTCACTATCTTCTTCCTTACAGAAAAGGAAAGTTTTGATGTAGAAGAAAAAGTGAGGGCTCTGAAGGCAATGAGACCTGATTAGATTTCTGTTTTTGAGGCAAATTACTTAATCTTTTTGGATCTAAGATTCTGTAAAGTGGAGGCAATTATGACTACCTTAGAGGATGGTTTTCAGGATTACATGAGTTAATACACACTAAGAACCAAGAACAGTGCCTTATGTATCAGAAACTTAAATTACATAAGGCAAAATTTTCATCTGGAAGAGAAATCAAGAAGCAATGTGCACGTGTATATGATATGTGCTCATGCACACTTAATGGAAAAACTTAAGATACATTGTTTGGGACCTGAGATTGGGATTCACAAAGCCAGATTGGAAATTTCTGATTTCTGAGTTGCATTTGGTAACTGGAGAAAATTAATTTCTCCAGAAATTATGGGAGGAATATGTACATTTTAGAGCTAACTTTTTATTGCGTGTAATATGCATATAGAAAAATTAAAGATTTATAAGAGTCCAATTCAAACATTTTTTTTTTTTTGGACAGGCAGAGTTAGACAGTGAGAGACAAAGAGAAAGGTCTTCCTTTTTCTGTTGGTTCACCCCTCAAGTGGCTGTTGCAGCCAGCGCGCTGCGCTGTCTGAAGCCAGGAGCCAGGTGCTTCATCCTGGTCTCCCATGTGGGTGCAGGGCCCAAGGACCTGGGCCATCCTCCACTGCCTTCTTGGGACACAGCAGAGAGCTGGACTGGAAGAGGAGCAGCCAGGACAGAATCTGGTGCCCCAACCGGGACTAGAACCCGGGGTGCCGGCGCCGCAGGCAGAGGATTAGCCTAGTGAGCCACGGCGCCAGCCCAAACACTTTTAAAATATTTATTTTTATTTATTTGAAAGGCAGAGTGAAGAGAGAGAGAGAAAGAGATTTTCCATTCACTGGTTCACTCTCCAAATGACCACAATGGCCAGAACTGGACCAGGCTGAAGCCGGGAGCCTGGAACTCCATCCAGGCCTCACACATGATTAACACACACACACACACACACATACACACACACACAGCAGAAACGTCTTTGTACAAAAGAAATACTTAAGAAATATTTATTGGAGCAGGTGTTTGGCTCAACAGTTAAGTCGCTGCTTGGGACACCACATCCCATATAGAAGCACAGGGTTTGAATTCTGGCTCTGCTCCTGCCTCATTCCAGCTTCTTGTTAATGAACACCCTGGAAGGGAGCTGGTGACGGCTCAGGTAGATGGGTTCCTGACAGTCATGTGACAGACCCAGATGGACTTCTCAGCTCTGAACTTCAGCCTAGCTCAGCTCTGACTGTAGTTGGCATTTGGAGCCTGAACCAGAGGATGGTAGATCTCCCTCTGTCTCGCTCTGTCTCTCTGCCTTTCAAACAAATAAAAATCTTTTAAAGAAATATTTATTGCACAAATGAAAGCATTTCAGTGACAAATTTATGCCAAGTAACAACTCACATCACTAGTGGAAAATGCACTTTTGGCCCCAAATCTCCCTGTTTCCCCTTCCTCGGACAGTTTCTGTTACTACAGAGTGCCATGGCTGTGCCATTCTATCACTCCCTGTGAGTGCAGGCATGAGCCCCAAATCTGCTTTACACAGCTGTGTGGGGAAATACTGAGACAAGTCAGCCATCCCTTCCTCACCAACTTTTAGTTCCTACAGCACTGGTGATGCCAAAGTGCAAAGCTGACACTGGCTAATTTTCTCTCAGCAGAGAACTCCAGATGACCCCATTTGAATCTCTCATTTTCATGTGGCCACAGGAATAGGAGGCTATTTGCACGTGACAGATGGAGCACACAACTTGCTGTAAATACTGTTTCCATTGCTTAGGGGCAGATCAAATAACCTGAAGCATTAGTGTATGAGGATAAAAAGACTCAGATGCATGAGGAAAAGCCAGAAAACTCCACTCTATATAACACTGTCAGTTTAACAGCTCAACTTGCCAAAACTTTATATTGGTATATAACCCCTATTCTATTTTAGGAGACTTTGGGAGAAAATGTAGGTAACTCTTGAATAAAACTGTTAGACTAGATCCAGTTCTTTCCCACTGCCTACTCTTTTCGGGATCTTCACTCCAGAGTGGTGTTGCAGATAGCCTGTGCCAGTGAGTCTGAGCATTTCCTTGTCCATGTCTTTCTTCCTACATTCTCTGTAAATGGATACCCAGTGCTAATATTGGGTCATGCCAATAATCAGTAGCATACACACTGATGAAATCATTACTGAGAAACATCACATTCCTGTCATGTACACATCTATGAATATCTACTAGGACAATTTGAGAGTCTCCTGTATGGTCATTCCTGGAGAGCCATCCTTTCCTTAATCCACCATGTTTGCCAAATCCCAGCAGTCTGATCAGGACTTGTATTTATGTTCATTTTCAAATCCCTGTGTCAAATTACAAGTAGCACTACATTCCTACTGCTGCCTTTGGAGTGGGAGTTATAGAATTTTTCCAGTACAGTTTATTTTAAATTTCAAGTCATTATTGTTATTTCTTCTTGGTGGGTAAAAGTCTAGTTGGAAGGATTTTCCAGAAGGCTGGGAATTCCTCAGAAACCGTGACAATATTCAGCATTCATGATTACCTAGACGGACATGTTTTATGAAAATTACATTGCCTTTGAATGCCTTCCTCTGAATGAACTCAAATGTTGGGATTCTATTAGATTGGGTTTCAGAACATATTTTACATATTTCCGTCCAGCAACCTTGGGATGTCTCCTCCATAGCAGAGATTATGAACGGATTGTTATTTGGTATGAAAACATTTGCTCAGGATAGACAGGCTTCCTGAAAAATGTTGTACATCTTTATGGCTGACACTTTTGTTGTTTTATGCTAGATAGCTTTTTTCCCCCCAGCAATTTGAAATATTTCATTTCTAAAACTCTTCCTATCCTACCTCAAACAAAGCTGGCAATTTTCCATCAGACATTTAAGAATTTGAATAAAGTTCCACCCATGAAAATACTTTTATTAGTGGGAAAGCCCAATTTTCCCACACTTGTAAAAATATCAAATGATACTTATGTAGTTTCTCATTTCTTAGTGTGGCAATCCAAGAAGCTGAAATCAGGTATAGTCCTTAAAAATTTTAAATTTTAATGGTGAACTTCCTGCTTATAGAGAATCATGATTTTCTTCCAAGTCCACAAGATTCCTTAAATAATCCTTGAAAATTAGAGATATTTAAATAAGACAGCACTAAGGATCCAAACTTTCTTGCACAGGGGGAAGCACTGACATGAGGAGAAAAATTCTGGAGAGAGACATGAACTTACAGAAGACATCAAGACTCACTAGGGTTAATTTTCAACACTTAAGAATAACTGTGTGATAATTACAGAATTAAACCAGTCATATTAAGTAGAACAGACAAAAAAAATACTATGAGGGATAATATATTAAGTTGTCCATTAGCAGTCAGGGCTATGCTGATCAAGTCACCATTTCCCATAGTGTCCATTTCACTTCAGGAGGTTTCCTTTTTGGTGTTCAGTCAGTTGTCACCGATCAGGGAGAACATATGGTATTTGTCCCTTTGGGACTGGCTTACTTCACTCAGCATGATGTGTTCCAGATTCCTCCATTTTGTTGCAAATGACTGGATTTCGTTGTTTCTTAACTGAAATGTGATCCCTGTTAAACATAAAAGTGGGAATAAGAGAGGGAAGAGATGTATAATTTGGGGCATGCTCGGGCTGACTTGCCCCAATTGGTAGAGTTGGAAACATACCAGGGGATTCCAATTCAATCCCATCAAGGTGGCATGTGCCAATGCCATCTCACTATTCCAAGTGATCAATTTCAGTTCACAATTGATCATAATGAAAGGACTAAGAGTCAAAGGGAGCACATAAACAAGTCTAGCATCTGCTAACACTAACCGATAGAATAAATAAAGGGGAGAGTGATCCAACATGGGAAGTGAGATACTCAGCAGACTCATAGAATGGCGGATGTCCTAAATAGCACTCTGGCCTCAGAATCAGCCCTAAAGGCACTCGGATCTGGCTGAAAAGCCCATGAGAGTATTTCAGGCATGGAAAGCCAAGGCACTCTGGCAAAAAGATCTCTGTGAGTGAGATCCCAGTGGAAAGAACAGGTCTTCAAAGAGGGAGGTGCCTTTCTCTGAAGGGAGGAGAGAACCTCCACTTTGACTATGACCTTGTCTAAACAAAATAAGAGTCGGAGAACTCAAGGGGCTTCCATAGCCTTGGAAACTCATGACTGGTGCATAGGGAGATTATTGATGCCATAAACAGGAGTGTCAATTTGTAAAGTCAACAACAGGAGTCACTGTGCACTTACTCCTCATGTAGGATCTCTGGCCTTAATGTGCTGTACACTGAGGCTTAATGCTATAACGAGTACTCAAACAGTATATTTCACTTTGTGTTTCTATGGGGGTGCAAACGATTGAAATCTTTACTTAATGTACACTAAATTGATCTTCTGTAAAAAAAAAAAAAAAAAAAGAAATTATCAATTCCCAACTTGACTCTCACTGGGATTAAACATGACAATAGGTCTGATCTGATTTCATCATGATTTAAAAAAAAATCATCTATTATTTTTCACTTTATGTTTCTGTGTGGGAACAAACTGTTGAAATCCTTACTTAAGGTATACTAAGCTGATCTTCTGTATATTAAGATAATCGAAAATGAATCTTGATGTGAATGGAAGGGGAGAGGGAGTGGGAAAGGGGAGGGTTGTAGGTGGGAGGGACGGTATGGGGGGGAAAGCCATTGTAACCCATGAGTCGCACTTTGGAAATTTATATTCATTAAATAAAAATAAAAATAAAAAAAAGACTCACTAGGGTAAACGTGAACATCTTTACTTTACAGGTGTCTTTAGGGATAAGAAACCAACAGAAGGAAAGGTTGAGAAGACAGTAATTCTAGAATAATTTCCACGGAACACAGATGTTTGTTCTGGCTCCCCTTCTGTCTCTATCGGCCAGTTAGAGGTGGCCAGTGTTGATCACCAATCCAAATGTCTAAAATCTCATTTGACCCAAATATTTCCTTTTCCTTAAGCAGATATCCACCTCTTGCTGGAAAGGATCCCAAAGTTGAAGAGGCCACTTTTGTGAAACTCGAACTACTTGGAGGCTGCAGTAATTTTTCACAATATGCGAGCAATCAATTTTGAGTGGATTTTAAATTAAAGCATATTTTTGAAGATGGCAAAGTAATGCCTTTTCTACCTCCTCCTCTCAAAAATGACCCTGCAACAAAAAAGACACAAAACAGAAAGTCACAGAGTCTGTCAACCACTAACTACAATATGGGGACAATGTGTTAGAAGATATAGCAAAAGGAAGAAGATGAAGCCTAAGCACCTCAGAAGGAGCTGCTGATAAAGTTAGCCTGGAAGAAAAGACAGAAAAACTAAAAGCCCCAGGTGCACCCACAGGGATTTTTCTTACAGGAGCCTGGAGACAGAATGTAGGCAAGTGGGAGATTGGTTAAAAGGCTCAATAGGAGGAGACTTATACTTCTAGCATTATCAGATTTGCTACTCTAAAGTGTCTCCTGCCAAAATGTGATTAGAATCTGTATCTATCACAACAAAGATAATTTCAGTGGATTTTGTAACAACTAAAATGCTAAGAGAAATCTTGTTTCCTTTCCTGCACCCTCAGCTAAGAGGGGAAAGTAAGGGCTAGCTAAAATCCAAGCCCAAAACTACAATAGTAAGTAAACTCCAGTGAGTAAATTCCTAGGTTGGCTGCCCTGGGATCCTGAAATTACACATATCAACACCTGAATTGGTGCTAAGAGGCTAATCATGGATGGTCCCAAGGCAAGATAGGAAAGAGCAGCATGAATCTCTTAATTAATTGCACACTGTGAAAGTCCACACATGGCTCCAGCCCAGCACATGCAAATCCTCCCCGGAAGGGAGGCATCTGGAATTCCCAAACATTAAGGTATACAAGATATGAGCACAAAATCCAAAATTACCAACGACATAACAAAAGAGAATGCTTACAAGAAAGGGTGAGTTAAAACAAAAAATACAGATTTAGAGCCAAAGAACTTCATGTTTTATAGTTATCAAAGGACCCAGCAATGTAGTGCAGTGGGAAAAGCTGTGGCCCGTAACACCAGCATCCCATATGAGCACAGGTTCATGTCATAGCTTCCCACTCCCTGCTAATTGCCTAGGAAAAGCAGCAGAAGATGGCCAAAGTGTTTGGGTTCCTGCTAGCCATGTAGGAGACCTGGAAGAAGCTCCTGGCTCCTGGCTCCTGGCTTTGGTCATGCCCAGCCCTGGCAGTTGAGGCCATCTGGGGAGTGAAACAGCAAATAAAAGATGTGTGTGTGTGTGTGTGTGTGTGTTCCTCTCTCTCTTTAAATCTGACTTTCAAATAAACAAACAAATCTTTAAGTATATAAATATACATAATTACCATGTATACAAAATTTAAAAGACTTTTTTAAAAGAGAAGCCAAGAAGAAAAAACTACCAAAAATTACTGAGCATGCTAGAAGAATGAACAAAAGATCTCTTAGAAGTGAAATATAGGCCGGTGCTGCAGCTCATTTGGTTAATCCTCCCCTGCGGCACTGGCACCCGGGTTTAAGTCCCGGTTGGGGCGCGGATTCTGTCCTGGTTGCTCCTCTTCCAGACCAGCTCTCTGCTGTGGCCCGGGAAGGCAGTGGAGGATGGCCCAAGTGCTTGGACCCTGAACCTGCATGGGAGACCAGGAGAAGCACCTGGCTCCTGGTTTAGGATTGGCGCAGCACGCCGGCCGTGGCGGCCATTGTGGGGTGAACCAACAGAAGGAAGACCTTTCTCTCTGTCTCTCTCTCACTCTGCCTGTCAAAAAAAAAAAAAAAAAAAGTGAAATATATACATATATATACATAATCATTGACAATTTAAACTAAATAAGTAAGTTAACCAACAGATTAGGACAATGAAAGCTGGAACTGCTATATTTTTTAAAGCAATTAAATAGATATTAAATAAAATCATTAACAATGAAGATTACTACATATAAAGTTTAGTTCACCAGACATAATTACTCTAAACTTGTGTCACCACAAATTAGCCTCAAATACACACAAAAATAGAATTACAGAAAGATATTGACAAATCCAGTCATACTGGGAAATTTCTAACATCTGCATTGATTATTTAGGTCTAACAGAAAATAAAATTGGTGAATATATAGAATAATTGAATTATACAATTAATATCTGTCATAGAACATTATTGGTAATTATAATATACATGTTTTTCTTAAGCCCACAGGGAATATTTATAAAAATGGGAAACATTCTAGGCTATCTATAAATCACATGTTGGCAAATCTTAAAGAAAACTAGCAAACAGTGTCTTAGTTCATTTTGTCTTTACTATGACAAAATGCCTAAGGCAGGATACTGTCATTTACAAAAAGAGGTTTCTTTAGCTCAAAGCTCTAGAAGCTCAATGGCATGATGCCAGCATCTGTTCAGTTGTGGTGAGAACCCTTTCAGCTGTGTCACACAATGACAGGAGCATGTGTGTGTGTGTATGTGTAAGAGATCACATCATCAAACACGAAGCCAGATAGAGACTAAAGTCCCACAATCCCTTTCAAGGGCACTCCTCCAATGATGTAAGAAACACCCCTCCATGATTCGCCTCCTAAAAGTTCTACCTCTCAACTCTGCCAAACTGAGGATCAAGATCCCAACCCATGAACCTTGGGTGACAAACCACATCCCAATCATAGATAGGCTTTGTTTTCTGACTACAATTGAAATTAAAATAAAAATCAGAAATAAAACTATAAATTAGAAATCATCTCCTAAATCATGCTTATATCAGAGTTAGTCACAATGGAGATTTTTTCTAAAACTAAGAATGGATAATAATTAACTTACTACACAGAAAACTGTAAGTATATGTAGGATACAACAACACACTATTTTGAGGGAAATGTGTAAGATTAAATATTATAGTAGAAAAGAAGAAAGAAAAGTTGTTTAAGAAGTTAAAAAAGAGCACACTCAAAGTAGAAGGCAGGACGTAATACAAAAGAGAAAAAATGTAGTAAATATAAAAGGTGCAATACAGAAGTTTGCTGAATCCAAAACTTGGTTATTTTAAAATAAAATAAATAAATTTGTGATGATTTTTAGCTAAGAAAAAAAGCACAAGTAAAATGTAGCAGGAAAAAAAAAGGTCTCAGGAAAAAAAAAGGTCTACTTAAATATAATTGTGGCAGTCCTTTTAAGAAGTAAGTGAATGCTATAAACAATGTTTTTTTAAAAATATTTATTTATTTGAAAGTCAGAGTTACACAGAGAGAGGAGAGGCAGAGAGAGAGAGAGAGAGAGAGAGAGGTCCTCCATACGATGGTTCACTTCCCAGTTGGCCACAACGGCCAGAGTTACACCGATCCAAAGCCAGGAGCCAGGAGCCAGGAGCTTCTTCCAGGTCTCCCATGCAGGTGCAGGGACCCAAGGACCTGGGTCATCTTCTACTGCTTTCTCAGGCCACAGCAGAGAGCTGGCTAGGAAGTGGAGCAGCTGGGTCTCGAACCAGCGCCCATATGGGATGCCAGCGCTGCAGGCGAGGGTATTAACCTGCTGCGCCACAGCGCCGGCCCCTATAAATAATTTTATATCAATAAATTTTAAAACATAGCCACAATGAAGAAATTCTCAAAAACTAAGCCTAATAAAAGTAAAATCAATAAGCAGAAAGCCTGAACAGTTTTACAACCACTAAAGAAATAAAATTAGCAGTTAGAAATAACGCCACAAAGAAAACATTAGATCTAAGTTTTTTTCAGGTATGACTTACAATACTACCAAGGAACAAATTATTACATTCTAATGCAAATTCTCCTGGAAAACTTAAAAGAAGACAAAATTCCATAACCAATTATATAAGGCCAGTATTTTGTAATGCCAAAACCAGCTAAGAATATATGAAAAGGAAAGTTACAGAATAATCTGATTTGTGAACCCAGGTGCCAAAATTCCTGCCAAAATATTGAAAGCCAATTATAGCAAATTCAATTTACCTAAGAAATAAAAGATTGCTTCAATATTAAAAAAATCTATAAATATAAATCACCAAAATAACATGAAAAGCTAGAAATTTTACCATAATTTTAATAGGTGCAGAAAAAGCATTAAATAAAATTCAACAATTCATGATTTTAAAAAAAAGTTACCAAATGAAGAATAAAAAGGAAGCTCTTAATTTGCTAAAGATAATCCATCCAAAATCTTCAACAATAGCATTCTTAGGAACAAGAAATATTTCTGTTCACTCTATGAAAATGTAAATAATAAAAACAAGTGAAAACCACAGAAGAAGCAATTAACACAACTGACTATATTAATATTAACAATTACGGTTCATCAGAGATATGAGTAAGGAAAGTAAACAATAAAGAACAAACTGGGAGAATTATGGCATTGCCATACATATAAGAGAAGGTTTAATATCTAAAATGCATAAAAGAAAGATGCCTAGTACACAAAGTATTGACAAGGATATAGAAACTCCTATATATTGTATAAACTGGTTACAATAATTTTGGGAAAACTTTCAGTCATTTTCCTATAAAATTGAAAATGTACACAAACACACACTGTGGCTCAGCAATTTCATTCCTAAGGATATATATCCTGGTGAAACTCTTGCACATTGTGGTGGATAGAATTCACAATCTCTTTCCAAAGATTTCTGTGTCCTAATTCTTGATTTCCTCGATGAGCCCCCATGTAATTGCATGCGTTCTTCAAAGCTGGGAACCTTTCTTGTTAGCTGTGGTGAAAGAGATGACACTGAGTTGTTGTATCTGAAATGAATGAGTTATCTCCAAAGACTGAAGAAAGCCCTCTAGGAACTGCAAAAGGCAAGAAAATTGAGTCATCCTTAGTATGAACAGATAGGAACATAGCCTTCCTGACATCTTCAATTTAGCCCAGTGAATCTTTTATTTATTTATTTATTTATTTATTTATTTATTTATTTATTTTGACAGCCAGAGTGGACAGTGAGAGAGAGAGAGAAAGGTCTTCCTTTGCTGTTGGTTCACCCTCTAATGGCTGCCGCGGCTGGCGCGCTGCGGCCGGCGCACTGCGCTGATCCGATGGCAGGAGCCATGTACTTATCCTGGTCTCCCATGGGGTGCAGGGCCCAAGCACTTGGGCCATCCTCCACTGCACTCCCTGGCCACAGCAGAGAGCTGGCCTGGAAGAGGGGCAACCGGGACAGAATCCGGCGCCCCGACTGGGACTAGAAGCCGGTGTGCCGGCACCACAAGGCGGAGGATTAGTCTAGTGAGCCGCGGCACTGGCCATAGCTCAGTGAATCTTATATCTAACTACTAAACTACAGAACTGTAAGATGAAAATATGCTGTTGTTTTAAGTCACTAAATTTGTGTTAGTAGTTTGTTACAATAACAATAAAACACACACACACACGCACACACACACATATACCAGGAGATGCAGAAAAGAAAATTTCATACAACACTGCAGTCACAAGGAAAACCTGGAAACAAACCAAATGTCCATTGCCAGAAAAACTGATTTAAAAATTGTGGTATCCTACACAAAGGAATAGTACAAAATAGTGACATGAATGAAATATAATTTAAAACAAGATTAATGAATCAGAAGACACTGAGTGAAAAATAAGTCATCACTGATAAGATAAAGCATGAGATCATTATTGTAAAGCACAAAATTAAAAAAAGCTGTACAACAAATATATTGTTTATGGTTACTCATATATGTGATATAACTACTGGTTTAAAAATAAAATAAAGTGATGTAAAATGTAAAATTCAAACTTAGGAGATCCAAGATGGCTGATTAGGGTATAGCTATACTAACTTGGGCTGCTCTGGGCTATGAAAAGAACAAAGGAAGGACTACATTTCCAGGGGTCTGACTGACAGAAATTTTTCATGCAGAAGTGAAAAAAAAAAAAAACCCAGTAAAGTAAAAAAGAATTCCAGCCAACTACAAGAATATGTGTATAAAAGACTAATGGACATTTGGAAACAATTCATGATCAAAAGAAGTCTGACAAAGAAATAGAAACAATAATTTTAAAATAAATCCTAGAGGTGAAAAATACAGTGATTGAAATGAAAATGCAACCGAAACTTCCACAAGGAGGCTCAGTCAAGCTGAAGAATCAATAAGCTAAAAAACAGAACACTGAAATTATCTACAGGAGCAAAACTAATATAGAAAAATCTATAAGAATTATGGGATACCATCAAGAGACCTTACACATTATAAGAATTCAAGAAGGAAAATAGAAAAAGGTTCAGAAACCATATTTAAAGAAAAATTGGTTTAAAACTTCCCCAAGGAGGTGACTATTATGGCACAGTGGGTTAAGCCATTGCTTGGGATGCCCACATCCCATATTGAAATGCCTGATTTGAGTGCTAGTGACTCTGCATTTCCAATCCAGCTTTCTGTTAATGCATCTGGAAGGTAGCAGATAACAGCCCAAATGCATGAGCTCCTGTCACTTATGTGGGAGACCCAGATTGAGTTCCTGGCTCCTGGCTTCAGTCTGGCCTAGTCACAGCTGTTACAGGCATCTGGGGAATGAACACACAGATGGGAGATGCCAATCTCTTGCTCTGTACCTCCCTCTCCATTTGTCATTTTTAAAAAATAATAACTTCTCTAAATTTGGGAAATATACCAACATTCAAAGACAAAAGGACAGAGGTCTCCTATCAAATTCAACTCAAAGAGGGTTTAATTAAGATAGATAATAATCAAACTATCAGAGTTCAACCAATGGTACTAGAACAAAAAAAATACTAAAATGGATAAAGTATTAACACACAATTATTCTTAGGTGTTTAAATTTTAACTGAAAAGTGATCCCTGTTAGGAATTTGGAAAACATTATACTGAGTGAAATAAGCCAATCACAAAGGGACAAATACCACTTGTTCTCCCTGATAGGTGACAACTAACTGAGCACCAAAAAGGAAACCTGTTAAAGTGAAATGAACACTATGAGAAACGGTGACTTGATCAGCCCTCACCCTGACTGTTGATGAGCAACTTAATATGTTATCCCTCTTAGTATTTTTTTTGTTTGTTCTACTTAATACTTTTGGTTGAATACTGTAATCAATACACAATTCTTCTTAAGTGCTGAAACTTAACTGAAAACTGATCGCTGTCTCCACCCATGCTTCCTCTGGAGGCCCCACAATGAGCCACGGGGCATGGACGGCTCTACTCTTGGCCCAACCTGATGGGAAGCAGCAGAACAGAGGCATGAGGGCTGCAAGCTCCCTGCTGTCTCTCTTCCCTCAGCCCTGGGCGATGTCTCCCATTGGGGAGATATCTTGGTCCCTGTCTCAGCCCATTCAAGCCATTATGAAAGAATTTCATAAGTGATCGCTGTTAAATATAAGAGTGGGAATAAGAGAGGGAAGAGATGTGCAATTCGGGACATGCTCAAGCTGACTTACCTCAAACGGTAGAGTTAGAAACATACCAGGGGATTCCAATTCAATCCCATCAAAGTGGCATGTACCAATGCCATCTCACTAGTCCCAGTGATCAATTTCTGTTCACAATTGATCATAATGATAGGACTAAAAACCAAATGGATCACATAAACAAGAATAGTGTCTGCAAATACTAGCTGATAGAATAAAAAAGGGAGAGAACGATCCAACATGGGAAGTGAGATACACAGCAGACTCATAGAATGGCAGATGTCCTAAACAGCACTCTGGCCTCAGAATCAGCCCTTAAGGCATGCAGATCCCACTGAAAAGCCCATGAGAGTATTTCAGGCATGGAAAGCCAAGACACTCTGGGGGAAAAAAAAAAAACCTAAATGAAATATCTCCGCAAGTGAGATCCCAGTGGAAAGAACAGGTCATCAAAGAAGGAGGTACCTTTCTCTGAAGGGAGGAGAAAACTTCCACTTTGACCATGGCCTTGTCTAAATATGATCAGAGTCGGTGAACTCAGGGGCCTTGGCAGCTCATGACAAGAGCCTAGGGTGATTACTGATGCCATAAACAAGAGTGTCAATTTGTTAAGTCAACAACAGGAGTCACTGTGCACTTACTCCTCATGTAGGATCTTTGTTCTTAGTGTGCTGTACATTGAGATTTAATGCTATAACTAGTACTCAAACAGTATTTTGCACTTTATGTTTCTGTGTGGGAGCAAACTGTTGAAATCTTTACTTAATGTATGCTAAACTGATCTTCTGTATATAAAGAGAATCGAAAATGAATCTTGATGTGAATGGAAGAGGAGAGGGATTGGGAAAGGGGAGGGTTGCAGGTGGGAGGGACGTTATGGGGGGTAAGCCATTGTAATCCATATGCTGTACTTTGGAAATATATATTCATTAAATAAAAGTTAAAAAAAAAGAAAATATAAATAAAAAAAACAAACTATCAAAATTCATAGACTAAGAAAAAATTCTGAGAGCAGCAACCAAGAAACATCTCATGCAGAGGGGTTTTGCTATGACAGTTAACTGCTCAGCAGAAATTCTGAGTATGAAGAGATACTGGTATTAGTGTATTTAAAGTATTAAAGAAAGAAACCACTGATTAAGAATACTTTACCCAGCAGAGCAGTCTTTACAAAATAGGGATAAATGGAAACTTTCCAAATCAATGCTAAGGGAGTTTATCAATACTAGGCCTGCCTTACAGTAATTGCTAAGAAGAGTTCTTTAAGCTAAAATAATAGGCCAGTAATTAATAATATAAAATGAATGAATGATAAAAATCAAAGGTATTAGTGGTAAGAGAGCCACAATGAGAATACTCTAGGACTGTAATTGTTGTGCGTAAAGAAATTTTATCCCTAATATGAGGATTAAAGGACAGAATTATTGCATGCAATCACAGTTATCAGCTTCAAATAAACTATAATGACATGGTCTATGTAAGCCTCATGGTAACCACAAAGTAAACATCTATAGTAGATGTGCTGAACAAAATAGAAAAGATTCAAAGCATACTCATAGTACTACAGAATAACTATCAAATCCTCAGTAAAACACCAACATAGAAAGAAACAAGGAATCTACAAACAACTAGAAAACAACAAAATGTCAACAGTAATAAGTCCTTTACTATTAATATTTACCTTGCATGTAACTATATTAAATTCTTTAATCAAAAGACACATAGTAACTGAATGGATAAAAACAAGACTCAACACCATGTTGCTTATAAGAAACTTACCTTACTTTTAAGGATGCAAAGACTGAACAAATAAAGAGATAGAAAAAGAATTCCAGACAAATGGAAACTGAGAGAGCACAGGAGTAGTAAACTTATATCATACAAAATAGATGTTGAGTCAAAAACTGTGAAAAGCAACCAAGAAGAACATCACATAATGATAGAGAGGTCAAATGACCAAGAGCAAGTAGTAGCAATAGTAAATACATATGTACACAACATTGGAGCACCTACATTTATACAGAAAATATTCAAGGATCTGAAAGAAGAGACATATTGCAATATACTAATACAGGGGACTTCACTATTCCACACTGAATAACAGAAGAATAATTCAAACAGAAAATTAAGGAAACGTTAGACATGAACAGCACTTTAGATCAAGCAGATCTAACAGAGATATTCAGAACACTCCATCCAACAACAGAATACATATTCTTGTAGTATATATTTAGAACAATTCTCCTGGGTAGATCATATATTCATATTAAATCACAAGAAAAGTTCCTAGAAAATTTAATGAGATTAAAATCCTATTAATTAACTTTTTTTTGATAGAAAAGGTAGAAACTCACAATAGGAAGAATTTTGCAAAAATTTATGGGATACCATAGTACCTGTTCTAAGAGGAAAGTCTATAGCAGTAAACATCTACATCAAGAAAGATCTCAAGCAGACAATCTAATGTTATGCCTCCAAGAAACAGAAAAAAGGAACAAGTTAAGCCTAATTGTGGTAGAAGGAAACAAATAATAAAGATCAGAGCAGAAGTAAATGAAATAGATACCAGAAAAATAATACAAAAGATCAATGCAAAGGAGAGCAGGTTTTTTGAAAGATAAACAAAATACACAAACCTATAGCTAGACTATTAAAGGAGAGAGAAGACTGAAATAAAATTAGCAATAAGAGAGGAGATGTTAAAAAATGGATACAATAGATATACAAAGAATAATTAGACAATTATATGCCATAAACTTGGATAACCTAGAAAAATGGATAAATTGCTGGACACACAAAACCGACCAAGATTGAATCTTAAAGAAATAGAAAATATAAATATGTCAGTAATGAATAAAGAGATCAAATCAATAATAAAAAGTTTTCCATGAAAAAGAACTTAAAATTTGATGGCTCCACAGGTGAATTCTACCAAACACTTAAAGAAGAATTACTACTAGGGCTGGTGTTGTGGCACAGCGGGTTCAGCCACTGTCTGTGATTCCAGTATCCTATATAGGCACTGGACCTGGCCCAGCAGTGGCCATTTAGACCATTCAGGTGAGTGAACCAGTGGATAGAAGATCTCTATGTAACTCTGCCTTTCAAATAAATAAGTAAATCTTAAAAAAAAAAAAAAAAACCCTCACAAACCCTCACAAAAAACTGAAGAGGAAGGAACATTTCTGAATTACTTTTATGAGACAGAATTATGTTGATAACAAAGCCAGAAATTGGCATTACAAGAAAACTACAGACTAATATTTTGATGAAAACAGAAAGATCCTCAAGAAATAAAATGATAGTTTGCCATGATCAAATGGAATATATCCCTAGGATGGAAGAATGGAACATTCACAAATCAAAAAATGTGATATGTTACATTAACAAAAAGAAGCACAGAAATGCCATGATTATCTTATTAGATGCAAAAAAGCATATGACTAAACTCAACATCTTTTCATAATAAAAACATTCAACAACTTAGTTATAGAAGAAATGTTCCTCAACACAACAAATGCCATTTATGAGAAATTCACAGCTATCCTCGTAACCAATGGTAATAAGTTGAAATCCTTTCCTCTAAGTTCTGAAACAAGACCAGGTTGTCCAGTTGCACTTCTATTCAACATAGTATTGGAAGTCCTTGCCAGAGCTAGTAAACAGGAGAAAGAAATGGGAGGCATCCAGATAAAAGAAAGAAGTAGCATTGTTACTGTTTGATGACAATATGATCTTATATATAAAAAAAATTCTAACTATTTCACGAAAAATCTATAGAATTAATAAAAAAATATAGTAAAGTGACAGAATAAAAAGTCAACACACAAAAAACAGTGGTGTCTCTTTACACTAAAAACAAGCATCTGAAAATGAATCAACAGAACAATCCCATTTTAAGTGCTTAAAATATAAAATATTTGGGCTGGCATTGTGGTATAACAAGTCAGCATCTGCAAGTCAGCATTCCATATGGGCAGTGGGATAGGCACTGGTTCCAGTCCCAGCTGCTCCACTTCCAATCCCACTCCATGAAAATGTAACTGGGGAATCAGTGGAAGATGGCCTAAGTGCTTGGGCTCCTGCACCCACATGGGAAACCTGGATGAAGTTCCTAGCTCCTACCTTTGGCCTGGACCAGCAAGGACAATTGCAGTCATTTGGGGAGTGAGCCAGTGGATGGATGGTCTCTCTGTCTCTCTCTCTTTCTCTGTCTCTTTCTCTCTCTCTCTTTTTTCCTCTCTCTCTGAAACTCTAACTTTCAAATAAACAAAATAGGTCTTTAAAAATAGGTAAAACACTCAGGAATAAACTTAACCAAGGACATGAATCTATAAAAATATTAAAATGTTCACACTATCCAAACTGATCTACAGATTCAATGTAATCCTTATAAAAATTCCAAAGTTGCCATTTTTCACAGAAATAGAAAAAAATACTAAAATTTGTATGGAACCAGACACAAACACACAGAGTCACAAAAAGCAACTGTGAGCAAAAAGAAGAAACCTGAAGGCATGACACAACCTAATTTCAAACTACAACACAAAGTGATAGTTGTTACTAAAACAGATGGTACTGACACAAAAAGACTCATCTACCAATGGAACAGGATATAGAACCCCCAAATGAACCCATGCCTGTACAGTCAATTAATTTTCAGCACAGGTGCCAAGTATACACATCGGGAAAATCAAAATCTCGTCAGTAAATGTTGCTGGGAAACTGGATATCCATATGCAAGAGAATGAAATTGGATCCTTCTCTCACTTCATTTGCAAAAATCAATTCAAAATGGATTAAAGACTTAAACGTAAGACCTGAAACTTTAAACTACTAGAAGAAAACATAGGGGAAAACTTACAGGAACTTGGTCTGGACAATGATTTTTTTGAACATGATCCCTAAAGCACAAGCAATAAAAGCAAAAAATAGGTAAGGAGGATTACATCAAATAAAAATCTTCTGCATAGCAAAGGAAACAATTAACAGTGATAGGTAACATATGGATTAGGAGAAAATATTGGTAAACCATACATTTGATAAAGCATTAATGTCCAAAAGAAATGCAAACAACTCTTATGGAAAGAAAAACAAATAACCTTATTATAAAAATGAACAAGTGATTTGAATAGATAGTTCTCTAAAGAAGACATACAAATGGCCAACAGATATATAAAAAAGTACTCAGTATCACTATTCATTAGGGAAATGCAAATTAAAACCACAGTGAGATTTCACCTCACACCCGGTGAGAGGTGGTGACAGATGAGGCTGGAAAGGGCAAGTTGTATCCAGACTGTGAAGGGCTCTTGTAGGCTCTGTCACAGTGTGTTTGTACCACATCCTAAATTGGTTGCGTCCAGATGACCACATTTACACTTTCAAAGGATCACTGACTTCACCGTGAAGTCTGGAAAGGAAGGGACAGTGCCTGCAGACAGGAAGCCAGTTTGGCAACTGTTGTGGTAGTCCAGATAAGCTCACCCAGGCCTGCCCAAGCAGAGGTGGAAATAGATAGAGACCTGCAGAGGCTGCTTTCTCTTCGATCTGTGGGACACAGCAAAGACAGACAGGATTCTTGAAGCCTCTTTCTCTAAGCTCTCCTTCCTCCTTTTAGTTTCTCTCTCCTTCTTCTTCTTCTTCTTCTTCTCTCTCTCTCTCTCTCTCTCTCTCTATATATATATATATATATATATATCCATCTGTCAGTTCCATGGGAGATTGGGTCCAAGAACCCTGCAGATACCAAAACTGGAGGTTGCTAATATAATACAGTGCAGTATTTCGATATAACCTATGCATATCCTTCCACGTCCTTCCAATCCCTCTAGGTTACTTGTAACACCTAACATAATTAAACTGTTTGTAGACTGTTGTTATTCTGTACTGTTTAAGGAATAATAACAAGAATAATACTGTGTAGACACTATTTTTAGTTGCTTTAATCTGTGAATGCAGAACTCACGAATACAAATGGCAGACCACAGAAATTTCTACTGAGGATGAAGATTTTAAAAATGAGAGGGGCCAGCACTGTGGCACAGTAGTTAATCCTCCACCTACAGTGCAGGCATCCCATATGGGCACCTGTTTGAGTCCCGGCTGCTCCTCTTCTGATCCAGCTCTCTGCTAGGGTCTGGGAAAGCAGTACAAGATGGCCCAAGTCCTTGGGCCCCTGCACCTGAGTGGGAGACCTGGAAGAAGCCCCTGGCTCCTGGCTTTGGATCGGCCCAGCTGCAGCCTTTGCAACCATTTGGGGAGTGAACCAGTGGATAGAAGACCTTTCTCTGTCTCTCCCCCTGACTGTCTGTAACTCTACATCTCAAATAAATAAATAAATAATTTTTTTAAAAAATGAGAGGGGAGGCAAGTGACCATCTTAGAGATGGTCTTAGAAAAGCATACTTATCAAAATAACACTATTTTCAAAAATTACAGATCACACAAGTTCCTATTTATTGGGACCACCTTATTTCGTTCTCTTCAATGTAAAAGGCTACACACTTTCTCACAACTCAACTTCTGTTTTCTCTTTAGGCTTCTACCCTCCCTGCTACATCCCTTTCCTAGGGGGACAATTAATTCTTCTCCAGAATGAGTTCATGTTACATTTACTTCACACCTCTGTACAACCCTAAGCAACATGCCAGAATAGAGAGCAATTAACCACACACTTGTTTTGCCAGCTAACTGCATGCAGAGAGTCTTAGTCTGGGATTTTCTTTACCTAGCTTAGTACCAGGCACCTTAGTATGTGCTCAGTTAATGTGCATTAGATGGATGAATCCCTTGTAAGGGACACAGATTATCAGAAAACAGGAGAGACGACAATTGGTTTAATTGGCAAGGTTTTGTTTAATGCTATAAGATGAGGTTTATGTTAGTATGTAGGGAGGGAAAGACATGGTGTTTGCAAATGTTTGATGTTATCTGCAATCCATATTATAATGCTAGGCCTTGGTACTGAGAACAGGAAGTGGTGGAGATTTGGGGAGATCTCCATCTCCTCCCTGCAGTGTCTTTGCCTTTTCCCTAAAGGCATAAATAGAAGTCTTGAGTACAGAGAACCAGGAACCCCGCTGGCCATGTGTGGAAAAGGCCCCTCCTATGTAATTTGATGTAAAAAAAGAAAAATCTCTTTTAGACAGGCACAGGGTTTTGGCTGAAGTTCAGCCACATACCTACTCTAAGCTGAATTTGGGTATAGCCCTAATAATTACAGTTACTCTTCAGAGAAAGAGCCCAAGAGGTTTACCTGGAGATTTTTTCCAGATGTATGCAGGTATGTGAGAAGCACAGTAATGAAGATGTAAACCGGATGAGGCCATTTTGTGCCCCCACAGTCTTCTCTCCACCGGCTCGAATGCTCAGAGATGTTCCCCAGCACTCATCAGGATGACGCAAGGCAGCCATCTAACAAACACCAGGTGCCTTACAAGCCGTAGTGTTAAAGAGAAGGGGGCCAGAATCCTGAGTCTGAATGCCTTTGGAGTTATCAATCTGTCATGAACTGTAATCAAACAGAAACAAACCTCTTTATTCCCTCTGTTCCTGGAACAGGCCCATCATATGCCCTGCAGGCATGCTCTGGGTGTGGCTAGAGCCCTCGGAATCTGTCCCCCTCCTTCACTCTCCCATTGCAGAGCCTGGCTTAGGGACATTGGACAGGGACAGAGCCTACCCCATCCTGGGCTCTCAGGCTTTCCAGATGAGGAAAGATTAGCTGTATGGCTATGCCAGAGACTAACTGAGGATTTGGGGCAAATGCATCTTTGTTTCACTACCATTCTTCCCTTTTTTCCACATAAATCCAGAATAAGGCTTACTTTTTTCCTGTAGTATTTAGAATTATTAGAAGTACTAAAGTTAGTGCTTAGGAGGGGAAAAAAGGTAACTGTCACCAAAGACTAAAAAGAGACCTTGTAGTTCTACCAAGTTCCCAGGTGTTCAAAGCTTAATTAGCCTTCTCTAAAATAAAGCAGTTATACTGTGGAGGGTATTTTGAAAGGACAAATCGTAATTGACCTGAAATAAATAGAAATGATATAAACACTCCCCTCCCCTGCACCCCAGGGTAAAGCCCACCAGCAGCTAAATACTACCCAGTCAATGTGAAGTAGAAATCACAGCCTCTAAGGTCACCCAAACTTGGATTTCAACTTGAGCTTGGCCATGGATCAGCTATGTAACTTGTCTTAACTCTTCAGTTTCAGCATCATCAGTCATGTGAAATGGGGATAAGACTACATAACTCATCTTAGAGGTGGTGGATCATGTGTCTGACTTATAGAGGTTATTTAATATACTCTATCAGAAAGGTGAGAAGAAATCCTATGGTGAGGTTGAAGGCTTTAGGAATACAGCTTGAGGCAACTGTACCATAACTCTTAATGACTGTTTCCTGGGATAATCTACATATTCTCATTCTCTTTGCTTTCTAGTTATTTCTACGCCTTTATTCTGCTAAGAACCTGTACTGCTAAGGACAGCATAGAACCAAGGACTTGATCATTATGCACTGACTTGCCCCTGTGCTTGATCCTGAAAAATCTGTCAGGATCCTGCCCAGCCTGGGTGTCATTTGGGTAAATACCACAGAGAGGGAAGATGAAAATCTTGAAATGAGAATGAGGACCACTGGCACTTATAACTGACAAGTTAGCATGGTTCTGTAGTCAACTTAAAAACTGGCAAAATCATGTGTGGGCTGAGAATCTGATTTGGCTCCCCATTTTCTGGTCTCTGTAGCCTTATTCTACGATGGTTCAATAAAAATCTGTTAACTTTCAGGATAGCCTTTCAGTTGTATTCAGGGGTAGGGCAAGTAATTGGTGCTGCCTGGTTTAGAATCTAATCTTCAGGTCTGTCCCTCTTAAGTTTAGCCCAGGTCAAGACTAGCCTCTGGGAGCAAGTGGATGGGAAGAGCTCTTGCCAGAATACTTTTTTTTAGGTCCTACAAGAAAATGAAGAAAGTTCACTCAGCTGTGTGGAGCATAATGATAACTTGTGAGAAGCCAATACAGTGTTTTGTGAGCTTAACTCAAAGGCAGTTTCTAGTGAAACCATTCTCTGTATGTCAGCTTCTCCTAGAAGTCATTTGAAATGCTAAGATCTGGTAGTTTTCTGATAGAAAGAATCAAGACATGGGTACTTGGCACTTTTGTAGAAAGAAAGAAACATGATGATGAGGACGAGATGTTAAGGATGAAGAAAGATACCTAGTCAAGGAAATAGAAGAGACAGGAAAGGGCATATGCAGATTTATGCACTGAGACTTGTCCTCTAATTCTTGGAATTACTGAACTGAACCCTGCTATGGAATGCACTTCAGTGCTGGAGAATCCTTGGTAAGCATTGTTGAGCAGACCAAGTTCAACACAGAAGTATAATAGGAAGTAAAGTGGTGCAAATTGATGAGGACAGGCTAGTCCTCTGCAAGGAGATCAATGGGTGGTTAAGGACATGAACAGTTGAAAGGCATGAAGCTTTGGGAAAATTGACCCATTTCCATGGGATAGGGAGGGGAAGTGGGGGACCAGTGAGGACAAACAAGATGTTTGGGGGTCAGAAACAAATGCTCTTGAAATTAATTCATATAGAAGTTTTCTTACTAAAAGTCCAAGGCAGTTGTTCTCAAATGTGAACAAGATCAGGATCACACATGGAGGGCTTGCTAAGGCCCTACCCACAGAATTTCTGATTAAATAAGTCTGCGATAAGGCCTGAAAACTCACCTTACCAGCAAGTTCCCAGGTGACAGTGATGCTTCAGGGTGAGGACAAGGAGAAGGGTCCACCACATGGAAATACTGGTCTGCAAATTTTAGGATCCAGGAACATAAAGAACTGGTTGAAAAACAAAAGTCCTCATCACTCCATTTCTGTTCCTCAAAATAAACAAAACATAAAAAAATTGAACATTTCAACAACAAATAATACTATAGTGAAACTCATTTGTAGAGATGATGTTCAAAGTTGAAAACTTACCTTGAGCAGGGAGGCACTTTACAACCTAATTCCCTAGAGACCAATCCTCAAAAATTGTGTCAGTTTCCTGGGAAATCGTAATAAAAGGTTAGGCACCAGCACTGCACCATTTCTGCATTTTTATTCATAGAGTTATCACGAAGGAACTCCCTAGTGTATATACTTTAAGCACAAAAACATGCACAAGCTGTTGAAGATTTTGCTGAGGTGAGGTGAAGATTGAGTGATTCTACAAATGTTTCCCTTTCTTCCAATCTTTCCAATCCCTAGAGGTCTTTCTTGGGATCTGGGGGATGGAGAGTTGAACTTAACCCTACAGTCAAAGAGCCCAAACTTCCAAAGAATACATCAGACAAAAGGCTCTCTACACAAACCACCAACATGTAAGCTGGGGCAGGGGGTCCAGCATTCTACTGAACACACCAGTAGACAATCCATGTACCTGTGCCAAAAATAAGATGAGTCTTTAGGAATCAATCAGAGAAGACATTTTTATAAAGAAATTTTATTTTATATTTCCTGTATACAACAAACATAGGAAAAAGAGATCTTAATGAAAGTTTCATATCATTTTTCAAAAGTTTTGAACTATCTAGAGAAAAATTATTATAAAGCTATTTAAGTCAAAAATAATATTTGACCTTCAAAACAAATAGTTATCTCTTTCATTGCTTTTTATATTTAAAGACATTTTAAACACAATTAACATGAAGAGATTCTCAAATTGCTAGGGCATTTGTATTAAGAATTCAAATGCATCTAAGAAGTAAAAGGTTTAAACCTCAAAGAAATGTTCTCCATTACAATAGACCCAGCTGCTTGCTTCATAGTTGTTCTGCATGGCTGTGTGGTCACACTCTCTGAGCTAGCAGAATTCTGCATCTTCTAACAGTACAGTAGGAGCTGGAGTGCAGAGAGAGTCCTGAGCATTTCCTATGTTAAATGGCGTAACTCCCACAGATCACATACACCTTGCCATATTGACTCAGTTCATTGCACTCCATATCCTGCAAAAATAAATCTAGTGCTCGACAGCTGACATTATTGCTCACTGACATTTTGTAATATATTTCTTTAACATAAGACAGAAATATACTGAAATTTGATACCACTTAAACCCAAAAGCAATCTGGAATCAAACCACATGCATACACCCCACTTTTTTTTTTCCAATGGATGCTTCACTTTCTTAAGGCTGATGCTGAAAACCATGATAGAAGAGAAATTGGCTTTCCTCAAAACAAAGAGTGAAGATTAGCAAAGGAGTTTTTGTTTGTGAGGATGGTTTATTTTAAGGAAATGTTAAGTCCTAATAAAAATGAAAGAACCATGACAATTTAGAATCTCTGTGGAGAGAGAAGAAGCCCTTCATTAATCTTCTTTGTCTACCCCAAACCTGTGGTGTGGATCCAGTGGACCCCAGGGAAGGCCCCAAAATGTGGCAGGAGTGGCTGAGAAGTGCTGTGTGTGCCTCTGATAGATGGGCCATAGGCTGTGACAGTGCCCTTCCACATGGGATCCTTGTGTCCCTGGAAAATACGAGGACTCCCTTCATGAGGTTGGAAAGGCGTGATGGCCTGTTTGGTCTTAAACTCCATACCTTACTTCTCAAGGGAAGGGAAACCTGTAAATTCCAGAATGATCCCAGGGCCTGGGGTGAGACATCTCAGGGCCCAGGGAGCCTCTGAGCTTGCAGATAACAGCTGGACTCCTCAGGCATTGCAAAGGTGTAGCATCTAGGACAATGAATGGTCATCAGAACGTCAGGGCCTCTCTTGGGTGTTTGCACAGCAGTGGAAGGACATGGACTCGACCACTCTAACACTGGATTTTAATTGGTCATTTGGTCATTGCTCCTTTTAAAATTGCCAACTGTCCCTCTTTCTTATGTCTGTCTTGATGCTTACAAGGAAAGATGTCACTCTTCATAAGCTGTCAAAGGTTTACAAAAATAATCACTTTTTAAAAGCTAGATTTCAGGGGTTAGCATTCAAAGTTAAAAATGCAGTATCCATCAGTCATATACCACACCTTCACACATGGCCCCAGCCATACTGACTTATCTCACCATTGCTTTTACCTGTGAAAACCTCATGTACACAATGACATCCATCTCAGCAAACTGAATGCTACAAAGCAAACCAACAGAGCTTCTCAAAGTAAAACCAGCCATACTGCTACAAAGAAAATTTTCTGGCTCTTGGCCCAACTGTTTCCATACCAATCAGCTAAGTCAACCTCCCCTCTGCTTCTTTCCATTTCAAATGCCTGGGCTTTGGCCTTTGAGGCAATTAGAACCAGATCAGTTTAATCTTACAACATTGATTGTAATTGTATAGCAATATAGTAATTTTGCCCTGAGAGTGTCAATACATTTTACAAATATTATGAGTCTTAGTCTATATACAAAGAAAGGTAGGCACAGAGAGGTTAAATGGCTTGTCCTTTGTCACACAACTGATGAGTATCAAGTATGGAACTTGGGCTCCTGTCTATTTCTATTTTAATTCCCAGCCTCTCTGTAGAGGCCACCAGGAGCTCTGTGCCCACTGTCCCTTGCTATGGGTTCTGTGAGTTATTGTACACTGTCAGCTTTTCTACCCAGCACTGGAGTTTTTAGTACTCGAGGCTTCATCTTTGGTTTCCTCTGTGCTCTCTCATTTCTGCTGCCTTGATGAAGTGTGTTGTCCCCAATATTTTATTTTACACAGTGGAATTTACCCAAATGCCCTTCCAGCTGCAGCTGATATTAGGTGTGGAGAGAAGGACTTATAAAAGGCAATGGGCAGGTGTTCTTCTTTGTGAACTTTGGACAAAATGGGGCTCAACATTTTACAGTTGTCTTACATTCCAATGTTTTCAATGGAAAATAAAATAAAATAAAAGCCTCACCGTGAGGTAATGTTTACTTCTCTGCCACAACACTCAGTGCGCCCCCTCAGATCTGGCAACAATTTAACATAAGGAAAAACTTTAGACCTTCACACCCTTTTAGTGAGAAAAAACGACCTTAGCTCAAACTTTCCACAAAGCTGAGGAGTCTCATAAGGCATCACTCCATCCTTATCTTGGGTAGATCTGTGCAATGCCTCAAGGCCATGTGTGGAGCAGCTCTCCCTGCCCCACCCGAGTCCTTGTCTCTACCTTACATAGGAGAGATCGCTGTTCTCAGGACCAACGGACCCTCTGCCTCTGAATCAAGGGAAACAAACCTCAGACGAAGCCACGTGCTCAAAGAAAATAATGTGAAAGGCTGCCTACATGGCTTGTGAAGAGGTTTCACAAAGCTATCTCTGTTGGCTAAAGCTATAAATAGTTCCCAATCTAGTCAAAATACATAGATGGGCAAGGCTTCTATTCAAGCAAGAGAAGAAAAAATATCAACAACACAAAACCGCCCTTAGAGTTTTTGGAAAAAATATATCTATGAAGAGAAACCATTTGATTTTTTTAGTAAGCGGTGCATGAAGTACACGTTGTTTCCATCCCTCTCCAGAACGCTACAGCTCCGCTTTGTCCGCCTGTGCTGGGCTGCTGAGCCCACTGCCTCCCTCGGTGGTGCTGCTGCTACCTGCAGGCGCGAACGACAAGGAAGCCGAATTTATGCAGTATCTTTTGCCGGTTGGACGAGGTCCGTCATCGAATATGTGCCCGAGGTGAGCACCGCACTGAAAGAGAAGAGCAGAGTGTAAGGGGAAGCGTGTACACGGCAGGCTTTCAGAGGCGCTCACTCCAAACCTTTCAAATGGATGAGCGGCCCGTGGAGCCCTGATGAGAACCATCCTGGGTGATTTCTGATCCGCCTGTCAATAGCTGCAAAGATGGTTTTTGGCAGGCTTTGCACCACATGCTGAGAATAAAAAAAAAACACTGGAATTGTGCATATCAGAAATCATTTAGGAGCCACTGTATTTTTTGATCTGTGAAGTCTCTCAACCAGCTGAAAAATGACTGCAGTAATTTTATGAATTGGGTTGACCCTTGATCTCCCCTTGTAAGCAACGTGGCAGAATAAAATCCCTGCCCCCTGGCATGACTTCTGGCTTTGGATGGGTGGGTTTCAGATATGCAGAAGGCCACTATAAAAGAGACTTTAACTGGCCATGACGGAGGTGATGTTTGCTTTCATGGGCAGTAAAACTTAACATCAGGCAAGCATTGGATGTTCTTGGAACCCAGTAAAGCAATAGCAAGGCTCTGCAGATTTATGTCATGGTCACCAAGGCTGCAAGGGTAGCAAACGGAGCGGTCTCTCGCCCACAGAATCGTTGCTTCCTGGTTTCCGATAGGTTGAGTGCCCAGCTGGCTTCATTGTGCAAAACAGCTATAAAGTGTGAAAAAGCCGTTCAGCCAAAATCACAGTTACCAGCTATCCAGAAATCCAGGGAAGAAGAGGCAGGATGAGACATGGCTGATTAGGATGGTGTTTAAAAAGACATCCAAGCCAGAGAAAAATTTCTCCAAAAAGACTGCTCACTGAATGCAGCCTTTCATGAACTGCTTCGATGCTGGGCATAGCTCCTGGAGCTGATGGACTACAAACATGTATCCCCCACCCTTCCTCAGCAGGGACAGGCGTAAAGGGGATGGAGATATTGGTGAACTACATTCAAACAGGCTGTGGAAACACATCGCTCATGATGGAACACAGAAACTAAAGCCCAAGGTAACTGACTTGCATTCACTCATTTTACAGATATTTTGGAGGGCCTACTACATGCCAGACACTGTCCTGGACTCTAGAGATACATCCAACAATCCCTGGCTGCACAGAGCTTACATTCTAGTGGCAGAAACAGATCATACACAAGTGAGTAAGTGAGCTGTAAAACATGGTAGGCAGAAATCAATGCTAAGGAGAGGGAAAAAAAGGAACGTGTATATATATATATATATATATGCAGAAGGGTCAGGGTTTGGTGCTTTTTAGACAGGAAGGTTTAGACATTCTCCATGCATGACTTTGGAATAAAAACCTACAGAAAGGAAATAGGTATCTAACGGAGAGCATTTTAAGGAGTAGAAAGAATCAAGATTTAGGTAAATACATGACAGAAAAGGCATGGAGAGAGCTTCATAATCCTTTTCACTGTACTGTTAGAGCATACAGAACACTTATAAATTACAGGAGAAAAAAGTAGACAAGTTAAGGCACCAAATGGAGATGACAAAAGAGAAATGAGGAAGGGTGCTTGTTACAATGGCAAGAACTAGAATCTCAGTTTCCCCATTGAAAGTGCTAAGCTCAATTCTCGAGAGTTCCCTAGTGATTAATGAATAGCACAAATAGCAACTTTGACTAGATGGCACTTCCCTGTTAAAAGTCCACTCTTATTGTGCTGCCAACACACTGTGTCAGCTTATTAAAGAACTGAAAACAAACCCTGAACTGATTTGATCTATTGCCTGGAAAATATGAAACAGGCCTAAAAAAACAAATCTTGCATTATTTTTCCCACATTCTACATAGGTTTAGGTAATATCAAGGCTGACAGCTCAGATTGCTTTTCCTTTCTATAAACAATTGAGGCCAAATTTTCAAGCATCACAGCTAAGATGCACCAGTAAAAATACATACGCTTACCCAATGGACACAGGAAAACACTCATTTCTGCTTGCCAAACAGCCAGGGTGCTGGCCAGCAGGAACAAGAGCTTTTGGTAACCAGGATATGGGCATGATTGTTAACCTCACAGGCAGCTCCTGCACTTTGATGGCTTGGCAGCTAAGAAGTGAACCTTTCACATAAAAGCCTTAGGTAAGGGGGGGGGGGTGGGAGTGTGTGTGTGTGTGTGTGTGTGTGTGTGTATTTTATGAGAGAATACAGCTATCTGGCAAAATAATTATTACTTTTATTAAACATCTCTTGTGCATATCTAGAAAGCAGTTCTATTTAACCCCAAAACCAAAGTATAGTAAAGATACACTTGAAGCCATTTAGCGGTAAGTTACATGGATTTCTTATCCCAAGGCATATTCTAAAAATACAAATAACAGTAACTAAATCTTTTGAATTAAATTGATTTCCAATTTATAGGCTTTTTTTGGCTAAGCTGGAACAAGTCTTCTGTTTAACCAGAAGGAAAAACACCTAAGGATTATAAATGTGCCCCTAATCCAGGAAAAAGACAATGGGAGATGAGGAGGGTAAATTACAGTTAGGAAAAAGAAACAAAAATCACTTACAAACAAATTTATGGATTGGGAATGAATGAGGCAAATTCTCAGAAAAAGTGTGAGTTCCAAAAAAAAAAAAAAATGATAGTGATAGCTTCACTACACGTTTGCTACAGGGTGTACTGGAAGATTCTCACCAGGCTTAGATTACCCAGGGAGGAGCAACATTAAAAACATAGAAAGATGATTATGTATATTTTTTTGACAGGTAGTATATTTGTGCCGATCACAGAAATGCTCACCCCACTGCCTGTAAAGTTTGAGGCCATTTGTCTGAGACAAGATGAACCACCTAGTGCCATTTGTGCTTCTTCGCAGGTATACCTCGTCTCCCATAAAAAACTATTACCCAGTTTCTATCCAAAGTGCATAAGCCCTGAAGGTTCCTCCCTGAGGGGCACGCACATGGAGCCCATTCTTTCCAGCCTTCTAGCCCTGGCCACAGGCTGCAATGATGAATGGAAGTTGTCAGTGATGCATTGTTTCTTTAGCTGCCTGTGAGCTCTGCCTCCCTGGCTCCAGCCAACTGGCAATATGTTGGGATCTCTCAGCACACCTGGTTGTAACTGAAACAAACTGGTTACCCGATAAAGAAATCTGTGAAACCTGCTGTTAATGATTTATTTCAGGACAGAATCTTTGGTGTGCATTTTCAAAGTTGTTTTTAATGGCTAGGTATTTTATTGTATTTTACAGGTAAATATGAACTATACCTAATACTCTAGTCCTCAGGCTAAACAAGTGTGAGAGAATAGTTCCAAAGGAAGAAAAATATTAATTTCCACAGGAATCCTTTATTAACTAAGCCTCCCAGTTAGAAAAGTTGTCAACTAAAGAACAGGCTGAGAACCTAGGGAAATGACTCCTCTGAAAAAGTGAATGAGCTTCAAACTTAACATAATTCCTTAAAATCTGACTGTGATTCTCAATTGTGTACATGAGAAATGCAGTGTATTCAACACTGTTCCATATTTCTGCACTGAAGTATTTCCCACTGTCCTGGAGGGTTTTCTCCTAGCTAGCCCTAGGATTTTTGGGCTTTATTATTGTCATTTTCTCTTAAGTGTTTGATGTACAGCATGAAGCACTTTCAAAGCAAGGCTTTTACACTTGGGCACATGGGGCAGGATGAGAAAGAGAAAACACTTTTAAGAAGAAAAGCAATTTACTTTGCCAGTAGTACTCTGTTTTCTCCCACTGTTATTGAAGACACTTGTGTATAAGTAAGGGCTTTTTTCCTCTGTACTTCTGATATTAATCTTTTGCCAAGGAAATGACTGTGAAGTCACCAGTTTAGTATTAGGATTTTACTGAAAGATCAAGAAAAAGAGAGATGGGCTGTGAGTCTGAGAGCCCCCTGTAACACATGGGTATCTTTAATCATCAGTAATATATGAGTTGTCATCTGCAGAAGATTAATAAGGTTCAAGGATGTACCAAAAACTGCTAAACTTCGGAAAAATTCTTTGTATTGATGCATATTTACTTTTCTGTTGATTTGGTTAAGAACCTCAAGCAAAGTTAAGGAACTCTACCATAGAGTCCATCCATAGTAACAGCAGCCATAAATAGACTCCAACTTGGGGAAACTCAGGTATCTGATGGTTTCCCTGAAGATTATTACAGAAAGTTAAGTGATTTATTCATCTCCCATTTGCTCCAGATGTAAAATTTTATCTGAAGAAGGAAGAATGTTCCAAATGTTTTCAGGACAAACTTACTACACTGAACTACAACTTAAACCATACAAATATGAACTCTTTGCACTGAATTTAAACCCCTGAAAAAGCATTGCTCAACAGGCTGGGGTTGGAAGATTGAGAATCTGTCAAACAATTACTCAGAGCAGCCAGTAAACTGAAATAGCAGCCATGTATTTAACAGTAGCCAAAAATACAAATTAAATAAAACTAAGTAAAATTCTTCATTAACTGAAAATTGTTAGGAATTGGTTGCAGCTGAGGGAGGATGTGTGTTCCTACCAGAACTGGCAAACTTGAGAAACTCTTTGGAAGCTATAATCTGAATGCAATTCCTAAATTCATAGGTAGAACAGCAAAAGAAAACAACTACTATTGTGGGGAAAAAATGCATGCACAGAATAATCTATTTCTTCCATATGCAATAAGAATGGAGGCAACAGATACTCTATTCTCCTTGCTTGTTTTCTGTGTTGTCAACTCAAGGATCAGGCAGTGAACTAGGCTTCTTATATGACAATTTTTTAAGTAGGACCTGATTACAAAACTCAGAAAAGTGATGACAGGACTGAACCAGTCTTCACTCTTCTCAATAAAACTTTACTAGAAACATTACTACCTGAGAAGTCACTGGGCACATGAAAAAGCTATAACGCACCGTGAAAAGGTGAGCGGCCACTGGCTCCCAGCATGTCTACAAGTCCTACCCAAATAGGAATCCCAGTTCAATGTATGAATAGTGTGATCTGCACCACAATTAAAAAACAAAAAGAAACCTATTACCCAAACAAGAATTAGGGATCCACAGACCAGTGAAATGTCACTATATTCCCAGGCAAACAGATTGGGTCCTCTGTTTTGTTCACAGAAGCTCAGCACATTCGCAGAAGCTGGTAAGAAGAGGATCATCTTCATACTTAGATATTCCATCATTACCAAAAGGAAAGAAGCAGTTCATATAGTATATTCAACCAAGAGTGTATATGAGATACTAAAAGCTTCTAAGAGTGTCTTCATAACACAAACCACATTGATGCAATATAGTCCAGAGAAAAGAGAAGACATGAACTTAAAATATAAGAATTTTAAAAGGCAGTAAAGCAAATGATAGAAGTTTCACACACATCTCACTATCAAAACAATAACACTAAAAAAAAAAGAAAAAAGAAAGAAAAGAAAAAGAAAACCAAATGGGAGAAATTGTTAGGAATGACTACATAAACTGAAAAAATATTAAGTAAAAGAAGATAAGCTGATAATGAAGAACAGTGCTAAGAATGAGAAACTATGAAATAAAACACAAGTGTTTTCTCTGGTATGGGAACCATTAAATTGGCTATTTTTTGAAGTCAAGGTAAAAAAGATGCATGAGAAAAAGGAAAAGAAAAAAAGCAATTAAAATATTTTTAAATAGAAAATAAATGTATGTGAAACACAAAAATTCAAGACAATGAGAGTGAAAGAGTTCCCTGCACATTAGAATTTGGTGCACTGTTATTGTGAGTGGCAGATATCCCTTGCTCTGACCACAGGAGGAAGAGTCCAGTAAACCTTATCAGTCTTTACTGCTAGAACCTGGCTGTCTCCAACACAGAACTCACTTCATAAAGCACATATTTTCACACACACCCTAATGGAACAAAACTCCTTTTCCTTCTTCTGTTAAAATTTAAAACTTATCTTTGAGAAAGGGTCTGATAGTTTCTGAATATGAGTTGTGAAGGTGGCAGAAAAGAAGTCCAAAATTCAAATGAGATCAGAGTGAGTTCTTCACACAACTTCTAGAGAAAGACTCTGAGGACAAGAGTAATTCACCCTAGAACAGCAAGAGTTAGTCATCCTGGCCTTTAACCAAAGATCCAAGAGCTATGCCTGGTTTAACTCAACATCATATTATGACTGCTGCCTAGTGGTGACATCATTTGTAGGGTTCATTTCTCTTTGGTAACTGTAGGGTACCTTCAAACTGCTCTGTTCTTGACTACCAGTGATGTGATCTCTGCAGCTGGCCCAGAGCAAGGAGTACATTTATTCCAATTGTGAATTATAACAATTAGTCACAAGGAAATCAAAGAGGAGGACCTTAAAGAAAATTAATATTTCACTCTTTTGCACTTTCTTAATTTAGTTGTCATAAGACTCAATGTCTGAAAATCAGTTCTGAGGGTCAGCATTGTGACACAGAGGATTAAGCTGCTTCCTTTGACATCAGCATCCCATGTGAGACACAGTTCCAGTCCCATATGCTCCACTTCCCATCCAGCTCCCTAATAATGCACCTAGGAAAGCAGTGGAGGATGGCCCCAAATATTTGGGCCCCTGCCACTCACATGTCATACCCGGATGTTCCAGGCTCCTGGCTTCAGCCTGGCCCAGCTTCAGCCATTGTGGCCATTTGGGGAGTAGACCAACAGTTGGAAGATCTTCTCCCCTGCCCTCAACACCCAGCATGAATGAAATGAAAATGAAATGAAATGCAAAGCAAAGTAGCAAATGAAAAGCAAAGTAGCAGTTACATAACAGCCTTTTCTATTAGCCTTAAAGGAGGTATATTAAGTATCTTGTACCTAAATGACAATTAACTGTGTACCACCCCATCTATCATTACCACTTGCCAATTTTTTTTTTTTTGTTTTAGAGTAGATAATCTCAATTTCTTTCTGTGATAGTTATAAAATCACCAATTAAATTCAATTGAATTCAGAACTGGATTGAATTAAACTAGTCACTAGGAGATCATGGGATTTAAAAAAAGTTTTATATGATCCTTTCCAGTCTATCCGTCTATCTTCTTAGGTCTGCCGTCTTATTGTGTCCCATAAATAGCTTTGGAGCCAGAAAGCCTAAATGCAAGTTTCAGCTCTGTCACTTAAAACTTACCCTTCTATGTACTTTAGTTTCCTCAGCTGTAAAATAAGGGAGAATAACAGTACCCACCTCATAGAGTCATTGTGAGCACTCACTAGGGAGTTTTTAAAACTGCCACTGCTCAGACTACCCCCAGTCCAATTAAATGATAATCTCTGGGGTGAGAGCTAGGACCAGGAAGTCTCACTATCATGTGCAGACTCCTATCTGAGAACTAGAGTGAGCTGAAAATGTGATTTAGATAAAATACAAAGCCTGCTTTTCAAGGGAGTGAGTTGTCCTAATACATGAAAGATAATTAACTTGCCAGCCTTTTCTGTTTCTCCAAAGAAATGAAGACAGAAATTCATCAGATGATTAGTTCAAACCAATATTCCTCCCTACTTGGTAGTAAATATTCCACCTACTCCCTGAATATCTTGTCCCTGATGAAGGGGGTTAAGGAAACATGGGTAAAGGGCAAGTAGAGGAATCCTGAGGAAGGCTGTGTGTGGCAACCACTTCACTATCAGAGCTGCCTGGCTGTGCCCCTTGACTTCTGAGGGGTGCAATGGAAATCTCCTCAACAAAATACCCTGTTGTATCAGTGCATTTCAATGCCACCACCCTCAAACTTTACATGTCTCTTATTTAAAGCAGGTTCGAAGAACAGGATGAGCTGCTATAGAACATGAAACTGCGTCAAAGGCTTCTAACTGTGTCTGGTTTTAAGCACAAAATACTAACAAGTTCATCTCTTGAAGGATTAACTATTTTTGTGCCCTCCTCGCTGAGAGCCTGCATTAATTTGGTTACCATCCAATGGACAGAACTAACCAGAACATCCTTAGAAATGAAGATAAGTCTACATACTTGAAGAAGCTGAGAAGGAGTGCCCTTATCTCACAGGTGTACTCTTCCCTCAAATAGCCAGAGCTGAACTTCTGCTTGCTACAGCTTCTCTCTCAGCCTTGTTCCTCACACGAGTCCAGAAAAGTCACTTCAGAGTCCCCACTGCCTGTGACTGGATCACTGCCACTAGAAACATTGTGACTGAACAGGGGGTGAACAGAACTACAGGGAGGGGAGATTATCAAAACATCAGCTTATGTACGGGCACCTAATGAAATCTTCATACACCCCAAGAATAGCCTACTCCCCCCCATATTGAGTCCGCTGAAGATGACTTTTTTTCCTACCAGTGGTTCTGTTTAATAGTGTCAAAGCCACGATTCACATTTCATTAGACTTACTAATCACCTAAGGCTGAGATATTATTTGAATTTTTCTAAGACTTCACTTTGTGTGTTTATCCCACTTGGCCCAGTTACCATATTTTCGTACAATTAGGCGTCCAGAAAGTGTTTGCAATGCAGAGAGACTGGCACACATGGTTTTCAGGTGGGGTTAACTCACCTGAGAGCAGCTGGTTTCCACCCTGTGCATCCCATAGGAGAAGTCGTCTGTGAACGTGATGACCTCAGAACTGATCACATCATGGAACGAAGGCCAACCTGGATGAAAGCAGGAACAACAACCAGAAGAGAGAGGAGAGATGGTCTTCGGTTAGAATAAGACTTTTTAAAAAATGCTAATCAAATGGTGGAAACCCTTCTCTGTGACTCACGCTTAACTTTTTAAACCTGAAAAAAAAAAAAAGTGGGGGGGCATCAAAAGTTGAAGGATAGCACAGTTTACAGGAGCACAGTTATCTGTTAGGAGTAACACTTTCCTCACATTCAGATTATAGCTGCACTGGGGGTTTGTGGCTCATAAAACATTCTCAGATTCTCCAGTGGTTTTCTAGAGCATTCCCCAAAGTAGAAAGCTCTCTCACCTCCTTTCTCTCATTACATAGTCAGTGGGCCTGGCCTTGAAGCACTATGAATCTTCCATTATGATGTTTTCAAGTTACAATCAATTTTTTCTGTCAAATTTCAAAACTATTCCATGCTTCTTTAGAAGGAAAGCTCTTTTATTACTTAGTTTGGGTGATTAGAATATTAAAAAGATTAATATCCTGTTGTTTCCAGCTTAATCTAATTTCTTGGGATAAAGCATCTAAAAAAATCTAGCTTCTATTTTACAGGCAAGAATCTTGCTCCCTTCCTGGGAGACCCACAGAGCACATTACTCTGGCCTCTCTAGGTAGCACCTTCTCTCAAAGAGCATCTTGTTCCAATTTTCATTTATTCTAATGATTTTTTAAAAATATATGCACATTTTAAAAAACTCAATGGTAAATAGGCCATAAGATGGCACAAACATTTTGAGTGTACAGTCACGCTTTGTGTTCAGTACTTATGAGAATGTTTTTGAGTTCCCCAAAAATATATCTGGAGTTACTGAACTGAAGCTTGAATCCCCCAAATGATGAAAGAGGTGCTAGATTGCTGAATTGCTGGTGCAACTCTTTTTTTTTTTCTTCCAGAAGCCAAAGTTACTCCTAAAGAAAAGAGGAAGCCTTTTAGAAAGACAGTGCTTTGTGTGAATACACCCATTGAAAGAAAACAGAATGAAAGCTTCAACAATATGATTTCCAGTTTCAAACAAAACAAATTAGCTCAAGCCACGTTTTTATAAACTCCCCCAAGTTCTCCCATCCCTCACTACACAACAGCATAAATTTCATAGTCAGTGCCAGATTTAACAACAGGAGTTAAAACAGTTTCCAATTCCTTGATTGCAGCTCAAGATCGCTACAAATCACCAGGAAAGCTGTAACCTTTGGACTATACCATTTCACAAAAATTAATTATGTTGAGACTAATAGCATCTTAAGAAAACCCATTTCTTCCTATTTTCTAAATTCTGAAGAGAACTTAAATATACTCTAGACTGTATTATTTATAATGATGACTTGATATATTTAGGTTGTTTGTTCAGAGACAGAGTACCATAGTGAAGACAGTGAAGACAGGTTTAATGCTGATATTTAAGGACATTGAAAAATAAAGTCATTAATCTATGAGAAAAAAATAAAACATTCTGTATTTTATTTTTAAATCTTCCGTTGCATAATTTGATTGTTTAAGACAACTAATGTTATGGGGCGACATATTTGGCTCAGCAGTAAAGAGGTGACATATACACATTTTCCTATTTCTAGAATTCAAAATATGTAGAGAGAAATATATACATGTGTGTATCTATTCATGTTTTCTTCTGTGCTACCTCTGTACTATTTATATATATGTATATATTTGTCTTGTCTATTTATTACACTCGATTTGTGACATTTATTTTCATGCTTCCCTTATGACTAGAAGTTGACTATCTTGAAAGTAAGGAACTCACTAGCCCATGTATTCTCACTGCCTATCATGGTCTTCAGCACAAAGATACAGCTCAAATGTTAATTAAGTTGACTTCCAGTTAGCCTTAAATAAGTAATGAGAATGAATAATTATATTACAGAGTCCCACAGGAAATAAGACTCCTGTTTTACAGACTAACAAATATCTATGCTCATTTCTCACTGCTGTATTCAACTTGGCCCAATCACTGTAACTAAGTCTCTCAATGGAGATGGAGAAACAGCCTTACCACGTATTTACCATGGTAGAAATATGAAGATCAGCTAAATCACTCATTTCACAGTTATTTGTGAGGGAGGGGCAGGGGTAAAGGGTGTGGGAATAGGCCAAAGGATAAGTTACTTGCTAAGGTTACACAGGCAGTATGAAGCAGAACCAAAACTAGAACCTGGATGTTGACTTTGGTCTAGGGCTCTTTTCTTATGTTCCACTTTCTTCCTCAATAAAAGACTCAGAAGTCTTTTGAACACTCTGGCAGGAAGGAAGTTGCAGGTTTCAAGAAATATCTTTATTGTCCTGCCTGGATTAGCTGATTGTTGTACTGTTGCACTTAAGGATCTCTGGGTGAAAGCAAATAAGCCAAATAATGAGTATATCCTAAATAATATGGATTCTCTCACTTTCTAATGGCCAAGCTGTTCAAAGGGAAAGTATAGGAATTATGATATAAATGATATAATTTAGTTTGAGATATAATTGATTACTTATTTACCCAAAACAACAATTAATTATTTATCCAAAAACAACTACAAAGATGTAGAAACTCACCCTGATGCAGTAACATTCAGAAAACTATATCTGGAGTTTAATTCTAATTCTTTCCAATTAATTGTGAATCACCACCTACTAAAGATTTGGGGCAAGGGAATTACTTTCAAATAAACTGCTAACCCATATAACTGTACATTTTGTCTACCTGAAATAAAATTTACAGAATTTTCAGAAAAAAAATGTATTAAAAAATAGAACTGGGCCAGCTAGGGTGAAATGAAGTGGAGGTTCTTAAAAGATTTCAATGTTTCTGGGAAATTGTTGACATTGAATAGTTTCTTTGTTGTTTATGGTGGCATTGCTGAAACAATGGAAGAAGCACTAAAAAAAAAAGTCAGTAAAGATATATTTCAGGACTCCCCAGTCTTTTTGCATTATAGGAGAAATGCAGTTTTCAAAACAGAGTATCAGCATGTCACCCAAATCTTAATTAGTGGAGACTGATGACAGAAACCATGTTGAAAATTAGAACCCCATGTGATGGAACACATCTCAAAAGAGAACCATGGCTAACTTTACCAACAAGATTAACAAAGGAAAACGCTGAGTTGCTTTGCTAGGTCTCAGAAAAAGTGAAGCTCTACCAAAAGAGAATCTATCAGAAAGGTAAGTTTTAGTGACAATCCAACTAAGAAGGATCCTCACCCAAGAGTAAACTGTGTTATGGCAAAGGCGGCACAGTGATGACAGCACTTTGAAAGCGGAATTCCCTCATCATGTGAAAGTATTTAAAGGAGGAACTCTTCAATGCTGTAAAAATCCTCAAAGGAAACCCTGCCCCCACTCCTAATAATAAGGAAAGTGCTTCAAAGGGTGATAGAGAAAGACTGAAGCAATCTGCGTCTTGTTGAGAAAATTATCTTGAGCAAAAGGGTGGGGGAAGGGGAGTGTGTTTATGTCAGTTTTGACATTAAAGAAAGATCATCCATCCTCCTTTCTCTAGGATTTTCCTTTTGGTCTTCTCATCTAACAAAATATTATTTGTTTTGGATGCATTCCATGCACTTTTTAAAAGAAAAGTCATGTGAAAACCTGTATAAACAGAGTTGGCTCACCCCACCCCCAACACATCCCTTTGTTTCTATTTGATGAGGTTGGATTTGGGGCCTCTTATCATTTCATGTCAAAGAACATAAACTGTGCTTTTTAGATATTAGCCTATTATTATCACAAATATTGTATTTTCAATAAATAGTTTCTCTCCTCAAAGAATTCCCATCTCCAGATAGCAAATAAATACAAGCAGTATCAAAGCAGACAAGATGGAATATGGTAGTTCTGCTTTAGATTTTTGTAACCAGGGAACACATTAATCTGCAGCTATAATTTAATATTTCTTGCAAATGATGAAATGAATTCAGATGCTATTTCCATCTCTAACAGAAGAACAAATGATGCAGATTATTAGTGGCACTTCCTTGTTGCCTACTACATCTATGCTAGGGCAGAGTTTTTTAGATTGTGGTAAAAATAATAATCTCCTCCAAATGTACCTTAATAAAGCTGCTCTGAGTCTACTCAAATCCATAATTGAACAGTGACAAAACTTCCCCCAAGTAGTGTTTTATTGACACCTGAGAAAAACTTTCTCAGCTTTCTAGCTCAACATCCTCCTCCTTCCTCTCAAAAATCTTTGAAACAAGTTGTTAAAGTTAGCAACAGACTATAAACAAGTTGAAGTCAATTCTATCTGCACCATGTCTAGAAAATGGGCCCTCATTCCCCTATTCTTAATTTAACAAGCATCCCTATACACCTTTAACTTCCTGTACATCTTCCCCACATACTGAAACACAACTTGGAAATTTCAGCAAGTTACTTACGTGACCCATCAAAACAAAGAAGAAACTACCTATGAATAAGAGCATATGAACTGAAAGGTAACTGCAAAAAGTTTCATCTTCAAATATAAAATAAGCTTAAGCACAATGTATCCCAAACTTGAGTTATAGTTTAATTATGATAATATAAATTTGAGCATAGTTTTGGTAAGACAAGCTGGAGATGCAGGTCCAGGTCAATATTTTTTGTATGTGTGTATCAGTTCCCATGGCTCTATAACTCTAGGGCCATATTTTGAAATTTTTAGCTTTTAGGTTCTCCATAATTGAAATATGATTAAAATTTACTTTTTTAGCTATTTGAAGTAATAAAACTCTATGAAGGCCTCTCTGCTAACAAAAATTGAAGTTTAGAGCCCTGATTCTTGCTAAATAATCTCACTGAATTGACACTCAAGTATAACTTTTATCTTATTTAAAAACAGATTTCTCGGCCTGGCGTTGTGGCATAGCAGGAAAAAGCCACCACCTGCAGTGCTGGGATCCCATATGGGCGCCAGTTTCAGTCTTGGCTGCTCCACTTCCAATCCAGCTCTCTGCTATGGCCTGAGAAAATAGCGGAAGATGGCCCAAGTCCTTGGGCCCCTGCACCCACATGGCAGACCCGGAATAAGCTCCTGGCTCCTGGCTCCTGGCTTCAGTTTGGCACAGCTCCGGCCATTGCGGCCAATTGGGGAGTGAACCAGCGGATGGAAGACCTCTCTCTCTCTGCCTTTTCTTCTCTCTCTGTGTAACTCTGACTTTCAAATAAATAAATAAATCTTCTAAAAAAAAAAAACACCAGATTTCTATTCTTCCTAAAGACCCATTTGGTTGCAATATAGTAATCCAAAAAGTTATATAATGATAAGCAAAATACATGCATACAGTAAAAATATCAAATGCTGCAAGATGCTCATAATGAAATACTATCTTTCAATTCCCCTCCTCGTAAGGTAACCACAGTTAATAGGGTTTCTGTTTAATTCTTTTTTTTTTTTTTTTTTTTGACAGGTAGAGTTACAGACAGTGAGAGAGAGAGAGAGAGAGAGAGAGAAAGGTCTTCCTTCCGTTAGTTTACTCCCCAAATGGCCGCCATGGCCGGCGCTGTGCCAATCCAAAGCCAGGAGCCAGGTGCTTCTTCCTGGTCTCCCATGCGGGTGCAGGGCCCAAGCACTTGGGCCATCCTCCACTGCCTTTTTGGGCCACAGCAGAGAGCTGGACTGGAAGAGGAGCAACCAGGACTAGAACTGGGCACCCATATGGGATGTCGGTGCTGCAGGCAGAGGATTAACTAAGTGAGCCACGGCACCAGCCCGGGTTTCTGTTTAATTCTACAAAATGTGCTTATACTGCTATCTCTTGATTCCTTCATTTTAAATCTCCACATTCCACATGTCACAAACTAAATATAAATTACATTTATATTTCAAATGAAGTAAAATTATAGTTCTTTAGTCACACTAGCCACATGTAAGTTTTTAATAGTCTACCATAATAGGTACCACAAGATATGGGGTATTATCACCATTGGAGAATGCTGTTTTAGACATTATGAATTTCTTTTTTTTTAAAGATTTATTTATTTATTTGAAAGAGTTATACACACAGAGGGAGAGGCAAAGAGAGAGGGAGAGACACACACACACAGAGATCTTCCATCCATTGGTTCATTACCCAGATGGCTGCAATCACTAGGGCTGGGCCAGGCTGAAGCCAAGAGCCAGGAGCTTCCCACATGATTGGCAGATGCCCAAACACTTGGGCCATCTTGTGCTGCTTTTAGCAGGGAGCTGGATCAGAAGTGAAGCAACCAGGACAGGGACTGGCACCCATCTAGGATGCCAGCATCAGAGATGGCAGCTTTACCTGCTAGGCCAAATGCCAGCCCCATGAAATTATTTCTTCATAGGAAAGGTGATGACTAAGTATTCATATGAACACTAATCTCATTTCCCCTCCCTTTTCCAATTTTTGATAATATATTAATTTTTATCCTTTTAAAATTTCATTTGATAATATCTGCCTCTTTAATTACAATGTAATTTAATAAAAATGGAGAGTTTATCTACCACTGTGTTGTGCAACACCTGAATTATTGCTTGTTACATAACAGATAGTCAAAGAGCTATCTGAGGAATGAACAAATGAACACATGGACATTCTGTAAATTGAGATATCACTGGACTCTATAAAACAGCCTTGAGATATCAATGGACTCCATAAAACATTCTTCTCCCACCTACCCTTTCCCTTTCCCCCTACATTCCAAGGGCCAATCATGATGAAATATTCATTCTTTATCTACAAATTCTAAGAGCTAAGAACTAATAAATGGCATTTATATTACTATGATATTTACATCTTGCTTACTGCAGAGCTAAACAGTGCTAGGATTCTGTTTCTATCTCCAGTCACTGGACATAATACCAGGCTGCTTAAAGGCAAACAGCTTTTTCTTTCTTACACTGTATTATTTGTTAAAAGGTATACCACATTTCCTTCTGTTTTTGGTTTGGATCATTATCTTACCACATTTTATATGGAACTTTTTGCAACTCAAAATTTCAATGTTTGGTTTTTAATTACAAATATTTCTAATATGAGGACACTTTAAAAAGTTCATGAGGGACAGGCATTTAGCCTAGCAGTTAAGATGCCCCCTAAGAAGCCTATGTACCCTACTGAAGTGGCTGGGTGTGAGTTCCAGATCTGACTCCTGATTCTAGCCTCCTGATAATGTGTACACTAGGAGGCAACAGGTATGGCTCAAGTAGTTGTGTCCCTGCCAACCACATGGAAGATCTGGATTGAGTTCTCTGTTCCTGGCTTCAGTCAGACCTAGTCCTGGCCACTATGGGTATTTGGGGAGTGAACCAGCAGGCAGAAACTCTATTCTTCTGCCTTTCAAATAAAAAAAGAATCTTTTTAAAAAGTTCATAGATGGAGCTGACACTACTATGGCATAGTAGGCTGACCCATTACCTGCAACGCTGACACCCCATGTGAGTGTTGGTTCATGTCCCGGTTGCTCTTTTTCTTCTAACCCAGCTCTTTGCTGTAGCGTGGGAGGGCAGTGGAAGATGGCCCATGTGTTTGGGCTCCTGTGCCAGTGTAGGAGACCCAGAGGTCCTGGTCCCTGCCTTCGGACTGGCTGAGCTCCGGCCATTGCGGCCATTTGGGAAGTGAACCAGTGGATGGAAGACCTTTTTCTCTGTCTTTCCCTCTGTCTATAACTCTGTCTCTCTAATAAATAATAAAAAAATTTAAAAATACACAGAAATATAGAAGTAAAAGATAACTCTATTTTGATGTAAAAAATTTTGAAATCCATGCATAGATTTGTCAAATATGCATTTTTTATGAACTTTTGAAGACCCTCCCCACCCATATGCATGGATGTAAGTTTATTTTCACATCAAAATAAACTTATCATTTAATTCTACTTTCCACAAATTCCCTGAAGTATCCTCATACAACTGAAAGTATACAAAATAGGCATCCATGATTTAACAGATATTAACTACTCAAATTTACCAGATAACACTATTTTCCATATTTGCTTCAGGTTTTTCTTCTTTTATCTTTTTCTAGTAAAGCAAAATATTATAATTACAGCCAGATCTACCTCCAACCTTCCCTACTCCTATACTTCCTGATGCTGCAAGTATATTCGTTTATGTTCTATTCCATACTTGTTTTCTTTCACTTCCTACATATGTCTATATCCCTAAATAATATTTTGTTTTAGATAGTTAAAAACTTATGGGGCCGGCATCATAGCTCAGTAGGTTACTCCTCCACCTGCGGCACCGTCATCCCATATGAGCACCTGTTCTAGTCCCAGCTGCTCCTCTTCCAATCCAGCTCTCTGCTATGGTCCGGGAAAGCAATGGAGGATGGCCCAGGTCCTTGGGCCCCTGCACCCACATGGGAGACCAGGAGAAGGCCCCTGGCTCCTGGCTTCGGATTAGCACAGCTCCAGCTGTTGCAGCCAATTGGGGAGTGAACCAACGGACAGAAGACCTCTCTCTTGTCTATCCTTCTCACTGTCTGCAACTCTACCTCTTAAATAAATAAATAAAATCTTTTAAAAAAATTTATATAAATGGCATTTTGTGGCAGGTAACATTTTTTCACACTATGCTTAGCCTCTGGTTGTTCTTTCCTCTGATTTTTTTTTTACATTATTATCTTATTTTATCAATGAAATAGCTTTCCAAATATCTCTGAGACTATGAATTAGAAGGTGGTTTTATTTTACCTTTTAAGTCATTTTCTAAAACACCTCTATTTTCTCTGCATCAATTATTCTTATCTTGGTTTTTTGTTTTAGGCTCTTGGTTTGCTCTGTATGTCTGTGGTGATCCCTGATTGACAGTTCCCATTTCAGGTATGGGTCATCTCCTACAGTCTGACATAGATTCCCTCTGTCCTCAGATCTAGCATAGGTTTATTTCCTTAGCAGTCTTCAATTCTGTATAGGAAAGCTGCCTGGGAGCTCTGGGAACTCTGTTATTATTTGCTCAGAGACAAGGGTTTCTCCTGGGGTTTATGCAATACCTGAATGAGAAATGGTTTATTCTGGAAAACCAACACCCAGCAGCTGCCTCCATTCCCCCAGCAAGACTGTTATACATCTTAAGAGAGCAGTCTTCCAGTTCACTGCCTTCACAGTAAATATGAAGGTGAGGGATATGTAAAACTGATTGAGTCATCCTTTAGATTTTTCAATTAAACACCTGGTTGTCAACCATTCTACTTTTGTTGATTCTGCACTCTGAGCCTTTTGGTAACTCTGATGGGCATCTCTGAAACAACTTTTGTACATATTTTATAGTCTGTAGCTTTCTTTAATCAGTCATACCCATTAATGCATTTCCAACCATTTTCTTTTCTCTTGGAAATACCGTTTAAACTTTCTTGTCTGCTCAAGATCCCCTACACCACTCCAGTTCTCTGAAATAGATTTTTTTTTCTGTTTCCTTTTACCCTTCTCCTTCACTTCCTTCTTTTCCTTATTCCCCTTAGTCTTGTATCAAAGGGGATCCCTTTGGAGAGAGGGAAAAAAACATGTATGCTCAGTCTACCACTGTGAACAAGAAACTGAAATTTCTTTTTAATAAACTATAGATTTTAGACTCCTGATATAATATTTTATGTGAAGAAACAAATGGTTTAAGGCATCATAATTTTTTTACTTACCACAACTACATTACCATTTTTTTTTACCTTACTGAGAAAAATATCAAAATCAATGCAAAGCTCAGTAGTTTTAATTTGATCAGATTTAACTCTGTGGCTAGAAACAGATTATGGCCCAACTGTATGTGGTTAACATTTACTTGCGTGATATCTGCAATGCTGCATGACTTAGAATCAGCATATCAGAACAGTCTCCTCACTGACTGGTGCAGTGTGGAAGGAATTGGACTAATTTTCAAGTTTGGATGTGATTATCTGATATGGTTTGAGAATATATGGTATTTCTTTTCTCTTGCCATTGCAAATATAAGGACAAGTATCTTCCTATATGCTGATCACATGATTCCATTATGGCAAACAAGCAATGGTTTCAAGAGACAAACTATTCCACAGTAATTATGACAAGAAGAAAATCATTGCTTTTGGCAAACATTTTCCCATGCTTCATTGAGATTTACTAAGCAGTACCTGGAATAAAATTTATACTTACAATACTTATCTTGAAAAGCAGGGAGTTTAGAATATAAATGAAAAGCAGCATTAAATCCATAGACTCAAATTCATAAAGATAGGAAATGCTAATAAAATTTCAATTCAATTTACTACTCAAGCATTCATTTTATTTTGGTTGCCAATACCCTTATTCTTTCATCTTGTTGCCAAGTGACCCAGTAGTTCTAAATGGTGGTGGTAGTGCTAGGGGTTTTCTGGATGACATGATGATGAGAGACCACATGAAGGTTTGTAAGCAAACTACTAGCATGTTAAGATTTGTAGTTTTAGGAAGATGTCTCTGGAAGCAGGCTAGAAGGTGAGGAATGAGAGGGAGAATGAAAACAAATATATCAGATGGAAGACTATATACTGCAACAGAATTGATGAATTTTTAAATGAAGATATTTGCAATGGGACTGGAGAGCAAGGAAGATATTATGGAGACATTAAGAGAGCAGAATTCAGTGACCTTGATGACTATGGTACATACAAGGCAGTGAAGGAGAAAGGCAGTATTGAATTATTACTGGGTGTCCCGCCTATATGATGAGATGGGTAATGCTAGACATATATTCTTAAGAGGAAAATCATAAAATCGGTTTCCTGTGTAACTATCTAGGAGGCAGAGGGATATGTGGTCTTGGAAAGAGACCTAAGCTAAACATACAGATGTGAAAGTCATCAGAACTTAAAAGACAACAAGATCATGGATAAGGATATAGAGGAGGAAGATGTAACTATAGAGATGTACCAGTCAGGTTATCTAAAAGTTGAGCAGATAAATAGAGTCAGTAACCACAGCATTCAAGAAGCAAGAGGACAAGAAAACCAGGACAGAGTTCAATAAAGAGAAACCGTTTCACATTGACAGGGGGTAGAGGGATGGGAGCAGGGGCAGATAGCAATGATATAACCTACACAAAAGACAAGTTAATTAAGATCCGAGAGAATGCTGCTGAATCCATAATCAGCGTTAGGCTGAAAGGCATAGTGAAGTGGAAGGAAGCCTGGCAGGAAGAGAAAATAAAATAAGTTGTTGGCTACGGAGTGAAACAATGATGCCTATGTTAAGATACTTGGATTCTGGGCATCCCTCTAAATCATCCCACTTTTAAAAATGTATGTTACAATTCAATATTACTTTTCTGGAGTTTCTGTAATAAAATGAATGACATGAAAGTATCTGGACATGCTAAAATATCCTACATGTTACTTGAATGCTCCTATGGACATTGAAGAGAGCTGTATTTGATGATAAAAAGATTTTATTTTAATTTTTAGTTTACTTTAAAATTATTGTTCCTAATATTTTGTGTTCCATCAAATGGAGACTCAAGGGTGAAATACTGTAATCTGTTTTGCTTTTTGACACAAAATAGGTGCTTACTAAATATGGGTGAAGAAATGAATCCAGAGCTTTACTTGTAGGTTGGGTTTCTGTGTCAAATGTGTTCACAGAACCCAGTATTTTCTCTTCAAACCATGTGTCATGGTTTGTGACAACTTATTGACATGGATTATTTTTTATTAATGTCTGCTTTCCTCACAAAGCATCATGAAACCATGATGGTTTGTTTACTACCACATCTTCAACACCTAGCTCATGGAAATATTTCCTCAATTAATTAATAATGAAATCTCATATCATACTTCACTATTTAATAGCAAAACATAATTTAAAAGACAATAATGTCCTCCTTAGAGCAATCAAAATCATACAGACAGAAAGTAAAATGGTGACTTCCAGGGCTCAAAGGAAGAAAAAAGTAAGGTTATTGTTTAATGGATATAGAGTTTCAATTTTACAACATGGAGTTATTGAATTGAGTGATGGTGATGGCTACACAACAATGTGAATATATTTTATATCACTGAACTACACACTTTCAAATGTCCAGGATGGTAAGTTTTATGGCATGTGTATTTTACTATAGTAAAAAAATTGAAGGGAAAAAAAAAAAAAAAAGACAGACATCTGCAAACCAGGAAGGGGGCCCTCACCAGGAGCTGAATGAGTTGGCTCCTTGATCTTGAAGTTCCCTACCTCTAGAAGCATTGCAATAAATTTCTTTTATTTAAGCCAAAAAAAATCATGTATTCTGGATATACCTATCTTTGGGCCAGTTTAAGAAAAAAATTTTAATAGGCAAAGCATTTCTACTATTTTGCTTCAGGCAATTTTATACAAGTATCACATTTAACATATTTTCCAGCCTATCAAAAATAGTTCATTTTTTCAAAATAATCATTGATAATTTCAGATGTAGAAACCACATAGCTTTATCACCTATAATCATTTCAGGCATTGCAGTCTATTTAAAGACAATGCAACTAAAGACTGTCAAGAACACTGAGTTGTCCTTTGGGCAGTGTGAACATCTGGTATCTATTCTCTTAGGAGATTAATAATGTAGCTGTAGTGCAGCAGGCTTTACTAATTCCTTTGAGCCCCGCACAGCATTTTTAAATGGTTCCAAACACACAAGATCTCTAATTGGTATGGATTTCACCCACAGTTTTCCTGCAATCTGAAAACATCTCAGAAACTCCTAAGCAAGAATTGACAGGAGCCAGCTTCCCTATTTCTCTTTGCAGATGCAGCTATTAATAATATTTTTTCAGGTTCAATAATATTACTGAACTCAAATAATTTCAACCAAAAAACTGAAGAGGGAGACTTTATTTTCACTGTCCTGAAAACTGTCTCTTGCTACTTTAAATCACAGTTAATGTTTTTAACAATATATCTTACACATAAGTCAGTTGTAGACCTTTAGCATCAAAGGATCTGAGCAATATCACATGTAACAGCCTGACCTTTACTCATAATTTCTAAGTGTCATTAAAAAATGTCTCTCAATCTGTTTTTAAATTTAGTATTGACCTAGTAACCCCAATCCAAAAACATTCAACTTTAGATGATTATTTTATTTTGCTCCAAAAGCTCTTCAGTCCAGTGAGACATCCATTAGGAAGCTTCACAAGGAGTTTGGAGTTTGCTTAGAATTTATTAGCTATATAGGACAGGAAGATAGTGATTTGAGTTGCTTGCTGAGTAAAGATTATTTACTACGCTTAACTTATTTTAAGAATACCAGAAGAGATACAGGATGGTAAAATTCAGAGGAACAGAGATTCTGTTCATAGCACCATGCAATCTAGACTAATAATGAGATCATGTCTATTCAACTGCAGTCCTGAATTAGGCCTATTCACTACAAAGCATCAATGGGACTGTCAGACAATTACTAACATTCTTTAGTTAGGTCCAAAACTTCAAAATAATGCCTCCCCTAAATAAATGTATCTGATGAAAACGCAGGATGATCACTTCTAGGAGGCAGTTTAAACCTCAAAAATCTTTTACTTATCTACATTTTATCTTGACATTTTTCTCTAATTGAAATCTCTTTAAACTTCTGGATAGGCTTTAGATCTTCATTCCATATACACTACATACTTTTTTTTTTTTTTTTTTTTTTTTTGACAGGCAGAGTGGACAGTGAAAGAGAGAGAGAGAAAGGTCTTCCTTTTTCCATTGGTTCACCCCATAATGGCTGCTGCGGCTGGCGCATCGTGCTGATCCAAAGCCAGGAGCCAGGTGCTTCTCCTGGTCTCCCAGGCGGGTGCAGGGCCCAAGGACTTGGACCATCTTCCATTGCACTGCCGGGCCACAGTAGAGAGCTGGACTGGAAGAGGTGCAACCGGGACAGAATCTGGCGCCCCAACCGGGACTAGAACCCGGTGTGCTAGTGCCGCAGGCAGAGGATTAGCCTATTGAGCCGCGGCGCTGGCCTTACATATTTTTAAGTACTAAAATCTGAAATAAAATTATTTTCTTGTTTTCATAAATCTTTGTTTTACTGGTCTATGTCACCTTTTTATGATGTGTCAAAACTTAGTTCACCTGTGACAATTTCTAAAACTCATCTTGAAAAACAATTTTGGGGCTGGCGCTGTGGCTCAATAGGCTAATCCTCCACCTAGCGGCACCGGCACACTGGGTTCTAGTCCTGGTCGGGGTGCCGGATTCTTTCCCGGTTGCCCCTCTTCCAGGCCAGCTCTCTGCTATGGCCCGGGAAGGCAGTGGAGGATGGCCCAAGTGCTTGGGCCCTGCACCCCATGGGAGACCAGGAGAAGCACCTGGCTCCTGCCATCGGATAAGCGTGGTGCGCCGGCCGCGGCGGCCATTGGAGGGTGAACCAACGGCAAAAAGGAAGACCTTTCTCTCTGTCTCTCTCTCTCACTATCCACTCTGCCTGTCAAAAAAAAAAAATTTTTTTTTTTGAAACAGAACATATGCCTCAGAAAAGCTCTTAAAAACAAATATTTTAGAGCAAAATACTTGCTTAGAGTTGTTTACATGACAAAATATGCTTCACCTTTGTAGCAGACGCATGGCACAGTTGAAGCAATTTATCAAATACTGTGCATCCCTTAATATGTTACAATTTTTAATAGGCTGTATCAAAAAGGCATAAAGCAAACTTCATCAAACCAAGGCAGAGTCTGATAACTGTCACTTATTTAAGTTGTTCAGGACAACCTTTGCAAAACCCAATCCTCCATTACTCTGCTCTATTTTTTCATGTTTATCACTTTCAAATATATATCATTGAACATTTATTATATTTTTTGTCTCCTAATCTTTATTTCCCCTACTTGAATGTAAGCTCCATGAGAGAAGAGATAAAGAGATTTATTTTGCTCCTGGAAGGTTGCCTGGCATTCAATAAATTTGGCTGGATGATTTTTTTGCATACATTTCTGTTACCCTGAAAAATCTGGAACTTAAAGATAATACTTGCTTTGTTTTTAAAAGACACATGTGCAAGTCTTTGTGGCAGAATTAATCATAGTATCTCCAGGTCACTTAATATTTATTGGAAGTTCTGGCACCTGATGAGTCTTCTCTAAAGGCTGACATAGCATTCTATCAGTTGTGTAGTAATGCTGAAGTTACCCAACTAAACTGCGAATGATGAGGTCACTTAGTACTGAGTAAGAAATAAATAAATACTTGTTGAAAAAATGAGTTTAAGCTGGAGCTGAAGACAATATTAACAAAAATTATAAAGATTAATAATAAATTTATTCAAATATTTTCTATGAAAATCACTTCTCAAGTATTTATTGCACCTTATATCATTAGACCAGAGTATAACATGCCATAGATTACCACATATGAAATTTCTCTATCTTTCCTAGTTTCAGTAGTCTAAATGTTTGGAAACCTTGTTCAGCATTCACAAACATAAAATACTATAGCCCTACTGCAGCAATATATAGTCTTTTGATATCTGATTTTTTTTAGTGTTAAAAATTTAAAAAATCTCAGTCATGTATTTATTATTAAATAGTGGCCAAAATTATGGCCTTAAAAGTTAGATAAAAATTAATTTTCATTACATTTCCCACATTGGAAAACTCCCTTAGGTGAAATTTTCCCAAGGTCTCTGGTGCTATATAAAAGATTTTCTGAAATCACCTGTTTTGATTTAAGGGGTAAACCAAGAGCCAGTTAATAGCTCTTTGATCTTTAACAGTTTTTGTATTTATTTGTAATGTCTCTCCTACACCAATAATTTTTACCTCTCAATTAATCTCAACTTTTTGCTTGGTTCCTGTTATTGCTTAGTTTCTGGCTTCCAAAATATCTTACTGTTATTACTTTTTTAATGCCTTGTTTCTTAGCTCCTGCTGATTTTTATTATTTTTTATTTTGTTTAAGGAATACAACTTCATGCATTTAATATACACAGATCTGGGAACATGATGATTCTTCCCACCTTACCTCCCTCCCACCCATACTCCCACCTTTCTTCCTTCTTCCTCTTCCTTTCCCATTCTTATATTTTACAGAGATCAATTTTCAGTTAATTTTTATACTCATAAAATTAACCCTACACTGAGTAGAGAGTTCGCTGATTAGTTTGAAGATAAAAACAAAATTAACCAAACAAATAAACAAAAATATTGTTTCTCAATGGTCAAAGCAAGGGCTGTTCAAAATCACTGCACCTCAAAGTGTCAGTTTCACTCTTACAGATTACATTTTAGGTACTCTATTAGCTATCACAGATCAGAGAAACCATACGGTATTTGTCTTTTTGTGACTGGCTTTTCTCACTAAGCATAATGGCTTCCTGTTGCAGCCATTTTCTTGCAAATGACAGGATTTCATTTTTGTTTACTGCTGTGTAGTATTTCATAATATATATATATATATACACCATAATTTCTTTATCTAGTCTTCAGTTGATGGACATTTGGGTTGATTCCATATTTTAGTTATTGAAAACTGAGCTGAAATGAACATGGGGTTACAGATCATTCCTTCATATGCTGATTTCATTTCCTTTAGATAAATTCGCAAGAATGGGACGGCTGGGTCATATGGTAGGTCTATATTCAGCTTTCTAAGATATCTCCATATTGTCTTCCACAGAGGCTGTATCAGTTTACATTCCCACCAACACTGGATTAAGGTACTTTTCTCCCCACATCCTCACCAGCATTTGTTGTTTGTTGATTTCTGTATGAGGGACATTCTAACCAGGGTGAGGTCAAATCTCATTGTGCTTTTGATTTGCATTTCCCTGATGGCTAGCGATCCTGAGCATTTTTTCATGTGTCTATTAGCCATCTGAATTTCCTGTCTTGAAAAATGTCTGTTCAGGTCCTTTGCCCATTTCTTGCCTTGGTTGTTTGTTTTCTGGTTATTTAGTTTCTTGAGCTCTTTATAGATACTGGAAGTTAATCCTTTGTCAGTTTCATAGTTTGCAAATAATTTCTCCCATTCTGTCAGTTGCCTCTTCACTTTGCTGTTTTTTTTTTTTTTTTTTTTTTTTGCAGTGCAAAAACTTCTCAGTTTGATGTAATCCCACTTGTTAATTTTGGCTTTGATTGTGCTACTGGGGTCTTTTCCAAAAAGTCTCTCCAATGCCAATGTCTTGTAGGGTTTCCCCCATGTTCTCTAGTAATTTGATGGTACTGAGTCATAGATTTACGTCCTTGATCCATTTTGAGGGGATTTGTGTGTAAGGTGTAAGGTAGGGGTCTTGTTTGCTGTTTCTGCATGAGGAGATCCAGTTTTCCCAGCACTATTTGTTGAGCAGATTGTCTTGGTTCTAGGGGTTGATTTTGGTTCCTCTGTCAAAGATAAGTTAGTTGTAGATGTGTGGATTAATTTCTGGAGTTTCTATTCTGTTCCATTGGTCCACACGCCTGTTTTTGTGCCAGTCCCAAGCTGTTTTGATTATAACTGCCCTGTAGTATGTCTTGAGGTTTGGTATTGTGATGCCCCCAGCTTTGTCATTATTAAGATTGCTTAGCTATTCGGGGCTCTTGTGTTTCCATATGAATTTTTTTTTTTTTTGACAGGCAGAGTGGACAGTGAGAGAGAGAGACAGAGAGAAAGGTCTTCCTTTGCCGTTGGTTCACCCGCCAGTGGCCGCCGCGGCCGGTGCGCTGCGGCCGGCGCACCGCGCTGATCCGAAGCCAGAAGCCAGGTGCTTCTCCTGGTCTCCCGTGGGGTGCAGGGCCCAAGCACCTAGGCCATCCTCCACTGCCTTCCCTGGCCACAGCAGAGAGCTGGCCTGGAAGAGGGGCAACCAGGACAGAATCTGGCGCCCCAACCGGGACTAGAACCCCATGTGCCGGCGCCGCTAGGTGGAGGATTAGCCTATTGAGCCACAGCGCCGGCCTCCATATGAATTTCAGCATAGTTTTCTCTAGATCTGTGAAGAATGTTGTTGATATTTTGATTGGGATTGCCATTTAATCTGTAAATTGCTTTTGGTAGTATGGAAATTTTGAAGATGTTGATTCATCCAATCCATGAACATGGAAGATTTTTTCATTTTATGTCTTCTTCTATTTCTTTATTTAATGTTTTGTAATTTTCAGCATAGAGATCTTTGACATCCTTGGTTAAGTTTATTCCAAGGTATTTAAATTTTTTTGTAGCTATTGTGAATGGGATTGATCTTAGAACATCTTTTTCAGCTATGGCATTGTTTGTGTATGTAAGGGCTATTGATTTTTGTGTGTTGATTTTATATCCTGCCACTTTACCAAACTCTTTTATAAGGTCCAATTGTCTCTTCATGGAGTCTTTTGAGTTCCCTATATATAGAATCATGTCATCAGCAAATAGGGATAGCTTTTCTTCTTCCTCCCCTATTTGTATCCCTTTGATTTATTTTTCTTGTCTGATGGCTCTAGCTAAAACTTCCAGGACTATATTAAATAGCAATGGTGAGAGTGGGCATCCTTGTCTGGTTCCAGATCTTAATGAGAATGTCTCCAATTTTTCTCCACTCAGTAGGATGCTGGCTGTGGGTTTGTTATAAATTGCTTTGATTATGTTGGGGAATATTCCTTCTATACAAAGTTTGTTTTCATCATAAAAGGATGCTACATGGGTGGGAGGGACACAAACACTTGGGCCACCATCTGCTGCCCCCTAGTGCGTGAACAGGCAGCTGGATCAGATGCAGAGGCAGGACTTGATCCTAGGTATTCTAATAGAGTATGCAGGCATCCAAAAGCTGCATTTTATCCTGCAGCGCCACAATGTCCACCCCTTGACTATATTTCTTTTTCTTTTTTTTTTAAGATTTATTTATTTGAAAGGCAGAGTTAAGAGAGAGAGAGAGAAAGAGAGAGACATCCTCTATCCACTGGTTCACTCCCCAAATGGCCGCAAAAGCCCAAGCTGGGCCGATCCAAAGTCAGGAGCCAGGAGCTTCTTCCAGGTCTCCCTTGCAGATGCCAGGGCCCAAGGACTTGGGCTATTTTCTACTGCTTTCCCAGGCCCTAGCAGAGAGCTGAATCAGAAGAGGAGCAGTTGGGATTTGAATGGGCACCCATATGGGATGCTGGTGCCACAGACAGAGGATTAACCTAGTGAGCCATAGTGCCAGGGCCTCTCATTTTTAAAATCTTCATCCTCAGTAGAAATTTCTGTAGTCTGCTGTCTGTATCCATGAGTTCTGCATCCACAGATTGAAGCAACTAAAAATAGTGTCTACATTCACATTAGCAGGGAGCTGGGTCAGAAATGCAGCAGCCGAGACTCAGATCAGTACCCTTATGTGTTGACAGCATCACAGGCAGCAGCCCTACCTGCTAAGCCACAGTTCCAGCCCAAATATATTTATTTCTTAAAGGGAAATAAGTATAATTAAATATATGTCTAGCTGCTGATATTGTTCCACTCATTCTAACAGGCACATGAGAAATTCAGTCTTTAAAGCCTGAAACTCCTTTCTTCATGTATCTTTTCTTGCTGTTTACTGTCTTTTCTGTTTTCTTTCTGAGGGAGACATATTTTCCATTTAGTTGGATGGTTGTTTCTTATACCCAGATCTATCATTTTATTGCTGATAACTTTCCAATCATTTTCTTTATAGGACAGTTTTTCAAACGGTCTTCCACATTACTATATGTATTTAGCAGGTTCAATTTGGTTCTTCACTGCTTCTTATGAAGTTTCCAATTTAGCTACAGGTTTGTTAGTTTCTCTGCTGGATTTCTTCTTTTAATTATATTTGTTTATTAATTAGGTTTATTTGATTTGAAAGGCAGAGTGACAGAAAGTGAGAGACAGAAAAGGGTGGGAGAGAGAGAATCAGAGAGACAGAGAAACACAGAGAGTTCTCTTATGCCCTGGCTCACTTCCCAAATGCCCACAAAAGCCAGGACTGGCCAGGCTAAAATCAGGAGTCTGGAACTCCATCCACTTCTACCACAGGGATGGTCTGCTGTCTCCCAAGATTCATTAGTATGAAGCTAGATCGAAAGTGCAGGAGCTAGGATATGCAAAAGTAGTCCATTATGGGATGCAGGTGTTGCAGATAGTTGAACCTACTGCTCCACAATGCCTGTGCCCTGGTTAGTTCTCTTATATCTTAATCTGTGATCACATTTCATCTTTAATCTCTCTTTAGAGCTATTCAATATTGAGAGCACAAATTCTTTTCAATAAATTTTATCATATATGCTCTCCCTTGGCACTTTGCTATTTTCATTTATTTACACTGTAGGTTATTTTTTTAAAAGCTTGTTTATTTTCTTCTTCCCACATCCATGAGAAGTGTACTTGGGCCTTTTACTGGTACAAAATTGATATAAGCATGTTTTCCTTCTATACCTCGCTGTCATCTATATACTGTTAGAAGTACTAACACCTTTGTATTATTATACGTTCACCTATGGACTGTTCTAAGAGAGCTGGAGACTTGACTGATTTACCTTTATATTACCAATTCAGTGATCCACGATGCTGAAGGAAATACTTGGGAGTAGGTGCTATAGGTTGTCCTCAATGGGGATATTTGTTTCTATAAACTTTACAGTATGTTTGGCAAATTTTAATGCCAAGGCTCACCTCTTTACAACTAACTTACTCTTTGGCCTGGCAATCTTTCCAAGTACAAGATCAGACTGCATCTGGTGTCCATTTGGTTGTTAGCTACTATCAGGCACAGCAGAGAAAGGTCCAGACACTTACTTCTTCCTGTGCTGTGTAATGGTGATTGTCTTTGGACTTCTCCACTGAGTTGATTCTCAGTGTAGTTGTTCTACAGTGATGGAAGGATTTCCAAAACGGAAAGTTCCCTGACCCGTCCCACAGAAAAATCCGGTCTGTAGCTCTCATGTCCCCAACTTCAGAAGTCAGGATTACCCTCATTTATGACTATACCACTTTCTTAAGAATGATAAATCTTCTCCTAGTATCTCTTATTAATCACATTCTAGATTACATTAAAGTTTTTTTTTTTTAAATAGTCTAGAGTCCTTGTTTCCACAAGGATTTGGGAGAGTAAAGAAGGAACTGCTACTTTGTCCTTGTACCTTAAGGTCTAACTCCCCCTCCTCAAATCTCTAGTTATGATAGTTTTAACAAATTCTTACATTAGGCTTTTAAAAGTAAAAGTGTATTAAATAAAAATAGAGGTGAATAACATAGATAATATATATCTGTATATTATATATACATATTACATATTATATATATCTATATTATCTACGTTAATACTGTGGTAAAATACAAGGATATTTCAAAGTGTTTGGGAAAAACTGGAATTAAAAGTTGTTTATTTTGGTACAAACTTTTTTTTAAACTTTTATTTAATGAATATAAATTTCCAAAGTACATAATATGGATTACAATGGCTTCCCCCCCATAACGTTCCTCCCACCCGCAACCCTCCCCTTTCCCACTCCCTCTCCCCTTCCATTCACATCAAGATTCATTTTCGTTTCTCTTTATATACAGAAGATCAGTTTAGCATACATTAAGTAAAGATTTCAACAGTTTGCTCCCACACAGAAATGTAAAGTGAAAAATACTGTTTGGGGGTACAGACATTTTTGAAATCCATGTATATGAGGGAGTCTTCAAAAAGTTCATGAAAAAATGTGCATAATGAAAAATTATGCATGGATTTCAAATTGTTTTCAAAATAAACTTACCTTTTCATTTCATTTCCCATGACCTTTTTTGAAGAATCATTGCATATAAAAGATAAAATTTACCACTTTAGCCATTTTCAGGTACATAGTTTAGTGGCATTAAGTACATTCACACTGTTGTGCTACTATTACCATCATCTACATAGAATGTTTTCATCCTCTTAAACTGAAAATTCGTCTCTTCTCCCTCCAGGTCCTGGTAACCACCATCCTACTTTCTGTCTGCATGAATTTGACTATCCTAAGTACCTCATATAAATGGAATTATACATTATTTATAGTATTTATGCTTGGTTTATTTCACCTGGCATAATGTTTTCATGGTTCATCAATGTTATGGCATATATCACAATCTCATTCCTTTTTAATACCAAATGATATTCTATTATATCTATATATGTTTGTGAGCGAGAGAGAGAGAGAGAGTCCATATTTTGTTTTTCTACTGATCCATCAATGGATATTTGAATTGTTTCTACTTTTTGACTATTGTAAGTAATTCTGGTATGAACACTGGTTCAAGTCCCTGATTTCACTTAGGTTGGGTATATACTTTCAAGTGGAATTTTCTGGATCATATGATAATGCTGTTAATTTTTTAAGAAACCACCACATTGTCTTCTATACTGGCTGTACCATTTTACATTCCTTCCAATAATGTACACATGCTCTTCAATTTACAATGGGATTATGTTCCAATACAACAATTGTTAAGTAGAAAATATAATTCGGCCAGCACCGTGGCTCACTAAGCTAATCCTCCACCTGCGGCACCGGCACCCTGGGTTCTAGTCCCAGTTGGGGCGCTGGATTCTGTCCCAGTTGCTCCTCTCCCAGTCCAGCTCTCTGCTGTGGCCTGGGAAGTCAGTGGAGGATGGCCCAAGTGCTTGGGCCCTGCACCTGCATGGGAGACCAGGAGGAAGCACCTGGCTCTTGGCTTCGGATCGGCGCAGCACGCCAGCCGTAGCAGCCATTTGTGGGGTGAACCAATGGAAGGAAGACCTTTCTTTCTGTCTCTCTCTCTCACTGTCTAACTCTGCCTATGAAAAAAAAAAGGAAAGTATTATAATTCAAAATTTGAATACACCCAACCTATGGAACATCAAAGCTCAGCAACACAGCCACTGTAGAGTACCAGTTTATCACAAGCTGGCTATGATGGGCACTTTGTTGCCACTGCACAAGAAAAAAAAAATCCAAATTCAAAATTTAAAGTACACTTTTTATTGGATACATATTTATCCCACACCATTATAAATTAAAAAAATCTTAAGATGAATCATCATAAATTCAGGATCAGCTGTACAAAGATTCCAATTTCTCCATAGTCTCTCCTACACTAATTTTTTGTTCTTTTTTTAATAAAAGCTATCCTAATAGATGGAGAATACATTTCTAATGAATCATTCTCTTATTCCACAATTTTTTTCATTTCAAAATTGTACAAAAACGAGTGAGGGAAGCAATGTCTGTCTAGAGAAAGAGCTTTCCCACTGTGTGAAAATACTCAAACTGACAATGAAACATATGGCTCCAGCATCTTGGGCAGCATGCTCTCAACAATTAAGCTAAGAGACTCCACAACTGCATCACTGACTGATACAGGTTTGCTCCAACTACTCTAAGAGGCAACTGTTCCATAAGGAAAAACAGCAATTAAACAAGGGCCAAGGGAGGACATATTGAGGGGTGGGAAAAAGGTTGAGAAGTTACATAACCAGATCTTAGTCCATCCGTACTTGGTAAGAAGGTGAGTTAATTCCTTTACTTTGGTTAGGTTCAGAAGAACAAGGGCGGATACAGATGAATAAGGGCATTACCTGCTTTAAGCGTCAGCTTGTGTTAGTTAACATATATATGAATAAACCCCCATTTCAACTCTCTCATTTTATTGTGAAACCATCAAGCTCTTTTCCCCCTTTTTTATTTTAGAATCCATTCTTCATCTTTTCTTACCACAAAACTGTTCTGTGACAGAACCTGGTTCTTTCCTCAAGGGTCTAACATTTCAGCTTGCTATAAACAGCATATGGATCTAGATTATGCAATGATAATGTGTGTTATATTCCAAGGACTTAGATTTTCTGCATGTAAGTGAAGAGCAAGTAGTTATTGCATTGATTTTTCTCTATGTTCAAAATAAAAAGTATAATAATTAACCAACCAAAACATTAACTTGGAACATATATTCTTTTGTGATTTATAAACAGAATGCTTTCTTTTTCTGATGTAAATTTTTTTAAAGCTCCTATGCTGAAAAATCAGGTGACCATAAAACAAATATTACAGAAGCGCCTAGATTTTCAGATAGAATTTTCCGATTTTTCCTTAAAGATATCATATTGAAGTCTAATAAACTTCCTGGTAATCAACTTCTGAACAATTTATTTCTTAGTGTCACTGTTCTACTAGTCTTACATATTTTGTTTTTCCCATGCTAAATGGAACTTGCCAAATAGCATATCCAGACTTGGACAGCAGTCTCCTCTGTGCATGCTCAGCTGCCATTTATTATCAGAACGCAGTTAGGCATTATCTTTTAAAACACACAAAGACGTGCACAAGCAGATGAAGCAAAGTGTGTACTGTAATCATCACCAAGAATTTCTGAAACTCACATGTCACAAAGTATCCCTTCACTTCCCTTAAACCTTTCAAACAGGAACACACAAGGGTTCTGGCTTTCCACTATAACCTGACTTTCACCTTCTTCAAAAAGAACTAAAGAAAAAAAAAGAAAGAAAAGGAAAGAGAGAAGGAAAGAGAAAGAGGATATCCAAAGCATTTCTCATCAATTGCTAAATTATCCAATATATTTGTAACTCTATCTCCTTTTCCTATACACCAAGTGAGTGATGAAAACCTGATGGGACAGGCAGGCAATGCACTAACATCAAATTGCTGGAGTGTATTCCCAGAAAGAGACAAAAACAGTCCTAAGTAGGCACAAAAAGATTAATGCTAGGGACTGATAAGGAGCAAATGAAAACATCTCTAACATGAGAGGAAGAGGTTAAAAAGTTTAAGAAAATTTTTGAATAAAGTTACTAGAACTAAGGCAGCAAGGGGACTAATTTTTCAATTTTCTTGAGAAACAGGAGTCAATCTGTAACCCAGCTCCCCAGGTGTCACACTCAGCCCTCAAGAACACAGTCATTTAGAAAGTAACTGCTTCAAGGAGTCCAGCTAAAACTACAAAGACATGAAATTCCAGTTCGAGGCAGGAAATTCTTAGGGGAATAAAAGAATTTCATGACTCATAAGATGAAAATCTCTTAAATACTCACTAAAGTAACCTAATGAAGTATTATCACCAGGAAAAAAGTTTGAAGAATTTATGTATTATGCAGGAAAATTTTAAGCAAAACAAGAAATTGAACAAACTTGAATATGTATTCATTTGTATATTTTCCTTTCATGGCAAAACTAATTTCAAAGGACATCAGAACGTCCTATATGGTGTGATGTTCTACAGAATGTCACCTCTTCAACTTCTAGGATTTTAAGCAGAATTTTGTATCCATTAACGAAAAAGAGTAGGTCAGCCAGGAAAAGGCCCAGCATTCAAATGTGGGTCATTTTGAAGGTTCAAAGTCTTCAAATTTAATAGAATCTGAAAGAAGCCACAAGAGTTGAAGGTAAAGGCTTAACGCAGATGCCAATATAAAGGGAAAGAAGAAAGTCAAGGTTTTGGGGGAAATCAACAACAACAAAACTATGTAAGGCATTGTTTTCTTCATCTTTAGACAATGCTTAAGCATAGGGAAAAATCAACACCAAAGAAGCTACCCTGACCTTAAAACTGTTTCCATTTTTTCCTAAGTTAATTCTAATTCAAAATTCTGCCTGTTCAGTATGAAATTCCCTTCTGGTAACAGGTTGTAAAAATAGAGCAAGCTATGAAAGCCCTCTGTTTAATCTTTCCCAGGGAAAACACAGTACAATGTATAACTATGAGTTAGATTGCAAATTACTTTAATTTAGTCTAGTGTTTAGCTTCACCTCTGAAATATCAGTCTGCATCCTTCTATTTTGGTTTGATTCTATAGTCCACTTAAAACGGTAAATGTTTACATTGAAAGGACAAGAGAATGTGTGATGTATTTTAACTGTCAAAAGTGTTGTGAACAGCAGCAGCTGGAAGAAGAATGTGTAGTCCACTCCACTGTTATCCTGAAGCCTTCTAGATTCTTCAAATGTGTAGCTATATCTTTCAGTACGGGAGAACGAATTCAACTGCTATCTTTGAAAAAATGCAAAATTTCTGGAATTAATGTGTGGTCTTTGGATTGAATTTTATGCTAACTTTCTGCTAGTACAGGGACTGAACTCGTCACTGGAAAGAGAGATTTTCTTTCATTTTTTAGGTCTCTAGATCAGATGGAGATAAAAGTCAGGAACAAAAGAATAGTCTTCTATATTGGGCATTACTTGGAGGTCAGAGTGTACTATGACTAGCCCTAATTCTCTGCAGTCATAATTCACATCATCTTGAATTCATTGCAATATGGCTACTGTTAAAGCTCTACTCGAAAGACCAAAACTGAAAGTAAGTTGCTTCCTTTGATGCTTCCAAACCTGGCAAAATTCCGTAAGACTCAAAAAACTGAAGATATAATACTCTTACTCTTATTGCAAGGACTTCAGGCCCACAGGGAACAAGGCTAGGAAGAAATACAGCCTCAGGCTATTTTGGAGGATAGAATAATAAGTGCTTAATTAGATTTCATTTGAAAGTAAGATAAAAGCCAACATGATCCAACTCCTGTTACCTCATCCATCATATCTCAAACCACTCTGTCCATTGTATGTCAATCACACTGATCTTCTGTTGGTTCCTCCAATATATTCAGTAGAGCCATGTGTGGCATATGACATCTCAGTCAATCATGGCTGCAAATACAACAGTGGTCCATAAGATTATATCACCTAGGACACTGCATCCATCTTAGCTTGTGAAGGTATACTCTGTTCACACAATGAAGAAATCTATCAACACACTTCTCAGAAGTAACCACATTGTTAAGCGATGTAAGACTGTATTTGCTTTCTTTTCTGCTTGCAATACTCCAGCTCTTTCTAAGAATGGATTCTCATATTTTGAACCTTAGCTCAAATATCACCTTCTCAGTGAGCTTTTCCCTGAAATTCCCACTTAAATTAGTGCCTTCCCTACTCATTGCCACTATTCCATCCCATGAGAGCCTTCCTATTTCTTCTATAGCTCCTACAGTTGTCATCATATTTATTGATTTGCTTAGTTCCAGACACATGCACACATCAGAATGTAAACTCCTTAAGAGTAGGAATCCAGCCTGTTTATCACTGTATCTCCTGCTCCTAAAACAGTAAATATTGGGGCCGATGCTGTGGCATAGCCGGTGAAGCCACCACCTACAGTGCCGGCATCCCATATGGGCGCTATTTCTAGTCCCGGCTGCTCCATTTCCGATTCAGCTCTCTGTTATAGCCTGGGAAAGCAGTGAAAGATGGCCCAAAAGCTCTGGCCATTGTGGCCAACTAGGGAGTGAACCAGTGGATGGAAGACCTCTCTCTTTACCTCTCCTTCTCTCTGTAGAACTCTTTCAAATAAATAAATAAATCTTTAAAAAATTCTTAAAAAAACCAGTAAATATTTACTAAGGATATGCTTAAAACTCTACTACAGCCAAAAGACAATTATATAATCTCTCTCCCAAGAAATTTATAAAGAGAATGGGAATTGGCAAGGTAATTGTTGTATAAGGGACATCCAAGTATTGTACAAAGAACTCTCATGTTTATCTTATTAGGAAGAAAAGTATATTACAAGGGAGGGGATTCTGTATGTAAAGGCACAGAAATAGCCATAACTGCACAATGAATTCTTGAGAATTATTTCAGGTTTTATAAAACATACATTGTTAGAGTTGGGGTGGGAAGAAAAGAAAAGAACTGAACTTGGACTGAGAAGGGTCCAGGTCAGAAAAAATCCATCCTTCCATGCCATGTAAAGGGAGTAATATTTATTCCACAATCAATGAGAAGTCCTTGGGAAACCCTGGACAGAGATTACGTGATCATTATTTGCTAGTTCCAAGAACCACATACTTCCTTTAACGAACTTATTTTAAAAACCATTCAACTAGGAAAGATCTAAGTCTAAATCGTACTATATATATTCAATACCCAGCCCACTAGAGCAAGTGCTGGATTAATGTTTAAAAAAATGAATTAATAACAGAGACACCACTAAGATGGCAAACTAGAAGATACTACCCTTCATCCCTACTCCAAAAAACAAATGCAGCAGCTACTCACAAACAAAATATCCCAGAGAAGTTCTGAGGGCCCAATAAAGGATCAGCAGCAATACAGTGAAGAAAATGATAATATAATAATAATAATAATAATAATAAAATAATGATGAGAAAAATTTGCAAATCTGCAATGCTAGGAGTTGGCCAGGAACAAGGAAGAGAGGCAGAGGCCCTGGCTCAGGGAAACTGTGGCCCTGGAAGAGCAAAGATGAAAGGGTGCAAGATTAAGAACCTTTCATTTCTGGATAGCCACAGGTTAATCCATGGTATGGTGTCACAGTTGTGCTCAGTTACTAAAGGCAAAACTTACCCATGGAGGTAGTTCATTGGATGCTTAAGGAAACACAAACTAATAAAAAAGAAGCTATATATAAATATATATAGCTTCTTGATTATTGCTAACTGTAATAGCTAGAAGGAAAGAACAGGGTGCTGGGTTGGACTTTGAGGCAGGATTAAGCACAGATGGCAATTTGTCTAAGATCGGGCCACTAGCTTCAAATTAATCCATAAAGAGAAAATTATTCCAGAACAAGAAGTATCTCTAAGGGCTAGCATTGTGGTGTAGCAGGTGTGGTGGCAGGTAAAGCCTCCACCTGTGAGACCAGCATTCCATATGGGCATTGAGTCCTACCTGCTCCACTTACAAACCAGCTCCCTGCTAATGGCTGGGAAAAGCAGCAGAAGATGGCCCAAGAGCTCGGGCCCTAGCACCCACATGTTGGACCTTGAAGGAACTCCTGTCTCCTGGCTTTGGTCTGGTCCAACCCTGTCCATTGCAGCCATCTGGAGGATAAAGATTTCTTTCTCTACCTCTCTCTCTCTTTCTTTCTCTGTCTCTCTTTCTCCCTGTCTCTCCATCTCTCTGTTACACTTTCAAATAAAGGAGAAGAGGAGGAAGAAGAGGAGGGAGAGGGAGAGGGAGAGAAAGAAGAAGAACCACCTCTAAGACCTTTGGTCACCAACACGGTAGTCAATTTGGAAGTGTAAAACCAGGAAACTTAGACCATGGGGTATAATGTGAAGGGACTGCTTCAGTAAAAAGGAAATACTCATGCTTTTTCAAGAAAAAAAAATTTGCTTTATTTGACAGAGAGAGAGAGAGAGAGAGAGAGAGAGAGAGAGAGAGAGAGAGAGAAAGAGAGCACTTTCATTCACTGGTTCACTTCCCAAAAGCCCACAAGCCTTGGCATGTGCCAAGGCCAAAGTTGCAAGCCAAAAACTCAATCCAGTTCTCCTACATGGGTTACAGGAACCCAATTACTTGGGCCATCACTGCTGCTCCCAGGATCTGCATTAGCAGGAAGCTGGAATTAGCAGGCATTGCTGGCACCAAAACCAGGTTTCAAATGTGAGATGTGGATGTTTTAATTGTCATCTTAACTACTAGGCTAAATGTACCCCTCCCACACCCCCTAGGCTCCCCAGCTGTTTCATTTTGTAGATCTGGTATCATCAGCTCCCTGAGGAGACTTTACTAAGATGGAAAGCTAGTGAGCAGTACTTTTAGCTTTGAAAACTGCAGAGCAGAAGTGCATGTTTGGGTTGCTGCAGGATCCACATGTCTCTACAGAACAATCACAGATAGCTATATGTGATACCAACACAGAGGAGGTTATTTCCAAGGCAACTGTCATCCTGGTGGACTGAATAAAAGCCACTGGAAGGCCAGCTCACCATTGAGAATGGGGACTATCCAACTCAACCTATAAATGCAAACTGGTATAATCCAGCTACGCATCATATAGAAACCATATGGGACTGGCTTTATGATGAATGGGATATTTTCACTTGCTAAATATGCCTGTGACCCAGGTTAGGGTAAGTGCGGTGGCTAAGGTAGGTCCTTTTGTATGGGCTCCTCACTGTGGCTTTACTGAAGTAAGCCTTGTCAAAATTGCTCTCAGCTTCCCCTCAAGGTTTTATAAAAACCAGCACCACGGTTCACTTGGCTAATCCTCTGCTTGTAGCGCCAGCACCCCCAGTTGTAGTCCTGGTTGGGGTGCCAGATTCTGTCCCGGTTGCTCCTCTTCCAGTCCAGCTCTCTGCTGTAGCCTGGGAAGGCACTGGAGGATGGCCCAAGTTCTTGGGCCCTGCACCTGCATGGGAGACCAGGAAGAAGCACCTGACTCCTGGCTTCGGATCAGCACAGCGTGCCGGCTGTAGTAGCCATTTGGGGGGTGAACCAATGGAAGGAAGACCTTTCTCTCTGTCTCTCTCTCTCTCTGTCTAACTCTGCCTGTCAAAAAAAAATCAAAAAATTAACAAAAGACTGGGGAAAGGTAACTCATCCTGAGAAGGTGAAAAATTTTAGAATTTAAAAAGTTAGTAAGAGATAGGGTAAATAAAAGAAAATATATAAAGGGAGAGGGGCCAAGTCATCTCAGCAAGGTGGAAATCTTTAGATAGTCATTAAGAAATGCAATGAGGGGCCAACAATGTAGCACAGCGGGTTGAACCACCACTTGGAGTGGTGCCAGTTCTGGAGTGCCAGTTCAGGTTCTGGCAGCTTCACTTCTAATTCAGCTCCCTACCAATGCAACTGGGAAAGCAGTGGAAGACAGCCCAAGTATTTGGGCCCTTTTCTCCCATGTTGCAGACCTGGGTGGAGTTGCTGGCTCTGACCTGGCCCAGCCAAAGCCATTGTGGCCATTTGGGGAGTGGGTCAATGAATGGAAGATCTCTCTCTCTCTGTCTTCCCCCTCCTTTCTCTCACTGTCACTCTGCCTTTCAAATAAAAATATCTAAATCTTCAAGAAAAGAAATCCAATGAATAAACTTGATACTGATGGGATTAAAACAAATGTTTTAATACAATACTATGAAAGGTTGAATGGACCAAAGGGAGGCTCTGTTGGTCCTTCAACATTAAAGGGCTCCAGATAAGTTTGCTACATTTATCCCAGGTTGGAATACTTGTAAAAGTCAGAAGACAAAAATTATAATAAAATTGCCTGAAGCAATAGTGAGGCAGATTATCCAAGATAAAGGTAGACAAAGGGCTATGTTCCTTCAGCTCAAGCCCCTGCTAGGGACCCAAAGCTTGTACATGAGACCATAATGGCCTGTGGTGGAAAAGAAGTTCCTGGGACTAGAACATTCTCATAAACATGTAAGGGTTGACAGGATTATGGAAGTTGGAATATTTTAACAGGCTTTAAGTAAAGAAGTTGTGTCTCCTTTATCTAAATGTTTTATGGGAATGAATATTATGTCTGGTTTAGGAACATTTCCTTTACCCAATATTGTAAAACCAAAACCTGTTGATAAAGTGCTAATGGAAGCTACAGTTAAGAAAGCAAGGGTTGATGGGATTAAGATGAAAGTGAGTCAGAAAAGTGATATATTTAAACATGCCCCACATAAAGTGCCTGTGTCCTTTTATCTCACTGTATTTTGGAATGGGCACTGTATCTAACTGGGAAATAATTCTACTATCTAGTATTATAACAAAGAAGGCATGTAAATTCACTCTGCATGCAATACTGCCATAGTAATTGGACATGCTAAATGAGAACTAGTAAGAGTGTCCAAGCACACATAGTTAGAATAGAAGCTAGAGTGCTGGTGTAGACAAATTTTCTGTTGGATAGCTCTTATGTGGGATCTGTGAGTGTCTCCCAGCAATGACTGGGGACTAGAGAGTTTAAATGACTTATATAAGACCATACTACCTCAAGAATTCAAGGAGGAGGCACAAGCAAGAAGCTGCTATCCCCCTAGTACTGACCCTGGAACTGTAGGATGAGTGGTTAGACTCTGTCAATATTTGGTCAGTGCCTTATAAATAGCTTTCAAATGACCAACAAGTGCTATAAGCATGGGTTTGTGGATGACAATTCCAAAGTGAACAGACAATAGTCTTTTCAGAAGACTGACATGCTGTTAAAAAAAAAAAAGGTAAAACCATATCATCTTGGTGCGTTGAATTGCTTGCTTAAGAACTGAACAGTGAGGCCAGTGCCATGGTTCACTTGGCTAATCCTCCACATACAGCGCTGGCATCCCGGGTTCTAGTCCTGATTGGGGCACTGGGTACTAGTCCCAGTTGCTTCTCTTCCAGTCCAGCTCTCTGCTATGGCCCGGGAGGGCAATGGAGGATGGCCCAAATCCTTGGGTCTCTGCACCTGCATGGGGGATGTGGAGGAAGTACCTGGCTCCTGGGCTTCGGATCAGTGCAGCGCCAGCCGTAGCAGCCATTAGGGGACTGAACTAATGGAAGGAAGACCTTTCTCTCTGTCTCTCTCTCACTGTCTATAACTCTCTCTCTCTGTCTTTCTCTTTCACTGTCTAACTCTGCCTGGCAAAAAATAAAAAAAAAAGAATTAAACAGTGATGGAAGCCAATATGCTTGGGTTTTACTGAGTCACAGGCTACAACACCAAGCAGAAGACATATTAAGTGGATGCCCACGTGGGCGTGGTCTTGTGGGAATTTGGGGGCTGCATTAAGTGGGACATGTCAATGTCCATCAAAAGAACTTGTTGCCAGGTACAGAAAGGGATTGTAGTCAACAAGCAGATATCCTCTTGTGCTCACTTTAGGTGGCCATGTGCATACACGAAATGAGTGCACATGGGGAAACTTCAGCAAAGCAGAGATGGGATAAATCTAGACATGTTCCTTTTGCACCCTGTTGGGCACCCGATGCCAACAAGAACCATTCCATTTGCCAGCAAGAGAAAAGATTACAGAGGATTATCTGGCAGATTTTCTGGTTGTAGGATTCTGAACATAGATGGCAAGTCAGATTAATGCTGGTCACCTGGAGGCAGGGGATATCAAGTGGGTCTTGACAAGAATAAATATTGTCTCTGAACTGGGCTTTGCTTACTCAGTGGAAGATGGAAAATGTTCAAAATGATACAGAGGAACCAAAATAGAAGATAATACACAGATTTAGACAGATGAATGTCATTTCTTTAGACCGAGGAACACACTGTATAGTCTGTAATTTTTAGCAAAAGACAAAGCAACATCTTCCTCAATAAAAGTGGAATGGGCAATTAAAATATTGGCTGTCTAAAATGAGGGGATGCAATACCTGAAGGTATTACACATCTACTTGCAGATGACATGTCATATATATAGAAAACCAATAAGCCTAAAGACGCTATCAAAAAAAAAAAAAACCTGTTAGAGCTAATAAAAAATTCAGCAAAGTGTTAGGATGTACAATCAGCAAACAAAAATTAGTAGCATTTCTATATACTAACAATGAACTAACTAAAAAAAGAAATCAAGAAAACAATTTCATTTACAATAGCTAGGGGAAAAAAAAAAACAAACTCAGGAATTTAACCAAAGATGTGGGAGAGCTGAACCCTGATACAACAACACATCAAAAAGATCATCCACCTAGTCCAAAGGAGATTTATCCTAGAGATGAACATTAAATATTGATGAAAGAAATTAAAGATGAGAAGTCCTCTGTCGCTCCCCCATTCGTGGAGGAACAACACAGGACCCTGCGCTGTTCTTTTGTCTGCTCGGCCCTTCCCGGGTTTGCTGCTGGTCCTTCCCAGGTTGGCTGCCGACCCTCCACCTCCGTGGAGGGGCGGCTCCCCCGCCACTTTCCCCACTTCCGTGGGGGAGCAGCACACCGCCGGCCGGCTCTCTCGGGGGCTGCTCAGATGTTATCCGGATGTTCCCTTTAGATGTTCCCAGTGCATGTTGTCTCTCTCCTCCTTTATACTCCTCTTCCACCAATCCCAACTCTGCTACCCACACGCCGAGCATGCTGCTCTCCTCCAATCAGGAGCAAGATCAGCTCTTGCAGCTCAGTCAAATTGGCGAGAGGCAGCTGTGTAGAAGTTGTTTCCTCCTCTCCCAGCGCCATATTGTGGGAGAGCAGATGCATACAATAAGTCTTAATTCCAGTAACTTAGTCTAGTCCGAGTTGCTCCCCACAGTTCCCCCTTTCTTTTTATTCTTTGGCGTTGATACGCGCCTATCTTCGGTGCCCTGCGGCGCGCACTCTGCTCTGCTTGCTAGAGTTGCCCACAGGTGTTTACAAGCCCTACCAACCAGGCAAACCGAATCCGGGTCCTCTCTTCGCCATGTTGTGAGGAGGTTTTTAGGCGCTGATGCGTGCCTGTGTTCGGTGCCCTGTAGTGCATGCTCTGCTTGAGCTGCCTGCAAGTGCTTATCGCCTTACTAATCAGGCAGACCGAATCCAAGCTCTCTCATTACCGTATTGTGGGGAGAGTTATTGATGTTGATTCGTGCCTATCTTTGGTGACCTGCGGCTCATCCTCTGCTCGAGCTGCCTGCTGGTGCTTATCGCCTAATCAGGCAGACCGAATCCAAGCCCTCTCATTGCCCTGTTGTGGGGAGGCCTTATTTTTCTCTATTTCTCTATCTCCGGGCATTCCTATCTCTCCTATCTTACTTCTATCTGCCAGCATTCCTATTTCTCTCATTTTACTTCTATACTTCTGTTTCTCTTATCCCCGCGGCTTCCCGGCACCCGCCCCGAGGCGGCTTCTTGGCGCCTCACCCCGTGGCGGTTTCCCGGCTCTGCGCGGCTTCAGCCCGCACTTCTCTTATCTGCGTGGCTTTCCGGCTTCACGTGCGCTCCGTGGTCTCCGTGCCCTTCGTGCCCGCACCACGGACTCCTCGCCAGCCCCGTGCCCTTCGTGCCTGCACCACGGACTCCTCGCCAGCCCCGTGCTCTCCTATCTACTCGCGCCCCGTGCGCTCTCTCCGCTTGTGCCCCGCGCGCTTTCTCTGTGCACGGCGGCTTCCGCGAATCACTGCCTAGCTCACGTTTCCGCTTCTCGGTTTAGTTTTCAGTCTAAGTTCCCCGGGCTAACCTGACAAATTCCAACCTAGCTTATGTCTCCGCTTCTTGGTTTGGCTTCCCATCTTTTGCCCCCGGGCTAATATGACGAATCCCAACCTAGCTTACGTCTCTGCTTCCAGTATAGTTTTTCGCCTTTTGCTCCCCGGGCTAACTTGACGAATTCCAACCTAGCTTACGTCTCCGCTTCGGCCTGCCCCCGGGGATTCACTTTCCCTAGCTTATATTTTTCTCTACCTGGTATATTTTCTAACTTTCTTCCAACAATATTTCTCTCTCATTTCTCCTGGCTTCTCCCCACAGTACGTATCCCAGTCTATTTCTTCTAGCTTTCACTTTCGCTTTCAATCTTAGATTTCTCCCAGCTTCCCCCCATAGTCCGTATCCAAGTCTATGTTTCTTCTTACTTTCACTTTCACTTTCAACCCTAGATTTCTCCCAGCACTTTTTCCGTCCAGCTTTTCCCTAGGCTCTTCCCTAGTCTCTCTCTCCGGTATTTTCCCGCTTCTTCCCTCCTAGGTTTCCTATCCAAGTCATGGCACCATTATCCCTCCTAGGTTTCATATCCGAGTCACAGCACCATTATGTCGCTCCCCCATTCACGGAGGAACGACACAGGACCCTGCGCTGTTCTTTTGTCTGCTCGGCCCTTCCCGGGTTTGCTGCTGGTCCTTCCCAGGTTGGCTGCCGACCCTCCACCTCCGTGGAGGGGCGGCTCCCCCTGCCACTTTCCCCACTTCCGCGGGGGAGCGGCACACCGCCGGCCGGCTCTCTCGGGGGCTGCTCAGATGTTATCCGGATGTTCCCTTTAGATGTTCCCAGTGCATGTTGTCTCTCTCCTCCTTTATACTCCTCTTCTACCAATCCCAACTCTGCTACCCACACGCCGAGCATGCTGCTCTCCTCCAATCAGGAGCAAGATCAGCTCCTGCAGCTCAGTCAAATTGGCGAGAGGCAGCTGTGTAGAAGTTGTTTACTCCTCTCCCAGCACCATATTGTGGGAGAGCAGATGCATAGAATAAGTCTTAATTCCAGTAACTTAGTCTAGTCCGAGTTGCTCCCCACAGTCCTCCAAGATGGTGGAATAGAGAAGGAGTGCACTGATATTCCAGGAAAAGATAGTTTAATAAAAGTGTTGATACTGTAATTTCAGGGAAGAGTTAGGGAAAAAACTACAGAGGAAACTTCCGGAACTAGTGGGACACAGTGGACATACATGGAGGGCACGGGTGCCCACGGCTCAGGACCCCAGCTGACAAGTCTATGCACTAGCTCTGGAAAGGAAGGTGAGGCGAAACTGCAGTAGCCCAAGAAACTGTCAGAAAAGCAGCAGGAAGAGCCTAGAGGGAATGAGGCATAAAGCCCCATGGGGGAAAGTTCACCAGGCTAACTAGAGTAGAGAAAAAAAAATAAAAGGGACTGGTACAGACATGATTCTCTCTTTCCATCCACCTTGCAAAGGCGAGCAAGATAAAGAGCAGGCACCATTTTGGACATATGTAACAGCTGCGCTGGCTCAGGGCTATGCCCACCCTCAGCCAAGCAGAAAAACCTGACTCTGGTGGGGAGAAATAACAGGAGACTAAGACCTAGTGAACGTGTGGAGCTTATGAACTGGGACTGTGGGGAAAAAAAAAAAAAAAAAAAAAAACAGGGTATGTGGGAGAACTCACAGAGTGCCTGAGATGTACTCTCGGTTGAAGACACCACAAACTCAGTAACCTTGGCAATCCAGTGGGAGATTGCAGGGGAAAACTGAGTTTACACTGAGGACTACACAGATCCTTTGTGTGGTCCTTGGGACAGAGCAAATATTATACCCACAGGGGCCAGCGCTCAGGCACTGATTCCTTCAAAGAGAATAGCTCAGCTGTGCAGAATTGCTTCCCTTCTGAATAACAAAGAGAGAGAAATAGAGTGAGAGAGAGATTTACCATGTCAAACCTGGGTGTGTCACCTTTGGCACACCCTTAACCCTGAAGAACTGAACAGAGCTCTCTGGCCACACCCATCACAAGCCTCTAAAGATCCACCAAAAGCAGACAGTCCACTTAATCTAAAGTCATAGTATAACGAGAAAAGCCACAACAGTGAGAAAAAAAAAAAAAAGAAGATGAAACCAAAGAATATCTCCACAATGCCAAGCAACAAATGCAGAAACCAAGGAAACAAGAACAAGGTAGACATTAAGAAACCCTCAAATAAACAAGAAAATCCAATGCAAGATTATGAAAATGATGAGATAGAAGAAATGCAAGGCACAGATTTCAAAAAATATAACAACATTTAGAAGTTCTCAAAAACAAATTCTTGAACTACAGAAATCCTTACTGGACAGGATTGAAAAATCTCTCTCATGAAAATGAAATCTTAAGCAGGAATCAAAACGAAATGCAGAATCTAGTAGAATATGAAATTGTGATAGTGAAGAGAAATCAAAATGAAATGAAGAGTTCAACAGATCAAATGACAAACACATTTGAGAGACTTAAAAACAGAATGAGTGAAGCAGAAGAGAGAATATTGGAACTAGAAGACAGAGCACAGGAAAGTATACAGTCAAACCAAAGAAAAGAAGAGGAAATTAGAAATCTAAAAAATATTGTTGGGAATCTAGAGGACACTATTAAAAAACCCAACATTTGGGTTCTAGGAGTTCTTGAAGGCATGGAGAGATAGAAAGAATTAGAAGGCCTTTTTAGTGAGATACTAGCAGAAAACTTCCCGGGTTTGGAGAACAAGAGACATCCAAATACAGGAAGCTCACAGAACCCCTAATAAACATGACCAAAAGAGATCCTCACCACGAAATGTTGTAATCAAACTCACCACAGTGAAACATAAAGAACGTGCAAGAGAGAAACATCAGATTACTCTCAGAGGATATCCAATTAGACTCACAGCAGACTTCTCATCAGAAACACTACAGGCTAGGAGAGAATGGTGAGATATAGCCCAAGTACTAAGAGAAAAAAAACTGCCAGCCCAGAATATCATATCCCACAAAGCTCTCATTTGTGAATGAAGGTGAAATAAAGACCTTTCATAGCAAACAGAAATTGAAAGAATTTGTCACCACTCATCCAGCCCTGCAAAAGATGCTTAAAGATGTGTTACACACAGAAACACAGAAACATGGTCATCAATGTGATAGAAGGTAAAGGAAGAAAACTTCCCAGTAGAAGATCACAGGAAGTTCAAAGCATATGTTAGAAAATATATTTGGGAAAATGGCAGGGCAAAGTTACTACTTTTCAATAGAAACATTGAACTTTAATGGCCTCAACTCTCCAGTTAAAAGACACAGACTGGCTGAATGGATTAAAAAACAAAACCCAATCCTATCAAGGTGGCATGTACCGATGCCATCTCACTAGTCCAAGTGATCAATTTCAGTTCACAATTGATCATAATGAAAGGACTAAGAGTCAAAGGGAGCACATAAACAAGTCTAGTACCTGCTAATATTAACAGATAGAATAAATAAAGGGGAGAGTGATCCAACATGGGAAGCGAGATACTCAGCAGACTCATAGAATGGCAAATGTCCTAAACAGCACTCTGGCCTCAGAATCAGCCCTAGAGGCATTCGGATCTGGCTGAAAAGCCCATGAGAGTATTTCAGGCATGGAAAGCCAAGACACTCTGGCAAAAAAAAAAAAAAAAAAAAAAAACTAAATGAAAGATCTCTGTGAGTGAGATCCCAGTGGAAAGAACAGGTCTTCAAAGAAGGAGGTACCTTTCTCTGAAGGGAGAAGAGAACCTCCACTTTGACTATGACCTTGTCTGAACAAGATAAGAGTCAGAGAACTCAAGGGGCTTCCATAGCCTTGGAAACTCATGACTGGTGCATAGGGAGATTACTGATGCCAGAAACAGGAGTGTCAATTTGTAAAGTCAATAACAGGAGTCACTGTGCACTTACTCCTCATGTAGGATCTCTGTCCTTAATGTGCTGTACATTGAGACTTAATGCTATAACGAGTACTCAAACAGTATATTTCACTTTGTGTTTCTATGGGGGTGCAAACTGTTGAAATCTTTACTTAATGTATACTAAACTGATCTTCTGTAAAAAAAAAAGAAGAAGAAGAAATTATCAATTCTCAACTTGACTCTCACTGGGATTAAACATGACAATAGGTCTGATCTGATTTCATCATGATTTAAAAAAAAATCATCTATTATTTTTCACTTTATGTTTCTGTGTGGGAGCAAACTGTTGAAATCTTTACTTAATGTATGCTAAATTGATCTTCTGTATATAAAGAGAATCGAAAATGAATCCTCATGTGAATGGAAGGGGAGAGGGAGTGGGAAAGGGGAGGGTTGCGGGTGGGAGGGACGTCATGGGGGGGAAGCCATTGTAATCCATAAGCCGTACTTTGGAAATTTATATTCATTAAATAAAAGTTAAAAAAAAATTTAAAAAAATAAAAAAACCCATCTATTTGCTGCTTACAAGAAACACATCTTCCCAACAAAGATGCATGCAGACTGAAAGTGAAAGGTTGAAAAAAGATATGCATGCCAACAGAAACCAAAAAAGAGCTGCCATAGCCATCTTAATATCAGACAACATAAACTTGAACACAAAAACTGTTAAGAGAGACAAAGAGGGGCACTATATAATGATTCAGGGTTCAATTCAACAGGAAGATGTAACTATTATAAATGTATATGCACATAATTACCAGGCACTGGTTTATTTAAAAGATATCTTAAAGAACTTAAAGGGAGACTTACGCTCCAATACAATACTATTGGAGGAGCAATACTCCACTCTCAGAAATAGACAGATCAACTGGACAGAAGATCAAAAAGGAAACAACAGATTTAATTGACACTATAGCCCAAAGGGATCTAACAGATATCTATGCAGGGATGGTTCAATGTTTGCAAATCAATGAATGTGATACACCACATTAACAAACTGCAGAAGAAAAACCATATGATTATCTCAATAGATGCAGAGAAAGCATTGGATAAAATACAACACCCTTTCATGATTGAAACTCTAAGCAAATTGGGTGTAGAAGGAACATTCTTCAATACAATCAAAGCAATTTATGAAAAACCCACAGCCAGCATCCTATTGAATGGGGAAAAGTTGGAAGCATTCCAATGAGATCTGGTACCAGACAGGGATGCCCACTGTAACCACTGCTATTCAATATAGTTCTGGAAGTTTTAGCCAGAGCTATTAGGCAAGAAAAAGAAATTAATGGGATACAAATTGGGAAGGAAGAAGTCAAACTATCCCTCTTGCAGATGATATGATTCTTTATTTAGGGGATCCAAAGACCTTTACTAAGAGACTATTGGAACTCATAGAAGAGTTTGGCAAAGTAGCAGGATATAAAATCAATGCATTAAAATCAGCAGCCTTTGCATACACAGACAATGCCACAGCTGAGAAAGAACTTCTAAGATCAATCCCATTCAAATTAGCTACAAATACAATCAAATATCTTGGAATAAACTTAACTAAGGACGTTAAATATCTCTATGATGAGAATTACAAAATCTTAAAGAAAGAAATACAAGAGGATACCAAAAAATGGAAAAATCTTTCAAGCTGTTGAATTAGAAGAATCAATATCATCAAAATGTCCATTCTCCCAAAAGCAATTTATAGATTCAATGTGATACCACTCAAAATACCAAAGACTTTCTTCTCAGATCTGGAAAAAATGATGCTGAAATTCATATGGAGGCACAGGAGACCTACAATAGCTAAAGCAATCTTGTACAACAAAAACAAAGCCAGAGGCATCACAATACCAGATTTCAGATGCAAAAATCATACTACAGGACAGTTGTAATCAAAACAGCATGGTACTGGTACAGAAACTGATGGATAGACCAATGGAACAGAAAGGAAACACCAGAAATCAATCCAAACATCTACAGCCAACTTACATTTGATCAAGGATATAAAACCAATTCCTGGAGCAAGGACAGTCTATTCAATAAATGGTGCTGGGAAAACTGGATTTGCATGCGCAAAAGCATGAAGTAAGACCCCTACCTTATATCTTACACAAAAATCCACTCTACAAGGATTCAAGATCTAAATCTATGACCTGACACCATCAAATTATTAGAGAACACTGGAGAAACCCTGCAAAATATAGGCACAGGCAAAGACTTCTTAGAAAAGACCCCAGAGGCATAGGCAGTCAAAGACAAAATTAACAATTGGGATTGCATCAAATTGAGAAGTTTCTGTACTGCAAAAGAAACAGTCAGGAAAGTGAAGAGGCAACCGACAGAATGGGAAAAAATATATGCAACAGATAAAGGATTAATAAACAGAATCTACAAAGAGATCAAGAAACTCCACAACAACAAAACAAACAGCCCACTTGAGAGATGGGCCAAGGAACTCAATAGACATTGTTCAAAAGAGGAAATCCAAATGGCCAACAGACACATGAGAAAATGTTCAGGATCACTAGCAATCAGGGAAATGCAAATCAAAGCCACAATGAGGTTTCACTTCACCCCGGTTAGAATGGCTCACATTCAGAAATCTACCAACAATAGATGCTGGTGAGGATGTGGGGAAAAAAGGGACACTAACCAACTGTTGGTGGGAATGCAAACTGGTTAAGGCACTATGGAAGTCAGTTTGGAGATTCCTCAGAAACCTGAATATAACCCTACCATACAACCCAGCCATCCCACTCCTTGGAATTTACCCAAAGGAAATTAAATTGGCAAATAAGCTGTCTGCACCTTAATGTTTATTGCTGCTCAATTCACAATAGCTAAGACATGGAATCAACCTAAATGTCCATCAACAGTAGACTGGATAAAGAAATTATAGGATATGTACTCTATAGAATACTATACAGCAGTCAAAAAAATGAAATCCGGTCATTTGCAACAAAACGGAGGAATCTGGAAAACATCATGCTGAGTGAAATAAGCCAGTCCCAAAGGGACAAATATCATATGTTCTCCCTGATTGGTGACGAACTAACCGAGCATCAAATAGGAAACCTGTTGAAGTGAAATGGACACTATGAGAAATGGTGACTTGATCAATCCTTGTGCTCAAGTCAATGAATAACTTAATACTTTATCCCTTTTAGAAATTTTTTTGTTCTACTTACTACTATTGGTTGAACACTTTAATTGACACAAAATTATTCTTAGGTGTTTAAATTTAACTGAAAAATGATCCCTGTTAAATATAAGAGTGGGAGTAAGAGAGGGAGGAGATGTACTGTTTGGGACATGCTCAATCGGACTTTCCCCCAACAGTACAGTTAGAAACATGCTTGGGGATTCCAATTCGATCCCATCAACGTGGCATGTACCAATGCCATCTCACTAGTCAAAGTGATCAGTTTCAGTTCACAATTGATCAAAATGATAGGATTAAGAGTCAAAGGGATTACATAAACAAGACTAGTGTCTGCTAATACTAACTGAAAGAATTAAAAAGGAGAGAAAAATCCAACATGGGAAGCGAGATACACAGCAGACTCATAGAATGGCAGATGTGCTAAATAGCACTCTGGCCTAAGAATCAGCCATTAAGGCATTCGGATCTGGCTGAAAAGCCCATGAGAGTTTCTCAGGCATGGAAAGCCAAGACATTCTGGCAAAAAAAAAAAAAAACCACAAACAAACAAACAACAAAAAAAAACTAAATGAAAGATCCCTGCAAGTGAGATCCCAGTGGAAAGAAAGGGCCATCAATGAAGTAGGGACCTTTCTCCAAAGGGAGGAGTGAACCTCCACTTTGACTATGACCTTGTCTAAATAAAATCAGAGTTGGCAAACTCAAAAGGCTTCCATAGCCTTGGCAACCCATGACAAGAGCCTAGGGTGTTTACTGAATCCATAAACAAGAGTGTCAATTGTTAATTCAACAACAGAAGTCACTGTGCACTTACTCCCCATGTAGGATCTCTGTCCTTAATGTGTTGTACAACGTAAATTAATGCTATAAGTAGTACTTAAACAGTACTTTACACTTTGTGTTTCTGTGTGGGTCCAAACGGTTGAAATATTTACTTAATATGTACTAAATTGATCTTCTGTATATAAAGATAATTGAAAATGAATCTTGATGTGTATGGAATGGGAGAGGGAGCGGGAAATGGGAGGATTGCAGGTGGAGGGAAGTTATGGATGGGAAGCCACTATATTCCAAAAGCTGTACTTTGGAAATTTATCTTTATTAAATAAGTTTAAAAAATAAAAAAATTAAAAGAAAGAAATTAAAGATGGCAGAAGTAAATGAAAAGATATATGATGTTCATGGATTTTAAAACTGATATTATAAAAATATCCATACTAAACAAAGTGATCTATAGATTCTGTACAATCTCTATCAAGATTCAAATAACAACAGGCAAGTTTATAGTACCATGGTTAAGTCACTGCTTGGGATGCCCACATCCCATATCAGAGTCACTGGTTTGAGACCCAGCTATCCCACTTTCCATCTGGCTTCCAGTTAATGTGCACCCTGGGAAGCAACTAATGATGGCTCAAATACTTGGGTCCCTGCCACCAATGTAGGAGATTTGGACAGAGTTGTAAGCTACTGGCTTTGGCCTGGACCTCAGCCCTGGCTGTTGTAGCACTTGGGGAGTGAGCCAGTAGATAGATGGTCTCCCTCTCCCTTTTTCTCTGTTTCAAAAAAAAATTTTTTTTAAGTTCAAATGACATGCTTAATAAGAGAAAAAACAATTCTAAAATTTTACGGAACCACAAGTTCCAGAACAGTCAAAGCAATCTTCAGCAAAATGAACAAATCTGGAGGTATCACATTCCCTAATTTCAAATAGTCTGCAGAGCCATAGTAATCAAAACAGCACAGTTCTATCATAAGAACAGATATACAGACTGATGGAACAGAACAGAGATCTGAGTGAAAAATCCATGCATTTATTGTCAATTGATTTTTGACAAAGATGCCAAGAACATACAATGGGGAGAGGAACTAGGAAAATGGGTACCTGAACGCATGAGAATAAAATATACCATATACAAAAAATCAACTCAAAAAGGATTAAACACTTAAATATAAAACCCGAAACTATAAAAATACTAGAACTAAATGTAGTGGAAAAGCTCCATGACACTGATCTGGCAATGATTGCTTTTTGTCCATGACTCCAAAATGGAAGCACAAAAGCAAAAATAGACAAATGGGATTATATAATACCAAGAAGCTTCTGCACAGAAAAGTAAACAGTCAAGAATGAAGAGACAATCTACAGAATGGTAGAAAATATTTCCAAACCTCACATCTGATTACAGATTAACATTAAAAACATATAAGGAGGAGCCGGCACTGTGGTGTAGCGGGCAAAGCCACCGCCTTCAGTGCTAGCATCCCATATGGGTATGATACAAGTCCTGGCTACTCCACTTCCTATCCAACTCTCTGCTATGGCCTGGAAAAGCAATAAAAGATGGCTCAAATCTGTGGGGCTCCAGCACCCACGTGGGAGAAATGGAAGAAGCTCCTTGCTCCTGACTTCAATTTGGCCCAGTTTCAGCTGTTGTGGCCATTTTGGGAGTGAACAAGTAGATGGAAGACCTCTCTCTCTCTTTCTCCCTCCCTCTCTCTGCCTCTGCCTCTCTGTTACTCTGTTTTTTGAAATAAATAAACCATTAAAAATAAGGAAATCAACTCAACAGTAAAAAGCAAATAACCAAATTATAAAATGGTTAAAATGGGCAAAGGATTTAAATAGACATTTTACAAAAAAAGAAGACAAACAAATGGCCAAGAGGCATTTGAAAAAAATGCTCATAACTAATCATCAGGGAAGGGCAGATTAAAAATCACAAAATAGCACCTTACATCTCTTAAAATGGCTATTACTAAAAACTCAAATGATAAATGTGGATGAGGATGTGGAGAAAAAGGAAACCTTGTACACTTCTGGTATAAATGTAAATTCATATAGCTATTATGGAAAACTATATGGAGGTTCCTTAAAAATTAGAAGTAGAACTACTGCATGACCTAGAGGTCCTCCATATTTACTGCAGAATTATTCACAATAACCAAGATGCAGAATCAACCTAAGTGTTCATCAACAGGTGAATAAAGAAAATTGTGGCATACATATGCAATGCAGTACTTACTATTCAGCCTTTAAACAGGAAAAAATCTAGTCATTTGCAACAATATGAAAGAACTTAAGGACATTATATTAACTGAAATGAGTCATGCACAGAAAGACACATCACATGTTCTCATTATATGTGGAATCTAAAATAGTTGAACTCATAAAATTAGAGAATGAAATGGTGATAATCAGTGGCTGAGAAAAGGACCAGGGAGATGTCGAAGATACAACACTTAAGTTACATTGGAGAAATAGGGTCAAGATTCCTACTAAACATCATGGTAACTATAGTTAAAAATGAATGACTAAGAAGGTAAATTTTGGAGCCAGCATAGTGGGTTAAGCCACTGCATGCAATGTCAGCATTCAGTATGGGCACTGGTTCGAGTCCTGGCTGCTCCACTCTGATCCCGCTCCTTGGTTAACGCACCTGGGAAAGCAGTGGAAGATAGCACAAGTACTTGGGCTCCTGCACCCATGTGGAAGACAGGAGGAGGTTCCTGGCTCCTGTCTTCAACTCTAGCCATTGTGGCCCTTTGAGGACTGAACCAGTAAATGGAAGATTCTCTCTCTCTCTCTCCCACTCTCCCTCTCCCTCTCCCTCTCCCTCTCCCTCTGTGTGTGTGTGTGTGTGTATTTGTGTGTGTGTCCCTCTCTCTGTCTTTTAAATAAATAAATATTTTTAAAAAACTAAATTAGGGCCGGCACTGTGGCTCACTAGGCTAATCCTCTGCCTTGCGGCGCCGGCACACCGGGTTCTAGTCATATAGCTATATGTCATATAGCATGACATAAAACAGGAACCAGAACATATCAAAGCACAGGAACAGTGGAAAAAATTATTCCAAGTTTGCTATATTTACTGAGGTTTGTCAGACAATAGTTAATAAGGTATTCACTTTTACCATAGAAGGTCAGGTGCAAAGCAAAGAAAAATAACTGCAAGAGTACTTACGATATAAAGCACCTACTATAAGCTAGATATTTGTGGAGTTGGTATAAAGATGAAGAAAGCAGATATACTGTCTTTCCCAGCTCAATTGGGAAAAGATGTTATTCAAATACTTTATATGCATTTTGGAATTTCAGCAATTTAAAGGACATTGTGAACATAAATTAAGTGCTATTTACTAAAGAGATAAGTGCAGACTCTCTTATGCACAGCTACTATAGAGTGTCCAACCCAGTATCTCACAATGAATGGGAAAAGAAAATTATATTATCCAGGGTTACCTAGAGCAATGTAATTAGACCGGGCTAGCTGTACTTTTAATATGTTGTTTAATGGAAAGATACATCTATTAAAACATCATTTTTTAATCCTAAATATTAAGCCTAACCAGTAAATTAGGATGGTTTTGAGCTGCTTACAAAAGCATAATGGGCACAATGTTGAGACAACCTCTATTGAAGGATACAGGTGAAGGCAAAACAAAGTTGTTACTAATTCTTCTACCAGGGCCTTCAGATGGGAATACACACAACATACTGCAGGTGCTCTAGAAACACTGTTCTTCAATAAGTTCAGTGAAAGCAGTCATTATTGTGTTCTGTAGTTTCAGTGACATCTCATATGCCTGTTGTCTATTGTGATGGCTCTTGTTTAAAGGAAATCTGCCAACTTATTGAATAGGAATATCTTGAATAGCCTTAGTCATTTTATATCTAAAATAAAGTTAATTAAAATGAGGATTTAGAATTCAGAAAAAATGACTTATTAAGTCATGGTAGCATGGAATATTACCACAGTCATGATTTTTCCCCATGAGACCTTGGGTAAGCTATGTGCTTTCTAATCTTATTACTTGTAAATGTGATTGTTGGACTATATAGTCTTTAAAGTTATTCTTTCAAGTACAAATGTTCTATTCTATAAAATCAAATAGTGAGAAAAATCTCATGCTTTCTTTTAGATACAAGTTTTATAAATAAGGTCATGGAAATTGGTTATTATGAAAAAATTATGCACAAAGATTTCAAATTTTTACATCTAAATAAATCTTTTCATTAGATTTTCCATAAAATTTTCAAGTACCCTCATATAATAATATTTATATAGAACAAATGCACATATAAAACAGAAATTTTATTTAATATATATTTAATGTTAAATTTATAATTTAAATTTACATATAATTTATATTATATAATTTAAATTTCTATAAAATACATTAAATTATATATTAAATATAATAATTTAAATTTTATATAATTTATATTTATAGCATAAATATATACATAATATTATGAATAATATAGTTTCATTCTGCTTTAATGGATTTTGGGATAGCAATACAATGATTCTTTCTTCCCTTTCATCAATAACCTAATTTTTTTCTGCATTTTTATAAGGCAAGTATGATCAAAAACCGAAAATTAAAAATAGCAGATAAAGAATTTCATGAAAATTTAATCATTTGCTAATCTAATGATGAAAAGTATATGGTGATCATTGCCAATTTTTAAAAGGCAAAAGAACAAATTTTGTATTCATTTCTACATATGGAGTTTTAAGAAAGACATCCGAGTATAATGGGTAGCATATGTATAAAAGTTCTTCTGGTGGTCATAGAGAGGACATACTTCATTCAACCACAAAACAGATATGTAAAACTTACTTAAAAAGAAACAGCGTAAATAAGACTTCCCCATGGAAGGCTCACATTCCCATTCCTCCAAGCTTTGGGGAGAGAAAAATGTTACTAACCTAAATAAATAAATAAATAAATAAATAAATAAATAAAACTTCTATGGCATATTCAGGGCTAGGAATACCCTTGTGTTCACTTGATATATCTCCCACTTGTATAACTGCCACTATTATGTAAGTAGAAAAAACAAACTTAATAAAGTATATTTTCTATATGAACACATCCCTCTATTTACTAAAGTTTATTTATTTAAAAATATAGTTAATTTAAAAGCAACCTAAGTGTCTATAAATGGATAAATGTAATAGATTACTATCCAGCCTTAAAAATGAAGAAAATTCTGTCATTTGTAATAACACAGATAAACCTGGAAGACATCATGTTCACTGGAACACAACATGATCTGATTTATATGTGGAACCTAAAAAAATTGAACTCATAAAAACAAGAGTAAAATGGTGGTTACCACAGGCTGATAATGGGAAGAGAGAAGGGGAATGGGAAATGCTGGCCAAAGGATCTAAAATTTCAGCTGCACAGAAAGAATAAACCTTAGAGATCTAGTGACCACAGTTCATTACAATGTATTGTACACTTTAAAATCATTATGAAAGTGAATTTCAAGTGTTTCATCACAAGTGGAATACAAGTATATAAGGTTGTGCCTATGTCAAAATGGCTTGATTTAGCCACTCAACAATGTATGCATATTTCAAAACATCATGTTGTATACCATAAAAGTGTGAAATAATTGTTCTGAGAAGATCTGTTGACACTAATCTTACTTGCAAAACCTGTTAAAAGGAGTTCTTCAGAGAGAAAGAAAATTATATAGATCTAAAACTCAAATCTATATAAAGAAAGAATTTTGGGAGAAATAATGAAGGCAAAATAAAATCTTTTACTTCATTAATCTTAATTGACCTAATGGGTAAGTATATTTAAAATAACAATAGCAACTACATATTCAGTTATTATAGCTTTTGGATAAGTGAAATGAATGGCAACAATGTTATGAAATAAGAGAAAATAGTTAGAAATACTCTTTTATAAGATACTTGTGCTACCCACAAAGTGGTATGATATTAAATGGATAAAATATAAATATAGAGTGTAACCTGCAGGACAATCACTAAAGAGAGTTAACAAAAGAAGTATACTAGTTTTTTTGTCAAATGACATGATAAACATGGAGAAAAAACAGAATCATAAAAATGCTCCATGTTTTAAAATCAGAGAAGGTAAAAAAAAAGAATGGAAGCAAAAACAAGCACAGAATACGGGTGGTAACCAGCAAATAAGAACAGATGTGGTAGGTATTAATATAACTATCAATAATCACTTTAAAGTCAATAGTCTAACTATATCACTTAAAGAGCAGATACTATCAGAATGAATCAAAAAATAAGACCAAAGTATATGCTTCAAATTTAAACAGACAAGCAGATTAAAATTTAAAGAATGGAGAAATACATACCATGCTAACACCAATCAAAAGGAAAACTAGAGTAGTAGTTCTATTAGTTTAACACAGAGCAGACTCTGAAGCAAAGAAAATTACCAGGGACACAGAGGGGAGTTACATAATAATAAAGGAATCAATTATCAAAGAGTATATAACAATCTTTCATCTTTTTGTATCAAAAATAATGTATCAAAATATGTGCGGCATTGATTCATAGCACTGCAGGGAGACACAGACAAATCCACTACTATAGCTGGAGACTTCAACATCGCTCTCAGAAATGGGCAGCTCCATTAGGCAGAAAATGAATAAGGACAAATTTGAATTTATCAACATTAATCAACTGTAAATAATAGACATCTTGGGGCCAGTGCTGTGGTACAGTGGGTAAAGCCCTGGCCTGCAGCGCTGGCATACCATATGGGTGCTGGTTTGAGTGCTGGCTGCTCCACTTCTGATGCAGCCCCCTGCTAATGTGCCTGGGAAAGCAGCGGAAGATGGCACAAGTCCTTGTGCCCCTGCACTGACATGGGAGACCCAGAAGGTGCTCCAGGCTCCTGGCTTCAGATCAGCCAGGCTCCAGCCATTGCAGCCATTTGGGGAGTGAACCAGCAGATGGAACACCTTTCTATCTCTCTGCCTCTGCCTGTAACTCTGCTTTCAAATAAATAAACAAATCTTAAAAAAAAAAAAAAGGGACATCTCAAAACTACTTCATCCACTGCAGCAGAATGCACAGTCTTCACAAGCTAATATGGAACATGTAGCAGGATGGGCCACATTCTATGCCATAACACACAGCTTAACAAATTGAACAGAAATCTTACAATGTCTGCTAATAAACAGAATTCTCAATGGAATTAAACTAGAAATTAGAAACAGAAATATAGCTAGCAAATCCCCAAATACTTGGAGATTAAGTAGCTTCTCTAAATGACACATAAGAAGATATCAGAAGTGAAATTTAAAAACATTTTGAACTAAATGAGAATGAAAATGCAGCTTATCAAAATATGTGGGATACAATAAAAACAGTGCTGAGAGAATGCCATTTTTCCCTTCCTTTATTTTTCTTTTGATTTTTTAGATAATTGTTCTAGCAAGAAACACTAGTACAACGTTGAATAGAAATAGTGATATCAGACATCTTATGTGGGGAAAGCCTTGAGTTTTTTCACAATAAAGTATATTAGTGGTTGATTTTCATAGATGGCCTTTATTACATTGAGCAAGTTTCCTTCTATTCCTAGTTTTTTGAGTGTGTTTATCATCCAGAGGTTGCTGGATTTTGAAATGCTTCTTTTTGTGTCTAATAACATAATCCTGTAGTTTCAGTTTCTTACTCTACTGCTGTAGTAGTGAATTATATTACTTGACTTTTAAATGTTAAACCAGTCTTGTATTCCTGAGATAAATCATCCCTGGTCATGTTTTGCATATTGCTATATTTGGTTTGCTAGGTTTTTTTTGGTTTTTTTTTTGTTTGTTTTGTTTTTTGTTTTTTTGTTTGTTTGTTTGTTTGTTTGTTTTTTTTTGACAGGCAGAGTTAGACGGTGAGAGAGAGACAGACAGAGAGAAAGGTCGTCCTTCCGTTGGTTCACCCACCCTCCAAATGACAGCTACAGCCGGTGCACTGCGCCGATCCGAAGCCAGGAGCCAGGTGCTTCTGCTAGTCTCCCATGCAGGGTGCAGGGCCCAAGCACTTGGGCCATCCTCCACTGCCTTCCCGGGCCACAGCAGAGAGCCAGACTGGAAGAGGAGCAACTGGGACAGAACCCGGCGCCCTGACTGGGACTAGAACCCGGGGTGCCGGTGCCGCAGGCGGAGGATTAGCCAAGTGAGCCACAGCACCAGCCAGTTTGGTAGTTTTTTGCTAAGGATTTTGTGTATGTATTCATAAAAATAATGGTCTGTAGCTTTCAACTTTTTAAATCTTTGTTTTAAATTTATTTGAAAGGTACAGAGATATAGAGATAGATACAGAGAGATCTTCAATATGCTGGCTCACTCCACAAATACATGCAATGGCCAGGGCTGGGCCAAGCCGAAGCTAGGAACCTGGAATCCAATCCATGTCTTCCACGTGGGTGGCTGGGTTCCAAGTACTTAAAGCATCATCTGCTGCCTCCATGGGCATCCATTAGTAGGAAGCTGAATAGGAAACAGAGGAGCTGGAACTTGAGCCAAGGCACTCTGATATGAGATGCATGCATCCTAAATGGCAACTTAATTGCTGCACCAAATGCCACCTAAGCTTATATGTTTTTTTCACTTTCTCTCTCTCTCTTTCTTGCTTTCTTTTGTGATCTTTGGATTTGCTATCAAGATCTTACTGGCCTGTACAATGAGTTTGGAAGTGTTTTCTCCACTTGGAAAAGTTTGCAAAGAATTGGTATCAATTTTTTAAATATTTCATAGACTCACCAGTGAAGCTGTCTTGATCTAGGCTTATCTTTGTGGTAAGTTTCCTGAGTACTAACTTAATCTCCTTACTTCTCTATTCAGTTTTAGGTTAAATCAGATTTTCTATTCCTTAAGTCAATTTTAGTGTTTTGTGTCTTTCTAGGATGTTCATTTTATCTAAGGTATCTGATTTGTTAGCATTTGCTTGAATATTTCAAAATGAGTATATTATTTTTATTTTCTAAGTATTACATATATTCTTGATTCTAAATTTTCAAGCAAAAAGTAAAAATTCAAGTATTTACAGGTAATTTATATATAAATTTATATACAAATATTAAAGAATATCTCAAAAAAATTCATGGACAATGGTTAAGTTTATAGGGGTAGATACTGGGTGCAGCAGTTAAGATGCCCACATCTCACATCAGAATGCCTGGGTTTAAATCTTAGTTCCACTCCTAATTCCAGCTTCCTGTGAATGTAGACCCTGGGAGATAACAGGTTATTGCTCAAGTGGTTGGGAGACCTAGATTGACTTCCAGGCTCCCAGCTTCGTGCTTTGTCCCGAGGCTATTGTGGACACTTGGAGAGTGAACCAGGAAGGATGAGCTCTCTTTTTTCTGCCTCTCTGTTCTCAAATACAATTTTAAAATAAAAAATTTCAATTTAAAAATTAAAATATCTCAATATGAGATAAAAAATAAAAATTCAGACACGTTCATAAATGCACACAGAAACTAACAAAAGGTTAAATATAAGGAAACAGCAAAGATATGCCTGGTAAATAAAGCACAAGGAAAGCAGAGATGAAGGAATTACTTTCATAATAAAAAAATCAATTCTGGGCCCCGCACTGTGGCACAGTGAGTTACGCCACCATCTGCAGCACCAGCATCCCATATTGGCACAGGTTCTAGTCCCAGCTGCTCCATTTCTAATACAGCTCCCTGCTAATGTGCCTGGGAAAGCAGCAGAGGCTGGCAGAAGTGTTTGGGCTCCTGCACCCATGTAGGAGACCCTGGTTCCTGGTTTCAGTATGGCCCATCCCTGGTCATGTGGTCATTTGGGGAATGAACCAGCAAATGGAAGATCTCTCTCTCCTCTATATCTGTCTCTCCTCACTGTAACTCTGACTTTCAAATAAATAAATATTTAAAAGAAAATCAATTCTGAAAACATTAACTAGGAAAAAAGGGGAACTTTTAACAAAAATAATTATTCACAAATGAGAACGAAAATGCAGCTTATCAAAATAGACAAAGGTCTTAGACAAAGGTCTAAGACACTGACATCCAGGACCAGAATCTGCATCTCAAAATCATCCCCAAAACCTTCTAGGTGCAGCCCAGTATCTACACTTCAAACATCCTGCCCTGCCTGGATCCTGAGATGATTTCCCAAGGGGCCCTGCCCCTTCTACCCGATAACCTTCCAGGGGGTCCTGCCCATCCTTCCTCTAACCCAGGGCAGTGCCAGCCAGGCTTCCTCCTGTCTGATAACTTCAGGGGGAAAACTCAGAAAGGAATTTTTAGTATTTACATCCAAAAAGTCCTTTGTTCCAAGAGGAGCAGAGGTGGGGAGGCAAGGCCCATCCCCTTAAAAACCCCAGCCTCAACCGGACTGCGCACTCAGCCCTCTGCCTCTGCTGAGCCACCCGCCTGGCCTGCCCAGGTGTACTCTCCCCACTCAACCATGTAACCTCACTCTTCCATCAGTCCGAGTGACTGGGCACTCTCTCTCAGGTTCTGTCTGGAGAGGTGCCCATCTGTTCTTATGGATGTCCCTTCCCTAATAAACCTTGCTATTTTACTTTCCACTACTCTCTGTCTCATGCCTGAATTCTTTCTTGTGCGAAGACAAGAACCCTGCCATTCACTGGTAACAGAACTAGAATCTGATCCTCTGTTAAAGCAATGAGGTTTTTACAATATTTCGAAATTGTCTTAAAAATCTGTTTAAAGATAATTTTGTTTAATTGGTGACTCTGTTTTCTAGCCAGCTCCAGTAATCTATTTTCTCTTCCCTAGTTCTGACTCTGTTAAAATTGTTCCAAGTGAGGGCCCGGCGCCGTGGCTCACTTGGTTAACCCTCCGCCTTGCAGTGCCGGCATCCCATATGGGTGCCAGGTTCTAGTCCTGGTTGCTCTTCTTCCAGTCCAGCTCTCTGCTGTGGCCCGGGAAGGCAGTGGAGGATGCCCAAGTGTTTGGGCTCTTGCACCCGCATGGGAGACCAGGAAGAAGCACCTGACTCCTGACTTCAGATTGGCGCAGCACCGGCCATAGCGGCCATTTGGGGAGTGAACCAACAGAAGGAAGACCTTTCTCTCTCTCTCTCTCTCTCTCTCTCTCTCTCTCTCACTGTCTATAACTCTACCTGTCAAAAAAAAAATAAAATTTTTTCAAGTTATGGAATATGATTCTATGCACACTAGCTTTTAAATTAAAGGTTTTATCTCCGATTTTTGGAATGACCAAAGAGCCATAGATTTTGTATTCTGTTAATCTAATCTATTATGTTCTCTTAATGTCTCTGTTAAGTTCTGATTGTTTAAAACAGCTGAGTTTTTATTAAGAGCTATGGTTTATTTAAATATACACTTATTTTATAACATTTGAGATATCACCTTGTAACAGTGATCAAATCTGGTCTATATTATGTCATAATGTTGAGGGATTCTATTTCTACTAGATATTTTAAACCTCCTTGGCATACCTGACAGGCATTCAAAAAAAATTCCATATTCTTTGGACTTTGATATTTTCAGCTGGGCTCCTGGAAATAGTAAAGGATATATGCCTCTCATCTTGTAGAGACACCAACTAATAAGGCTATTTGGATTATATTAAGGTACTGTCAAGATGTGAAGCAGTGCTAAATTTTAAGTTATGATAATGCAAAATGCTACTGACATAAATGTCCAAAAGTTAAAAAGTATAATGATCTTGTGTTATCAGACATGATGGTTATCTGAATGAGAAAGGCCCAGAGGCCTAAAAGGGATAAATGTTTTGTAAAATTCTACCATAGACTTCTAGTTTAGACCATCAAAGATTAGAGATAGGACTTGAGCACCCCTCTAAAAGGCTTCCTCTGGTCCGCTCTAACAAAAACCAGGGAAAAGAGAAGGCTGGGCAGCAGAAGCATTGTAAAGATAGATGGCAGGCCAATCAATGACTGCTGAACACAGTGATCTGCCATCAAGGAGACCCAACAGGCCAACCCACTGCACTGGTTTATATGGAAAGCCAGGGCTTCAGTAGAAGCCAGCTTATGAAGAGCCCTGGCAGCTCTTCCAGACAAGAGTTGGGTCACTGGAAATGGAACTGCCCTGGATTGAAGGACACCCAAGTCAGAGTCACAGACCTTATTGGCTCTAAGCTGAAAAGCCCTTCACTCAGCCCAGCTTCCAAAGTAACAACCACTGCTGAGGAAACGGCCAAGGAGGGTCAGCAACATTGCAGGCAGAACTGTAAATTTCCTGTTAGAGATGTCACCTGCCTTTACCTGACCAGCTCTCCTCCCAGGCCAGCTAGGTAATGGACGTCAACAGGGTGCCTTCCCCAAGGAGGTTCACACCTCCCTTAGGATATATCTCATGTAAAGAGAAAAATAGGCCTGGGCTTCATGACTGGCAAGGCCTTAAAACCCACCTGATTATTATCAAGCCCTTTCTGATTATTATCAAGCCCTTTCTGTCAGTTTCTAGTTGCCTCTCAATTGGAAAACTTATTCATGGTTTAGACAGCATCTTTCTTACTCTTACATCAATGGCTCTACTCCTGACCCATGTGTATTCACGGTCCTCTCTTCCTCCACTTAACATTATATGATTATTCAGAACTTTTTCTACAAACTCCCTCCTCTCCCTCCCTAGGGAGCCTCTCATCACTTAGTTAATGCCGCTCCTAGGACCATAGGCTACTATTCTAACCCTGGCTTTTATACTACATTGTCTGCTTAAGTATTTATAGGAAGTGATAATGGAATGGACCAAACCCTTCACCAACCAGGCAGTCAACCAAATGCTATTACAGGGATAAACTCAGCTCTGCACCCAGGACATCATGACTTTAGACATCACCCCATGTCAACAGGAAGCAGCTCTAGAAGATAGATCATCATCCTTCCACCCATCCTGGACTTTTGGGGCCAATGCAATGCCATACAACACTTGCTTTATAAAAAACAAAAGGGGGAAATGTTAGTAAAATGGTCAGTCTTATCTGTGGTACCATCTTAGGCTCTGGCCTCATTGCCATTTTGTACAATAAGCTTCATTCTAAGCCTAGCCTGGCTTACTAGAAGTCAGGTGACCAAATGGCCCAATCACAAGTGTCAGCTCACCCCCACCCTAACAGGATTTGCCGCTCCCATTTCCTTACCTCTGCAAAGCTATATAAGACCTGTTCTCCCAGTACAGGCTGCTGTACTCTGTGCACGGGGATGCAGCCTGTCAGGTTCCCCCCACCTGACAATAAACTTTTTCCCTTACTCCGGTGTTTGCTGTGTTTTGTGGCATCCTTTCCTTTCAACCATGGGAGAGAAACTAATCTCAATTAAAGCAAAGAAATAAAGAAAACATTCCAGGAAGAGATTTGAAAACAAAAAAGAATGGATTAACAATGGCATCAGAGCTTCAAGTAACACTGTAGAGATAGATGCAAGGCTAGTAAGAAAGAATCATGGGTAAGAAGCTACAGAGTAGATCTCAAAAAAAAAAAATTGTGGATTAGGGAGTGGCATGCTTCACAGTGCTAGGGAAAAACAGTGAGGAGAACAGTGTAGGAGGTATAGGCTCGGTGGGGAATTGGAGAGAAAACCACCCGGGGAAGCCCCACAGGAGGAGGTGAAGCAGCTTGAACCAATGTGGTGAATGTTGACACACACCCACAGAGCACAGAAAACGGGAGCCCCAGAAAGCCAGAGTTGGCAGCATTTTTGAGACTGGAAGAGGACAGATGGCACCAATATGTAGGGATAGAACTGGAATGAAGCATGGCTCTGGAGCCCAGGGAGCTGGCGGTTGTTGGCAGTTGACTGAGGTCCTAGTGGAAGGGGGTGGGGGGCAGCTGATTCAAACCAACCTCTCCAAAACAACATCCCCGAACCACATGAGAGAGGGTGGGTGCCATTTTCAATCAGGACTAAAACTACAGAAGCCTGCAGGTACGCAAGTAACAGCTCACTGAGATGGGGCACCTGAACGAAGCACTGGCAGCAACAGCAGGCAGCCGTTAGGGTAGTGACTCTAGTGTGTGCATGTGATCCAGAGCTATGAGCAGAGGGAATGGTCCTCAGTCCCCCACTGACTCAGCTTGGCCAGGAGGTGGCTGAGCAACTAGAAGGGACAGAGGGGCACCCACACCAGCAACACCCTCTGGTTTTGGCATCTGCGGGAACTTTATGTGCTGAGACCTAGGGGCCAAGGGGCTACAAGAAAAGATTCAGGGCATCGCAGGGAATCAAGTTCTATCATGCCCAACTTGGTGTTACCCTGGAAACTCACCCCAACCCTAGAGCACTGACCAGAGCCCCCAGGTCACACCTACCACACACCTGGAATTCACTGAAAGGGCAGACATTCCACAAAGCCACAGAAGCATAGCCCTAAAGATAAAAGTCAACAGAAGAAAAAATTAAAAATCAACTCCACAAATGCCAAAAAATAAGAGCCACAAAATTCATGAAACAAGAACAAGGAAGTCACCATGATGCCCCACCCACCCACCCAGAGGAACACTACATCATTTCAACATAAGAATGCAGAGATGAAGAGAACAAGAAAATGCCAGTAATGGAATTTAGAAAATTAATCATAGGATTACTAAAAAAAATCAGAAGCAAATGCAACAACTGAAGAAAACCATACAAGATATGAATGAAAATTTTTCCTAGTAAATTAAGAATACAAAGAGAAATCAAAATAAAATTTTAGAAATGAAGAATACAATGGAGCATATAAAAATGCAGTGCAAAGTTTTTTTTTTTTAAAGATTTACTTATTTATTTATTGGAAAGGCAGAGCCACAGAGAGGCAGAGGTAGGGAGAGAGAGGTCCTCCATCCACTGGCTAACTCCCTAGATGGCCACAATGGTCAGAGCTACACACTGATCTGAAGCCAGGAGCCAAGAGACTCTTCCAGGTCTCCCTCACAGAAGCAGGGGCCCAAGGACCTGGTCTGTCCACCACTGACTACCAAGGCCACAGCAGAGAACTGGATGGGAAGTGGAGCAACTGGGACCCGAACTGGCTCCCACATGGGATGCTGGCACTGCAGGCAGCAGCCCCACCCACCATACCACAGTGCTGGCCCCTGGTGGGAAGTCTTAACAGCAGACTTAATGAGGTAGAAGAAAGAATATCCAAACTAGAAGACAAATCTTTAGAAATCTTATAGTCAGACAACAACAAAAGACAATAGAAAACTTAAAAATGGTGTTTAAGACCTATGGGATACTATCAAGTGACCCAACATACAATTCTTAGCAGTTCCTGAAGGAGTGCAAAGACAGAAGGGAATAGAAAGCCTATTTTGTGAAATAATTACAGAAAACTTCCCCAATTTGGAAAAAGAAAGAGATGTTCAAACTGAGGAAGCACATAGAACTCCTAATAGACACGACCAGAAAAGATCTTCACCATGACATATTGTACTCAAACTTTCCACAATAAAACATAAAGAAAAGATTTAAAATTGCATGAGAGAAATGCCACACTACTTTCAGAGCATTGCTAATTAGACTCACAGTTAACTTCTCAGCAGAAACCCTACAGGCTAGAAGGGAATGGTGATATATAGTCCAAGTCTTAAAAGAAAGACTGTCAACCCAGTATACTGTACCCTGCAAAGCTTGAATTTATGAATGAAGGTGAAATAAAGAACTTCCATAGCAAAAGGAAGTTGAAAGAATTTGTTGACACTCATCCAGCCTTACAGGAGAGGAGATGCTTAAAAATGTGCTACACACAGAAAAACAGAAAGATAGCCATCATTATGAAAGAATAAGAAGGCAGAAAAACCACCAGTAGAAGTACAAAAGAAATCCAAAGTAAACTATAGGAATATTTATGGAAAAATGGCAGGGCCAAGTTATACTTATCAATAGTCACCTTGAATGTAAATGGCCTCAATTCTCCAGATACAGAGTGGCTGAATGGATTAAAAAACAAGACCCATCTATTAGCTGCTTACAAGAAACACATCTCAGGCTGTCACCATGGTGTAGCAGGTGAAGCCACCACCTGCAGTGCTGGCATCCCATATGGGCAAGGGCTGCTCCACTTCCAGTCCAGCTCTCTGCTGTGGCCTGGGAAAGCAGTAGAAGATGGCCCAAATCCTTGGGCTCCTGTACCCATGTGGGAGACCTGGAGGCAGCTCCTGGCTCCTGGCTTTGTTTGGTGCAACTCCGACCTTTGTGCATTCTAGGGAGTGAACCAACAGATGGGAGACTTCTCTCTGGCTCTGCCTCTGCCTCTCTGTAACTCTACCTTTCAAATAAATAAATAAATTAAAAAAAAAAAGAAACATATCCCACCAACAAAGATACATGCAGACAGAAAGTGAAAGGATGGAAAAAAGTAGACCGTGCTAACAGAAACCAAAAGAGTGCTGGTGTTGCCATCCTAGTATCCGACAAAATAGACTTTAACATAACAACTGTTAAAAGTGACAAAGAAGGACTAGGCAATGATTAAGGGATCAGTCCAACAGAAAGATGTGACTATAATAAATGTATATGCACCCAATTACAGGGTGCCTGGCTACTTAAAAAATATTAATACACCTAAAGAGAGACATAGACTCCAATATAATAAAAATGGAGGACTCCAATACCCCACTTTCAGCAATGAACAGATCAACCAGACAGAAAATCAGCAAGGAAACAACAGAGGTAATTGACGCTATAGACCAAGTGGACCTAACAGATATCTACAGCAGTTTTCACCCCACAGTGGCAGAATATACATTCTTCTCAAGAGTGCATGGAACTTTCTCCAGGATAGACCATATGCTAGCCCAAAAAGCAGGTCTAAGCAGATTCAAAAAACCTGAAATTATTCCATGCATCTTCTCTAACCACAACAGCATAAAACTAGAAATCAACAATTTGAAATCTTTAGAACATACGTAAACACACTGAGACTGAACAATGTGCTCCTGAATGAACAGTGGGTCATAGAAGAAATCAAAAGAGAAATCAAAAAATTTTTGGAAACAAATGAATATGACAATGAGTTAATATTAAAACTGATGAGAGAGGCAGAGCCATGATGGTGGAATAGTGAGGACACGCACTGATAGTCCGGGAAAAGATAGGTGGATAAAAGAGGAATTATGGTTATCTCAGGGAAAGGCTCGGGGAAAAAATTGCAGAGGAAACTCTTCCGGATCTAGTGGATGTGACACAGACTACCTGCAGGGAGAGCAAGAACTCCCACAGCTCGGAAGCCAAACAGCGGAGTCTAAACATCCGTGCTGGAAGGGGAGGTGAGCTCAGTAACCCGAGACATTGATGGGGGAAACAGCAGACAGAGCCTAGAGGGAACTAGGCTTGAAGACCCACTGGGGAAAGTTCACAAGACTAACTACAGGAGAGAGGGGGAAAAAAAGGGGGGGACCTGTACGGATGAGTTTCTCTCTCTGCCCATCTCGTAAAGGCGAGCAAAAGACAAAAAGCAGGCACCATTCTGGACATACATAACAGGTGCGCAACCTCAGGGCTGTGCGCGACCTCAGGGTGGTGCGCGACCTCAGAGCTGTGCAGGACCTCAGAGCTGTGCAGGACCTCAGAGCTGTGCCTGCTCTCAGTCAAACAGAAAAACCTGACTCTGGGGGGAAGAAATAACAGGAGGATAGGACTTAGTGAAAAGAGACGGTGGGTGAGAGAACTCACGGAGGTCATGTGAGTACTCTCCGGAGACGCTACAATTCAGTAACCTTGGCAGCCTGGTGGGAGACTGCAGGAGTATTTGAACCCACACTGAGGGCAGAACAGATTCTTTCTGTGGCCCGTGGGAAAAAGGAGATGAATGATATAAACACAGAAGCCAGAGATCAGAAGCTAACTACCTTCAATTCCGCTCAGCTGTACAGTATTACTTCCCTCCAAATAAAAACACATAAATAAATAAATAAAGAGATTTACCACGCCTAACCTGAGTGTGTCACCTTTGGCACACCCTTAACCCTGAAGAACTAAGCAGAGCTCTCTGGCCACACCCATCACAAGCCTCTAAAGATCCCCCAAAAGCAGACAGTCCACTTAATCTAAAGTCATAGTATAACGAGAAAAGCCACCACAGTGAGGAAAAAAAAAGAAGACGAAACCAAAGAATATCTCCACAATGCCAAGCAACAAACACAGAAACCTAGGGAACAAGAACAATGAAAATATTATGACGCCCCCAAATAAAAAAAACACCCCAAGCCAAGATTATGAAGATAACGAAATAGAAAAAATGCAAGATATGGATTTCAAAAAATTTATGATAAGAACATTTAGAAGTTTTCAAAAGCAAATTCTTGAACTACAGAAATCCTTACTGGACAGGATAGAAAATCTCTCTCATGAAAATGAAATCCTAAGGAGGAATCAAAATCAAATGCAGAAACTAGTAGAATAGGAAAGTGTTATAGTGAAGAGAAACCAAAACGAAATGAAGAACTCAATAGATCAAATGACAAACACATTAGAGAGCCTTAAAAACAGAATCAGTGAAGCAGAAGAGAGAATATCAGACTTAGAAGACAGAGAACAGGAAAGTATGCAGTCAAACCAAAGAAAAGAAGAAGAAATTAGAAATCTAAAAAATATTGTTGGGAATCTACAGGATACTATTAAAAAACCCAATATTCGAGTTCTAGGAGTTCCTGAAGGCATGGAGAGAGAGAAAGGATTAGAAGGCCTTTTTAGTGAGATATTAGCAGAGAACTTTCCGGGTTTGGAGAAGGACAGAGACATCCTAGTACAGGAAGATCATAGAACCTAGTGAACATGACCAAAAGAGATCCTCCCCATGACACGTTGTAATCAAACTCACCACAATGAAACATAAAGAAAAGATTCTAAAATGTGCAAGAGAGAAACATCAGATTACTCTCAGAGGATCTCCAATTAGACTCACAGAAGACTTCTTATCAGAAACCCTACAGGCTAAGAGGGAATGGCGAGATATAGCCCAAGTACTAAGAGAAAAAAACTGTCAGCCCAGCATATTATATCCTGAAAAGCTCTCATTTGTGAATGAAGGTGAAATAAAGATCTTTCATAGCAAACAGAAATTGAAAGAATTTGTCGCCACTTGTCCGGCCATGCAAAAGATGCTTAAAGATGTGTTACACAAAGAAACACAGAAACATGGTCATCAATGTGATAGAAGGTAAAGGAAGAAAACCTCCCAGTAAAAGATCACAGGAAGTTCAAAGCATATGTTAGAAAATATATTTGGGAAAATGGCAGGGCAAAGTTACTACTTTTCAATAGAAACATTGAATGTTAATGGCCTCAACTGTCCAGTTAAAAGACACAGATTGCCTGATTGGCTTAATGAACAAAACCCATCTATTTGCTGCTTACAAGAAACACATCTTTCCAACAAAGATCCATACAGACTGAAAGTGAAAGGCTAGAAAAAGATATACCACGCCAACAGAAATGAAAAAAGAGCAGGCATAGCCATATTAATATCAGACAAAATAAACTTTAACACAAAAGCTGTTAAGACAGACAAAGAGGGGCACTATATAATGATTAAGGGATCAATTCAGCAGAAAGATATAATGATTATCAATGTATATGCACCTAATTACAGGGCACCAGTTTATTTAAAAGATTTGTTAAGAGACTTAAAGGGAGACCTAGACTCTAATACAATAGTACTGGGGGACTTCAATACTCCACTCTCAGAAAAAGACAGATCAACTGGACAGAAGATCAACAAGGAAACAGTAGATTTAAATAACACTATAGCCCAAATGGATCTAACAGATATCTACAGAACTTTTCATCCTACACAGAAAGCATTTACATTCTTCTCAGCAGTACATGGAACCTACTCTAGGATTAACCACATACTAGGCCATAAAGCAAGTCTCAGCAAATTCAAAAGAATTAGAATCATACGATGCAGCTTCTCAGACCATAGTGGAATGAAGTTGGAAATTAGCAACTCAGAAATACCTAGAACAAGCACATGGAGATTGAACAACATGCTCCTGAATGAACACTGGGTCACAGAAGAAATCAAAAGAGAAATCAAAAACTTTCTGCAAGTAAGTAAGGACAACAGCACAACGTATCAAAACTTATGGGATACAAAAAAAGCAGTGTTAAGAGGAAAATTTATAGCAATAGGTGCCTACATCATGAAAATGGAAAGGCACAAAATAAATGAACTTTCAACACATCTCAAGGATCTAGAAAAACTGCAGCAAACCCCCAAATCTAGTAGGAGACGAAAATAATTAACATCAGAGAAGAAATCAACAGGGGGATCCAAAGAAATCTACTAAGAGACTATTGGAACTCATAGAAGAGTTTGGCAAAGTAGCAGGATATAAAATCAATGCACAAAAATCAACAGCCATTGTATCCACAGGCAATGCCACGGCTGAGAAAAAACTGCTAAGATCACTCCCATTCACAATAGCTACAAAAACAATCAAATATCTTGGAATAAACTTAACTAAGGACGTTAAAGATCTCTACGATGAAAATTACAAAACCTTAAAGAAAGAAATAGAAGAGGATACCAAAAAATGGAAAAATCTTCCATGCTCATGGATTGGAAGAATCAACACCATGAAAATGTCCATTCTCCCAAAAGCAATGTATAGATTCAATGCGATACCAATCAAAATACCAAAGACATTCTTCTCAGATCTGAAAAAAATGATACTGAAATTCATATGGAGGCATTGGAGACCTCAAATAGCTAAAGCAATCTTGTACAACAAAAACAAAGCCGGAGGCATCACAATACCAGATTTCAGGGCATACTACAGGGCAGCTGTAATCAAAACAGCATGGTACTGGTACAGAAACAGATGGATAGGCCAATGGAACATAATAGAAACACCAGAAATCAATCCAAACATCTACAGCCAACTTATATTTGATCAAGGATCCAAAACCAATCCCTGGAGTAAGGACAGTCTATTCAATAAATGCTGCTGGGAAAATTGGATTTCCACGTGCAGAATAATGAAGCAAGACCCCTACCTTTCACCTTACAAAAAAATCCACTCAACATGGTTTAAAGACCAAAATACGACCTGACACCATCAAATTATTAGAGAACATTGGAGAAACCCTGCAAGATATAGGCACAGGTGGCCAGTGCCGTGGCTCACTAGGCTAATCCTCCAACTTGCGGTGCTGGAACACTGGGTTCCAGTCCTGGTCAGGGCTCCAGATTCTGTCCCGGTTGCCCCTCTTCCAGGCCAGCTCTCTGCTGTGGCCAGGGAGTGCAGTGGAGGATGGCCCAAGTTCTTAGGCCCTGCACGCCATGGGAGACCAGGATAAGTACCTGGCTCCTGCCATTGGATCAGCGCGGTGCGCCGTCCGCAGCGCACCGGCCGCGGCAGCCATTGGAGGGTGAACCAACGGCAAAAGGAAGACCTTTCTCTCTGTCTCTCTCTCTCACTGTCCACTCTGCCTGTCAAAAAAATAAAAAAAAAGATATAGGCACAGGCAAAGACTTCTTGGAAAAGACCCCAGAAGCACAGGCAGTCAAAGCCAAAATTAACATTTGGGATTGTATCAAATTAAGATTTTTCTGTACTGCAAAAGAAACAGTCAGGAAAGTGAAGAGGCAACCGACAGAATGGGAAAAAATAGTTGCAAACTATGCAACAGATAAAGGATTAATAACCAGAATCTACAAAAAGATCAAGAAACTACACAAAAACAAAACAAACAGCCCACTTGAGAGATAGGCCAAGGAACTCAATAGACATTGTTCAAAAGAGGAAATCCAAATGGCCAACAGACACATGAGAAAATGTTCAGGATCACTAGCAATCAGGGAAATGCAAATCAAAGCCACAATGAGGTTTCACTTCACCCCGGTTAGAATGGCTCACATTCAGAAATCTACCAACAACAGATGCTGGCGAGGATGTGGGGACAAAAGGACACTAACCCACTGTTGGAGGGAATGCAAACTGGTTAAGCCACTATGGAAGTCAGTCTGGAGATTCCTCAGAAACCTGAATATAACCCTACCATACAACCCAGCCATCCCACTCCTTGGAATTTACCCAAAGGATATTAAATTGGCAAACACAAAAGTTGTCTGCACCTTAATGTTTATTGCTGCTCAATTCACAATAGCTAAGACATGGAATCAACCTAAATGTCCATCAACAGTAGACTGGATAAAGAAATTATGGGATATGTACTCTATAGAATACTATACAGCAGTCAAAAAATGAAATCCAGTCATTTGCTATAAAATGGAGGAATCTGGAAAACATCATGCTGAGTGAAATAAGCCAATCCCAGAGGAACAAGTATCATATGTTCTCCCTGATTGGTGACAACTAACCGAGCATCAAATAGGGAACCTGGTGGCGTGAAATGGACACTCTGAGAAACAATGACTTGATCAGCCCTTGTCCTGACTGTTGATGTACAATTTAATACTTTATCCCTTTTAGTATTTTTGTTTTTTCTACTTAATACCATTGGTTGAGTTATGTAATTAACACACAATTATTCTTAGGTGTTTAAAGTTAACTTAAAAGTGATCTCTGTTAAATGTAAGAGTGGGAATAAGAGAGGGAGGGGATGTACAATTTGGGACATGCTCAAGCTGATTCACCCCAAGCAGTGGAGTTAGAAATGTGCCAGGGGATTCCAACACAATCCCATCAAGGTGGCATGTACCAATGCCACCTCACTACTCAAAGTGATCAATTTCCAGTCACAATAGACCATAATGATAGGTCTAAGAGTCAAAGGGATCACATAAACAAGACTAGTGTCTGATAATACTAACTGATAGAATAAAAAAGGGAGAGAATGATCCAACATGGGAAGCGGGATACACAGCAGACTCATAGAATGGCAGTTGTCCTAAACAACACTCTGGCCTCGGTATTGGCCCTTAAGGCATTCGGATCTGGCTGAAGAGCCAATGAGAGTCTGTTAGGCATGGAAAGCCAAGACACTCTGGAGAAAAAAAAGGACCTAAATGAAAGATCTCTGTGAGTGAGATCCCAGTGGAAAGAATGGGCCATCAAAGAAGGAGATACCTTTTTCTGAAAGGAGGAGAGAACTTCCACTTTGACTATTGCCTTGTCAAAATATGATCAAAGAAGGCGAGCTCAGGGGGCTTCCATGTCCTTGGCAACTCATGACGAGAGCCTGGGAAGATTGCTGACGCCTTGAACAAGAGTGGCAATTTGTTAAGTCAACAACAGGAGTCACTGTGCACTTACTCCCCATGTAGGATCTCTGTCCTTAATGTGAATTAACGATATGACTAGTGCTCAAACAGTATTTAACACTTTGTGTTCTGTGTGTGGGCAAACCTATGAAATCTTTACTTAATATATACTAAATTGATCTTCTGTATATAAAGATAATTGAAAATTAATCTTGATGTGAATGGAATGGATGGGAGAGTTGTGGGTGGGAGGGAAGTTATGGAGAGGAAAAAGCCATTGTAATCCACAAACTGTTTTTTGAAAATCTACATCTACTAAATAAAAGTTAGAAAAAAAACTGATGAGATACAACAAAAGTAGTGTTAAGAGGGAAGTTCACAGCAATCAGTGCTTATATTAAGAAACTCGAAAGGTACCAAGTTATGAGCTATCAATGCACCTCAAGGACCTAAAACATCAACAACAAACAGAATCCTGAACTAGTAGGAGGAAAAAAATAATTAAAATTAGAGAATAAATAAACAATATTGAAACAAAAAAATACAAAATATCAATGAAATGAATAGCTGGTTTTTTGAAAAAAATAAACAAAATTGATACACCATTACTGTGACTAACCTAAAAAAAGGAAAAGACCCAAATCAATACAATAAGAGATGAAAAAGGAAATGTGTGGCCAGTGCCGCAGCTCACAAGGCTAATCCTCCAACTTGCGGTGCTGGCACACTGGGTTCTAGTCCCAGTCGGGGCGCCGGATTCTGTCCCGGTTGCCCCTCTTCCAGGCCAGCTCTCTGCTGTGGCCAGGGAGTGCAGTGGAGGATGGCCCAAGTGCTTGGGCCCTGCACGCCATGGGAGACCAGGATAAGTACCTGGCTCCTGCCATCCGATCAGTGCGGTGCGCTGGCTGCAGCGCGCCGGCCGCGCCGGCCGCAGCGGCCATTGGAGGGTGAACCAACGGCAAAAGGAAGACCTTTCTCTCTGTCTCTCTCTCTCACTGTCCACTCTGCCTGTCACAAAATTAAAAAAAAGAAAGGAAAAGGAAATGTAACAACAGATACTATAGAAATAAAATTATCCATCAGAAATTATTACAAAAAGCTGTATGCCAACAAAGGAGGAAACCTAGAAGAAATGGATAAATTCCTAGAAAGACACAATCTACCAAAATTGTGTCATGAAGATATAGAATACCTAAACAGACCAATAACCAAGACAGAGATTGAATCAGTAATAAAGACCGTCCCAAAAAAGAAAACCCCAGGACCGGATGGCTTCACTGCTGAATTCTACCAGACATTTAAAGAACTAATTCCAATTCTCAAGTTATTCAAAACAACTGAATGGGAAGGAATCCTCCTAAACTCCTTCTAAAAAGCCTGTATCATCTTAAAATCCTAAACCTGATAAAGATGCAACAGACAAAGAGAACTGTAGACCAATATCCCTAATGATTACAGATGCAAAAACCTTCAATAAAATATTAGCTAATTTAATCCAAGAGCACATCAGAAAGATCACCCACCCTGACCAAGTGGGATTTATCACTGGAATTCAGGGATGGTTCAACATTCTCAAATCAATCAATGTGATACACCACATTAACAAACTGAAGAACAAAAATTAAAGTTATCTCACTAGATGCAGAGAAGGCATTTGATAAAATACAACATCCTTTCATGATGAAAAACCTAAGAAAAATGGATATAGAAGGAACATTCCACAACACAATCAAGGAAACATATGACAGACCTACCACAAGCATCCTATTGAACAGAGAAAAGCTGGCAGCATTCCCTGTTAAGATCCTGAACCAGAAAGGGATGGCCACTCTCTTTTTTTAAAAGATTTATTTTATTTATTTGAAAGACAGAGTTACAGAGAGAGGTAGAGACACAGAGAGAGGTCTTCCATCCGCTGGTTCACTACCCAGATAGCCACAATGGCCAGAGCTGCACCGATCCAAAGCCAGGAGCTGGGAGCTTCTTCCAGGTTTCCCATTGGGTGCAGGCCCAAGTCCTTGGGCCCCCTTCTACTGCTTTCCCAGGCCATAGCAGAGAGCTGGATTGGAAGAGAGGCAGCCAGGACTAGAACCGGAACCCATATGGGATGCTGGTGCTTCAGGTCAGGGCTTTTAACCCGCTGCACCATAGCACCGGTCCCAGATGGCCACTCTCACCATTGCTATTTAATATAAGTTTTAGTTAGAGCCATTAGGCAAGAAAAAGAAATCAAAGGGGTACAAATTAGAAAAGAGAAACTAAAAATATCCTTATTTGCAAACAACATGTTCCTATATATATAGAGAATGCAACAGATTCTACTCAGAGACAACTGGAACTCATAAAAGAGTTTGGTAAAGTGGCAGGATATAAAATCAACACAGAAAAATCAATAGTCTTTGCATTCACAGACAATGACACACCAGAGAAATAACTTGTTATATCAGTACCATTCATAATAGCTCTTAAAAGAATCAAATACCTTAGAATAAATTTAACCAAGGAGGTCAAAGATCTCTATGATGAAAATTACAAAATGTTAAAGAAAGAAATAGAAGACATTGAAAAATGGAAAAATTTTCCATGTTCATGGATTGGAAGAATCAACATCAACAAAATGTCCATACTCCTAAAAACAATTTACAGATTCAATGCAATCCCAATCAAAATATCAATGACAATCTTCATAGATCTAGAGAAAACTATGCTGAAATTCATATGGAAACACAAGAGACCCAAATAGCTAAAGCAATCTTAAACAACAAAAACAAAGCTGGAGGCAACACAATACCTGATTTCAAACATACTACAGGGTAGTTACAATCAAAACAGCCTGGTTCAGGCACAAAAACACACTTATAGATCAATGGAACAGAACAGAAACTCCAGAAACCAATCCATGCATCTATAGTCAACTTATATTTGACAAAGGAGCTAAAATCAAACTGTGGAGCAGAGACAATCTCTTTAACAAATGGTAGTGGAAACTGCATCTCTATGTGCAGAACTATGAAATTAGACCCCTACCTTACACCCTAAACAAAAATCCATTCAAAATGGATCAAGGACCATGCCGGCACCAAAACTCACTAGGCTAATCCTCCACCTGCGGTGCCGGCACCCAGGGTCTAGTCCCAGTCGGGGCGCCAGATTCTGTCCTGGTTGCTCCTCTTCTAGTCCAGCTCTCTGCTGTGGCCTGGGAAGGCAGTGGAGGATGGCCCAAGTGCTTAGGCCCTGCACCCGCATGGGAGACCAGGAGGAAGCACCCGACTCCTGGCTTCAGATCGGCGCAGCGCGCTGGCCGTTGCACCCATTTGGGGGGTGAACCAATGGAAGGAAGACCTTTCTCTCTTTCTCTCTCACTGACTAACTCTGTCAAAAAAATGAATCAAGGACCTAAATCTATGGCCTGATACCAACAAATTATTAGAGAACACAGGGAAATTCTACAAGATATCGGCATAGGCAAAGACTTCTTGCAAAAGACCCCAGAAACCCAGGCAGTCAAAGCCAAAATTGACAAATGGAATTACATCAAGTTAAGATGCTTCTGCACAGCAAAAGAAACACTCAGCTAAAAAAGAGGCAACCAACAAAATGGGAGAATATACTTGCAAACTGGGCAACTGATAAAGGGTTAACATCCAGAATATATAAATAGCTCAAGAAATTCTAACAACAACACAGGAAACAATCCAGTAAAGACACGGGCAAAGGATTTAAATGGGCATTTTTCAGGAGAGGAAATTCAAATGTCCAATAGTCACTTGCAAAAATGCTCAGGATCACTAGCCATCTGGGAAATGCATCAAAACCACAAGGAGGTTTTACTTCACTCCAGTTAGAATGGCTTCTATACAGAAATCAACAATCAACAAATGCTGGTGAGGATATGGGGAAAGATACTCTGATCCACTGCTGGTGGGAATGTAAACTGGAGCAACCACTGTGGAAGGCAGTACGGAGATACCTCAGAAATCTGAATACAGACCTATCTATGATCTAGCCATCCCATTCCTGGGAATTTACCAAAACCAAAAGAGATCAATACATGAAAAAGATATCTGAACCCTCATGTTCTTGCAGCACAATTTACAATAGCTAAGATATGGAATCAACCCAGATGTCATCAACTACTAATTTTATCCATAAAGAAATTATGGCATTTATATGCTATGAAGTACTATTCAGCTGTTAAAAAAAAAAAGCCCTGTCTTTTGCAACTAGATGATCACAATTGAAACCATTATACTTAGTGAAATAAGCCAGTCCCCAAAAGACAAATATCATATGCTTTCCCTGATCTGATGCAACTAGCAGAACACCCGAAATGTAATGTATTTGAGTGAAATAGACATTTGGAGAATGGATCATTGTATATAGTCCTTGTCTCTTCCAGTGAGGAAGAAGAATCTTTTGTTTAGTTTTGTTTTATACTGTTTTGTTTTCTTTCTCTTCATACTACTTGCTGAATTCCTCTACTTAGAGTAGGGCTAACTATATGATCACTAAGTAAACTGATAATAGATCAATGTAAAAATTAAGAATGGGAATCCAAGAGGGAGGGAAGGGAGGGTTGAAATGTAGGTGGGAGGGAGGGGAAGTCCCACTGTGTTCCTAAATCTGTATATATGAAATATATGAAACTTGTATAAGTTAAATAAAATAAATTTTAAATAAGAAGCTACAGAGTAAAACAAGGCAGGTGAGAGGCACACCATAGGATGGTTAAGTACAGCTGGAAAGTGAGACTTCTACAGGGCACATTTGGCTGGAGACTCAATATAACATTGATCAATTTTCTCATAACAAGAAAAACATTCAAAAGACAGGGCCCCAGATGTACCATAACATCATTATTTACTAAAAGGAAGAAGTTAACTCTGAAGGGCATATGAATTAATACTCCAGGTAGATGAATGGAGGGCTGTATGATTGATGCCAGCACTCTCCTACTGCTTGCTCACAATATTCATATTAAAAAGCTGTTCTTTAAAAAAAAAAAAAAGCTGTTTTTTAATAATAGAACTTGTACAAAAGGCTGCTCAAGTTAGTTAAACTATGCAGATAGATTTAGGTTCTCCAACTATTTCAAGAGCCCTTCTGTGGGGATACTGAAATATAGAGCCGTCTCATAAAGTAATGCAATGTGGGCAGGACAAGAGGAAAAGGCTGGATGAGACAAGTGGGATTTGAGCCCTAGCTCCTATTCCCCTCACTCCACAGCCTGTGTACTTGCTTTGACCCAAAGGAGTCATTTAGCTGCCGTGCAAGGGGGTGGGATAGCTTTTTCTAACTCATAGACCCAAAGACAATATTATTTCTGGTGGACATGGAGGTACTATACAGAATATCAGAGATCATCCTAAATATACAAATAATCCAGAGGAATATATTGTCAAAACCTTTAAAATTTTTTAACTGAATTTTTGTTAGACAGTTGTTCTGAATTGACAAGAATAAATGCTAATATTTTCTTAAAGAAATAAAAAGATTTTAGAATTATTAGTCTATTTCCTTAGTCTGAGTCATTAAAATTAATGATTCCATTTACAACTCAGTCACATTCAAAAACACTGCCATCATACTTTTATATTCTTGGCTGTGAAGAACAATTTTCTTAGCATAAAACCCCTAAAGTAAATACCATAAAAGAAAGAAAAGACTGACAGATGTTGGTAACAAAAATTTTTTAACTTCTGTAGAGAAAAAAAAATCCTAAACATCAAGTAACCAACTGGGAAAAATATTTCAAATTTTATCATTATTTTTCATCAGCAGCTGCAGCTGTGTACCAAGTACTTTGCTAAGTGCTTTCTAGATTATTTATTCCTCAAAACTTTGAGATAGTTATTGTAAGTATTTTACAGATGAGGAAATAAAGGCACAGAGAGATTCTATCCTTTGCCTCAAATTACACAGTAGTGAAAAGATGGGGCCAGGACCAAATGATGGTCTGTGTGACTCAAGTCCTTCATGGCCCCACTTTATTGAAAGAAAAATATACCTAATAAGCAATTCAAAAAGGAGTTACAAACAATCACTATACATAAGAGGAGGTTCAACCTTCCTAGGTATTAACAATGCAAATTAATATAATGAGATTCTACTTTTCACCTCTCAGATTTGCAAAGAAACTAAGAACATAAATATTCAGAGCTGGAAAGAATAAAGAATAGTTAACAGTCAGTCAATGTGTTCAGGGGAAAAATACTATACACAGTTTGTGAGAGTAAAGTGGCATGATTTTTCTAATAGGCTATTTTCACAGTAAATCTCTAAAGTCTTAAAAATGTGCTGGCCCATTAACCTCAATTCTGATTTTATTTTTTATTTATTCACGTTGCTGAATTTCCCCTTTATTTCCTTTGGTTCATTGCTCTTCATCCTCAAATTATATTCTTTGTTGTGTCAGACTTACTCCCTGAATACTTTCAAAATGAGATATTGCTGTTGTACCATAATCCTGTCATCCATTAGCTCTACAATAGCCTACATAAATAAACTAAAAAGTTGAAATAATGAGATAAAACCAAGAAATATCAGGAAATATAGTCTATATTAAAGGAACATATATCTGTTTAACAGATAATTTTATTCTTTCATTTACAACAAAATTGACACAAAAGGTCTCTGCTACATTAATCTTTATGAACTAGAAAAACAAAGTGAAATCCTGTCATCCTTTGAATTGCTCTAACATGTTGTTAATTTCACTAAGTATCCAAAAATGGATAATGACATTTAAAATCAGTGGAACTTGTACTCTGATTTGTTCAAAGGTGATAATATTTTTTAAATTTAATAAAAATACTTGTAAAACAAAAGGCAAGAATTATCAAGGTCAAATTTAAACCATAGCATGAATGACACATTATGTTAATATACTGAGTTAGATATTATATTTTTAACGCTCCTCTTCCATACTGGATGTTTGTTGCATAAAAAGATGCCTGTTAAGTATTTGTGTAAGTGCATATTTTAACTATTACATCTAACAAATTCCTTTTTTTCTACAAGAGAAAATTATAGCAAGTAAGTTATAAATTCTAACCATACCTGTATAAAAGTTTATCATTTAAAAGGGAAAAAATATCCACCACAATGGAAGCACAGGCAGAGACCCTAGAATCAAGTTTTCTGTACCAATTTCCACTCTAAACAAATAAGTGTGATGGTGTGTGTTCTGCCTTAAATCCTTTTTAATATCATGAGAGGTGTGAATAGACAATCTATAGTATATGTAAAATACTGTATTAAAAAGAAAAAGTCACAGGCTATAAGAAACATTGATGAGTAAATAAATAAGTAAAATTAAACAGTTCTACAAGCAATTAATTAATTATGTGGCTATAATAATTAAGAGAATTTTTAAAAAGTAATTTTTAAGAAAGTGGAGGCATAATGGGAAATGGGTTCAGAGAGAAATTAAAAGCAAACTAAAATTCTTCTACTGGATAGAGGAAGAAGACTATAGATTCTAATTTCCAACATTAACAGAGAAATACAAGGTCAGATATATTTGTTAAAATAAGTGGTAGGGAGAATAAATAACATGTTTAAGTTGCAATCAAAAGTTTCTAAGAGAAGGAAAAAATTTAATCAATCCAACTAAAGGAAAGGACCACCAGAAAGCATAAAAAAACAGAAAATATGGTAGGAAAAATATAATAATATATATGTTCTCAAAATAAATGTAAGTAAGAAAACATAATAAATAGAAAACTAATTCATTTGGCATTGACTTAACCCACAGGCTCACTACTTATGACCTAATTGCACTTAGTTTTAAATATACATACATATGTATGTGTGAATGTATTTGTGTGTCTGTGTATGTATGTATGTATGTATGTAAAATAAAAGAGCTAAACATCTGTCCCTAAATAATTCACAGGATAGGGGCCAGCACTGTGGCGTAGTGGGTAAAGCCCCTGCCTGCAGTGCTGACATCCCATATGAGCAACAGTTCGAGTCTCGGCTGCTCCACTTCCAATCCAGCTTCTGCTACTTCCTGGGAAAGCAGTAGAAGATGGCCCAAGGCCTTGGGCCTCTGTCCTTACATGGGAAGACCTGGAGGAAGCTCCTGGCTCTTGGCTTCAGCCCAGCTCTGGCCGTCGCAGCTAACTGGGGAGTGAACCAGTGGATGGAGTTCCTCTCTCTCTCTCTCTCTCTCTCTCTCTCTCTCATCTCTTTCTGTGTAATTCTGACTTTAAAATAAATAAATAAATCTTTGGGGGAAAAAAGAACTCATAGGACAATAAAAGAAAGTTGATCTGTTTAATTTTTGGTTTTAAAATTAGACATAATTAAAAGAGGGTAATATATTCTTTTTCCTTTATTGGAACTACGTCATATACATGATCCTTCAGAAAATTGTACTGTAAGATACGTGATTAAAGACTAGCTTTGAATTTCTATCAGAAATCAATGCAAGCTTTTATAAAAATGATTTAGTAGCAATGGAAATTAAGTGCTGAAACAACGTAGGAGTGGGATAAAAGTAATTCCCCTAAGGGGAACAAATCAGAAACACGCATTCAATTTTTAAAGAGATTTAATATGAGTTCACTCAATTTGTCTTACCAGTTCATATTTTTGCTTTGTCCTATCCATTCTACTCTCTCCCACTAAACAAAATTTGTATCACTATCCTTTCAAAGACAAGCTGATGTGTTTGTTTAAGATGAATGGTATCTTTAGACAAAACAGACTTCCTTCCATTTGCCGTTTTATGTAGTATTTACACATAACCTCAGTGAAGGAGAAAAATGAGGGATTAAAAAGACTTCCTCTAGGTAAATATGACAGAGACTGAATACACATCATTATCTCTGGATAAAAAAAGACAGAGCAACTAGAATCAATGGGCAAAACTCCAACATTAATAGTTATCTTTGCCACCTATTTATGTGCATGAAAAACACTGACAGTAAAACTTTCATTAAAATGGATTATTTGCAAATGATGAGATCTGTTTACTTGTAAAAATAAATTTTTAAGAATTACATACTAAAGTGGTACCCTAATAGAAAACAACAATCTTAGATATTTTATGCTAATCTTAATATGTATTAACACTTTAATGAATTAAGAATAACACAAAAGCTGTACTTCAGTTAAAATTTGTTTTTAATTTATGTTGTTTTGACTAAAAAGCAGGCACAATTAGATAAGGTAAAACAAAACTTCAAGTGGATTACGAATGATATATTTTTCCTGTAATATTTTACTAGTTATAAATTTTAGAGTAGAAACTTGAGATAGCGGTCATTAAAAACAGAATGTGAAAATATCTTAATCTTCGTCAGTCATTAATCATGTTATTTTTACTGTATTAACCTAAGTTATTTGAAACAGATTAAAACATTTTTCTAAACCATAGCTTTCATCCTACATAAAATCACCCTATTGACTCTTAGTGACAAATGCAGATAACAAATAAATACAGATATTTTCACCTTTTTGTTACATAGTAACATGATGTGTATGGTGACACACCAGACATAAAAATCTTTACAAATTGGAAAAATATACTTGGAAAAAAAACCATGCCATAGAGAGAAATTATTAAATCTAGCAATAAGAAGAATAAAATAGAAAAGCAAATTCATACTAGTCATTTTCTAAAAGTGAAGCATGATGTCCTTTGTATTTCATCAAAACAAATTCAAGTTATTTTGGATAACAATAAAATATTATTTTCTTAAAAACTAGTTATAAAATAGAGATTAAGAAATTAAGATCATTGGTTTTGACTGCTGTATAGTATTCTATAGAGTATATATCCCATAATTTCTTTATCCAGTCTACTGTTGATGGGCATTTGGGTGATTCCAGGTCTTAGCTATTGTGAACTGAGCTGTAATAAACATTAAGGTGCAGACTGCTTTTTTTCTGCCAATTTAATTTCCTCTGGGTAAATTCCAAGGAGTGGGATGGCTGGGTTGTATGGTAGGGTTATATTCAGGTTTCTGAGGAATCTCCAGACTGACTTCCATAGTGGCTTAACGAGTTTGCATTCCCAGCAACAGTGGGTTAGTGTCCCTTTTTCCCCACATCCTCGCCAGCATCTGTTGCTGGTAGATTTCTGAATGTGAGCCATTCAATAGTCATGTATACTAAATAATGAAGCTTATCATTACTGAGATACATATATTATTATTAAGATAACTATACAAACAATGCACATTCATTAATTTATATAACTTCCTACTTCAGGCACAAATATTCATTTGTCAAATTTTGTTGCCATCCATACCACCAGTATGTTTACAAACACTAAACTATTTTGAACAATAGTTAGCTGTGGAATTAACAATTAAATATCAGCATAGTTAAACGGAAACTAGGAGCTGTGATTATTTTCCTGTAAATATCTGTAGGCACACAAACCCAAAATAATCAAAAGTTTTCACTGGCCTTGTTAACTACAAAATAAATTTATTAACAAAATAAACAGACAACAGAGAGTTGACCTTCTTTCATGCTTATCATCATCATGTAATAATCTAGTAGAAGAACCTATTTCTATGCTGAGAACTATTCCTGCGAGATACTAAATTATTATGAAATTATTTACAACTAGGTTGCTCAAGGCAATGTGAAAAGATTCATCAAAGTTGTGTGATCACTAGCTTGTGGAATTGAACATGGGTTAATGAAACTTCCCATATTAATGAAATGCATTCATTTTCACATCAAAATTTCATTTTTAATTCATAAAATTTGTATCATAATATATAGTTCTATGAAGCTGCTTTCATAGTTGCTTATATTTGCAAACGAAGTTCTTAGGTTACATAAAATTAATAAGTTTTAAGCAGAAAACTTTTGGAAAAATGGTTGTATTTCATCATGAATTTTAACACAATTTAAAAATTCTAGGGGAGAATTTTTAATTCTTTTATATATATCTGGGGTCTTCAAAAATTTATAGAAAGTGCATATTATGAAAAAATTAAGTATGACTATTCTTACTAGAGGATAGAAAAGATACTTAATAAACAAAATCTCAGTGGCATATCAATTATGTCATTTTTTTTTTTGACAGGCAGAGTTAGACAGTGAGAGAGAGAGAGACAGAGAGAAAGGTCTTCCTTCCATTGGTTCACCCCCTCAAATGGCCGCTGTAGCTGGCGCTGCGCCAATCTGAAGCCAGGAGCCAGATGCTTCTTCCTGGTCTCCCATGCTGGTGCAGGGCCCAAGGACTTGAGCCATCCTCCACTGCCTTCCTGGGCCACAGCAGAGAGCTGGACTGGAAGAGAAGCAACCAGGACAGAATCCGGTGCCCCAGCCGGGACTAGAACCCTGGGTACCGGCGCTGCAGGTGGAGGATTAGACTAGTGAGCCACAGCGCCAGCCTCAATTATGTCATTTTACTGCATAAAAATCAATGAAGCTATTCTTTTTTTTTTTTTTACAGGCAGAGTGGACAGTGAGAGAGAGACAGAGAAAGGTCTTCCTTTGCCATTGGTTCACCCTCCAATGGCCGCCGCGGCCGGCACACCGCGCTGATCCAAAGGCAGGAGCCAGGTGCTTCTCCTGGTCTCCCATGGGGTGCAGGGCCCAAGCACTTGGGCCATCCTCCACTGCCTTCCCGGGCCACAGCAGAGAGCTGGCCTGGAAGAGGGGCAACCAGGACAGAATCCTGCGCCCCGACCAGGACTAGAACCTGGTGTGCCGGCGCCGCTAGGTGGAGGATTAGCCTGTTGAGCCATGGCGCCGGCCGAAGCTATTCTTACAGGAATGGCTCTCCTGAGTGATCTATTCAAAGTAGGATGCAGCGATCTCAACCCCTTCCATACTATGATGTCATCATGTTCAACTTTTACCTCTGAAGTAACTCAGAATAGGAAGAAATAACACATATCCAACAGTGAAAATTAGTCATTTGCCCCCATATAGATGAAAAGGGCTGCAAAATTGTAATGTCTGGTAGAATACTCACTTTCCATCAAGTACTCAACACCATGAAAGGGGAGAATAAATCTTTTGTCACTTGTTAAACATTTCTACCACAACTGAAGAATAGAACAATGATGTACAACCTAATGGAATTTATATTTATTGTATAATTATTTCACATGAGCTACCAAGGCTATATAAAAGTGAATGAGACATGATTCTTGCCTTTAAAAAACTCAAAGATGTGGAAGGTTGGAAAAATCCACACAAGTAATTATAGCTTATAGTAAATTGATGTGTAAGATCCAAGGTTTGCCTAGGGAAAGGAATGACTAGCTGATAGGAAGATTTCAGGTAAGACTACACCCTTTGGAGCTGGCTTTATGGCACATCAGGTTAAGCTGTACCTTGTGATGCCAGCTTCCCATATGAGCACTGGTTCCAGTCCCATTCGCTCCACTTCCAATAAAGCTAGCTCCCTGATAATGTGCCTGGGAAAGCAGTGGAAGATGGCCCATGTGCTTAGGCCCCTGCCACCTACGTGGGAGGCACAGATGGAATTCCAGGTTCCTGGCTTTGCCCTGGCCCAGCCCTGGAAGTTGCAACTATTTGGGAAGTGAAGCAATGGATGGAAGATTTCTCTCTCTCTCTCTCTCTCTCTCTCTCTAACTCTGCCTTTCAAATAAATAAAATAAATCTTTAAAAAAAAAGCTACACTTATTATTTAATGACCGTGGCGATGTTTGAGGTGAGTATTAGAAGATAAGTAGAATCTTGTCAGACAGATGGAGGAATAGGGGAGGATCCTAAGTGGAGAAAACTGCATCATCTAAAGGCTCAGAGCTTCTTCCTTACCAATTCACAGTGTGCAGGTAGAGGTATCAGGGGGAGGGAACTGCAGGTGATTCCTTGCTTCAGCAATGCATTTGGAATAATATAAGCTCCTGTTTATAGCAGTCTTCATTTCCATGAGCACTGCTTTTGAATAATATTCTCTAGGAGGAGACAAGTAGAATCCAAGCAATTTGGCTAACACCAGAACACATGGAGTATGTGGACCTGACAACACAGGAATGGTAATAGCTAAAGAGGTAGTATTCAGATAAAACACACTGAATGACACATTGTTTGCCTTTAAAGCCCTTGTCAGATAAAATAGAAATCAAATAATGATATAAAAGATGTACCGTAATGAATAAAGTTGATTTAAGAAATGTACTTCAAATACTTTATATAGCAGAGAGCATAGTTTTGAAATTACCCACAGAGGAGTTCCAAAAATTAAGTATATATTTGGCCAAAATATAAAACTTTTTAATAAATACTGAAAAACAGACTTTACTTAAAAGTAGTAAGGCCATATTTATCTTTTAAATGATTTATTTATTTGAAAGTCCAATTTACACAGAGAGAGAAGAAGAGGCAGAGAGAGAGAGGTGTCTTCCAACTGCTGGTTCACTCCCCAGTTGGCCGCAACGGTTGCAGCTGAGGCCACATTTTTTGACTGCCAAGTAACAAAAATGAAAAATACTAACAAAAGTAGAAAGTAAAAAATTTGCAAATTTAAAGATCTTCCTAAATAATGATTGTATTCAAAAGAAAACCAAAATTTCAACAATATACAAGGGCTGGCGCTGTGGTATAGCAGGTAAAGCCACTGCCTGCAGTGCCAGCATCCTATATGAGCACCAGTTCAAGTCCTGGCTGCTCCACTTCCATTCTAGCTCCCTGCTACGGCCTGGGAAAGCAATAGAAGATCGCTCAAGTCCTAGGTCCCCTGCACCCATATGTGAGACCTGGAAGAAGCTCCTGGCTTTGGATCGGCGCAACTCCACCTGTTGCGGCCAATTAGGCAGTGAACCAGCAGATGAAAGACCTCTTTCTCTCCCTCTCTGCCTCTCCTCTCTTTGTGTAACTCTTTCAAATAAACAAATAAATCATTTTTAAAAATTCAATATAGAAACCTCTACAATTCTGCTAAAGCTTCAATGAAAGAAATTCAAATATTAAAACGTTCTAATCCTATTTTTTAAAAGAAAATACACAATTGAAATATGTGACATAACGTTACACATGAAATCCAAGAAAATCAATTGAAAATTACTAGAAGTAAGGACAGCTTTCACTGAGATCCATCAAATCCAAATCTCAGCACTCAGCCACTATGCCTTACTGCTTTCTGGTCTTCAAATTAGTTTATAAAAGGAGATGAAGAGCTATATCTGTTCTACTTATTGCTGCATAGTCAAATAAGATTTGTATAGAGAAAGTTGGCTGATTTTTCAGGCCAACTTAGAAAAGGATGCTGTAAATTAAATAAATAAATAAATAAATGCAATTAACGGAGCAATAAAACATAAACATTTGTCACTGTTCTCTAAGCTAATCTACTCACTAACCATTGGCATTATTAGGCTGTTCTCCTAAGATTCAAAGTGGAAAACAAAGTGATAAAGTTTAAACAAAGTAGAGAAGTGAATTTGTCTAAACCTAAAATATATATGCTTATGTTTAAATATCAAGAGTTCTTTAACTTGCCATCTGGATCTAAGTTTAGCCTTGTCAGGCCTCCTCAGTTAACTATGCAGAGAACTCTATGGGCATTTGTATAATGAATCAACTAGTGTAAGATTCCATGACAGAAGGAACTGTATCCACGCTGTTCACAACTATAACCCAAACATCTAGCATATAGTATGCCTAATAAATATATGTTGGATGAATTAATAAGTGAATAGCCAATATATTTCTTATTTCTACTAACAAATGATGTCCAAATACAGATTTTAACATTATTATATAGGGATTTATATTTTATTTCCTTATTCTTTTGAAAATAACAAATTTAAAATGATGGCACTGAATTGTAGAAAAAGAACTGCAAATATAGTCCCACACTTGCAAAAACTGAAAATATTATCCTTATTAATATTTCTTGAGGAAGGCTTACCATGTTAGGCAAATTTGTTAATAAGCTTTCAAAACTAGTTCTACTACATTCAATTCCTTATTTCCCTTCAACTTAGTGACTACTATAATAGGCTACTCTATTTTTCACAGCCTTTATGTTTTTGCCTCAAGCTTTAACTGATTATATTCTTTGATTTCCTTACTCTGGTATAGATTCCTTTTAAACTACATATCCTAAAAGCGACACTAGCTGCTTTTTGTTCCTTGGAGGTTCCCCCCCCCCCCAAGGATAATTATATTCTGTTGTGCCTTTTATTATCGTTGTCTTTTAGGATCTCCTAACCTTCTACACTCTTGGGCTTTATTTAATAGTGAGCTCCCTCCTCAACTCCCCACACTAAACCTTGCTCATTAGGTTTCTTAATCCTCCATAATTTGCTTTCATGAAATCTTATACCTTTGAGTTGCTGTGTTCTATGAGCCCATTTCCTTAGTATAGCAATTCCAAGCAGCCCAGAATCAACAAGCCCTAAACATAAGCTCATTCACTTTCTCAGCCAACATGACTCTATAGAAAAAAAAAATCTTTGTTTTGAATGTTTATGAGCCATGAAACTATACCATTTAACTTGGTATTTCATTTTCTCACCCAAACATTGCCTGAGAAGGTTAGGGTCTTAGAATTAGTCTATAGGCAGTCCTTAACATGTAGTTATTAACTTGTAAGTATCAGGTTCTTCTTGGTCAGAAAGCTATTTTACTTTAATAGAACAGAAATAACAACATCCTGATGTTATATTGGTGACTAGTAAATTCCAACTATATCTTTGCCTTATGCCCAGAAATTAGAAGAGAAAAACATCTTTTTTCAGTTAGTCTGCCAGAGCTCTGCTTTTCCAAATGGGTTGTTTTTGAAAGATATGTATACATTTTTGAAACTGAACTACAGATCTTTTCAGCAGCTCATCCTCTGCTTTTTCTTTCATTCTACTAGTTACTAGCACCTTGGCTGATAAGTACATATATAAGGGCCAAGAAAGCATATATTGTATCTTGGAAGTGGGTTGAAAGAGTTAACAAAGTTTCTAAAGGTGCCTCCCCTAGTCAAGAAAAGTTTACACTTTAACTCTGTGCATGTTAACTTGTGATCCTCCCCATCCAGATGATAGAAAGCAAAGCCAGTAAGTTCTTTATTTAATTGGTTTGTATCCACACACTGACCTCCAGGGCTCTGTTTATATAGCCTATCATGCAATATGCTCCACAGTTCTCTGCCTCTTTCAAAAGCATGTTTCTCCTGAGATTTGATATATGGCTTTCATGTTTAATCACTACATTAAACTCAATGCTCTGCTTCCTCCAGCATCAACTAACTTCCCTTCTTGGGAGGTGGGGAGAAGAGCACAGCTTCTTGCTACTTCTGAACATAAAAGGAAGTCTGTTTTACCCTATTAGTAAAATCACCAACTCCACACGATCCTAGGCAAGCAACATTTATTAGTACTTAAACTAGGAAATGGTGTTAAAATGGAAACCTTAAAACTCTTAGAAAGAAGGTATGCTGACTGTTCCCAATTGGCAAAGCCAAAAACCTTAGGTGATTGAGTTTATAAATCAATGGGAAAGGCGTTTAATCAGTATCTAATTTAGCACATAGAGACCATAGCTAAATGGAAGCTAAAGTTTTAACCAAATTAATCTTTAGGAGACAACATTCCTGGGGTTCTCAGATTAGAATTAATTCAGTGCCTCTGCTCCTGGTTGAATGTCTTCTTAGCTACACAATTCACCATAAATAGAACTTCCTATGTCTGTTCAACTTAAAGTGGACATGGAAGTGCCATGATCCTCCCCATAATAATTTGAATGTCATACAAAGTCCTTAGATGAAAATCTGAAAAAAATAGACTCCTTTCAATAAGTCTTTCAAGAAAACCTAATTTTCAGATTTTAAAAATCACCTGAAATGTAAGTATTCTATTTTAAAATATTTCAAGCAAAAAGAAAAGGAAGAAGTATGGCAAATCATTAATAGTAAAATTTAATGATAGTTATGTGGGTATTCATTGTATTATACTTTTTTGTACAGCTGAAATTTTTCATCATAAAATTTTCTTTGAAAAAACATTAGGAAAATTTTTATGAACTTGCTTTGGCAGGGAAAGAGTTGATACAATTTTGGTTTAAAAATTTTAAATAAGTTTCTGGGCTGATCATTTATCATATCTTCAACAACTGAAATTTTTAATCATGTGCTGGCAATGAAAACTTTCCTTCTTTTTTTCCTGAATCTCGCTCCACAGCCTGAAGCTCATTTATACAAACTGCAAATGTTGTGTAGTATGCTATTCATAGCTATGTGATTTTCAGGAAAATAAAGTGTGTATATATACACATATACATATATATGTATACAACACACACATATTTTGACTTTGAAATCCTTTCCTTTATGGCTAGTAATTGACCGTGGTATTTATTTTTTAAGGTTTTGTATTTTCTTAGTAAGATTGGCATCATTCTTCATTTAAAAATCTTACTTTGTCACAGCTATATACAACATTAAACAGAGCTGGTTTACTTTTTGTATTTGAGGAACAATAGAGAATCTGAACCTATTAGAGAAATACATTTAATTGTTCCAATATGCTATCATATTTCTAACCAAAATTTGCATGATATGGAATGCCAAAGAATACATTCCTAGCTTCCTTTGTCATGATTTGTTCATTCAATGGTAAGCTAAAAGAGCTTATAAGAAAAAATAATTACCTACTTTTTAATTTGAAACCATTCGAATTCTTTCCACAACATATTTAAATGCAAAATTTAAAAGATAAATAAACTTTTAATCAGTATTCCTCAAAAGACTTCTCAGTACAGAACTTTGTAGTCTTGGAAGACATGCAGATGTTGTCCATGATAGACATTTTAAAAAATTAGAACTTGAAAAACAAAGAGTCATGGATAAAATCTTTGGTCACAAAAGTGAAAGATGTATGCCTGTACAGATGTTATAACTATTTTCAGGATAAATACTAATCTTCAGTACTGGAATTTAGCAACACACTTTAATTTGAATTTGAAAATTTATCATAAATTGTCTGAATTTGACAATAGCTGCCTAACATTTCAGTTCTATACACTATTTCCAGGTTTTACTTTCAAAATAAACCTAGTAGACCTTTTCATTTTTAAAAGCTATATTCCAGATCTTATATCCTAAAACCAGTATACAATTTTATGTTTAAGTTAAACTGAACCAAATCAGATCATAGTGAAGAGGGCTCTTAAAAAAATGTGTTGATAATTGGTAGAAATAAAGACATGTAATTTTTATGTAAAAATTAATTATCCATATATGCTATTAATCATGTTTTTATAGCAAAAGATTTTAACTATTTAAAAGTGGAAAAGACTTTTCACTGTATTTTAAGTCACCTGCTGTGAATGCATATAAGAATCCAATAGTTGATGCAACACTATCTCACCTTTAGTCTCTGTATAGTTGATACTGCTAATGAAAAGTGTTTATCTTACATGATCCTGGATACATGGAATTCAGAAGCCACAAAACATACAGAATAGACAGACTTCTGGGGTTATGGTTTTACGATTAGGTGAATTTGTTAACTCAAATTTACAGACTTAATAGTTAAATGGCCTTCCTGAACTGAGAAATTTATAATGCTAAACAATGAAAGAAAGGCAAAACTTATTAAGCAAAAAAACATATTAGCTTTTTAGCACCACTATCAAAAAGAATTTACAGCACTTGGTTTCTTTGTGAACATGATAAAGAAAACATCCTAAAGTTAAAATATAGTTGAACTCAAACCAGAATAATAATGTTATTTTTAAATTCAAGACGTTATATATTTTTCTGCAAATTATTTTCTTCAGGAACTAAAAACTAACATTTATTTATCTATTAACAATCCACCAAAGGGCATGCATTCCTTTGCACCCAGCAAGAGGCATTTTTTGTGTTTTAATGTGCATAAATCTCAGCAAGTAACATAAAAATATAATCACACCCGTGGATTATATTTTTACATTCATGCTTAATAAGAAGAAAGCAGCTAATGAGACTGAAATGCCACTGTTTGTAAAAATGTAAATTCCTTAACAGATATCAAAATAGTGGCTTAAGGTGCCCTTAGTTTTCTATCAACACCATAACAAAACATTTTTAAAAAACTGATAAGCTATAGGCAAAGTTCTACTTCAACTGAATGAAATTCCTTAGCATTTGGTGGATTAAATGCATCTATTATCCAAGTGATTTGATGACAAATCACTTGCAAAGAATCTTCAAATTATTCAGGATGCTTTGTCCACTGAGAAATAACATACTATTTAAGCACGCAGTACATACAACCTTCACTTCTGCTTTTAAAATGAAATTCTGCAAGTATAAAACATTTAATGCTTATTGCGGAACTATGATGGATCCCCAAGTGAACATCTCAAGGTATGATTCAAAGCAGCCAATAGCTCTGCTTTGAGGTGGGGCTCATGTTTGGAAAAGAGACTGCTCAGTCTGTTTAAAATCAAAATGGTTCTTAATCTGATGAATCACTCCTCAGAGAGTAATGTAAATAAAATATACTTAGAATAACATTATCAATGTAAACATACCTGAACCGGAGTCAAATTTGGTTTCTGACCTGCAAAGCAAAAAAAAAAGTTTTACAGTATAAAAACTGTTTGCAAAAGAACAACAATTATTTTATGGGTTGGGGATATATAAAAATTATAGATTTTAGTATATTAGTCAAGAAGTAAAATAGCCTTCTAAAATGTAAACATATTTATATTAACCATTTTAAAAGTAGTCATTACCTTAGGTTCTCTAAATATAAACATATCATATATAGACAGATACATGCAGTATGAAAAAGATACTAACTTTCGAAGCTTGCTTTTAAGAGAGAATTATTCTCCTTAAAAGTACCCAATCTTTATAGATTAACTTGCTTCAGTAATATAATAATGCAATAAAAATTTACAATAATGCTCTTTATTGTTAAAGATTTTTAATTATTCAGCACCAAGTAGTTTTTCACGAAGTTCTTAGCACACAGCAAATGAACCTGGTAACCCCATACATTTAATAAGAAGGAAAAAAAGTCTGAGCCCTTTGTGGGAACATTATGTTTCAGATATAGGTTAATACTGGTTGTAAATTCAAAAGCCTTTGAAGTTCTCAGTTTGGCTGTGGGAAAACTTCTGTTGGGTAATTACTTTCAAGATGCTGCTGATGTGCTGTCAAGCAGAATTAACCCTGTGACTAGGCCTATCTACACAAGCTACTATAAGACAGCATTGTCTATATCTAGCTCTCAACCCAATTAGTAGGCATGTTCCAGTCGGATTTATATCACACATTAACAATCAATAGTATATATGTTCACAGCTGCTGCAGCAAGATACAAGAAGCAACCAGCAGGAGTCCTATTAAGGGATGTTACATGGACAGAGATTTTTTTTTTCCTGGGGGAAATGTAGTTAACTAAGTGGGAAAGGAGATTCTTTGAAAGTATGCCAGGGTAGCAAAGCACTTTTGGAAGCAGTGGCTTTCTTTCCCTAAATTAGCTTCAAGAAGTCATCAAAAGTGCAAAGGTAGGATAAGCAAGCTTACTTGATCTTAAACATCCATTTTATTAAGAGCTCCCCCAAAAGTTTCACCTCATGCATAGTCAGTAATTGTCACATACACATTTACGTGTGTGTGTGTGTGTCTCTGTGTGTGTATTGCACCACAGTTATGCGTAACCACCACTAAAATCCAGGTTTACAATTCCCCAAGCTCTGGCCCCACCACTACTCTCATCTCAATCTTTATTTTTCATGTGCCTGCCTCCTATTTAAGGTGCAATTTTCCATTTTACTTTTGGTCCTTACCCTGATTCTGGAAAGCCTTGCCTCGTGCCTTCCTCTGCGTTTCTGCATCCTTGAGTATAATTCCAGCAACACTCAGCACACCCTCTCCAGCTCATTTCCTTCTCCATTTCCATCATTAGACTGCCTTGGTAGAGCATTTGGTCTAGCAGTTCAGAGGCTGGTTGGGATGCCCACATTCCATATAGGAATGTATGGGTTTCAGTCCCAGTGCCTCTTCCAAATCTACCTCCCTGTGCCTCCTGGGAATCAGCAGGTAATGGCTCAAATGAATGGGTCTACACCTTATTAAACTCTATAGCAACAGCATCTATATACTGCCTGGTGCTGCTGCTCAAATGCCTGTTATGGGAGACTTCTGCATTTACACTTGGCCTTCTTCCTTCTTACCTATAAAAAAGCCAGAGGTGTTCTTCCTTCTCTCTGTTTCCCTCTACCTCTGTCCTATAACACACTCTTTCATCTCCCCTACACTCTCAATCAACCCTTCTTTTTATATCTTCAAAATCTCACTGTCCACAGATTCCTGTTCTCTGGGACACATAACTGCTCCAGAATTTTTTAGACCCTTTTTTTTTTCAAGTCTGTGCCTTGCTTTGTTATCTCTCTTCCTTGTGGCTTTATAATCAAGTTTACTAAAAGGATAAATTACATCCTATGCTTTATATCTTCTTTTCCTGATCTCCCAACATATTCACTCCTTAAACCATTACAATGTGTCCTTGCTAAGCTTTATTGGCAAGTTCCTAATGTTAAATACAAAAGCAGTGTTACAGTCTGCTATGGTTTGAAATGGTTGGTTGTTCCCTAAAAGATTCATGTGCTGGATGCTTAGTTGCCTTTACAATGATACTGAGAGGTGGTGGTGGAGTATAAGAGGCAAGGCCGAGTAGAAAGTGATCAGACCAGGGAACACCAGCCTCCAGAAGGACTAATACAGTTCTCAAAGAACCAGGTCAGTTTCTACGACAGGAAACATTTATAAAAGAGAGAGCTTGGGCTTTCTCCAGTCTCTGGTTCCTTTCTCACTATGTGTTCCCTCTTCCACACACACTACTCACTATTCTCACACATACTCCCTATTTCTAGCCATGTGATGTGCTGCATTGCCTTGGGACTCTGCCAACAAGAAAGCTACCACCAGATGCACACTTTTGACCTTGGACCAGAACTATGAGCCATAATAAATCTCTTTTCTTTATAACTTAGCCCCATCCATTGTATCATTAGCTAAGAAAACACACTAAGACATAGGCCTTGCTAAACCGAACCTCTTACTTCATTAGACATGCTGTCTACTTCTTTCCAGTGTCTGTCACTTCTCTTCCTCCTCCAGTGCCCAGAGTTTATCTTTCTTGCCTTTTGTTCTCCTCCTCCCATTCTCTACAGTCTTAATGTGTCTCAGAATCACCTGAGGAGCTTGGGAATATGTAGATTTCCAAGACTCTGATGGTGGGGGGTGCAGAAAAATCTAACCTCAATCCTCCTGTAAGGGTGGTGGGCTGGGAGCACCTGGGAACCACAGGTTGACCTTGGACTGGACCGCCAGGAGCTAGATAGCTTTGGAATGCAATGCCCAGCTGGTGGGGGGTAGAAATTGGGCAACGGATGAGTGGACAGAGTCTATGGCAGTCTATTCAATACCCAAGGAAGGACAGAAGGTGTTTAAAGAAGAGAAGGCTGAGGGATATCTTCCCTTCCTTTATCCCTTTTGGACTGTAATTGCCATGATATTTCCTTGGGGTAAATTAACAGTCTTCTAGTAAAAGACAAAACTAGGGGCCAGTGCTGTGGCATAGTGGGTAAAGCCATCACCTGCAGTGCTGGCATCCCATATGGGTGCCAGTTCATGTCCCGGCTGCTTCACTTCCAATCCAGCTCTCTGCTGTTGCCTGGGAAAGTAGTGGAAGATGGCCCAAGTCCTGCATGGGAGACCCAGAAGAGGCTCCAGGCTCCTAGCTCCTGATCAGTGCACCTCCAGCCATTGCAGCCAATTGGGAGTGAACTAGAGGACGGAAGATTCATTCTCTCTCTCTCTCTCCTTCTCTCTCTGTGTAACTCTTTCAAATAAATGAATATTTTTTTAAGAAAAAGAAAAAATAATTTGAAAAGTACAGTATTCTCAGTTATTTTAATATCAATATTTTCATCACTGATTGAGCTGAGAACTCAATTCAGGTTTCCCATGTGGGTGGCAGGGACCCAATCATTTGAACCATTACCTGCTGCTTCCCAGGAGGCACAAGAAGGTATGATTGGAAGAATTAAACCCAGGTACTCCTAAATGGGATATGGGTATCCAACTAGCATCTTAACTGCTGGGCCAAACGCTCAGCCTACATAATGTGAACTTGTCAAGGTAGGTTGGTGCATCCTTTTCTAATTTGTTGCTTTGAATTTGTAACTTCTAAATATTTAGCCACATTGTATCTGTGTTCCCATTTGTTTTCTGGCCCTGGCTCTGCAATTGCCAGGGCCAAGCCTAATAAAAGATCATCACACAAAACAATAAGTCTCTTTTTGGGTGAAGGACAAAAACATCAGCAAGCTAGTGACCTGCAGACATGAAATCACACTGCTCTCCATGGTGTACCAAAGGGCCTCCATGTTTTGGTTCCTCTGCCACATCTCTAATGCACACTTTGTATCCTCCACTCTCACCAAATTGGACTACTTATACTGCCATATTATTTCTCAAATATCAGAACTTACTTCAACCCCATCAGCATTCTGCCTGCCCCTCTAGCCTCCCAATCTCCTTGCTACCCTCTTGGTTATTCCATGGTATAGGGCCTGTCATAATACCCTCACTCTATGTGGCAATGACACTAAGCTCAGTGAGTTTGAGACTCAGTGTCTCACACACCTTCATATTCCTAGTACTCAGCATAGTACAGTTAGCACAGCACTTGACATTTAGAAGTTATTAAAATGCACAGTATGAATTAATAAGTGAACAAATTACCTGCAACAGAAGGTCAAAACCAAGATATAGTGACCAACATTTATATGAAATTCTTATTTTTAAATATGAAAAATCTATATCAGAAAGCATTTGTCCCTCAAATCACTGCATTTTCTCCAAGGATAGTGGATCAATATAAAAAAATATACACAGAAAGTATAGAGAAATCATCTTTATATCTATCAGTTATCTTAGATGCCAGTTAAAAGAAAATTTTCAGAATTCTCAGACACAAAATTGAACATTCAAAAGTATATAGATAGTCTATTGATAATTAAAACATGGTAACAGAAGTTAAAACTGTCAGCTTTTGAGGGAGGGAAAATTGGTCCCACATTAGCTTATATTTCTATGAGATTTTACACACACACAGAAATACAAAGTTATCTTTATCAAACTATGGACTAAGCTCTCTATTCAAAAATCCTCTATGAGAAAGGAAGTAAAATATGAATAGGGACAGACAAATGGCAAGTGTGAAAAAAGATACACATGTAATACATATTATACAAGAAAGTCAAAGAGGGATGTTCATTCATTCATTACAAACACAAATTTTATGTGCTTATTTTCAGTCATATGTAATGCTAGATGGTAGGGATACAAAGATACAGATGATGCATAAATCTTAATTTGTCAACACAGCTACATATTTTACTCTTCTATGACGTTTTCATGCTTAAATTTAAAACCACTCAATCAGTTCTTTTGGCAGTATCTGAAGATGATTATTTATAGCCAGTTGCTGTTTCCCAACCTCTGGATTTTAGATGGCTGCCCAGGTAAAATGTATTTTCCATCTTTCCTGTATGTATTTAGTTGTGACCATGTGACAAAGTTCTTGTCAAAAGGATGCAAGCAGAAGTGCTGTACCTACTGAGTGGGTCACACCCTTAAGAGGAGGGATTGCACCCCTTCTCTTCTTTCTGTCTCCTTCCCACTGACCAAAGTATGGATGTGACTTAGATCATGAGAAAACCTGATATTAGCACGATGAAGCAATAAGATAGATGGAGGTGGGAGGAAGTGAAGGGGAGGGAGGGAGGAAAGGAACATCATTATGTTCATCAAATTGTATCGACAAGTTACACTGAATCTGTTAAAAACTATTTAAAAATTCAAAGAAAAAAATTTTTAAAAGTAAAATAGATGGAGCCTATGGAGTTGTCCTATTAATCCCAAAGTGTTATCTTGTGTAAGCTAGTAAGTTTTGTTAGAGTAGTTCAGCCTGTTCTCTGAAAGCAATATTGCCAAATTTAACTAAAATTTCCAAAATTTTAAACTTGCAAATGAAGTTTTCATGACTTTTAAACCAGAAAATGTACACAGTGGAATTCAAATATCATTAACACATTGTAAGTAATTAAAATATGTAATATGTGCATTCTTTTGATAGCACATATTAAAAAAATAATTAGTTTTAGCCTTTGGTTAGAGTTGTACATGCCTGGGAAAAGCTATAAAACTAGTTTTTATCTAATGACAGAATAGCTTACTATCTCTGAAATATAAAGTTATATGCATAATGAAGTCAAAAGATATTTTTATTTTATTACCTCCCTTGGGGAACCCACAAAGTCTTAGAATGAATTGCTTTTTACTTAATGTTTAATTGTATCACAAATTTTTAAATGGAAATTACATAAGTATGAATTGTAGGTAAAAGAAATCAGTGTTTCAGATTTCAGACAATATGTGGAAAAGTGGGTGTACTATTTTTCCTGATTTTAACTGATGTCAACTAAAGATTCTAGCTGGATAAAATTAGTAGAGGGAAAGAGTAGGAGTGACAGACTGATTTTTGCCTATTAAGCACATTATATATGGAAACTCAATAGTAAGGATTTTCTAGGACAATCCAAGTCAGATAATCTGTCCTGTTGTCCCAGTAAAGCATGGAAATTGTAATTATTCAAGATCCAATTCATAACTGTCGCTCCCCCTCTTCGTGGAGGAACGACACTAAGCCCTGCCTAGGCTTCATATCCGAGTCACGGCACCATTATGTCGCTCCCCCTCTTCGTGGAGGAACGACACTAAACCCTGCCTAGGCTTCATATCCGAGTCACGGCACCATTATGTCGCTCCCCCTCTTCATGGAGGAACGACACTAAACCCTGCCTAGGCTTCATATCCGAGTCACGGCACCATTATGTCGCTCCCCCTCTTCGTGGAGGAACGACACAGGACCCTGCGCTGTTCTTTCGTCTGCTCGGCCCTCCCCGGGTTTGCTGCTGGTTCTTCCCGGGTTGGCTACTATCCCTTCCACCTCCGTGGAAGGGCAGTTCCCCCTGGCCACATTCCCCACTTCCGCAGGGGAGCGGCACACCGCCGGCCGGCTCTCTCGGGGGCTGCACAGGCATTCCTTCAGATGTTCCCCTTAGATGTTCCTGGTGCATGCCGTCTCTCTCCTCCTTTATAGTCCTCCTTTGCCAATCCCAACTCGGCTGCCCACACGCCGAGTACGCTGCTCTCCTCCAATCAGGAGCAAGTCCTACAGTTTATTGGTTGAACTGGAGGCAGCTGTGCAGAAGCTGTTTACTTCTCTCCCAGCGCCATATTGTGGGAGAGCAGATGCATAGAATAAGTCTTAATTCCAGTAACTTAGTCTAAGTCCGGGTTGCTCCCCACAATAACTCTTAAGAATTTCTTCCTGCCCCTAGAAGTAATTCAAAAGCCTTCACCTGACCAGAAACCAGTGAACAGTTATGTGCCTTTTTAAAAGTTAACATAAACACAGTATGCTTCCTATGCTTGGAAAACTTCTCCTCCCTCTCTCCACTCTGATTATACCTTAACCCCCTCATCTTCCTAACTTGTAAAACTTTTTCCACGTGGGAATTTGATCAATAATTCTTTGAATGAGAGTGACCAGACTAGGTTAAAACCCCCTTAAGTTTCACAGCATCAGTCACTGTTTTGAACTCATCCAAGTTATAATTCTACATTTTTTTTTTTTGACAGAGTGGACAGTGAGAGAGAGAGACAGAGAGAAAGGTCTTCCTTTTGCTGTTGGTTCACCCTCCAATGGCCGCCGAGGCTGGCGTGCTGTGACCGGCGCACCGCGCTGATCCAATGGCAGGAGCCAGGTACTTACCCTGGTCTCCCATGGGGTGCAGGGCCCAAGTACTTGGGCCATCCTCCACTGCACTCCCGGGCCACAGCAGAGAGCTGGCCTGGAAGAGGGGCAACTGGGACAGAATCCGGCACCCCGACCAGGACTAGAACCCGGTGTGCCGGCACCGCAAGGCGGAGGATTAGCCTAGTGAGCCGCGGCACCAGCCATAATTCTACATTTCCTTATGGAGTTATCTGATTATCTGATCTCACTGAAAGAGTCAAATAATATTAACAGATGCTATTACTTGTCTAATAGCCAGTCTTTCTATCTCTCAATAACAAAGCTATTGAAGGGTGCTAGAAATATGCCCATCATAGGAATGAATCATGATTGGCCTAACCAAATTTATTTTTGGTCAGTGACTCATTCAAAGATAAGTACTTAACCAGGTTCTAAGCAATGAGAGGTAAGTAAGGGGAAAGTCTGCTGGTGATATTTCTGGGAAAGCTTTGCCTTCATTAACATGAAAGGGATGATTTAGGAAGAAAGCCCTTTTTTCTCTTTTTCTACTCTCTCCCTCAATACTACATTCAAAATTACCATGTAAGGATATGCTGCTTAGAACTACTATAGCAACCGTGAACCAAGCTCTGAGGGGAAACCCAACCTAAGAATAATTGTGTGTTATTTAAAGAGTTCGACCAATAGTATTAAGTAGAACAACAAAAAAAGTAGGCATTTATTTTAACTGAAAAGTGATCCATGTTAAAAATAAGAGTGGGAATAAGAGAGGGAGGAGATGTACAGTTTAGCACATGCTCACTCAGACTTACCTCTAATGGTAGAGCTAGAAACGTGCCAGGGGATTCCAATTCAATCCCATTAAGATGGCATGTACCAATGCCACCTCACTAGTCAAAGTGATCAATTTCAGGTCACAATTGATCATAATGATAGGACTAAGAGTCAAAGGGATCACATAAACAAGACAGTTTCTGCTAATACTAACTGATAGAATTAAAAAGGAGAGAATGATCCAACATGGGAAGCAGGATACACAGCAAACTCATAGAATGACAGATGTCCTAAACAGCACTCTGGCCTCAGACTCAGCCCTTAAGGCATTTGGATCTGGCTGAAGAGCCCATGAGAATATTTCAGGCATGGAAAGCCAAGACACTCTGGCAAAAAAAAAAGAAAAAGAAAAAAGACCTAAATGAAAGATCTCCTCGAGTGAGATCCCAGTGGAAAGAACGGGCCATCAAAGGAGGTGCGGGGGCTTCCTCCAAGATGGCGGAATAGGGAGGGAGCACACTGATAGTGCAGAAAAAGATTGTTTAATAAAAGTGGATTCCTGCAGTTTCAGGGAAGAGTTAGGGAAAAAACTGCAGAGGAAACTCTTCTGCAACTAGTGGGACACAGTGGACCTATGAGGAGGGCACAGGCACCCATGACTCGGAACTCCAGCCACCAAGTCTACACACCAGTGCTGGAAAGGGAGGTGAGGCGACACCTCAGTAACCCGAGACACTGGCAGGGAAACGGCAGGAAGTGTCTAGAGGGAACGAGGCTTTAAGAGAGAATAAATAAATAAATAAAAGGTACCGGTACAGACACGATTCTCTCTCTCCAGTAACCTTACAAAGGCAATCAAGACAAAGAGCAGGCACCATTTTGGAATATGTAAAAGCTGCACCACCTCTGTGCTAAGCCCACCCTCAGCCAAGCAGAAAAACCTCACTCTGGTAGGGAGAAACAACAGCAGGTTAAGACCTACTGAATGTGTAGAGCTAATGAACTGAGACTGTGGGGAAAAAAAAAAAACTGAGGGTGTGGGAGAGAACTCACAGAGTGCCTGATACGCCACAAACTTGGCAAACTTGGCAACCCAGTGGGAGAACTTACACTGAGGACTGCACAGATTCTTTGTGTGGTCCTTGGGACAGAGCAGACAAATATTATACCCACAGGGGCCAGCGCTCAGGCACTGAATACCTTCAATTCCACTCAGCTGTGCCGTATTACTTCCCTCCTGAATAAAAAAGAGAGAAAGAGAGAGACGGGGGCGGGGGGGGGGGGGGAGAATGTACCACGCCTAACCTGGGTGTCATTTTTGGTACACCCTTAACCCTGAAAAACTGAACAGAGCTCTCTGGCCACACCCATCACAAGCTTCTAAAGATCCATCAAAAACAGACAGTCTATTTAATCTAGAGTCATAGTATAACGAGAAAAACCACAACAGTGAGAAAAAAAAAAAAAAAGAAGAAACCAAAGAATATCTCTACAATGCCAAGCAACAAATGCAGAAACCAAGGAAAGAAGAAGAAGGAAGACGTTATGACGTCCCCAAATGAACAAGACACCCCAATTCAAGATTATGAAGATGAAGAAATGCAAGATATGGATTTCAAAAAATTTACGATAACAACATTTAGAAGTTCTCAAAAACAAATTCTTGAACTACAGAAATCCTTACTGGACAGGATAGAAAATCTCTCTCATGAAAATGAAATCTTAAGGAGGAATCAAAATGAAATGAAGAATCTAGTAGAACATGAAATTGTGATATTGAAGAGAAATCAAAATGAAATGAAGAATTCAACAGATCAAATGACAAATGCATTTGAGAGACTTAAAAACAGAATGAGTGAAGCAGAAGAAAGAATATCGGACTTAGAAGACAGAGCACAGGAAAGTATAAAGTCAAAGCAAAGAAAAGAATAGGAAATTAAGTAAATAACTGGAGTCATGGTGCACTTACTCCTCATGTAGGATCTCTGTCCTTAATGTGTTCTCCAATGTGAATTAACCCTGTAATTAGTACTCAAACAGTATTTTACACTTTGTATTTCGGTGTGGGTGCAAACTGTTGAAATCATTACTTAATTTATACTAAATTGATATTTTGTATATAAAGATAATTGAAAATGATTCTTGATGTGAATGGAAAGGAAGAGGGAGTGGGAGGAGTGAGGGTTGCGGGTGGCGGAATATGGAGGGAAAAAGCCATTATAATCCATAAACTGTACTTTGGAAATTTATATTTATTAAATAAAAGTTAAAAAAAGAAGAGGAAATTAGAAATCTCAAAATATTGTTGGGTTTCTACAGGATACGATTAAAAACCGAACATTCGGATTCTAGGAGTTCCTGAAGGCATGGAGAGAGAGAAAGGATTAGAAGGCCTTTTTAGTGAGATATTAGCAGAAAACTTCCCAGGTCTGGAAAAAGAAAGTTATATCCAAGTATAGGAAGCAAATGGAATTCCCAAAAAACATGACCAGAAGAGATCCTCACCATGAAACGTTGTAATCAAACTCACCACAGTGAAACATAAAGAAAAGATTCTAAAATGTGCAAGATTACTCAGATTACTCTCAGAGGATCTCCAATTAGACTCACAGCAGACTTCTTATCAGAAACTCTACAGGCTAGGAGGGAATGGTGAGATATAGCCCAAGTACTAAGAGAAAAAAACTGCCAGCCCAGAATATCAAATCCCACAAAGCTCTCATTTGTGAATGAAGGTGAAATAAAGACCTTTCATAGCAAACAGAAATTGAAAGAATTTGTCACCACTCATCCAGCCCTGCAAAAGATGCTTAAAGATGTGTTACACACAGAAACACAGAAAAACCACCATCAATATGAAAGAAGGTAAAGAAAGACAACCTCCCAGTAAAAGATCACAGGAAGCTCAAAGCATATATTAGAAATATCTTTGGGAAAATGGCAGGGTAAAGTCACTACTTATCAATAGTCACAGTGAATGTAAATGGCCTCAACTCTCCAGTTAAAAGACACAGACTGGCTGAATGGATTAAAAAACAAAACCCATCTATTTGCTGCTTACAAGAAACACATCTTTCCAACAAAGATGCATGCAAACTAAAAGTGAAAGGTTGAAAAAAGATATCCCATGCCAACAGAAACCAAAAAAGAGCTTGCATAGCCATCTTAATATCAGACAACATAAACTTGAACACAAAAACTGTTAAGAGAGACAAAGAGGGGCACTATATAATGATTCAGGGTTCAATTCAACAGGAAGATGTAACTATTATAAATGTATATGCACATAATTACCAGGCACTGGTTTATTTAAAAGATACCTTAAAGAACTTAAAGGGAGACTTAGACTCTAATAAAATAGTATTGGGGGACTTCAATTCTCCACTTTCAGCAATAGACAGATCAAGCGGACAGAAGACCAACAAGGAAGCAGTAGATTTAATCAACACTACAGCCCAAATGGATCTAACTGATATCTAAAGAACTTTCAATCCTACATCCTACACTTGAAGAATACACATTCTTCTCAGCAGTTCATGGAACTTACTCTAGGATTGACCACATACTAGGCCATAAAGCAAGTATCAGCAACTTCAAAAGAATTGAAATCTTACCATGCATCTTTTCAGATTATGATGGAATGAAGCTGGAAATTAGCAACTCAGGAATCCCTAGAGTATATGCAAAAACATGGAATTTGAACAACATGCTTTGAATGAACACTGGGTCATAGAAGAAATCAAAAGAGAAATAAAAAACTTTCTGGAAGTAAATGAGGATAACAACACAACATACCAAAACTTACGGGATACAGCAAAAGCAGTGTTGAGAGGAAAGTTTATAGCAATGGGTGCCTACATCAAGTAATTGGAAAGGGACAAAAAAAAAAAATGAGCTGTCAATGCATCTCAAGGATCTAGAAAAACTGCAGCAAACCAGACCCAAAACTAGTAGGAGAAGAGAAATATAAAAATCAGCGAATAAATAAACAGGATTGAATCCAAAAAAAAAAAAAATACAAAAGATCACCAGAACAAAGAGCTGGTTTTTTGAAAAAATAAACAAAATTGATACACCACTTGCCCAACTAACTAAAAAAAGACAAGACCCATATCAATAAAATCAGAGATGAAAATGGAAATGTAACAGACACCACAGAAATAAAAAGAGTCATCAGAAGTTACTACAAAGAGTTGTATGCCAGCAAACAAGGAAATCTATCAGAAATTGATAAATTCCTAGAAACATGCAACCTACCTAAACTGAACCATGAAGACATAGAAAACCTAAACAGACCCATAACTGAGTCAGAAATTGAAACAGTAATAAAGGCCCTCCCAACAAAGAGAAGCCCAGGACCGGATGGATTCAATGCTGAATTCTACCAGACATTTAAAGAAGAAGTAACTCCAATTCTTCTCAAACTATTCAGAACAATCTAAATACTTATACAATCTTATACTAAATTGATCTTCTGCATATAAAGATAATTGAAAAATGAATCTTTCTTGTTTGTTTGTTTTTTGGTTTTTTGACAGGCAGAGTGGACAGTGAGAAGGAGAGACAGAGAGAAAGGTCTTCCTTCCGTTGGTTCACCCCCCAAATGGCCACTGTGGCCAGTGCGCTGTTGCTGGCGCACCACGCTGATCTGAAGCCAGGAGCTAGGTGCTTCTCCCGGTCTCCCATGCGGGTGCAGGGCCCAAGCACTTGGGCCATCCTCCACTGCCTTCCCGGGCTACAGCAGAGAGCTGGCCTGGAAGAGAAGCAATCGGGACAGAATCCGGTGTCCCAACCAGGCTAGAACCCCGGGTGCTGGCACCACAGGCAGAGGATTAGGCTATTGAGCCGCAGAGCCAGCCAAAAATGAATCTTGATGTGAATGGAATGAGAGAGAGAGCGGGAGATTGGAGGGTTGTGGGTGGGAGGGATGTTATGGGAGGAAAAAGCCACTGTAATCCATAAGCTGTACTTTGGAAATTTATATTTATTAAATGAAAGGTAAAAAAAAAGGTGCCTCAAAAAAACTAAGAAAAAGTTAAATAAAAATATTTTTGAAGCCTTGTGCCATATTCATTTTTTAAAAGATTTATTTATTTATTGAAAGGTAGAGTTACAGAGAGGCAGAGGCAGAGTGAGAGAGTGAGAGAGAGAGAGAGGTCTTCCATCCGCTGGTTCACTCCCCAAATGGTCGCAGCAGCCAGAGCTGTGCCGATACAAAGTCAAGAGCCTGAGTGTTCTTCCAGGTCCCCCATGTGGGTGCAGGACCCCAAGGACTTGGGACATCTTCTACTGCTTTCCCAGGCCATAGCACAGAGATGGGACTGGAAGCGGAACAGCAGGGACTGAAACATCACCCATTTGGGATGCTGGCACTGCTGGTGGCAGCTTTACCCACTATGCCACAGTGCCAGCACCCTTATTCATTTTTTAACAAATACTTACAGAACTCATGAGAACTAGCCTCTATGTTATGCACTAGAGGTACACATAGCAAGCAAATCTATAGATGCATTGTCTACTTTGAGGTGACAGTGGTGGGAAAAGGGAGGCAACAGAGACAGAAGACAGAATTAAGTCCTATCTCTTCCACTTTCTATGCTCAAGAACTTTAGAGAAGTTAGCACTGTAAGTCTCAATTCCACTATCTATAATTTAAAGAATAGAGTAATAGATTTACCATTTAGAGCTTCTGTTTACATTAAATGAGAAACTAAAGTGCCTACCCAGGTCCAGGCATATATTAGGAGCCAAATAAAAGGTGAGTTTTTATCTAAACAATATTAAATAAAGCTTTCTTATGGCTGCAAGTAAAATAGCAATATATTAGCTAAGTAGAAGATAGCACTATATTACTTTAAAAAGTGATTACTCTGATTGAGATTTTACATGGGCTACAACTTTAAAATGGAGTCAAAATTATGTAGAAAAATAAGATAAAATAGCAATAAAAATAACTGAAGAAGTTTAAAACAGCTAAGAGGCAAAGCTAATGAAAAATAATATAAATGGACACAACATGGAAAAGGACCTTGTGTATTTATTCTTTAAACACAAAATACTCTCCAACTAAACAAGTGGCACATTGTCCTCGAGAGCACGTTGGATTAAGAAGAGGGAGATTTGGATTTTCCAAATCATTTATCTTGCTTTTCTCCATGAGGTTATTGAAGTCAATCACTGCTGCCTATTAAAAACTGCCCCCTGTAGAGATAAGGTATCAAGATTCTTCTGTACTTCCCAAGAATGAAGAAAAGGAGAGATAGAGAGGAAGGAACAAAGGAAAAACTGAGTGTAAGATAATAACATTTGCATCTGTAGATTTTGAAAGTATAGATAGATAATGCTTAAAAAAACAGTAAATAATTCTTAAGGCCATTTTTATATTCCAGGTTTTACAAGTCTCTTGGCCATGTTAATATAAACTTTCTATGAATTCCAACATCATTTCCTCTTTGTACATTTATGTTTCTTTTTAAATAATTTAAGGTTTTCTTGTGAATCTCCAGAAGGAATGTGGCTTTTAAAGTCCACCTTTAAAAACAGACAAAAATAGATAAATTATCTATTGAGAATAAATTCAAGATACTAAAGAAAACAGCATTACAGAGAACATAGCATATTTTCATGTAATGATCTGAATAGTGTGACCACAAAATCTGTATGCTGATGTTCTAACTCCTAATTACCTCAGAATGGGACTGCATTTGGAAAGGAGGTTTCTAAAAAGTGATCAAATTAAAATGAGGTCATTCGGATGGACTCTAATCCAGTATTATCATTGTCTTTAAAAGTAGAGGAAATGAAGACACAGACACAAATAGAAGAAAGAACCTGTGAAGACTCAGGGAGAAAAGAGCCATCTACACAGCAAAGGGAAAGACCTCAGAAGACATAAGACCTACTGACATCTTGATTTTGGCCTGCTAGCTTCCAAAATTGTAAGACAACAAAATTCTGTCATGCTGTTCAGTCTGTGGCACTTTGTCACGGTAGTCCTAGCAAACTAATATACTTCAATGCTTCTATAGACAGATATTTAGCAACCTCAAACCTCCAATAAAAGCCAAAAACCTAGAAATTAGTTGGAAACAATAACATCTACATTCTTCAATATTTTCTCCCATTTTTATGTAAAAAACATGTCTGATTCTACTATTCATGACTGCATCCAACCACATTCCACCAAACTGCTACCTGCATTTTGGCCATTGCACAGCTACTTTTATGGATTATTAGACACCATCAGCAGGCATGACTTAAGATTATTATCAGTGGGGGCCAGCACCATGGCACAGTAGGTTGATCTTCCACCTACGTTGCCAGCATCCCATACAGGTGCCGGTTCTAGACCCGGCTGCTTCTCCTCCCATCCAGCTCTCTGCTATGGCCTGGGAAACTAGTAGAGGATGGCCCAAGTCCTTGGGCCCCTGCATCCATGTGGAGACCAGGAGGCGGTGCCTGGCTCCTGGCTTTGGGTCGGCAGAGCTCCAGCTGTTGCAGCCATTTGGGGAGTGAACCAATGGAAGAAAGACCCTTCTCTCTCTCTATCCCTCTCACTGTCTGTAACTCTACCTCTGAAATAAAAATAAATAAAATCTTAAAAAAAAAAAAAGATTATCCCTTTAATTTCTTTTTCTTGCCTAATAGCTCTGACTAGAACTTCCAGAACTATATTGAATAGCAGTGGTGAGAGTGGACATCCCTGTCTGGTACCAGATCTCAGTGGAAATGCTTCCAGCTTTTCCCCATTCAATAGGATGTTGGCTGTGGGTTTTTCATAGATTGCTTTGATTGTATTGAGGAATGTTCCTTCCAAACCCAGTTTGCTTACAGTTTTCATCATGAAAGGGTGTTGTATTTTATCCAATGCTTTCTCAGCGTCTATTGAGATAATCATATGGTTTTTCTTCTGCAGTCTGTTAATGTGGGGTATCACATTGATTATTTTGCGCACATTAAACCATCCCTGCATACCAGGGATAAATCCCACTTGGTCTGGGTAGATGATCTTTCTGATGTGTTGTTGCATTCTATTGGCGAGAATTTTATTGAGGATTTTTGCATCTATGTTCATCAGGGATATTGGTCTGTAATTCTCTTTCAGTGCTGCATCTTTTTCCGGCTTAGGAATTAAGGTGATGATGGCTTCATAGAAAGAATTTGGGAGGATTCCCTCTTCTTCGATTGTTCTGAATAGTTTGAGAAGAATTGGAGTCAGTTCTTCTTTAAATGTCTGGTAGAATTCAGCAGTGAATCCATCTGGTCCTGGGCTTTTCTTTGTTGGGAGGGCCTTTATTACTGTTTCAATTTCTGTCTCAGTTAGGCAAGAAAAAGAAATTAAAGGGATACAAATTGGGAAGGAAGAACTCAAACTATCCCTCTTTGCAGATGACATGATTCTTTATTTAGGGGACCCCAAGAACTCTACTAAGAGACTAATGGAACTCATAGAAGATTTTAGCAAAGTAGCAGGGTATAAAATCAAAGCACAAAAATCAACAGCCTTTGTATACACAGACAATGCCATGGCTGAGGAAGAACTTCTAAGATCAATCCCATTCACAATAGCTACAAAAACAATCAAATACCTTGGAATAAACTTAACCAAGGACGTTAAAGATCTCTACGATGAAAATTACAAAACCTTAAAGAAAGAAATAGAAGAGGATACCAAGAAATGGAAAAATCTTCCATGCTCATGCATTGGAAGAATCAATATCATCAAAATGTCCATTCTCCCAAAAGCAATTTATAGATTCAATGCAATGCCAATCAAGATACCGAAGATCTAAGAAGACCTTCTTCTTAGATCTGGAAAAAATGGTGCTGAAATTTATATGGAGGCACAAGAGACCTCGAATAGCTAAAGCAATCTTGTACAACAAAAACAAAGCCGGAGGCATCACAATACCAGATTTCAGGACATACTACAGGGCAGTTGTAATCAAAACAGCATGGTACTGGTACAGAAACAGATGGGTAGACCAATGGAACAGAATTGAAACACCAGAAATCAACCCAAACATCTACAGCCAACTTATATTTGATCAAGGATCCAAAACCAATCCCTGGAGTAAGGACAGTCTATTCAATAAATGGTGCTGGGAAAATTGGATTTCCACGTGCAGAAGCATGAAGCAAGACCCCTACCTTACACCTTACACAAAAATCCACTCAACATGGATTAAAGACCTAAATCTACGACCTGACACCATCAAGTTATTAGAGAACATTGGAGAAACCCTTCAAGATATTGGCACAGGCAAAGAATTTCTGGAAAAGACCGGGAGGCACAGCCAGTCAAAGGCAAAATCAACTATTGGGATTGCATCAAATTGAGAAGTTTCTGTACTGCAAAAGAAATAGGAGAGTGAAGAGAAACCGACAGAATGGGAAAAATATTTGCAAACTATGCAACAGATAAAGGGTTAACAACCAGAATCTACAAAGAGATCAAGAAACTCCACAAAAACAAAACAAACAACCCACTTAAGAGATGGGCCAAGAACCTCAATAGACATTGTTCAAAAGAGGAAATCCAAATGGCCAACAGGCACGTGAAAAAATGTTCAAGGTCACTAGCAATCAGGGAAATGCAAATCAAAACCACAATGAGGTTTCACCTCACCCCAGTTAGAATGGCTCACATTCAGAAATCTACCAACAACAGATGCTGGCGAGGATGTGGGGAAAAAGGGACACTAACCCACTGTTGGTGGGAATGCAAACTGGTCAAGCCACTATGCAAGTCAGTCTGGAGATTCCTCAGAAACCTGAAGATAACCCTACCGTTCGACCCAGCCATCCCACTCCTTGGAATTTACCCAAAGGAATTTAAATTGGCAAACAAAAAAGCGGTCTGCCCCCTAATGTTTATTGCAGCACAATTCACAATAGCTAAGACCTGGAACCGACCTAAATGCCCATCAACGGTAGACTGGATAAAGAAATTATGGGATATGTACTCTTTAGAATACTATACCGCAGTAAGAAACAACGAAATCCAGTCATTTGCAACAAAATGGAGGAATCTGGAACACATCATGCTGAGTGAAATAAGCCAGTCCCAAAGGGACAAATACCATATGTTCTCCCTGATCGGTGACAACTGACTGAACACCAAAAAGGAAACCTGTTGAAGTGAAATGGACACTATGAGAAACGGTGACTTGATCAGCATAGCCCTGACTGTTAATGAACAACTTAATACATTATCCCTCTTAGTAGTTTTTTTTTTTGTCTGTTCTACTTAATATGACTGGTTTAATTCTGAAAGTAATACACAGTTATTCTTAAGTGTTGAAATTTAACTGAAATGTGATCCCTGTTAAACATAAGAGTGGGGATAAGAGAGGGAAGAGATGTACATTTGGGACATGCTCAAGCTGACTTGCCCCAAATGGTAGAGTTAGAAACATACCAGGGGATTCCAATTCAATCCCATCAAGGTGGCATGTACCAATGCCATCTCACTAGTCCAAGTGATCAATTTCAGTTCACAATTGATCATAATGAAAGGACTAAGAGTCAAAGGGAGCACATAAACAAGTCTAGTACCTGCTAACACTAACCGATAGAATAAATAAAGGGGAGAGTGATCCAACATGGGAAGCGAGATACTCAGCAGACTCATAGAATGGCGGATGTCCTAAACAGCACTCTGGCCTCAGAATCAGCCCTAAAGGCATTCGGATCTGGCTGAAAAGCCCATGAGAGTATTTCAGGCATGGAAAGCCAAGACACTCTGGCAAAAAAAAAAAAAAAAAAAAAAAAAAAAAAAAAAAAAAAACAACTAAATGAAAGATCTCTGTGAGTGAGATCCCAGTGGAAAGAACAGGTCTTCAAAGAAGGAGGTACCTTTCTCTGAAGGGAGAAGAGAACCTCCACTTTGACTATGACCTTGTCTGAACAAGATAAGAGTCAGAGAACTCAAGGGGCTTCCATAGCCTTGGAAACTCATGACTGGTGCATAGGGAGATTACTGATGCCAGAAACAGGAGTGTCAATTTGTAAAGTCAATAACAGGAGTCACTGTGCACTTACTCCTCATGTAGGATCTCTGTCCTTAATGTGCTGTACATTGAGACTTAATGCTATAACGAGTACTCAAACAGTATATTTCACTTTGTGTTTCTATGGGGGTGCAAACTGTTGAAATCTTTACTTAATGTATACTAAACTGATCTTCTGTAAAAAAAAAAAAAAAAAAAAAAAAAAGAAGAAGAAGAAGAAATTATCAATTCCCAACTTGACACTCACTGGGATTAAACATGACAATAGGTCTGATCTGATTTCATCATCATTTAAAAAATCATCTATTATTTTTCACTTTATGTTTCTGTGTGGGAGCAAACTGTTGAAATCTTTACTTAATGTATGCTAATCTGATCTTCTGTATATAAAGAGAATCAAAAATGAATCCTCATGTGAATGGAAGGGGAGAGGGAGTGGGAAAGGGGAGGGTTGCGGGTGGGAGGGACGTTATGGGGGGGAAACCATTGTAATCCATAAGCCATACTTTGGAAATTTATATTCATTAAATAAAAGTTAAAAAAAATAAAAATTAAAAAAAAGATTATCATCAGTGGCCTCTTTGCCTCTTCATATCATGTGCCATGTGCTCTCTGGGGGATGAGGCAGACCTAGGATAGAGTAAATTTTACTATAACAGTCTTCTACACACTATGTGTCTTCTTATTTCCCCGGAAATTTTCATTTCACCCCTAAGGTTTTAATCAGAAATAAAATAGAAGTTGTAGCTAAAAAGTTAGTGATAGACACAATACTGGCAGATTCTAAAATTTTAGACAATAAAAGAAACTCATGCAAGAGCAGTACAGAATTGATCAGTGCTCTGCACCCCTGGATAGCCTTTGAGGACAGCAGTGCAGATGAGAAAATTAAGAGGATCACCCTCTACACTTCATAGAACTCTGCAAGAATCATTTAGAGAACCAAAGAGTCATCTGAAACTCATTAAGGCCTAACTGCATTACTTTTATAATACAGTTTAATAACTAGTATTCACAATGATACTGATACATCATGAAATTAATCATTAAATTATGCTTTTTAGTAGGACAGATAAGAATATTAGACAAAATTACATAAAATAATTAGCTAATAATTTCAAGATTAAGTAGATGCTTCGTCTTATTAGAGAAACTGTTCATTCAAAGCCCTTCCTGGATATCACTGTACAGAAACAGAAAGAGTAACAGAAAACTGAGAAGAGAAAAACATAAATTAAGAATAAAAATATCAAGATCTTATTTCTAACTTTAAGTCTACTCCTTATTTCTACAAAGCCCAATAAAAAAAAAAAGTCTTTCAGGTCTTAAAAGTCAATGGTTTTTATTTGTAATGTAAGGTAATAAAACTTGCTACTACATATAGCAATTTTGAGAACAGAATGAATAATGGCTAAAGCAAATATAGCAATGAAGTTTTCTTGAGAATTTTAGAATTACAGAATTCAAAAACTGAATAGAAAAACTAATTTTCATTAGGATCTTAAATTCATTTATTATTTTACTTAAAAATGAAAATTCAGCCTAAGGTAAACTTTCAAGGACAAAATTGAAGAGAAAGTCATTCTTTTCCCATTTACTCATTCAATATGTGTACCAGGCATGGACCATGCACAGGTACTGACCTAAGCTCTGGGATATGGGAGAGACTAAGACTTGCTCTCATGCTTCCAAATTCTGGTAAGGAGACTCAGATAGTAAAAGATCACATAAGTTAGATTCTCTTGTTTAAAAAAGTTTTTAAATTGATTTATTTGAGGGGCAGACAAAGAGACAGAGAAGAGATCTCCCCACCCATAACTCACTCCCCAGGGCCAGGAGCAGGGAACTCAATCCAGGTCCCTTACGTGAGTGGCAGGGACCAAAGCACTCAGGCCATCACCTGTTGCCACCTAGGGCACACAGTATCAGGAAGCTAGAATCAGGATTTGAGCTGGCACTCAAACTCAGGAACTGTGGTACAGGTTATGGGCATCCAAAGCAGCATCTTAACTGCTATGCCAAATGCTGGTCACAAATTAGATTATTTTAGATAATCTGGAGGGGTAAGGGTATAGAGAATTCCCGTGATAGTGGAGGGCAAGTTATTTTAAATAAAGCAGTCAGAAATATTCTTGCAGAGGAAATAACATTCCATCTGACACCTAAAAAAAATAAAGAGCCTACATGCAGTGTGGTGCAGAATGGAATCTTTGGTTCTTTGGTAGAGATTCCAAAGGAAAGAGCAAGCATAAAAGTTTAAGTTACACATATAAGAATGAGGTGGAGGAGAAAATAGAAAATTGGGCTGGGGTGGGGGTACTATCTGTGGAGAAAGGCCAGTGTGTCCATGAAGCAATGAATGAAAGAGAAAATGGTAAAAATGAAGTCAAAGCAGTGAGCAAGGATTAATTTACAATTTTAAAGGCCATTGTAAGCAGTCATGACTTTTAAAGATAAAGACTACTTATCAGAGATTTTAAAGAACAAATTCTAGAGAGGGGAGGTTGCAAGATGGCAGAATAGAGAGGGAGCTCACTGATATTCCAGGAAAAGATAGCTTAATAAAAGTGGAGATAGTGTAGTCTCCGGGAAGAGTTACAGGAAAAAAACAGCAGAGCAAACTCTTCTGGAATTAGAAGGACATGGTGGATCTACATGGAAGGCATGGGTGGCCACAGCTCGGAACACCAGCTGCAGAGAGTCTCTTCAGGTGAGATGAAACCACAGTAGCCCAAGACAGTAGTGGAAAAGCAGCAGGAACAGCCTAGAGGGAACGAGGCTTGAAGCCCCGTGGAGGAAAGTACACCAGCCTAACTAGAGCAGAGAAAAAATAAAAGGGACAATATGGACACACAATTTTCTCTCTCCACTCACCTTAAAAGGTGTGAGGCCAATAGAGCACGTGCCATTTTGGACATACGTAATAGCTGTGCAAGCTCAGGGATGCACCCGCCATCAACCAAGCAGAAAAACCTGACTCTGGTGGGGAGAAATAACAGGAGACTAAGATCTAATGAATGTGTGGAGTTTATGAACTGGGACTGTGAAAAAAAAAAAAAAAACAGAGGGTGTGTGGGAGAACTCATGGTCTGGCTGTGACATGAGTAGTCCTAGTGTGAGACATCACAAGCTTGGGTGGCCTTGGCTACTCGGTGAAAGACATTTGCAGGGGAGTCTGAGCTTACACTGAGGACTGCACAGATCCTTTGTGTGGTCCTTAGGACTGAGAAGATGAATATTATACCCACTAGGGCTAGCGCTCAGGCACTGATCGCCATCAAGCAGAAGAGTTCAGCTGAGCAGAATTACTTCCCTTTTTATTAAAAAGAGGGAGAGGGAGAGGGAGAGAGAGAGAGAGAGAGGAGATTTAACATGCCAAACCTGGGTGTGTCACCTTAGGCACATCCTTAACCCTGAAGAACTGAACAGAGCTCTCTGGCACACCCACCACAAGCCTCTAGAGATTCCCCAAAAGCAGATAATCCACTTATCTAGAGTCATAGTATAACGAGAAAAGCCACCGCAAAGAAAAAAAAAAAAGAAGAAGAAGAAGAAGAAACCAAATAATATCTCCACAATGCCAAACTATAAACACATAAACCGAGGAAACAAGAACAAGGAAGACAACAGGACACTCCCAAAAGAACATGACACTCCAATACAAGATTATGAACACAATGAGATAGAAGAAATGCAAGAAATGGAACACAAAAAAATTCTGATAAGAATATTTAAAAGTAATCAAAAACAAATGCATGAACTACTGAAATCCACGGAGGACATAACAGAAAATCTCTCTTGTGAAAATGGAATCTTAAAGAGGAATCAAAATGAAATGAAGAATCTATTAGAACATGAAACTGAGATATTGAAGAGAAATCAAAATGAAATGGAGAATTCAATAGAACAAATAAAAAACACATTAGAGAGCCTTAAAAACAGAATCACTGAGGCAGAAGACAGAATATCAGACTTAGAAGAGAGAGCACAGGAAAGCATACAGTCAAAGCAAAGCAAAGAAGAGGAAATTAGAAATCTCAAAATATTGTTATCAGAAATGGATAGAATCCTGGACACATACAATCTACCTAAATTGAACCATGAAGACAGAGAAAACCTAAACAGATCCATAACTGAGACAGAAATTGAAACAATAATAAAGGCCCTCCCAACAAAGAAAAGCCCAGGACCAGATGGATTCACTGCTGAATTCTACCAGACATTTAAAGAAGAACTAACTCCAATTCTTCTCAAACTATTCAGAACAATTGAGAGAGGGAATCATCCCAAATTCTTTCTATGAAGCCAGCATCACCTTAATTCCTAAACCTGAGAAAGATGCATCAGAGAAAGAGAATTACAGACCAATTTCCCTGATGAACATAAACTCAAAAATCCTCAATAAAATTCCGGCCAATAGAATGCAACAACACGTCAGAAAGATCATCTACCCAGATCAAGTGGGATTTATCCCTGGTATGCAGGGATGGTTCAATGTTTGCAAATCAATCAATGTGATACACCACATTAACAAACTGCAGAAGAAAAACCATATGATTATCTCAATAGATGCAGAGAAAGCATTGGATAAAATACAACACCCTTTCATGATGAAAACTCTAAGCAAATTAGGTATAGAAGGAACATCCCTTATACAATCAAAGCCATTTATGAAAAGCCAACAGCCAGCATCATATTGAATGGGGAAAAGTTGGAAGCATTTCCACTGAGATCTGTTTACCAGACGGGATGTCCAATCTCATCATTGCTATTCATTATAGTAGTGGAAGTTTTAGCCACAGCCATTAGGCAAGAAAAAGAAGGGATACAAATTGGGAAGGAAAAACTATCCCTCTTTGCAGACGATATGATTCTTTATTTAGGGGATCCAAAGACCTCTACTAAGAGACTATTGGAACTCATAGAAGAGTTTGGCAAAGTAGCAGGATATAAAATCAATGCACAAAAATCAACAGGCAATGCCACGGCTGAGAAAGAACTGCTAAGATCAATCCCATTCACAATAGCTACAAAAACAATCAAATATCTTGGAATAAACTTAACTAAGGACGTTAAAGGTCTCTATGATGAGAATTACAAAATCTTAAAGAAAGAAATAGAAGAGGATACCAAAAAATGGAAAAATCTTCCATGCTCATGGATTGGAAGAATCAACATCATCAAAATGTATATTCTCCCAAAAGCAATTTATAGATTCAATGTGATACCAATCAAAATACCAAAGACATTCTTCTCAGATCTGGAAAAAATGATGCTGAAATTCATATGGAGGCATTGGAGATCTCGAATAACTAAAGCAATCTTGTACAACAAAAACAAAGCCAGATTTCAGGACATACTAGATGGAAGTTGTAATCAAAACAGCATGATACTGGTACAGAAACAGATGGGTAGACCAATGGAACAAAATGGAAACACCAGAAATCAATCCAAACATCTACAGCCAACTTATATTTGATCAAGGATCCAAAACCAATTCCTGGAGTAAGGACAGTCTATTCAATAAATGGTGCTGGGAAAATTGGATTTCCATGTGCAGAAGCATGAAGCAAGACCCCTACCTTACACCTTACACAAAAATCCACTCAACATGGATTCAAGATCTAAATCTATGACCCAACACCATCAAATTATTAGAGAACACTGGAGAAACCCTTTAAGATACAGCATAGGCAAAGACTTCTTGGAAAAGACACCGGAGGCACAGGCAGTCAAAGCCAAAATTAACAACTGGGATTACATCAAATTTAGAAGTTTCTGTACTGCAAAAGAAACAGTCAGGAGAGTGAAGAGAAACCGACAGAATGGGAAAAATATTTGCAAACTATGCAACAGATAAAGGGTTAATAACCAGAATCTACAAAGAGATCAAGAAACTACACAAAAACAAAACAAAACAAAACAAAACAAAACAACCCACTTAAGAGATGGGCCAAGAACCTCAATAGACATTGTTCAAAGGAAGAAATCCAAATGGCCAAGAGGCACATGAAAAAATGTTCAGCATCACTAGCAATCAGGGAAATGCAAATCAAAACCACAATGAGGTTTCACCTCACTCCGGTTAGAATGGCTCACATACAGAAATCTACCAACAAAAGATGCTGGTGAGGATGTGGGGAAAAAGGGACACTAACCCACTGTTGGTGGGAATGCAAACTGGTCAAGCCACTATGCAAGTCAGTCTGGAGATTCCTCAGAAACCTGAATATAACCCTACCATTCAACCCAGCCATCCCACTCCTTGGAATTTACCCAAAATAAATTAAATAGACAGGCTGGCACCGCGGCTCACTTGGCTAATCCTCCACATTCGGCGCCAGCACCCAGGATTCTAGACCCAGTTGGGGCACCGGATTCTGTCCCGGTTGCTTCTCTTCCAGTCCAGCTCTCCGTTGTGGCCTGGGAGTGCCGTGGAGGATGTCCCAAGTCCTTGGGCCCTGCACCCCATGGGAGACCAGGAAAAGCACCTGGCTCCTGGCTTCGGATCGGCGCAGTGCGCCGGCTGCAGCGGCCATTTGGGGGGTGAACCAACAGAAAAAGGAATACCCTTTCTCTCTGTCTCTGTCTCTGTCACTGTCTAACTCTGCCTGTTGAAAAAAAATTAAATTAAATAGGCAAAGAAAAGAGCTCAGTGTTTATTGCAGCTCAATTCACGATAGCTAAGACATGGAATCAAACTAAATGCCCATCAACAGAAGACTGGATAAAAAATTATGGGGTATGTACTCTACAGAATACTATACAGCAGTAAAAATAAAATGAAATCCGGTCATTTGCCATAAAATGGAGGAATCTGGACAACATCATGCTGAGTGAAATAAGTCAGTCCCAAATGGACAAATATCTTATGTTCTCCCTGATCAGTGACAACTAACCGAGCACCAAAAAGGAAACCTGTTGAAGTGAAATGGACACTATGAGAAACAGTGACTTGATCAACCCTTGTCCTCAAGTCAATGAAAAACTTAGTACTTTATCCCTTTTAGAAATTTTTTTATTCTACTTAATACCATTGGTAGAACTCTTTAATTAACACACAATTATTGCTAGGTGTTTAAATTTAACTGAAAAGTAATCCCTGTTAGATATAAGAGTGGGAATAAGAGAGGGAGGAGATGTACTGTTTGGACATACACAATTGGACTTGCCCCAAAACAGTAGAGTTAGAAACATGCCAGGGGATTCCAATTCAATCCCATCAAGGTGGCATGTACCAATGCCATCTCACTAGTCAAAGTTATCAGTTTCAATTCATAATTGATCATCATGATAGGATTTAGTGTCAGATGGATCACATAAACAAGTCAGTGACTGCTAATAATTAATAACTGATAGAATTAAAAAGGAGAAAACCACCCAACATGGGAAGTGGGATACACATCAGATTCATATTATGGTAGATGTCCTAAACACCACTTTGGCCTCAGAATCAGCCCAAAAGGCAGTCAGATGTGGCTAAAAAAGGCCATGAGAGTTTCTCAGGCTTGGAAAGCCAAGACACTCTGGCAAAGAAAAAAAAAAGAAAAAAAAAACCTAAATGAAAGATTTCTGTGAGTGAGATCCCAGCAGAAAGAACGGGCCATCAAAGAAGGAAGTATCTTTCTCTGAAGGGAGGATAGAACTTCCACTTTGACTATGGCCTTGTCTAAATAACATCAGAGTTTGTGAACTCAAGAGGCTTCCACAACCTTAGCAGCTCATGACAAGAGCCTCGGGTGATTACTGATGTCATAAACAAGAGTGTCAATTGTTAAATCAACAACCGGAGTCACTGTGCACCTACTCCCCATGTAGGATCTCTTTCCTTAACATGTTGTACGTGCGAATTAATGGTAAAAGTACTACTCAAACAGTATTTTATACTTTGTGTATCTGTGTGGATACGAACTGTTGAAACCTTTACTTAGTATATACTAAGTTGATCTTCTGCATATAAAGATAATTGAAAATGAATCTTGATGAAGAATGGGATGGGAGAGGGAGCGGGAGATGGGATGGTTGTGAGTGGGAGGGAGGTTACGGGGGGAAAAGCCACTATAATCTAAAATTTGTATTTTGGAAATTTATATTTATTAAATAAAAGTAGAAAAAAAGATCAAATTCTAGTTGAATTTATTTTTTTGTTTGTTTGTTTGTTTGTTTTTTAACTTTTATTTAATGAATATAAATTTCCAAAGTACGATTTATGCATTACAATGGCTTCCCCCACATACCGTCCCTCCCACCCACTACCCTCCCCTTTCCCATTCCCTCTCCCCTTCCATTCACATGAGGATTCATTTTCGATTATCTTAATATACAGAAGATCAGCTTAGTATACATTAAGTAAGGATTTCAACAGTTTGCTCTCACACAGAAACATAAAGTGAAAAATAATAGATGATTTTTTTAAATGATGATGAAATCAGATCAGACCTATTGTCATGTTTAATCCCAGTGAGAGTCAAGTTGGGAGTTGATCATTTCTTTTTTTCTTTTTTTTTTTTTTTTTACAGAGGATCAGTTTAGTATACATTAAGTAAAGATTTCAACAGTTTGCACCCCCATAGAAACACAAAGTGAAATATATTGTTTGAGTACTCGTTATAGCATTAAATCTCAATACACAGCACATTAAGGACAGAGATCCTACATGAGGAGTAAGTGCACAGTGACTCCTGTTGTTGACTTTACCAATTGACACTCCTGTCTATGGCATCAGTAGTCTCCCTATGCTCCAGTCATGAGTTTCCAAGGCTATGGAAGCCCTCTGAGTTCTCCGATTCTTAACTTGTTTAGACAAGGTCATAGTCAAAGTGGAGGTTCTCTCCTCCCTTCAGAGAAAGGTACCTCCTTCTTTGAAGACCTGTTCTTTCCACTGAGATCTCACTCACAGAGATCTTTTGCCAGAGTGTCTTGGCTTTCCATGCCTGAAATACTCTCATGGGCTTTTCAGCCAGATCCGAATGCCTTTAGGGCTGATTCTGAGGCCAGAGTGCTTTTTAGGACATCCGCCATTCTATGAGTCTGCTGAGTATCTCGCTTCCCATGTTGGATCACTCTCCCCTTTATTTATTCTATCGGTTAGTGTTAGCAGGTACTAGACTTGTTTATGTGCTCCCTTTGACTCTTAGTCCTTTCATTATGATCAATTGTGAACTGAAATTGATCACTTGGACTAGTGAGATGGCATTGGTACATGCCACCTTGATGGGATTGAATTGGAATCCCCTGGTATGTTTCTAACTCTACCATTTGGGGCAAGTCAGCTTGAGCATGTCCCAAATTATATATCTCTTCCCTCTCTTATCCCCACTCTTATGTTTAACAGGGATCACATTTCAGTTAATTTTTAACACTTAAGAATAACTGTGTATTAATTACAGAATTAAACCAGTCATATTAAGTAGAACAGACAAAAAAAAAACTACTAAGAGGGATAATGTATTAAGTTGTTCATTAACAGTCAGGGCTATGCTGATCAAGTCACCGTTTCCCATAGTGTCCATTTCACTTCAACAGGTTTCCTTTTTGGTGTTCAGTCAGTTGTCACCGATCAGGGAGAACATATGGTATTTGTCCCTTTGGGACTGGCTTATTTCACTCAGCATGATGTGTTCCAGATTCCTCCATTTTGTTGCAAATGACTGGATTTCATTGTTTCTTACTGCGGTATAGTATTCTAAAGAGTACATATCCCATAATTTCTTTATCCAGTCTACCGTTGATGGGCATTTAGGTCGGTTCCAGGTCTTAGCTATTGTGAATTGAGCTGCAATAAACATTAGGCTGCAGACCGCTTTTTTGTTTGCCAATTTAAATTCCTTTGGGTAAATTCCAAGGAGTGGGATGGCTGGGTCGAACGGTAGGGTTATCTTCAGGTTTCTGAGGAATCTCCAGACTGACTTGCATAGTGGCTTGACCAGTTTGCATTCCCACCAACAGTGGGTTAGTGTCCCTTTTCCCCCACATCCTCGCCAGCATCTGTTGTTGGTAGATTTCTGAATGTGAGCCATTCTAACTGGGGTGAGGTGAAACCTCATTGTGGTTTTGATTTGCATTTCCCTGATTGCTAATGACCTTGAACATTTTTTCATGTGCCTGTTGGCCATTTGGATTTCCTCTTTTGAACAATGTCTATTGAGGTTCTTGGCCCATCTCTTAATTGGGTTGTTGGTTTTGTTTTTGTGGAGTTTCTTGATCTCTTTGTAGATTCTGGTTATTAACCCTTTATCTGTTGCATAGTTTGCAAATATTTTTTCCCATTCTGTCGGTTGTCTCTTCACTCTCCTGACTGTTTCTTTTGCAGTACAGAAACTTCTCAATTTGATGCAATCCCAATAGTTAATTTTGGCTTTTACTGCCTGTGCCTCCTGGGTCTTTTCCAGAAACTCTTTGCCTGTGCCAATATCTTGAAGGGTTTCTCCAATGTTCTCTAATAACTTGATGGTGTCAGGTCGTAGATTTAGGTCTTTAATCCATGTTGAGTGGATTTTTGTGTAAGGCGTAAGGTAGGGGTCTTGCTTCATGATTCTGCACGTGGAAATCCAATTTTCCCAGCACCATTTATTGAATAGACTGTCCTTGCTCCAGGAATTGGTTTTAGATCCTTGATCAAATATAAGTTGGCTGTAGATGTTTGGGTTGATTTCTGGTGTTTCAATTCTGTTCCATTGGTCTATCCATCTGTTTCTGTACCAGTACCATGCTGTTTTGATTACAACTGCCCTGTAGTATGTCCTGAAATCTGGTATTGTGATGCCTCCGGCTTTGTTTTTGTTGTACAAGATTGCTTTAGCTATTCGAGGTCTCTTGTGCCTCCATATAAATTTCAGCACCAATTTTTCCAGATCTGAGAAGAAGGTCTTCGGTATCTTGATTGCTATTGCATTGAATTTATAAATTGCTTTTGGGAGAATGGACATTTTGATGATATTGATTCTTCCAATCCATGAGCATGGAAGATTTTTCCATTTCTTGGTATCCTCTTCTATTTCTTTCTTTAAGGTTTTGTAATTCTCATCGTAGAGATCTTTAACGTCCTTGGTTAAGTTTATTCCAAGGTATTTGATTGTTTTTGTAGCTATTGTGAATGGGATTGATCTTAGAAGTTCTTCCTCAGCCATGGCATTGTCTGTGTATACAAAGGCTGTTGATTTTTGTGCATTGATTTTATACCCTGCTACTTTGCCAAAATCTTCTATGAGTTCCATTAGTCTCTTAGTAGAGTTCTTGGGGTCCCCTAAATAAAGAATCATGTCATCTGCAAAGAGGGATAGTTTGAGTTCTTCCTTCCCAATTTGTATCCCTTTAATTTCTTTTTCTTGCCTAATAGCTCTGGCTAGAACCTCCTGAACTATATTGAATAGCAGTGGTGAGAGTGGACATCCCTGTGTGGTACCAGATCTCAGTGGAAATGCTTCCAACTTTTCCCCATTCAATAGGATGTTGGCTGTGGGTTTTTCATAGATTGCTTTGATTGTATTGAGGAATGTTCCTTCCAAACCCAGTTTGCTTAGAGTTTTCATCATGAACGGGTGCTGTATTTTATCTAATGCTTTCTCGGCATCTATTGATATAATCATATGGTTTTTCTTCTGCAGTCTGTTAATGTGGTGTATCACATTGATTGTCTTGCGCACATTAAACCATCCCTGCATACCAGGGATAAATCCCACTTGGTCTGGGTGGATGATCTTTCTGATGTGTTGCTGCATTCTATTGGCGAGAATTTTATTGAGGATTTTTGCATCTATGTTCATCAGGGATATTGGTCTGTAATTCTCTTTCAGTGCTGCATCTTTTTCCGGCTTAGGAATTAAGGTGATGATGGCTTCATAGAAAGAATTTGGGAGGATTCCCTCTTCTTCGATTGTTCTGAATAGTTTGAGAAGAATTGGAGTTAGTTCTTCTTTAAATGTCTGGTAGAATTCAGCAGTGAATCCATCTGGTCCTGGGCTTTTCTTTGTTGGGAGGGCCTTTATTACTGTTTCAATTTCTGTCTCAGTTATGGGTCTGTTTAGGTTTTCGATGTCTTCCTGGTTCAATTTAGGTAGGTTGCATGTGTCCAGGAATCTATCCATTTCTGATAGGTTTCCCTGTTTGCTGGCATACAAGTCCTTGTAGTAATTTCTGATGATTCTTTTTATTTCTGTGGTGTCTGTTGTTACGTTTCCTTTTTCATCTCTGATTTTATTGATTTGGGTCTTTTCTCTTCTTTTTTTGGTTAGTTGGGCCAATGGGGTGTCAATTTTGTTTATTTTTTCAAAAAACCAGCTCCTCGTTTGGCTGATTTTTTGGAATGTTTTTCTTGATTCAATCCTGTTGATTTCTTCTCTGATTTTAATTATTTCTCTTCTCCTACTAGATTTGGGTCTGGTTTGCTGTAGGTTTTCTAGATCCTTGAGGTGAATTGAAAGCTCATCTATTTGGTGCCTTTCCAATTTCTTGATGTAGGCACCTATTGATATAAACTTTCCTCTTGACACTGCTTTTGCTGCGTCCCATAAGTTTTGGTATGTTGTGCTGTTATCCTCATTTACTTCCAGAAAGTTTTTGATTTCTCTTTTGATTTCTTCTATGACCCATTGTTCATTCAGGAGCATGTTGTTCAATCTCCATGTGTTTGCGTATGCTCTAGGGATTCCTGAGTTGCTAATTTCCAACTTCATTCCTTTATGGTCTGAGAAGCTGCATGGTATGATTCTAATTCTTTTGAATTTGCTGAGACTTGCTTTATGGCCTAGTATGTGGTCAATCCTAAAGAAGGTTCCATGTACTGCTGAGAAGAATGTAAAATCTTTAGCTGTAGGATTGAAAGTTCTGTATATATCTGTTAGATCCATTTGGGCTATAGTGTCGTTTAAATCTACTGTATCCTTGTTGATCTTCTGTCCAGTTGATCTGTCTATTTCTGAGAGTGGAGTATTGAAGTCCCCCAGTACTATTGTATTGGGGTCTAAGTCTCCCTTTAAGTCCGTTAACAAATCTTTTAGATAAACCGGTGCCCTGTAGTTAGGTGCATATACATTGATAATTGTTATATCTTCCTGTTGAATTGATCCCTTAATCATTATGTAGTGTCCCTCTTTGTCTCTCTTAACGGTTTTTGTGGTAAAGTTTATGTTGTCTGAAATTAAGATGGCTACACCCGCTCTTTTTTCATTTCTGTTGGCATGGTATATCTTTTTCCAGCCTTTCACTTTCAGTCTGTATGGATCTTTGTTGGAAAGATGTGTTTCTTGTAAGCAGCAAATAGATGGGTTTTGTTCCTTAACCCAATCAGCCAATCGGTGTCTTTTAACTGGACAGTTCAGGCCATTCACGTTCAATGTGACTAATGATAAGTGGTAACTTTGCCCTGCCATTTGCCAAAGATAAGTTCTAATATATGCTTTGAATTCCCTGTGATCTTTTGCTGTGAGCTTTCCTTCCTTGGTTTCCTTCCTTTACCTTCTTTCATATTGATGACCGTGTTTCTTTGTTTCTGTGTGTAACACATCTTTAAGCATCTTTTGCAGGGCTGGACGAGTGGCAACAAATTCTTTCAATTTCTGTTTGCTATGAAAAGTCTTTATTTCACCTTCATTCACAAATGATAGCTTTGCAGGATATAATATTCTGGGCTGGCAGTTTTTCTCTCTTAGTACCTGGGCTATATCTCGCCATTCCCTCCTAGCTTGTAGAGTTTCTGATAAGTCAGCTGTGAGTCTGATTGGAGATCCTCTGAGAGTAATCTGACGTTTCTCTCTTGCACATTTTAGGATCTTTTCTTTATGTTTCACTGTGGAGAGTTTAATTACCACGTGTCGTGGTGAGGATCTCTTTTGGTCGTGTTTATTAGGGGTTCTGTGGGCTTCCTGTACTAGGATTTCTCTGTCCTTCTCCAAACCTGGGAAATTTTCTGCTAATATCTCACTAAAAAGGCCTTCTAATCCTTTCTCCCTCTCCATGCCTTCAGGAACTCCTAGAACCCGAATGTTGGGTTTTTTAATAGTATCCTGAAGATTCCCAACAATATGTTTTAGATTCCTAATTTCCTCTTCTTTTCTTTGGTCTGACTGTATCCTTTCCTGTTCTCTGTCTTCTAAGTCCGATATTCTCTCTTCTGCTTCACCCATTCTGTTTGTAAGGCTCTCTATTGTGTTTTTCATTTGATCTATTGAATTCTTCACTTCAGTCACTATCCCAGTTTCCTGTTGTACTAGTTGTTTCGTTTCATTTTGATTCCTCCTTAATATTTCATTTTCACGAGAGAGATTTTCTATCTTGTCCATTAAGGATTTCTGTAGTTCAAGAATTTGTTTTTGAGAACTTCTTAATGTTCTTATCAATTTTTTGAGATCTGCTTCTTGCATTTCTTCTATGTCATCATCCTCATAATCTTGAATTGGGGTGTCTTTTTCATTTGAGGGCTTCATGGTGACTTCCTTGTTTTTATTACCTTGGTTTTTGCATTTGTTATTTGGCATATTGGAGATATTTGGTTTCTTCACTGTGGTGCTTTTTCTTGTTATACTATGACTCTAGATTAAGTGGACTATCTGTTTTTGATGGAGCCTTAGGGCTTGAGATGGGTGTGGCCTGAGAGCTCTGTTTGGTGTGCCAAAGGTGACACTCCCAGGTTAGGCGTGGTAAACCTCTCTCTCTCTTTCTTTTTTTTTTTTTTTTGATTCAAAAGGGAAGTTATTCTGCACAGCTGAACGAAGTTGGAGGTAGTTAGCAGGCAAATGATATACCCACAGGAGCCAGAGATCAGAAGCTCTTTCCCAAGGACCACACAGGGAATCTGTTCGGCCCTCAGAGTGGGCTCAAATTCTCCTTCAGTCTCCCACTGGGTTGCCAAAGTTATGGAATTGTAGCGTCTCTGGAGAGTGCTCACGTGAATTCCGTGAGTTCTCTCCCCCACCGTCTCTTTTTTCACAGTCTCAGTTCAGTAGCACCACAAATTTACTAGGTCCTAATCTCCTGTTAATTTGCCCCGCCCAGAGTCAGGTTTTTCTGCTAGGCTCAGGGCCGGTGCAGACCTGAGGTCGCTCTGCTTATGACGTATGTCCAAGATGGTGCCTGCTCTTTGTCTTGCTCGCCCTTGAGAGGTGAGCGGAGAGAGAGAAACCCATGTCCGTACCAGTCACCTTTTTTTTTTTTTTTCCTCTCTCTCCCTTCCAGGTAGCCTGGTGGAGTTTCCCCCCCCCCCCGGGGGTCGTTCCCTCTAGTCTCCTCTCTCCGCTTGCCTGCCGGTGTCTCGGGCTATTGAGGTTCGGCTCACCTCGCGTTCCAGCGCTGGTGTGTTGAGTCTGCCACTGGTGTCCCAAACTGTGGGCTCCCACGCTCTCCACGCAGGTCCGCTCCCCTTCCAGCACTGATGTGTGGACTCGGAGCCCTGGATGTCCCAAGTCTCCCCGCTGTTGTCTGTGTGGCACGCACTCCCCATCGAGCACTGGCGCGCAGCTCGGTCCCGCGGCTCGGCTTCCGTGGCTCGGTCCCGCGGCTCGGCTTCCGCGCGGTGGGCGACCTTGTTCTCCCAGTAGGTCCTCCAATTCGCGGCCACTCAATCCAGAAGAGTTTCCTCTGCAATATTTTCCTGGTTCTTTTTTCTGAGGCTACCGTAACTCCCCTTTTATTAAACTAAATTTTCCCGGACTATCGGTGCGCGCCCTCACTATTCCGCCATCTTGGCTCCGCCTCTAGTTGAATTTATTTAAACTTTCATCATGCAGTGTGAAGAATGAATGACAGTGGGACAAAAGTCAAAGCAGAGAGCCTATCCAGCATATAGTTCTTGGTTTCTAATACTATTCTCTTAAAAACAAACAAAAAATAAAAACAAAGGACTCCTTGGAAAAATAGCTGATTGTAAAACTGCAGCAAGAAATATAAAACAGACCAGTAAGAAACTGAAAGCTGCAAGGTTCCACAAAGAACCTCAGATCAGTGTATTTTTCTCTCTCTTTTTTTTTAATCTTAGAGATACTTAAAGCCTACTTTATAATAAAGCATATAATTTTCTCAGAAAGAGGTGGTTTTTACCTAATTTTGTGACAAAAAAATAGTACTAAATCACTGGTTTTCTAGATCCAAACTAATGATTCTAGAAATGTGTGATTATCCAAATTACATCAAATGTTTGAAAAGCACAGAAGGGGCCAGTGCTGTGGTGTAGCGGGTAAATCCGCCACCTGCAATGCCAGCATCCTATGTGGGCACCAGTTGGAGACCCAGCTGCTCCACTTCCAATCCAGCTCTCTGCTGTAGCCTAGGAAAGCGGTAGAAGATGGCCCAAATCTTTGGATCCCTGCACCCGTGTGAAAGACCCGGAAGAAGCTTGTGGCTCCTGGCTTCAGATCGGCGCAGCTCCTGCAATTGTGGCCATCTGGGTAGTGAACCAGCGGATGTTAGACCTCTCTCTCTCTCTCTCTCTCTCTCTCTCTGTAACTCTGCCTTTCAAATAAAATAAATAAATCTTAAAAAAAAAAAGCACAGAACACAAAATTTGAAAATCTATACTTTTACGTTCTCCAGATAATCCTGAGCAACACCAACCCAGATGGTATCTCTTGAAAGCAGAGAAAAACCTCTCATACTGAAAATAACAAAGTAACTTTCTAATTACTCCAATTTGTTATTATTAATTTCCAAAAATAACTTTTTGCATAATAAGGAAGTAAAATATTTTCCCTCCATCAAACAAACTTCCACACTGAAGTTTTTATGCATCATTGTTATAAAGTTATTTTTGTGGAAAACACTGAACTAAACATCAAACAAATAAAATATGCCAGAAAAAGACCAGTGCCAGGGCAAAAAATAATACATATACTACTTTCTTGGTAAACTTCTTAAAACTACTGTTTCATTTTACAGCTATGCTGAACACATGAATCAAATTATAAAACCTTAGATTCTATAAATTACTCATACTGTGCCAACAAACCACCTAAAAAGATTCATCACCAAAAAGATGAACTTCATGTAGTCAGTAAAATTACAGTGCTTTAAACCTCCAAGCAATACTAATATTAAAGACAAAGATTCAATACCAAGAAGTCTCCTGTCAAATCTGGAAACCAGGAAAAGAAGTTCACTGGAAGACCTAAAACATTTATTAAGTCATAGTCAGTCAAGAGCATTTATGGAGTGCTCACTATGTGCAAAGCACTCTATTTGAAAGAAGAAGTCTTGTTTAAAGTAGCCATAATTCAGCCCATAAAGCCCTTTATAGTTCAAGATCAACAGTCTGAACCTCAATCTAGAGCAAATGGGTAGCCTTGGTTCATACTCAAGGATGCAGGTGTAATTGGTCAGTCAGTGCTGCTAGGTTTCTTAAATTCAATGAGTCTTTGCAGTCTCTGTAAATTCTGCCTTCTGGGTGGTCTTCAGAGCAATCTCAAAGAGGGCACACCACACAAGTACCCTAGTTAATTTATGCTTATGCAGACTATGAGTCATGCGACTGCCATTAACACTATATACTTAAGTGAGTACACAGAAGTAAAATGTGCAAATCTCCAGCAGCAGAAAGCCAACATTCCTTACAGCAGAAAAATTACAACTAGAATAACCATTGAAAAACAAACCAAGACATGAATTAACAAGTGTGGGTCTGTCCAAGTACAGTGCAAGATAATAAAGATAAAATATAAATAGCAGAAGGAGCCATGGACTACAGTCAGCTAATTCATGATCATGAAATATGGGATTGATAAATCAATTAGAGTTATCTAGTTTGATGTTAATTGACTCTCCTCTTTGTCTACTCACTGGTGGCAGTACAAAGCAGTAAAATGGTCAAATAGCATTAACAACAGCAACACTGCTGCTATGTACTCAACTCCTACTCTGTGGCAAGCATCCTGGACAGGATACAAGCAAAGAAACTAGGTAATCCAAAAACTGGAATATTGAAAACTAATCTCATAGAAGAAAAATTGTTAGTTTTTTTTCTATTATCTCCCAGAAGGAGAAAAAAAAACAACTTCCTTTTCCAGTTTATTCTATCTGTTATTTAAATCTTTCTCCTAATTTTCTAGCACCTTAAATACATCTTGCCTTATAATCTTCTTCAACTTATCAAAAAAATTTTAAAAAAGCTTTTTTTTTCCTTAAGCCTGTTTTTCTTCCTTCACTGTTCTTGCCTTAACTGTAATGACTTAACTACAATGGACTGTATTTTCTGATATGATTCCAATTTTAAATATTTTACCACATCATCTCAAGTTCAGCTTGTGGTTTGCAAACATGAGATAATATCCTAACATCTTTGCAACAGTATTTTCACTACTACTTATACTTCCATCAAGTTGGAATACAGTGCCAAGCCAAATGACTGGTTCTTATTCTCCTGAGTCTCTGCATCATGTCATAGCCTTGCTCGGCCCTGCCATGGTATCTACATATCTCACTTGGCTAGAATCACTCTTCTTCCAACACTTATCCTTAGCAAATTACTACTAGTTAGCATTGTACTAAATTGAGTGTCATCTCAGCCTACTTTAGCACTTCCCAGTGCATGTTATAAGCAACACTGGCCTCATAATATGTTCTTTAATTAATAAAAGATTCTGTGTCAAAATTTTTTGCAAATGCTACATACTAGTATATCCTAGAACACTGATACACCTGACATTTTAGGTATCTTAAATTTTAAAACCTCAGATCCATCTAGGCTTCCAAAAGAATCCATGATCTATCTTTCTAGGCCAACATTTAAACATTAATCTTTAGTAATAGCTTTTTCACCAATTTCACAGATAGTTGATAAAGCTTTTCAGCGCTGTCTACTAATTGTAGTGTTTGTTAGATGGTTATTGACATCACCCTAAGGCTGATCTTATTTAAGCCTCATATAGACTCATGGCAATGAAGTATAAGAATTCTGAGAGAGCTTAAACACATACACACACACACACACACACACACACACACACACACATAGCTGGGGAGATGGGCTGGGACATGAAGATTGATTCTGGGCTTCACTACAATCTTGCCAAATCAGAACTTAGTGGGGCTAAGTTTGGAATCTGTGGTTCTAACGGATGACTAGATTTGCAAACTATTGAAGCAGACCATGATGGTTCCATAATCTTTCTCTTTGGGCTAAGCATTTTCAATTTTCTTCCATCATCTCTTCAAAGTGACATGATTTAGAATCTTTGAACCATCGGTTGCTTTTCTCTGAATATGGTCCATTATGCCTGTAAACCTTTTAAAATGAAGGTCTTGTAGTGAGCAACAGAATGCTCTGGATACAATCTGGGCAACTGGTAAGAAATTGGTTTTACTATCTATTTTCTCCTGGGTTTCCCTATATCTGACTTTGTCTTGAAAAACAAAATCACTCTTCTGCCCATACTTCCCTGTAGCAAATTACTACTGGTTAGCATCAACACCAACCTGCAGCAACCTCCAGAATATGAACTCTTCAGCAAACACAGAACTTTCTGGAATTTTAAAGCAGAATTTACCAAACAGATCTCTGGTCTCTATTCTAAATGAGTGGCATGCCTCCCTTTTCCTGAACTTAGTTTTGAGAGTTGCTATTTACTCTGTATCAGTCCTTATACTGTTTTACTTTCAATGCTCCCGATTTACAGTGTTTTTACATTTACAAAACATTTCAGCATTATTTACTTGATCCTCTCAGAAGTCTCATGACTTTATACCATCTTCTTTTTACAAATCAGGAAATTAAGGCTCATAGAGGTTAAGCAGTTTATCCAAAGTCACACACAGCAAAGTAGGGAAAGTTGACTTTAACCTCACATGTATTACACTTTAATCATAGCTTTCTCCACTTTAAAATCCAAATATAGTCACTTGGCCATCATCAGAAAATTAGCACCAATGAACACTACAGAATGATAGCTACCAGATGGTGAATTACTCAGCAAAAAGAATAATCAGCCAGAATACAGGGAAGAATTATAGCACAGTCTAAAAGCTGAGGAGTGCCTTAAGGACCAGACAGCCCTAAATTTGCATCCTGGTTCCATCTCTTACTGCCAGTGCGATCTTGAATAAACTACAAGCCCTTTGTGAGCTCTGATTTTCTATTTAAGTTGTGAAGAATAAAGAAGGTAATTTTCTCCAAAGTGCTTAAAATGATATTTGGTATACAGTGAGCCTTCAATGCAAGTTTTTAAAATATACCCAATTCCTTCCACACGATTAACACTTTATGAAATAAATCTGTTTAGAAATCAATACAAATCTTTTAATCTCAGTGTCTAAAACCTTATCCATTATCTCCAGGTAACTGGGAGTAGGACCATTTAGTACTATATGAAGATTGAAGGTTATCAAGAGGAGGGAGAAAATCTGAAACAGTGCCTGAAGAAGGAAACTGAGAGAAAGTAAGTCAATAGAAGGGTTAAGCAGTCCCAGATCCTACTAGCACCTTTCCTAGGATATCACTGCCAGTCAACGAGGGGTAAAAGAGAAAATAAAGAAGCAGCAACAACTTATAAGATAAGGCACTGGGTAAAACATCTTCTTGAGATGGGAATAAATGGGCAAGATAGATTTGGGTCCTCAAAGATAAATCTGCATCCCATTCCATTCACTCAAATTATACTTGGAAAAAGATCAAAGTTTTCAAAGTAAGTTTTTAAGATTAATTGTTCAGACTCTGTAACACGTTGAGTAACGTAATATAAAAATAATACCTATATAACCCAAAATATGTGGGTAATTAAGAAAAATTAAAAAGCACAGTTAAGAAATAAAATTGCCTACAATTCTACCTTCAGGAGATAGCTAGCCAACTTTTGGTACATAACCTTTTAAATTATCTATCTATATGCATATATAGGATCATTGTGGGGAGCAACCCGGACTAGACTGAGTTACTGGAATTAAGACTTATTCTATGCATCTGCTCTCCCACAATATGGCGCTGGGAGAGAAGTAAACAGCTTCCGCACAGCTGCCTCCAGTTCAACTAATAAACTGTAGGACTTGCTCCTGATTGGAGGAGAGCAGCGTACTCGGCGTGTGGGCAGCCGAGTTAGGATTGGCGGAGGAGGACTATAAAGGAGGAGAGAGACGGCATGCACCAGGAACATCTATGGGGAACATCTAAGGGGAACATCTAGCTGAAGGAACACCTGTGCAGCCCCCGAGAGAACCGGCCGGCAGTGTGACGCTCCCCTGCGGAAGTGGGGAATGTGGCCAGGGGGAACTGCCCTTCCACGGAGGTGGAAGGGATAGTAGCCAACCCGGGAAGAACCAGCAGCAAACCCGGGGAGGGCCGAGCAGACAGAAAGAACAGCGCAGGGTCCTGTGTCGCTCCTCCACGAAGAGGGGGAGCGACATAATGGTGCCGTGACTCGGATAGGAAACCTAGCTCGGATAGGAAACCTAGGATGGATAGGAAACTTAGGAGGGAAGAAATGACTCGGATAGGAAACCTAGGACGGATATGAAACTTAGGAGGGAAGAAACGGGAAGAACTGGGAAAATATTGGAGAGAGAGACTAGCAAACAGCCTAGGGAAAATATCGGAGAGAGAGACTAGCAAACAGCCTAGGGAAAAGCCGGACGAAAAGGGTGCCGGAAGAAGCTATTGAAAGCCTAGGCATAGATTCGGATACGGACTACGGGGGGAAGCTGGGAGAAATCTCTAAGGTTGAAAGCGAAAGTGAAAGCTAGAACAGACTCGGATACGGACTGTGGGGAGAGGCCAGGAGAAATGAGGGAGGAATATTGTTGGAAGAAAACTTAGGGAAACATACCGGGTAGAGAAAAGTGTTAGGGAAATTGAAGCCGCGGGGGGCAGGCCGAGGCGGATACGAAAGCCACTTTGGGGTTCTCAAGTTAGCCCGGGAATAGGGGGCGAAAAGTTGAAACCAGAAGCTGAAACGTAAGCCAGATTGGGATCTGTCTGATTAGCCCGGGGAGCAAAGGACGGGAAGCCAAACCGTGGGGCGGAGACGTATGCTGGGTTGAATTCGCCAGGCTAGCCCGGGGAACTTAGATTGAATGCTAGTGGCGGACACGTAAGCTACGCTGTGTGACTCCCGTGGAGGCTGCCGCGCGCAGAGAGAGCGTGCGGGGCACAAGTAGATAGGGAACGCGGGGCTAGCGTGGAGACCGCGGAGTGTGCGCGCAAAGCCGAGCCGCGCAGAGCCCAGAAGCCGCGCAGATGAGGGGCGCGGGCTGAAGCGGCTCAGAGCCGGCGAGGCGCCGAGAAGCCGCCTCGGGGCGGGGCGAGGCGCCGGGAAGCCGCGCAGAGCCGTGAAGCTGCCGGCAGGGCGAGGTGCCGGAAAGCCGCGGGGATAAGAGAAACAAAAGTTTTAGAAGTAAAGTGAGAGAAATAGGAATGCTGGAAGATAGAAGTGGAATGGGAGAAATAGGAATGCCCGGAGATAGAGAAATAGAGAAATAGAAAGGCCTCCCCTCAACATGGCAATTAGAAGGCTTGGATTCGGTCTGCCCGATTAAGTGAGGCGATGAGCACCTGCGGGCAGCTAGCAGCTTATGCACCGCAGGTCACCGAAGACAGGCACGAATTAACATCAGTAAGGCTTCCCCACAATACAACAATGAGAAAGCTTGGATTCGGTCTGCCTAATTAAGGCGGTAAGCACCAGCAAGCAGCTTGACCAGAGTATGAGCTGCAGGTCACCGAAGATAGGCACGAACCAACACTAATAAGTCTCCCCCACAATACGGCAATGAGAAGGCTTGGATTCGGTTTGCCTGATAGAGCTTGTAAGCCCCTGCAGGCAGAGCAGAGCATGCGCTGCGGGGCACCGAACACAGGCACGCATCAGCACCTAAAAACCTCCTCATAACATGGCGAAGAGAGGACCCGGATTCGGTTTGCCTGATAGGACTTGTAAGAGCCTGTGGCAACTCTAGCAAGTAGAGCAGAGTGTGTGCCGCGGGACACCGAAGACAGGCGCGTATCAACGCCAAAAATAAAAAGAAAGGGGGATCTGTGGGGAGCAACCCGGACTAGACTGAGTTACTGGAATTAAGACTTATTCTATGCATCTGCTCTCCCACAATATGGCGCTGGGAGAGAAGTAAACAGCTTCCGCACAGCTGCCTCCAGTTCAACTAATAAACTGTAGGACTTGCTCCTGATTGGAGGAGAGCAGCGTACTCGGCGTGTGGGCAGCCGAGTTAGGATTGGCGGAGGAGGACTATAAAGGAGGAGAGAGACGGCATGCACCAGGAACATCTATGGGGAACATCTAAGGGGAACATCTAGCTGAAGGAACACCTGTGCAGCCCCCGAGAGAACCGGCCGGCAGTGTGACGCTCCCCTGCGGAGGTGGGGAATGTGGCCAGGGGGAACTGCCCTTCCACGGAGGTGGAAGGGATAGTAGCCAACCCGGGAAGAACCAGCAGCAAACCCGGGGAGGGCCGAGCAGACAGAAAGAACAGCGCAGGGTCCTGTGTCGCTCCTCCACGAAGAGGGGGAGCGACAATCATGTGTTAATACTGATTTTCAAACATCTCAATTATTTTAAATTTCTTCCTAAATGATGAAATATTCATTCTTTTTTTTAAATTGTATTTAGTAAATATAAATTTCCAAAGTACAGTTTATGGATTACAATGGCTTTCCCCCCCCATAACTTCCCTCCCACCCACAACCCTCCCATCTCCCGCTCCCTCTCCCATTCCATTCACATCAAGATTCATTTTCAATTATCTTTATATGCAGAAGATCAATTTAGTATATATTAAGTAAAGATTTCATCAGTTTGCACCCACACAGAACATAAAGTGTAAAATACTGTTTCAGTACTAGTTATAGCATTAGCTCACATTGTACAACACATTAAGGACAGAGATCCTACATGAGGAGTAAGTGCACAGTGACTCCTGTTGTTGACTTAACTATTTGACACCCTTGTTTATGGTGTCAGTAATCTCCCTAGGCTCTAGTCATGAGTTGCCAAGGCTATGGAAGCCTTTTGAGTTCACCAACTTCAATCTTATTTAGGCAAGGTCATAATCAAAGTGGAAGTTCTCTCCTCCCTTCAGAGAAAGGTATCTCTTTCTTTGATGGCCCGTTGTTTCCACTGGGATCTCACTTGCGGAGATCTTTCATTTAGGCTTTTTTTTTCTTTTTCTTTTTTTTTTTTTTCTTTGCCAGAGTGTCTTGGCTTTCCATGCCTGAAACACTCTCATGGGCTCGTCAGCCAGATCTGAATGCCTTAAGGGCTGATTCTGAGGCCAGAGTGCGGTTTTGGACATCTGCCATTCTACGAGTCTGCTGTGTATCCTGCTTCCCATGTTGGATCGTTCTCTCCCTTTTTGATTCTATCAGTTAGTATTAGCAGACACTAGTCTTGTTTGTGACCTCTTTGACTCTTAGACCTATCATTATGATCAATTGTGAACTGAAATTGATCACTAGGACTAGTGAGATGGCATTGGTATGTGCCATCTTGATAGGACTGAATTAGAATCCCCTATATTTTTATCATATACTTCATTTAGCTAGCCCCCTATTTTAGACATTTAAATTATTTTTGCTATTATAAAAATATTAATATTAGCTATATTAAGAAAATATTAGGAGACCAGTGCTGTGGTGTAGTTGGTAAAGCTGCAGCCTTAGTGCTGGCATCCCATATGGGCAATGGTTCAAATCCCAGCTGCTCCACTTCTGATCCAGCTCCCTGCTAATGCGGCTGGGCAAGCAATGGAAGATGGCCCAAGTCCTTGGGTCCCTACACCCACATGTGAGACAGAGAAGAAGCTCGTGGCTCCTGGCTTCAGATGAGCCCAGCTCTGGCCATTGTGGCCATTTAGGGAGTGAACAGGGGAGGAAAGATTTTTCTCTCTCTCTGCCTCGACCTCTTTGTAGCTCTGTCTTTCAAACAAATAAATAAATCTTTAAAAATATTAGAAAAATATTAGCTATATATTATGCATAAAATAGTTTTTAGCATGAATTCCTAGAAGTTTAATTGCTAGATCAATGATACACAGCATTGTAAGATTTTGACATAACTATTCAATTGCTCTCCAGAAAGGAACTACTAGTTTATACTATAGCTAGTACAATTTGAAAGCACTCCAAGCAACAGTAGACTTGATGATACTAGAAACCTTCACTGATTTCTTAGGTAAAAAACTGTTCCTTGTTTTACTTTTTTAAAATTATTAATAATAGAAAAATCTTTTCCTAAGCTAATTATATGTATTTCTTATTTTGAAAAGTTTCTGGGGCCGGCACTGTGGCAGTGGGTTAACGCCCTGGCCTGAAGTGCCAGCATCCCACGTGGGTGCCGGTTCGAGACCTGGCTGCTCAACTTCCGATCCAGCTCTCTGCTATGGCCTAGGAAAGCAGCAGAAGACGGCCCAACTCATTGGGCCCCTGCACCTGTGTGGGAGACCTGGAAGAAGCTCCTGGCTCCTGGCTTCAGATCGGTGCAGCTCTGGCCATTGAGGCCAATTAGGGAGTGAACCAGCAGATAGAAGACCTCTCTCTGCCTCTCCTCTCTCTGTGTAATTCTTTCAAATAAATAAATAAATATTAGAAAAAGTTTCTATATCTTCTTCCATTTTTCCCTTTTTTTTAAATGATTTACTGAATTTATCTGAAAGGCAGAGTTACAAAGAGAAGGAGAGAAAGAGATAGTCAGATCTTCCATCTTCTGGCCATCCGCAAATGGCTACAGTGGCTGGGGCTGGGCCAGGCCAAGGCCAGGAGCCAGGAACTTCATCTGGGTCTCCCATATGAGAACAGGGTAACAAGCACTTGGGCCATCTCCTGCTGTCTTTTTCTAGTTAAATTAGCAGGAAGCTGGATTGGAAGTAGAGCAGCCAGGATTTAAATCAGCACCCATATGGGATGCCAACATTACAGGAAGTGGTTTAACCTGATGTGCCACAGAGCCAGCCCTTTTCTCCCATTTTTCTAATGTATATTTTTCTTAACTGTTTGGGTATTATTTTGTTGATCATGTGGACCACATATATTTTCCTAGTTTGTTTGCCTATAAGCTGTTTTATGTGGATGGTGTTTTTGAGCTATAGAAACAGAAATATAGGGGTTGGCACTGTGTAAAAGCCACTGACTTCAGTGCTGGCATCCCATATGGGTGCTGGGTTCAAGGCCCAGCTGCTCCACTTTCAATCCAGCTCTCTGCTAGGGCCTGGGAAAGCAGTAGAGCATGGCCCAAGTGTTTGGGCTCCTGCACCCATGTGGGAGACCCAGAATAAGCTCCTGGCTCCTGGTTTCGGATAGGCTCAGGTCTGGCTGTTGCTGTCATTTGGGGAGTGAACCAGAGGATGGAAGACCTCTCTGTCTCTCTCTCCCTGTGCCTCTCTGTAACTCTGCCTTTCAAATAAAAAAAAATCTTGAAAAAAAATACAAATGTTAAATATTTAGGTAATCCAATTCAGTATGTCTTTTTCATTTTGATATTTGCTTTGGGAAACTTTAGAAAGCCATACTCCAATGTTACATTTCTCACTAATATTTTCACTTAGGACTTGTACTGTCTTTTTTTTTTTTTTTTTTTTTTTAAAAGGCAGAGTGGACAGTGAGAGAGAGAGAGAGAGACAGAGAGAAAGGTCTTCCTTTTGCCGTTGGTTCACCCTCCAATGGCCGCCGCGGCCGGCACACCGCGCCAATCCAAAGCCAGGAGCCAGGTGCTTTTCCTGGTCTCCCATGGGGTGCAGGGCCCAAGCACCTGGGCCATCCTCCACTGCACTCCCGGGCCACAGCAGAGAGCTGGCCTGGAAGAGGGGCAACCGGGACAGAATCTGGCACCCCGACCAGGACTAGAACCCGGTGTGCCGGCGCCGCAAGGCGGAGGATTAGCCTACTGAGCCACGGCGCCGGCATTTGTACTGTCTTAATCAATGGTTTAAAACTTTATTTAACCTAGCCTTTATTGGGGTATAAGATATTGAAGTATAAAGTACTGAGGGTGGGATTTAATTTTTTTAATAGTTAGCTAGTTGACTCAACACTATTTATTGATGCTATTGAGTACTTTTTTTTTTTTTTTTTTTTTTTTTTTTTTTTTTTTTTTTTTACACACAGAGTGGACAGTGAGAGAGACAGAGAGAAAGGTCTTCCTTCCGTTGGTTCATCCCCCAATGGCCACTGCAGCCAGCGCACTGCACTGATCTGAAGCCAGGAGCCAGGTGCCTCTCCTGCTCTCCCATGCGGGTGCAGGGCTCAAGCACTTGGGCCATCCTCCACTGCCTTCCCGGGCCACAGCAGAGAGCTGGCCTGGAAGAGGAGTAACCAGGATAGAATCCAGCACCCCAACTGGGACTAGTACTCGGTGTGCCGGCACCACAGGTGGAGGATTAGCCTATTGAGCCATGGCACCGGCCAAGTACTCTTTATTTTTAACATGCTAATCTCTCTGAAATCTTTTTGTGTCTTATGATTACCAAATAGTATTTCACTTACTCTGAAGTTATTTTTCTGATGTTATACACAATATTTATAAATCTGCCAATTAAAGCTATGATATTGTCAAATACTTATTTCACTTTCCTCCCTGGTTCATGACATAGTTCCTAAATGTCTTTGGAATCTCTGGAGCCATGACTGTCTTTTGTATGCCCTGGAAATGACAGGTGGCCACCAGTTTTAGGGCATTTTCAGGATTGGGTCTGATCCAAGAGAAATCAAGGCATGATTACAGGGTTGGAATTTTTTTTTTTTTTAAGGTTTACTTATTTATTTGAAAGGCAGGTACAAAGAGGCAGAGGCAGAGAGAAAGAGAGAGAAAGAAAGAAAGAGAGAGAGAGAAAGAGAGAGAGAGAGAGAGAGAGAGAGAGAAGGTGTATGGGCTGGGCCAATCCAAAGCTAGGGGCCAGGAGCTTCTTCTAGGTCTCCACGTGGGTACAGGGGTCCAAGGACTTGGACCATCTTCTACTGCTTTCCCAGGCCATTACAGAGAGCTGGATAGGAAGTGGAGCAGCCAGGATCAAACCAGTGCCCACATGAGATAAGGGCACTGCAGGTGGTAGTTTTACCCGTTATTCCACAGCGCCAGACCAGAGAGTTGGGATTTAAGTACCACCTCCCAAACTCTGGAAGGGACAAGGGCTGAAGGTTAAGTAGATCACCAATGGCCAGTGATATCAATCATTCCTACATATTGAAGCTTCTATAAAAACCCAAAAAGACATTTAGTTTTGAACATATGCAGTTGCCAGGAGGGCTGTATTCCTGGAGAGGACATGGAGGCTCCCTTCCCTGCCCACATTCCTTGTCCTGTGCATCTCTTACATATGACTGTTCACCTCTTCTAGCCTCTGTAATGTCTTTTATTATAAACCAATAAATATAAGTATTTTCCTGAGATCTATGAGTGGCTCTAGTGAATTAATCATATCCAAGGAGAGCTGTGGAAACCTTAATGCCTAGCAGATCCATCAAAAACACAGGTAAAACCTCTTGGTGCTTTCAACTGGCATATGAAGTAGGAGACAGTCTTGCAGGACCGAGCCTCAACCTAGGGAGTCTGATGCAATCTCCACAAGGTAGTGACAGAATTTAATTAAGTTAGAGGACATTCATCTGGTGTACACTGAAGAAACACTTGTTTAGAGTGTGAGGAAAACCTCACACAAATCTAATCAAAGAAGCATTCTGTTTTCTGTATCATATTGAGTGTATGAGAACAGGAAAATGCACCTTGATTTGTGTTTTTTTTTTCTATATCCTTAACATTTGATGTCAAAAGTGTTGTACTGTCATGTTGTATTAAATGGTGAGAAAGGATATGAAAAAACACATTGGTATTTTCCTCTATGTCCTTAAAATCATTTCTAAGATTTGATGAAACACAGTATTATTTTTACTTATTAAGAATCTTTTCAAACTAAAGAGTACATTTTAAAATTTATTAAGTCTTTTCTGGGCATAAATTAAAAATATCACATTTCTCCTAAGATGTTTGATAACTGAATTAATTATACATCCTTGATACAATATTTACGTTTTCATGATATGCTGTTCATTCAACATAATACTATATTCCTTTTACTAATTATTTCATTTAGGATCTTTCAATCAACTTTCATAAATCAGATTAGTCTACAGTTTCAATATCTTGTCAAGTCTTGGTTTTAGGGGCATTTTACATTTGCCAAGAAAGATTATAAACTTTCATGAATTTTAAAATAACATAGTTTGTAGTAGCACATAATGATTTTTGTGAAAAATCAATTTCTTCTGGAGTTATTGATCCTGATATTCAGGTCTTCTAACTCTTCTTGAGTCAAGTTTTATATTTTATTTTATTTTCAGAAAACTTTCCATTTCACTGAGATTTATAACTTATTAGAATAGGGTTAAACATAATATTCTCTTACATTAAAGTAATTTCTTCTATACCTTTGGATTGCCCTATTCTCATTCCTAGTGATTTGAATTTTATGTTCTTTTTTCTCCTTCATGATTAGACTAGATGGACATGGCCAACTTTATTGGTCGTTTTTAGGATTGACCTCTAGAATTTATATAACAATTCTACTTTTTTATTTTAAAAGATAATTTATAAGGTGTTTTTAAGATTTTCTCCTTGCATTTTATTTTCAAAAATTCTGCTACAGTATGCTTAAATATGATTTCCTTTTTATTTATCCTATTTCAGAATTCTAACACTTTATTAATTTGTTGTTTTTTCTGTTTAGGGAAATTATTGGCTATTATCTCTTCAAATATTGCTTCTTTTCATCACCCTTTTCTTCTTTTCTGTGGCTCTAAAAACATGTTTCACCTAAAACTATAAAACATATTTTTGTATTATTTTTCCTATATGCTCTCTTTCCTTTTTTTCTCCTAAGCTCTCCGAGCTTCAGTTTGATATTTCTTACTGACCTGGATTCCTGTTCACAATCCTACCTCTTCTGTGCCCAACACACTGTCAAAAGGCACCTCTTGTGTTTATAATGTCAGTTAGAGCAATTTTTTGTTCCAAATCTATTTTATTACTTACAACAGATTCCAGTTCTCTGGTGAAATTCCTCATCTAGTTATCTATTTCATTAGATCTTCCTATAAGTTATTTTTAAAGTCTTTCTGATAAATTACATACCTGAATATCTAGACCATCTATAGATAGATCTGTTTCTCCTTTCAATTTATTTCCCTTAATCCTTCACTTTAGTATGTTTGGCAATTTTTTAGAAAGTCAGACATTGTCTATGAAAAATTGTGCTCTTGATGTAATCTTCTTCCAGACAGGACTCATCCTGTCCTCTGACAGGCAGCTAACAAAGGGAGGAAGACAGAAAACCTTCTTCACACAATCAGGGACTAAGGTGATTTGAGTCTGGGCTGTGGATGTTTTAAAGTTTTGTCTATACTTGGTTTACCTTCATTGCAATCATATGTAATGAAGGATCTCTTGTTAATATTTTAGGAAATTTTTAAGTTAGCTACTAAACATAGCCATTATTAAAACTAAATTATGTAAACTTATAAATAAGCAAATTATACTTAAAAGAAAAAACAATGTAAGAGACTTTTACAGATCATTGTATGCAACCAATGCAGAAGAGTCTTATTCTGAGCACATGGGACAACTCCAGGTTGGCCCATATGTGAGGACACAAGTGTCAACAAGTTCAAAAAACTTAAAATAAAATAATGTATCTTCTTTGACTACAATGAAATAAAACTAGAAATCAGCAAGAGGAACTTCAAAAATTATACAAGTAAACAGAAATTAAACAATGTACACCTGAGTAATAAAGGAATCAATGAATATATCAAAAGGAAAATTTTTTAAATTTTGAAATAAATGAAAATGGAAATACAACATATCAAAACCTACGGCATAAGTACCAAGAAGAAATTTTATAGTAATAAGCACCTATATCAAAATTAAAAGAGAGAGACAATGATTTCAAAGAGCCTAACAATGAAGCTGAAGAACTAGAAAAGCAAGAATACACAAACCCAAATTATTAGAAGGAAAGTAATGGGCCGGCACTGTGACAGCAAGTGAAGCTGCCGCCTGCAGTGCTGGCATCCCGTATGGACACCAGCTCAAGTCCCAACTGCTCCGCTTCAGCTCCAGCTCTAAGAAAGCAGTGGAAGATGGCCCAAGTACTTGGTTCCCTGAACACATCTGGGAGACCTGGAAAAAGCTCCTGGCTTCAGATGGGCCCAGCTTTGGCTGTTGTGGTCATTTAGGAAATGAACCAGAAGATGGAAGATCTTTCTCTCTGCCTCTACCTCTCTGTAGCTCTTTCAAATAGATATATAATTTAGGCCAGCGCCACGGCTCACTAGGCTAATCCTCCACCTATGGCACCAGCACCCCGGGTTTTAGTCCCGGTCAGGGTGCCAGATTCTGTCCCGGTTGCTCCTCTTCCAGGCCAGCTCTCTGCTGTGGCCCAGGAAGGCAGTGGAGGATGGCCCAAGTGCTTGGGCCCTGCACCCGCATGGGAGAGCAGGAGAAGCACCTGGCTCCTGGCTTTGGATCAGCACAGCGCACTGGCTGTAGCGGCCATTTTGGGGGTGAACCAACAGTAGGAAGACCTTTCTCTCTCTCTCTCTCTCTCTCTTTCTCACTAACTCTGCCTGTCAATAAATAAATAAATAAATATTTTTTTAAAAAAGGAGGAAAGCAATAACACTGATCAAGTGCTCACAACTGCAGGTGATTTTGCCCATCAGAGGATATTTGATGATGTCTGGAGAAACGTTTTTTTTGTCACAACTTGAGAGTAGGGGCAAGTTGCTACTGGGGCCAGGGGTGCTACCACATATATTTATTAAACAGCTACCTACAACAAAGAATTATCCAATCTACAACATCAACAGTATTGAGGCTTGTGTCTGCTGCTATCTCTTCTGCTTCTTAGTAGTAAGTCTTTGGGAAGTCTGCAGCCTTTACCTCTCTTTCCATGCCGAGAACTGGCAAATGCCTCGATGGAAAATGTTAAATAATTTTATCCATTTGTTTTACTGAGTTTCTTGAAATTATTTTTCTAGCATTTTGAGTTGCATATTTACTCCAGTTATTTTTAATCTTTTTATTCTGATATTTAATAATAAAAATGTCCAACTATGTAATTTTCTTTTAATATAGGTTTGGGCAGCTGACACTATTTTTTTGTCACTCTTTGCACTATTGAGTTTTTTTTGTAAAATGTCCCAGCCATAGACATTGTTCTCTCTCCCTTAGTCGGGACAGCTGTATCTTTGCAGTTGTAAGTAATGCTATTGTTGAAAAGTGTTTACATTGAAAGTAAGTTCTATGAATGGTTTACAAAAAAATTTGGAAAATGAAGTAGGGTATCTGTAACTAGGTATCTATTTTTACTTCCACCATGCTGGTATCAATTTGAGTCATTTTTCTCTTATTCTTTTTTTAAAAAATCATTTATTTATTTATTTGAAAGAGTTACACAGAGAGAGAAGGAGAGGCAGAGCGAGAGAGAGATCTTCCATTCCGCTGGTTCACTCCCCAATTGGTTGTAATTGCTTGCGCTGCGTTGATCCAAAGCTAGGAGCCAGGAGCTTCTTCCAGGTCTCCCACACAGGTTCAGGGGCCCAAGGACTTGGGCTGTCCTCTACTGCTTTCACAGGCCATAGCACAGAGCTGGATCAGAAGTGGAGCAGCCAGGACTAGAACTGGCGTCCATATGGGATGCCGGCACTGCAGGCTGCGGCTTTTACCCACTACATCACTGCGGAGGCCCCTAATTCTTTTAAAAATTATTTATTTCATGTAGTTGAAGGGCAAAGCAACAGAAAATATGCATGAGAGAGGAGGCAAGGGAGGGAAAGAGAGAGAGAGAGACAATCTTCCATCTGCTGGTTCACTTCCCAAATGGCTGCAGTGGCCAGGGCTGGACCAGCCCAAAGCCAGGCAGCCAGAACTCCACTCAGTTCTCCCATGTGGGTACACGGGTCCAAGCTCTTGAGCAGTCATCTGTTGTCTTCCAGAATGCATTCACAGAAAGAGGAATCAGAAGCGGAGCAGGGGCCAGTGTTGCGGCCTAGTGGGTAAAGCTGCAACCTGCTGTGCTGGCATCCCTTATAGGTGCCCGTTCAAGTCCTCGCTGCTCCACCTCTGATCCAGCTCCCTGCTAATATACCTGTGAAAGGCAGCAGATGATATGTCAAGTACTTGTGCCCCTATATCCACATGGGAGACCCAGATGAAGCTCCTGGATCCTGGCTTCAGCCTCAGTCATGGCTGTTGCAGCCATCTGGGGAGTGAACCAGCAGAAGGAAGCTCGCTCGCTCGCTTGCTCGCTCTCTCTCTCTCTTGCCCCTGCCTCTCCCTCCCTGTAACTCTGTCTTCCAAATAAATAAATAAATCTTTTTTAAAAAGCAGCTAGGACTCAAATCAGCTCTGCAATACAGAATGGGATGCAGGCATCACAAGCAGTGGCTTAACTGTGCCACAATGCCCAACCCTGAATTTTGCTCATATTCTTAAATAATAACTAGATTATGTAAGAAATAGTTAAGCAATTAAGATTATGGCCTATCTTCTCAAGAAGTTTATAGCTTTGCTGGGAGAGATTCACAAAAGACTAAGACATTAAAACTCAGTTACCCATGATAAAATATCTTGCAATCATTCAATAGAAACAAACTATTGAGGATGAGATGGATCATCGGATGAAATGATACACTACGAAACATGTAGTAAGGCTGAAATCAAAAGAAAATTGTACTGAGATTTTTTTAAAAAATTAGATTTACATGCTGCTCATAGTTTACCCCCAAAAATTTAAAGCTGCTGTGTTTACAAACTCCACACTGAATCTTTAGATCTTTAATAGCATATTTCTGCAATTCTTTCCTTTGATGCAATAAAGCTATGATTTAAAAGGAGTTGTTATTTTCACCATTTTATAAATGAGAAAAATGAGTCAAAATACTTAAATAATTTGCTAATGGATATGCAGTAAATTTGTGCTGGAACTTTGTAACACTTATTTTCCAACTGATGCTCCAAATGGCTTCTGCACCTTTCTTTGTCAATGTTATGTGATGAGTGGTCAATCCATGTATAAGACATATCTAGGATAAAATATCTGGGTTAAAATTTATGCAATTCTCATCAACCAATTTGCAAAAAAAAAAAACACCTCAAAGTTCCTCATTTATAAGAACAGCAACTCTTAGGGAAAAAAAAATGAGTGGATTACAGTACAATTTGCTTTTGATTTCAGCCTTACTACATGTTTCATAATGTATTATTTCATCCAATGATCCATCGCATCCACAATAGTTTGTTTCTATTGAATGATTGAAATATATTTTATCATGGGTTCTAAATGCTTCAAATAATGTGTTTTAGCTTTGTGGATTACCTCCTAAGTATTTATTAAAATTCATACACTATTTTTTATAAATTACCTTTAAGTAATATTTAATTCTGTGAACTAGAATAATAAATATAAATTATACTAATTTTGTTTCATGTTTTCTCAAGCAAAATTAATTTAATTGAAATACAGTGAAAGCCTTAGCCTACCATGTATCCCAGATTATTCTAACAACCCATTCTAATTCATTGAGGAAAATCTAATCCATTTCTCTCTACATTTGGAAAATTAAGAAAATAAGACTATGAGTTAGGCAATACAAGGCAAGATTGCTCTTCCTCTACTTTTATCTCCCTCAATCATATATACCCATATATATATATATATATATATATATATATATATATATATATATGAGAGAGAGAAATATACCCTTACAGATCTTCAGATATCCAGAAATTTTTTGTGCAGATATGGTTTGTATTCTATTACATATGTGCATACAGTTTTAGACAAATGTAGTCTTTCAATTATACTTTGCTATATTTTCCAGTTTCTCAAATGAAGCTGTTCTTACCTTTTACCATGCTATGCTTTTTTTTTTTTTTTAAGATTTATTTATTTATTTGAGAGGCAGAGTTATAGAGAGGCAGAGGCCGAGAGAGAGAGAAAGAGGTCTTCCATCTGCTGGTTCACTCCCCAACTGGCCGCAATGGCTGGAGCTGTGCTGATCCGAAGCCAGGAGCCAGGAGCTTCTTCCGGTCTCCCACACAGGTGCAGGGGCCCAAGGTCTTGGGCTATCTTCTACTGCTTTCCCAGGCCATAGCAGGGAGCTGGATCAGAAGAGGAGCAGCCAGCTCTTGAACCGGCACCCATATGAGAAAGCAGAACTACAGGCTGCAGCTTTACCTACTACTCCATAGTGCTGGCCCCTATGCTATGCTTTTATGATGTATTTTCTTTCTTTTTTCCCCCACTGGTTTAATAGGTCATGCATCAACAGGGCTTTTTGCTCCCTATCTTTTGCCAACAGGGATTTTTGCTCCCCATCTTTTGCTAGCAGCTCAAGGAAGTGCTTTTTTTCCCAATCCAGCTGTGGTCTTGCCCAGAGTTTTCAGATAAGATGAAGACAAAACAGTAACACCCTGTGTTACATTTCCTGTAAATCACTGTATGTAGCGAAAAAGTAAGAAGGGTGAATGGTATGAGCAAAGTCAATCTAATATTCTCTTCAGAATAATATATGATTTATCTAGACATAACAAAAGTTTGAGTAAGTTACCACTCAGAAATTCAATTTATTTCATAACAGTTTCATTATACTGGAAAGCTTCTTTCTTTAACAGAGTTAATTTATTTATTTAAACATTTTGAATTAGACCAGTGAAGGGCAATTCAAAATTCTGAAATTCGAATTAAGTGCACTCTGTTAAAGGTCAAGAAACATTTGTTGGAATTTTAAGCAATTTTCATATTTGCATAAAAACAAAGCATGAAGTTAGTTTATGTTACTCTCCCTAACAGAAGAATTCCATAGTGACTAAAAGAGTTTATCAGTAAATAATATATGGATAGCATTTAAAAGGGTTAAGGCAATGGGATTTGTATAGGGGGAAGAACGGAAAACCATCTTTTCACCTTGCTCTATATCTTCCCACAAAAACACACACACACACACAAAGCCTATCCGAGGGGGAAAAGTTCATAGTGAACGTCACCTTTAGTGAGTGGGACAGCTTACATGGAGTAGCATAGCTGAGCAAATTGAGTGTGGCATTAGATGGAATTTCCTCAGTGAAAGGGCTTATGTTATTAAAGAGCTGAAAAACGGCTGAAATTTTCTGGTAGCCTAGAATAAAATTGCACCGGAGGCTCATGTGAAATGTAGCATGTGTGAATAGCTGTGCAGCAGGGCTCCATCAGAAAAGCAGCAACCCAGCTGGAGTGGTGACTCATCACACTAACATCTACTGTTAACAGACAGACTCTCTCTAATACAGCCTGAACTTTCTCACAGTGGAAGGGCATTTTAGGCTGTAGTGATAGTGTATGTTCCCAAAACTTGCTCAGGCCACTTGAATTTAACATTTGTCGAATACTTAGCATACACTAGACATTTTTCCACATTTAGTTTTTCCACCTGTTTGGTTTTATTTTCCATTTTACAGATGATGAATTTGAGGTTACACATCTGGGCATATATTCAGCAGGTTCCACCAGTTGCTTTTAGCCATTGCCTGTTCTGATTGTTTGATGAAAGTACAAAGAAATTTCCAAACAGAAGGAAGGATATTTAGTATGGTTCACATCGGTTGGCTTCACTCTTCTCAGAAGTTATTAGTGAAAATTTGGAATACAGCTACTTTAGAAAATGTGTTGGTAAATCAGTAAGTGAAAAGCAAAGGACTTCCCAGTTTCAATTACTACACATCTGCCCAAAAATCTAGCTGCTGTACTATCTTCCAGATACTGAATGGCCAGAGAGCTTTCCAAACATTGGCTACATCTTGCCAGGATCAAGGGACTGCCCTCAGGTTAACCACCAGCCTAAGATGAGTCTTCCTTGATTTGCCATGATGAATCCAGTTACTTCTGGTTCAGCCCCTCTTAGAATGAAGTTGTCTTTAATGTTTAACCTAAGTACTTTAGTACTGTGACAGATTTTTTTCAAAGAACTGAGATGTGTGTGTATATGCACATGTGTGTGCATTCCATTTGTTCAATTGTAACTAAGCAAACTAACCAGGCTCGAGGGCCAAATAAATTATATATTAAAACTTTGGTCTACTATAATTCTTCTTTTTTAAAATTGTGAGTGTTACTTCTCCAAATCTATTTGTATATTAGCTGTGTGTTCTTCACAAGTTATTTCTCCTCTCTTTTTTTGCAAAATGTATTACTGCAAAGATTAAATGAGTACATACATAGAAGATACCTCAGAAAGTTCATGGAGGGGGCAGGGGATTGGTCTAGCTGTTAAGATGCTAATTGGAACACTGAATCCAACATTGAAGTACCAGGATTCAAATCCTAGCTCCATCTCTGATCCCAGCTTCCTCTTAATGCTCACCCTAGGAGGCAGCAAGTGATGGCTCGAGTACTCAGGTCCCCATCACCTATCTGGGAGACCTGTAATGAGTTTCTGGCTCACAGTTTCAGCCTTGGCTAAGCTCCACCAATGAGAGCATTTGGGAAGTGAACCAGTGGACGGGAACTCTGTTTATCAAATTAATTAATTAACTCATTAATTGCTTTAAAAGTTAAAGAAAATGGAATTAAAGGATAATTTTACTTGGGGCTGGCACTGCAGCGTAGCAGTTATGGGTGCCGGTTCAAGTCCCAGCTGCTCCATTTTTGAATCAGCTCTCTGCTATGGCCTGGGAAAATGCTGAAGATGTCCCAAGTCCTTGGGCCCCTACACCTGCATTGGAGACCCGGAAGAAGCTCCTGGCTCCTGGCTTCGGATTGGTGCAGCTCCGGCCAACTGGGGAGTGAACCGCTCACCTCTTTCTCTTTTTCTCTCTCTCTCCCCCTCCCTCCCTCCCTCTCCTTCTCTCAATGTAACTCTGACTTTCAAATAAATAAATAAATCTTTTTTTAAAAAAAAGGATAATTTTATTCTTGTACAAAAAAATTTGAAACCCATGAATAATTTTCTTATGAACTTTCTGAGGATCCCTTGTATAAAAGACTTAAAATCATCCCTGACATATCATAAGTGCTATATAAATGTTAGTTATTATTTTAGTATTATTACTATTATTATCATTAGTAAATCTATATAAAATGAGCTATCCAGCAGAAGGCGTGCTGAATATAAAATATCCTATATGGTTCTCCGAAGTTTCAAACAAAATTATCAGGAGCTGACTATACATGAATAACATTTAGATTTATCAGCTAACAAGGAAGAGTTCCCACTGAGGCTGTCACACAACCATTTCTTTCTCTTTCACTCCCAGAAATCTACTTGTATATAGCTATTATTTTATTCAAAAATTCTCCACAATCTATCCAACAAAGTTCAGACTGTATGTGATAAGCAAATAAATATGTGGTAATTATTTTAGGTTAACAGATAGAGATATAAAAATAACTTAGGCATGGCCTTGCAATTTTGAAATTCACTTACCAGAGGGCAGACAGGCACATAAACAGGTAATTCAAAATAAGGTAGAAATTGAAATGGTGGGAATGATAACAAAGTGACAGCAAGGAGAGACACCGAAGTTCACTAGGGAAGGTCAGATAGGACTTCCCAGAGGAAAAGATTCCAGAGACTTAAAACATTTCAAATAGGAATTTAAATGTCCTCTCTCATATTCAAGGACCTCCATAATTAGTCCCCTATAATGCCTTAGTCATATTCCCCAATATCCCCCTACATACCCTACCTCTCCACTCCTATTGGATCAAACTCATATTTCTTTGAAAAATCCACTTCTGACCTTATCTGTAATTCTTCTTTGCAAATGGCATTCTCTATTAGGCACCACCCACCTGGGAAAACCTGAACCATTCTCGCTGCCTAGTAAAGTTTGATTTTGTCTCCTTCATAAAATCTTGCCCAACATGAAGAAATCAAATATCTTCCTATTATACATAACAGCATTTCAACAGACATAGGAAAACAGATGCTAACATTTTTCTGTCTTTTGTAATTGTTTCCTATATTTCCCTTGTTATGCCAACAAAATCCTGAGTACTATGAAGAAAAAATATTTCATAAACTTATTTGTTCCATAACACCTGGCAAAGTGTCAGCTAAAGCAAAATGTAAGTGATCAAAAGTACATTCTGAATTAAATTATTTCACCAGTGCCTTCTCTGGTTTATCTGATATGCAATAAATTCACTTTATGAAATTTTAAATGACCAAATAACCAGAGGAGAGAACATTCTTGCTTCTGTCAGTTAATTTACTAACTGAAAGTCAATAGTGCTATATGAGAAAAAATCTAGCTTGGTTAAATTTGTGAATGTGAAGAAAACATGAACCATGGAATAAATTACACATTTGGTTTGTAAGACGGCTGTGAATAAGGTTCTTGTATTTGGCAAGAAGTAAGAAAGCAGCATAGTGTTCAAAGAGGGAATGTATTTAGAGTACAAGCTTGAAAATGCAATGAGAATAATTGAATGGTCTTTTTTGTAAAGAAGTATAATACACACACATCAGTCAAGTAAATGAAGAGGATTACATATATATGTGCATGCACAAATGCACAGTATACACATACAATAAGCATACAGAGAGTGTACACATACTATAAGTATGTACTGTAAAGAAAGAGAAATGGAAGTTGGGAAAACAACTTCGCCTTTCTTATGAACTTTTTAAAAAAAGTCAGCTTTGTTTTCATTTTAATTTTTTTGAAGATTTATTTGTTTGAAAGGTAGAGTTACCGAGAGAGAGGAATAGAGAGAGAGAGATTACATCTTCTGGTTCACTCTTCAAATGGCTGCAATGGCCTGGGCTGGGCCAGGCTGAAGCCAGGCACCTGGAAGTTCACCCTAGTCTCCTACATGGGTGTTAGGGGTCCCCATACTCAGGCCATCCTCTGCTGCTTTTCCAGGCACATGAGCAGTGAGCAGCATGGGAAGCAGAGCAAGCAGGACTTGAACCAGCACTCATATGGGATGCCAGGGTCAATATTGCACGCTGCACAACCTGCTGGGCCACAACACAGGCCCCTCTAATGATTTGCAAATTCAACAACTTTTTTTTTTCTTGTTTCCATCCCACTGTTACTTATCATGCAATTCTTCTACTCAGTAATTTTCTTCTCTTACTTCTCCCTAACAAACAGAACCCGGTATATGCACACACACAAGCACACAAACATATATACTTTATATTCAAACTGAGAAACAAACTATCTTGGGGGTCCTGATACAGATATTATTAATTCACTACTGAGTGGTTTTCAAACTTACACCCATGAACCACTAATAGAACTTTGAAAAAAAAATTAAAAACAGGCTTTGTGTTAGTTATCAATTTGTTGCCTTTTGTCTATAAAACCATATTCTTAACCTGCTTTGCTAAAATAGATCTGGGCCCTTTCAGTATTTTTTTTTTCATTGTTGGTCAGCATGTTAAACTTTGCCATTAGAAGGCATGGGAGGGAGACTGCAGGAGAAAAAGGTCTCTCCTTGTCTCAGTATGCTTGCTCCACAGGCTCCCCCCAACGCATGCAGCTTCTCACAGCACAGTTTCTCCACCTTCAGGCTCTTGCAGTGTGCACAGCTTCTCTTGCACCCAGCTCCATAAGTGTACTCAGTTTTTCTAGCCCTTGACTTCTGCAGAACAAGTAGTTTCTCCTGCACCCAGCTCTGTTAGCATGCACTTGCTACCAACTACCAAGCTGCTGCAGCATGAGCAAATTCTCCAGAGCTAGGATCCCACACAGTCAGGTGCTGCTTTCAACATGCAACCATCAGCATCAGCAAGTGGCCAGCAGCATTCCCTGGCACTCATCACAGGTGGTTTTGTAGTGCAGGAACTAGACATTGTCCTTTCCCCATACCCTAGAGTGCAGATTTCCAGGAAGTTCCAGACACTACATTTCAGCAACTTGGACTATCAGGATACCATAGTAACTCCCCTGCCATCTGCTAGCTGCTAGCTACAGCCATGCCTTCTCCAACAAGGACTAAATCTCCGCCTCAGGGGAAGGAATGTGGAGAGTAGAGAGAGGCTTTTTTGTTGTTGTTCTCTCTCTCTCTCTCTCTCTCTCTCGCTCAGTACTAGAAATCAGGATTGCTTATACCTGCAATTCCTGTATTAGAATTTCTCTTTACTTCTTACTAGCCAATCCCTCATTACCATCCTCTGTTATACTTCATAATTCTTTATATTAAACTTTTCTGTTCAAATCACTGTGTAGCTTCTATATCCTGATTGGGTGCTGACCCATACATACTTTCTCAAATTAATAGCTAAAATTTCTTATCGGATAATTAAATAATTACAAAAGTTGAATTTCCTGGTGTTTCATATATTGTACATACAATATGTTTTAACCATATTTTGTCAAAACTTTAGAGCCACATATTTAGAACAAAAAAATTAATGAATGGAGAAGTCAACCATGTAAAGTAAATTGCAAAGCCAGTCCTCAATGTCAAATCAATTAACCAAATCATAATTATTCCTTCTGCCAAAAAATAAAAAGATTTTCAAATTTTCATTCAAACAAACTTACTGATACACATTCTCATGGCAATTTTCTCACTTAAGTAGGCTGGTAGAAAATGGATGGATGGGCAACAGATGGAAAGACAGAAAAGCAGACAGACAGGGAGGTGGACTGATCTGTGCAAGAAGCCTTGCCAAGATAAAATACCAATTCAACTAAAATGCTTTCCATTAATGTATCTTATTTGAAAAGCAGAGATACAGATGGACAGAGATCTCCCATTCACTGGCTGGCTCTCCAAACACCTGCTGCAACTGGAATTGGCCCAGCTCAAAGTCTGGAGCTGGGAACACAATCCAGCACTTCACCTGAGCCATGACCCGCTGACTTAGAAAATATGCATCAGTAAGAAGTTGGAACTGGGAGCAGAGCCAGGACTTGAACTCAAGAACTCCAATATGGGATGTAGGCATCCCAAGCTTAACCAGTAGGCCAAAAACGCAATCCTCAATTTTTTGTTTTTAACCAAAAGCTTTTTTGTCTCGCTTTCCTCTTCTTCAGAAATAATTCATTCCTTAACTGTCTTTTTGCATAATGCCCTGGCAACTGTGCCATGGGACATTAAGTCATAGTAAGATTTGAAGTGAGTAAAAGGTATGACATTGTTAATGAAGTGGGAGAATGGCAATCATGACAGAGAAGATGGAAAGGAAGAAGTGGTCGATCACAGACTCTTTCAGACATATCAGTTTCAGGAAAACGTACACAGAGAAGTCAAGGATCAGAAAATCAATTCGCTGCCCATGTACTGTGGCCCCCTGGGAAGCCTTTGTGGACATCCAGGGCATACATTCCTCAATAGGAAGACAGCTGCACTGGGCCATTGAGCTGCTGCATTCTCTGATGGAGGACAGAGTAGGGGATTCTTTTTAAGCAAAGTAGACAAGAAACCAAGTAAGGAGTAACAAACAATTTTTTAAAGGTAGAATAAAATATATCAAACCATATTCCTTAAAATTTTGAAAATCAAAGCTGAAAGAGCTACAAGATTGTTAGAGAAAATAGAGGCAGTGTCATTTCTAATGTGAAACCCGACTCCCACCATACCTATGTTTGGATAAGAGTCTTGCTTTTAGGATTTGTGACTCAAATCTCACATGGATTAAATCCTTCATTTACAGTGGTTCTGTTTCTTATTTAAAACAGTAAGTTCCCCTTAGATCCTGTACTATAGTGAATCACATGAGAAGGATATAGAGATGGAGAATCTTAAACAAAAGGAAAAGGCAATGTGGCCAATTTTTACCATTTGGGATATTAACAAGTTTAACATGGCTCAGTAACCATCTCAAGTGTTATATTAACTATTATGACAAAAGCTAAAGGTGTTGAATTATGTGTTTTCTGAGAGGAAAAGGGTGACAATCTGAAGGGTCGTTTTTTTTACATGAAGAATATATAAGAAGTCAGAACAGATTCTCAACCAGCACTAATGTGCAATAAGGTTTCTGCAATTTAAGAAAAGTTTTAAGCTCTTAAAAACATTTTCAAAAAAACTACTGTTTCATGTTACTTTTGGACAATCTGTAAATGCTAGTGTTTTAAAATGGAAACATTTATAGAGAGATATAAAGTATGTTTTACATGTTACGAGTATCAGATTTTTGTTTATGTATTTCCCCTAAGAAACTTTGTAACTCTGTTTTGGATAAATGACATTTACTCTCAATTAAGGTTTCTGTCTTTTTATTTCCCCAAACCAACAATCTCATGGGTAGAACAGGGCTTCCAGGATCTTTTCTAACTAGACAAATTTTGGTAAAGACTATTCTTTCTTGAATAAAATCTATAATCTCCAGAACAGACTATCTGAATTAACTGTTTTGGTCAAAAACTCTATGTGTAGTAAACTGTCACGATTTTTAAAATGAAGATTTTAAGGTAATGCAAAAACTGTTAACTCCATGGTACATAATTATTCTATCTATGCATAAGTATCTTGTATACCTTCCATAGTACTTTCAATGTAGCTATTTCCCTTCACTGGAGAAGTACAAATAATCTACTTGGTGGATATTATTAGATCTGAAGGATGCATATGAAGAACTTTCATAATGAGCCAATAAATAAATTCAGGTTCATCACCTGCAGATAGAAAATCAATAAACACATAAACATCTTTATGCTTGTCAATCTCTTTCATAGCTAAGCACCATGGTTACTGAGATGAACAAGTTCATGTCAGGTACTTTAAGATCCAAACAGTGAGAAATCAGCCAGTCTGTCACACTGGTAATTAACCATGAAAGTCAATAGTAACTTCTATTGGGAGGTGGGGATGATAAGCAGAAATCGAAAAAAGACAGAGGTAAGAAAACTCAGTAATGGAAAAACTCTGAGATGAACACGCAATGAGTATTTTGCTGCCATCTGTGATATATCCACACCTACAGGTTTTCAACATACTTACTTGAACAATGGAGTTCCACAAACAACACATTTATATATTCCAGGATCTTTGTGATGTGTGTATTCTCCTTCAAAGGCACTGATAAACAATAAACAGATTAAGAAAATTAAATAAAGTTAGCATTTTTTTAAACAATATATTTTCTTTAAATATATTTCTCTAGTAAATCTATCAAGGTTTTTTTTTTTTTGTCCTAAAATGAGAACAGACCAACCATATGGAAATCTGAACATTACTAATATATTTCAAATCTGTATAATAAAATGTGCATAAAACTTCTCCAAATAGTGCAGGTTAAATAGAAAAAAATCAAGCCATCTAGTTATGTAATGCTTAGAGGAAAAAAATTCCTATTTCTTAAAAAAATCCTGTTGTTTAGATTCATAGAAAGAGCATTATTACATAAGATTTCTGCTACTCTACAGTATCCAAGAGTGTACCAGAAAGTGCAGAAGGGTCCAAGACTTCAAGTGGAAGGAGTCCTATTTTTTGGTTTGAAAAGGAATATTGCAGCTTTAAGGGAATATTTTTCTAAGTTAACAATCTTAAAGGCTAGGAGGTCATTCAGCTAATACAAATCAGCTGTGCTAGCCCAACAAAAAGTCTATGTGCTCTGCAGCTTGTTTTTATTATCCTTTCACCCTCTTTATGAGGTCCAATTTTTTTATAAACAGAATTTTTAAGAATGACCTAATCTCTGGTTGTTTGTGTGCATTAAATCATTTTGCTAGTCATGTACACAACAGGACGGTAGAGTCCTCCTGAGCTGAGACTGAAGTTCACTGCTCACTCACTGGCTGGTGAGAGTGGACTTTGTCAGAGAGTCAACATTTGGTAAATCCAGTCGACAGCAGAAAAAGTGACAGGAAGAGAGTGTCGCCCATTAACAAGGACCCCATGTGTGGTAAAGAGCTCTTTCAGTTCATGAATGAAAACAAGAAGTTACATCATTAATAAATTTGGATCAGAGGTAAGTTACAGCCTTATGCCAAGCTCCACGGTATAAATTAGACAACAAAATCGTTGGACCTTGGCAAGCTACCTTTGAGCTGGAATCAGCTGAGAGACTTTATTCACTAAAACACAGTCTTGGAAATGAACAAACTCTTTTTTCAAGACTTAGGGCGAACTTCCAAGGACCAAAGCCATGTGAGGGCAGTTATTGAAAATTTTTGACATTCCAACCACAAATGAGCCAATAAATACTTTCTCCACATGTGCTTCAAAAAGAAATTGGAGTGGGGTAGAAAGGAACTAAATTATGCTACCTTCTTTTTGCAGCCAAAACGTCTATACTTACAATGGCCACCTTCAAAATTTCAGCATCCTGGCATAGCTCCATGTCCCTCATGGTTTTGCTTACTGTGATGTCTTCCCCAAAAATGTACCTAAATCGCTATTACTTCCACACATTTTGTAGTAAACTAAAAACAGGCCCTTGCCAAAAGCCTTGTAACTTTACATAAGATAGTGTTCATAAAATGGGGGAAAGAACAAATAAAGCTTGGTCTTAACCTAAACAATACCATTTTGGGGGATATTAATTTGTAGAGTTCAGCCATTAAGTTAGAAATCTTTAAATTAATTGGCAAAGAAGAGGATTCAAAGGGAAGGGATGAAGAAAACTAGCTCTCACTTAATGACTTTTTATTACAGCTCACCTTACCTTTCGGTCCCTTTCTCCTGAGTGACATGGTACTGCAGGGGTGTTAGCCGCTTCCTCAGTTCCTGCTGGGAAAAGACCACCTTACAGTTCTTTTTATCCCTACATGACCCTGGAAAGAAAGAGGATATGGGAGAAGGAGGCTTTTTAGTTTGAATCCCAAATAATTGCTTTGGCTGGCCGCCACAGCACAGCTTCTGCAGTCACTTGTCAATGACCAGACTAGTCCCTAATGCACTAGAAAAGCTTACCTGAACTGCAGCTGATTATTTCTCTAAGTTCAAAAAGAATGTTTCTTAAAATCCAGGTGATTCCACTGGAGCAGTGGCAATGTGCTATAGCCAAGGCTTCTTGCATGTGTTTCCAAAAACTCACTGAACAGTCCCCATGATGGTGATACAAACTTTTTGTCTTCCAGTACCCTAAAACATTTTTTCCCAAATGGATATAAAAGCATAAGCTTATTTACAAACATTTATACCATGTATAGAAGATGATGGGCATATTAAGTTATATCATAACCCTTCACTCAAAAATACTGCAATTTGGTAGAATAGTTTGAAGCCATCATTCAATTTCCATTTAGACGATTTAACTACATCCTATTTATTTTTCTTGGAACCCTAAAGATATGTTTTCCTACAACTAGGAAATGCTGCTCTCTGTGATTCCATTGGATGTTTCCCTCAGTTTGTAGAGTTCTTAAAGATAAATGTCTTTTGAAAGGCCGTACCTAACTATGTTAAACAGCAGCACAAAAATCTCCAATCAACTACAGGATAGGCATTTGCACTAGTGAAGATTCAAGAACTTCCAAGGAAAGAGTGAGAAACACAGGGAAGGAGAAAAATAAAGAAAAAAGAAAAGGAAATATGACTTTGTTTGGAGACCTACATTATCTTTTTGCAAAGTCTAAGAAAACTTCACTGATTAAGTGCATTGGGATGGTGAAATAATTTTAATGTGATTCTAATGACAATGGCAGCTTTTATTTCAACCTATACAGACTGCAGTAAAATGTTCAGACAACACCTGTTTATATGTGCCATTTTATTTTACCTGCACAAATGACTGAAAAGAAATATAACTTCAGGACAGGGCAGTCATTATTCACTGCAGCAAAATGGCTTTTCTTTGCCATCCATCACAGTGGAAAGGAAGCTTGCAAAAGGTCCTACATTTTGACATTACTTAAAGAAAGCATACTTAGTTTCCTGAATATTAAATTCAAATTCTTTTAAAATATAAAGAAATATGATTCAGGAGTGGAAAGATTTTCTACTTCTTTTACTTTTCAAGGTCCTTAACGTCACAGTATATGGGATCATTGAAATCAAACCAGGGGAAAAAAATAACTAACCAGTTACTCTGATTGTGGAACTGAAAAAGGATATCAGTTTCCAGAATCAGAGCCCCCAAGATGGAGTGGTTGATTCTCTACAAGAAATTACGGAGGCAGGAAAAGAGCAAACCAGAGCCAAATAGAAAGCTAGGCCTTGGAGCGGACTTGTGGGCTCTGAAAGAGCACCTCTGTTGACCTTCCATGAAGAACCATGGCCCTTCCCTGGCCTGGAGAAACCCACAGGCACAGCTAGCAGAACACATACAGCAGGTTGGTCACTCATTTCACTGGTCCCCACATTATACCAAACTTTACCCATATCTACTATTTATATTTTACTGTCATCTAAGGGGCAGATACAAATGTTTCCCCAAGAAATGTTTATCCTTTCAACAGCTGAAATGCAAAACCACCCTTTCTTAAATAATCAGTTGTTTGTAATAGGTGAGTTTCTGCTCTATTCCCCATAGACTTCTTCAAAGTTATCATTTTCACTTATTACTTATTTGTTGGAAGGGTTCTGTTACTTTTATCAAAAAAAAACTTCATTCACTGCAAACTTAACAGGATAAAATATCTTGGTTAAAATTATTCTTTCCAATGGCATAGATAATTAAAATCTGTGCAATTAGAATTAAACAATTCTGCCCAAAATATTTTTGTTAATATATGTTCATTCATACAAAAAGACCAATTGTGTTCCCAAAGTTGAGAGAACTAAGCTACCCATCTGTATGTCATTTAGTACAAGAGAAGCAACTGCAGGTTTAAATTACATGGTATTGGATTGCAATTTCCTAACATTGGATGCTTTTCTGCTTTTTTACCTTGAGTCATTTACTAAGGAGTGTTCATAAAAAGTAGCTTAAAGCACAGATGCTTGCAAATCGTTTAGGCAAAGATGTTTCTCTCTTTTTCATTCTCCCTCTCTCAAAAATCTCTCTTTTCTGAAGAAAAAGAATAAAACTGTTGGTCAGTATTGATGAACCATGGCAAGTATTTGTACAAGGAAAAAGGTAAAATTGAAAACATCTGATTGAAGTAAATAATACACACATAAAAGCTTTACTGGTGAATAAAGGGTATTGAAGAGACTTTATTTCATAGATTAGAAATTACTTTTGATCTAAACATTCTTAAAAACAGATTGTTTTCCACTATGAACCATCTCATTAACTGTGCTACAGAGACCTCGTTTGAATGGCAGGCTTTGAAAGAGTGCTGCTGTACTCCTTTGTTGGGCTCCATCTTATTGGGAAGGAATAAAGATTTCAATCCAGCTTTCTTTGTTTGTCTTTCAAGAACCACTAAAGCTGTATTCACACAAATTTTGTAGGAATGTGCCCTATGTCATAGCCTACAAATTATTTGGTTTTGGTGCACTTAAAGGTCATCTTCCAAATTAGCAAAATTTTCCTACATCCTGGCTTTTCAACCTTAAATATAAATATTGTTTCCTAACTGTAAGTGAGGTTTATTCTTTAAGAAATGCTAGTGATTATTTGAAGTTGTCAAACTTTGTACATTTTTATTCTTTGGTCATATTATGTTCTCAAAATAATTAGGCTTTTAAAGTATACCTAATAACAAAAGGCAGAATATGTATGCTAGAAACAATTATTGTGATTTTATATTAAACAATTCAATGAGAAGCTAATTCAGATTTTAATAAATAACTTGCCACACAGTTTAATAACAACATACTTCCTGGACAACTGAAAGCTATACTATTACATTTGCTTTTCTAGTATTGTAACCAAAAATTGGCACATAAAAACACAGAAAAGCTTCACTTTTGTCTCTGATTTCCCTTCCACCTATCAGACTCACTCTTCTAAAGTCATGTGGTGCCACCACTAATTTTGAAGATATCATTTCATTTGAAATTTGAGAGTAATTCATTGCATGATTTCCCTTTACTATCTTCACTTAGGTACTGTAATTTTCTTATTACACAGGATAATTTAACATTAGTATTATATGACATCTGTTCAATGACCTCTAAATTGGCTTATAAGTATGATAGGGAAAGATTTCTTCCTTTATTTAAATGTTTAATAGTGTACTTTGAAGGCACAAGCAAATGTGTGTGTATATACACATGCAATATAAGTATATTTGAAGGAGTAATATTGCCCTTTTGGTATCTAATCATAACTCCATTTCCTACAGAATAACAGATCCACCTTGAACCCAATCCAAGGCAATTTATTTACTAAATATGCCCAAAGTCTCTTTTTATACTGAGGCTAATTTCATGTTGTTGCCTCAAGGCCAGGGTTATCTTGAAGCTCCGTTGTGAAGCTCTTGTAGAAATAAACTTTCAGCACAAGTTCAATTTTTGGCTCTGTCTGCTTCCCAGCCATGTGACAGTGGGCAGGTCTAACTTTCTGACTGAGTGCTGTTACCCTCAAAAATCTGCTGTACAGGTCATGGAAATTAGCACTTGCCAAACACTGAACAGACCCAATTCCATGTTATCAACCCCATTACAATGAATTTGGATGTTAAAACTGTACTTTAAAAGGTGGCCTAGTCAGGTACTTCAATGTGCTGCAATATTTTACTGGTAATTATTTTTCTGTACTAATTTTCTCAGAACATTTGTTTTCCTAAGAGTTATTTTTTAAAATGATTAAAATAGGAAGTAATGGAATAAAACTGAGTCCTACCACGTTCTAGGCACATTTCTAGGCAGTCTCACATAACCACATTTAATCTTCTCAGTAATTCTAAAAGGTAGCCGTAATGCCCATTTTACAGACACAGAAACTAAAGCTCTCAGAGGTCACAACATAACTAAGGAAAATGGCAAATAGATAAACAAACCCAAGATCGCCTCAGTGAAAGGCCTACAGTAATTATATTTTCTGTAGTACAACGTTATGCTTTCTTTTCAGATTATTCAATAGTTTACAGCTTAAAAACTACAACTAACAACTTAAAATAATAAAAGAGAAAAAGTTGTAATCACTGAGGAAGATTCCAAAAAGTAAATGCATTTCTCTGTTAACCAAGGCTGGTTTTCCTTGTATTCATTCCTTGAACAGAGGCTCAGTGACAAGGTTCATACGGAATTCTCACAAAGTCTATAAAATGTTGAAAGGCTTTTTAACTTCCTGCTTAGAAGTAAATCAGATCCGTTACCTAAAATCTTAAAGCACTTTTAAGTCATAAATTTTATATTTCAGCGTGAAAAATCAAAACAAAACAAAACCTAAAGATCCCATAACTTCAATTTTAGTTCTAGGATTAGAAAAAGTAAAACTATTAAATATTTTCCCAAGATAATAAATGAATAAGAGATAAGAATATCTTGTTTTGCTTTGAGTTTACTAGGTTAAAACAGTAAAGTTCATGTTGAAATATCTTGCTATTATATTTAAAGATGGTAGAGTTTAATTTTCATTTTCAGTTACTTATTAGTGTGTGGTACTAGAAAAATTAACCAATTTTTATTCCAGGTAAAGTAGAATTAGAAATTCTAAATCAATGAGCATTTACAAAAGCTAAGTCTAGTCCATTTTAAGTATAAAATGTAAAATGCATACCACAAACCATTACTTTGTATGTTTGTACTCTAGTAAGTTGATAAAGCTTTAAGAAAAACCTACAAAGCTCAAGGAAAAGAAAAATGCTATCCTTTCAGAAGCATACTCAATTCCTGATTTTTCTCTCAAAGTAGACAGATGGAACAGAAATAATCCTGAGATTAACATACAATTAACATTATCAGGACACTTTTGCTTCCTGTCCACTAGTTTCTACAAAACTATGTCTGCTGGACTTACTTTGAAGGCCATTGATTCAAGATTTTTTTTCTTAACTCATCAAAATGTTGAGTGGTTACAGAGTACCAGTACTACATTAAGTAAAATATACTTATTTAATAATTATTTATTGAGTAGCTATTATAAGTTGGTGTTATTCTAAGTACTTAAGATATGCCAGAATACAAAATAAGATCCTACTTTCATGGGACACCTATTCCAGCAGGGGTAGGGGAAAACAGACAAAACACAATTAAAATAAGTAAGTAATATAAAGCATCTTAAAATGTAGTAGGGATGCAAGAAAGAAAAAAGCTAAACTGGAGCAGGACAATGACTGGGAGTGACCTTACATAGAGTGATCAAGGTAGGTCTCACTAGAAAGGTGACATCTGAGCAAAGCCTTGAAAGAGGAGAGTAAATAGCCTGTGCTGATACCTGGAGGAAGAACTTTCTGAACAGAGAGGAAATGGGCAAAGCAAGAGATAAAAACACTTAAACAGCTCACATACCAATGGTGGAGATAGAGAAAGGTAACTTCAATGCAATCCCACTTAAAATGCAAAGAATATGCTTTTAAACAGGGACATTTACAACTACATATCTTAATAGAGACATTATCTAGTATATAATGCTTAATGAATATCCTATTAGTGAAGTACAATATTCTAAATAGCCCTCAGAGAGTGACTGGCTGAACTCTGAATATACAGAGCAGGCTCTGCTAATTTGCTTTGTCTACTTCATGGCATCCCAGTTAACCAGCTAGACTACAGACCATCATTCTCAACCTGAAGTCACGTATAAGATTACACTCAAAATATACTTTTGGTGATGAATTTTTGAATGACCTTAGAGAACAAAGCTCTTTGGCCAGACAATGCTTTTACCCTCTGAACTACTCCAGTTAACTCTTCCTTTGGGAGTGATCCTGCAGGCATGGCATGGGACATCCAAAATGGACAAAGTATAAAATTAGTACCTCAGCTTAGTTTCCATTTTTGAAAACATCCTTAATTTTTACATTTAGGTTCAGTTTAATTTCAATTGTTTTCCAAGCCCTAAACATAACAAAGAACGCTGCAAGTCTTAGGAGTCAGAAAGCAGATGATTTTTTTCTTTTTAAGATAGATTGTCTTCTATATGTGAGAAAAAAATCATATCTTTGTCATATAATAATCACATTTCATGACTTCTTGCTGTTTTTCTATTGCCTCGCAAAAGACAATTCAGGTCAGTTTCAGTTGTATGTTACTGATGCATGTAGAGAGTTCTAATGAACATCAATGGACATTATAAGCATGCCAACTCAAATTAAACAATACCATATGTTTCAGTGGTGCATAGTTGAATGATAAAATTGGGCTTCTGGTTTCCATACTGAACGTTTGAACAGATAGAACTTAGAACACATTTCAACCATGTCTTCCTTCCAAGTTTATATACCCCGCTAAGTTCACTACTACAAGCACCCTCAGCACTAACATATTTATTCTGCAAGGTACTATTTATATGGGCAAATGAAGTGTTGAGCCATTTTTCTCAAACATCTTCAATTGTTTCTAACTTTTTTCCCCTAAATGTTGTAAATTATTTGAAATGAGTCTAATATTTTTAACTTTCCACAACTATTCATTAAACATCTACAGCGAACCAAGAACTGTGATAGCACTGGAAAGTTAAAGACTAATAAGATAGCCAGGGGCCAGAGTTGTGCCATAATGGGCCAGTGTTGTGTCATAACAGCATTGTGCCACCTGCAACACCAGCATCTCACCTGCAGCACCAGCACCCCAGTTTAAGTCCCTGATGCTCTATTTCTAATCCAGCTCCCTGATAATGCGTCTGGGAAAGCAGCGGAGATGGCCCTAGTCCTTGGGACCCTGCATCCACATGCAAGACCCAGATGAAGCTCCTGGCTCCTGACTTTGGCCTGGCCCAGCTCCAGCCATTGCAGCCATTTGGGGAGTGAACCAGCAGATGGGAGCTCTCTCTCTCTCTTTCTCTCTCTCTTTCTGTAACCCTGCCTTTCAAATAAATAAAATAAATCCTTAAAAAAAAAAAAAAAAAAAAAGATATCCTGCCACAGGACAGCAGGAATGATAAGACAATTAATATAAAGTACAGTCTTATAGTAAAGGTGTGTGCAAAGTTTCATGAAAATAGTTAACCAAAAGAACATTTACACTCTTAAACTTTGCCCACCTAGACTGACCATGTCCAGTTATAATTTGAATGTAAAAAACTCAAATAATTTGTTTTTAAAAAACATCTATAGGCTCAGAATGAGAAGATCCTATGGGAAGAGAACACCATCTGAACAAGCAGAGAGATGCAGTATGATCAAATATGTAGAAGTCTGGGTGGTAAAGTATCCTACCCCGATGAAAGGTATGCAAAGAGTTTTTCATGGAGACAGTATCGGTTAATTTAACAAAAAAAAAATCACTAGGATAAAATGTAGATTCAGATTCGAAGGAAGAAATTATATAATTAAAGAGCTGAGAAATAAGATAGTTTTAAAATTGAGGGACGAAATGTGCAAATTTTTTCTCTGGAAATGAATGGGAGTAAATATAAGTGTCATAATATCCAAAGCTTTTTAAATTAATTTAAAATTCTAGCCTTAATAGTAAAATCTCATTTGTGAAGCTGCACAATTTTCTTGAGAGGAAACAATGGAGAAGTTTACCACTGTATTCATCTTAACCAAACATTAATAATTTACCTGAATGACTGTATGATAGAAGCCACATTTTACATTTCTACCTTTTACATGTTACAAATTTTTAATTGTTGGATTCATGTGTAGGAGTTACTTTATCATACCATAAAGAACTAAAGAGTATTTTATCAACTCTAAAAAATTTAATGCAATACTAAGAACAATGATTTTCCTTGTTAATGTGGACCATAAATCCTAGAGTTCAGGAAAATATTTAAAGCATGTCTTGATCCAGAAAGCACTTTCTTCCTTGCAAAGCATGTGAGTAAAACAGAAATTTTTAAAGGCACTGCCATCATCAAGTGACAATAGTTAAAGAGAAAGTCACTTAACTTCAATTCTATCTGATTGCATGTGAAACGTCTGACAAAGTTGGAGTTCTCTGTTTTTAATTTTTTTTTCCAGTATGGGTCTTCACTAGAACATCACAGCTCATACAAAAAAAAAAATAAAAATTAAAAACAGACAGGCTCATTTCCATTCTACATTTCACATGCAATCAAAAAGATTTGTAAAAAAAAAAAAAATACACACACACACATACACACACACAAACTCTCTCTCCCATAGTCCTGCCCTGTGGGGAGCACAGACTGTTGGAGAGATGAGAGGTAACCATACACAAAAAGGAAGGAAGGGAGCGGTCCCTTAGATAATCAGTCAGAATTTTATTTTATTTATATACAACATTGAATATACTCATTAGAAGTAAAAATTTTATATTATCTAAAACTCTGTTTTGCAAATTACCAAAAATATTATTGCCCATCCAAATTTCAAATCTATGTTAATTAAGCACAATGAACAGAAGTCTATAACTTCTACTTAATTAAAAGCTAAATCTAAGTCTATACATTCCTGAGAATTTTGAGAGATTATGAAGGGAATAAAAAAACAAGGACAAAATGTTAAATTCTTCTTTTCCACCCAGACAACCTAGAAAGGCATAAGCCTTCCCCTGAATTATTCAATAGCTTCCTGACTGACAGTGTTCATATATATATTTTGGTTCTCTTCACATCCCCAGCTCCTAACAATGTGCCTGGTCAAGAGGAAGGACCAAAGAAGTATACGCTGTACTTTAATGCTTGTTTTAACTCTCCATTTTAATTATTGCTATTTAAATCTTCTTCCTAAAAGCTATTTTCTAACTGATGTGTTTGGCTATGTTTCTTAGAACTTAGCCTAAAAACTGCAATGATAACATTTGCTAAATAAATTGTAAAATTTTAAAAAATGAATAATAACAGTAAAACAATTGTTTCTTTCATTACTACTTTGAATTCTATATTGCTTCTTTAGAGTTCCACATTCAAATCTTTTTTGACTAATGGGCCACTAATTCTCTAGATTGAAAGACTGTAAGATTACCTAACCCACTATTGCCTAAAAATTATTCCATAAAACAGTGGCTCTGAACAAAATACTAACAGGTTGTTCTTTTTGGACAGGGAGAAAAGGAAGATTCTATAGTCAGATCAGATTAGGAAAATCTAGGGTTATGCAGGTTACTTGAAGAAGCCCTTCTTGTCGACTTTCTTATGTTGATAAATATTACTAAACATGTGATAGTTTGACACAACATCATCCTATGCTTCTAAATTAGAAGACACACAAAAAAATATTCCAAACCATGATATATTCCTATCACGGTGTTCTAAAGGTGCATCCTGATGGTGAAATAAAAAGTGTATCTTAGAATATATGAAATATGATAGTATGCAATTTTTCAATTTGATGATGAGATCTGTTTTACAGGGTAATTAGTAGAGATAGTGTTCCTCAAATTACAATTTGAGAAATGATGAACTTCTAGTTTAAAACCTTCAAGAGAAAATCAAACCTACAAAGAGGTTACTTGATGTGTTCACACACCTGGTTAATAAAAGCCAGGTTCTCCTCTCTATAGCTTTTCTCCTTTATTCACTCACTGATTGCATTTCTCTTGAAGCCATGCATTGTTGCACTTTAACATGCCCATCTATCTTTAACCTGTGTGCCCAGAGCCTATTTCCACTCCCATCCCAACTCCTACAACCTCCCAGTAATTATATCTACACCTTCCTTCAATATCCTTCACAAGAACTGTTATTCCTATTCCAAGAAGCCAATCTGCCTTTTTTGGGGTGAAAAGAAGCATAATGCTTCTCACTTCCTCTCCTTGTCTCTGTAGTAAAACAAAAGAAGTGTTTATATAGAATCATAAAACCATCAAGTCTAAGTTCATTCTTTAGAAAATAAAATTTTGACCCAAAATGGCAATCTTTCTCATCAGAATGTGTATTTCTTAAGAAGAGAGACCACATTAATTACATCATGGCATTATTCTGACACATAATTTGATGCTACTTATTGAGATCCATTCACTCATTAAGCAAAAATTGACTGAACACCTATAATGCAACAGACACAATTCTAGCAGCTGAGATGTAACAGTGAACCAAACACAAAAATCTCTGCCTTTCTAGGTTACTTTGTAGTAGAAATAAAATCTGCCTGATCAAACCATCACCTTGCCAGACTTATGTGATATCCTCCTTTTTTTCTTTCCTTTTTTTCCTCCATTATAGCAAGGGATTAAAGCTGCACAGAAAAAATTTGGAGGAAATGTAACCTAATGTACCATCAGAGTGTCAAACCCAACTGTAAAAGATATGACAAGAATGTTGTATCATTCTTAATTTACAGATGAAAAACAGAGATAAAAGGAATAAAACAAAGATTCTTAGGGTCAGAAAGTTGGTTGATAATACAAGCAAACTAGTAAATACAAATCAAGGTTACAATCTGTTCCTTCATCAATATCAATAATATGATGCTAAGTCCTGAAACGCTGCGATGTTATCAAAAATTTGTATAATAAATATTAAAATATTAATCAAATGGAAGATCATATAGATAGCTATGTCATTCTGAGCCAACATGAATGTCTGTAATAAAATAAAATCTTACAAAAAAATAACAGTTACAGAATTGGATTTTCTTTGTTTAAAATTAAGAGATGCTAATAAATTAACATTTTACTCTCTGTGAATTATGTGGCTAGAAATAATAATTATAACCAGAATTGAAGAACATGCTTACCATAAGTTACTGAGTAAGTTTATATTCTACAAATATTGCTTTATATTAAACTAAATAACTGGTATCTTCATCATTTCATGGTATCATTTTTTATCACATGCATTTCTAAATTACTAATATAAGTGCAAACTAAATCTAAAAAATGAAAAAGCTAGAGAGCTGAAATAAATGAAATGGATTTTAGAATCTCAGATAAATATCTGATTTGAAATGCAAAACACAAACAGTAATTAGAGATAATTTGCCACTACATCCCAACTTCATCTATTTTAAAGAATTTTAAATTAAAATGTAATCTAGTGACAGCAAGTATGAGAAATAAAATATCCAAAACAAACATTTAGGTTCAATCTGCACATTAAAAAAGACTGATAATAAAAATTCATCAAGTATCTATAATCAATATTATTTAGTTTTTGTGAACTATCATTCATGGCTCATTCCCTCATTAAACTTGTGTTTGTTGAGAGCAAGAAGTGGTGATTCATTTTAATAATCCTTCTATGATTTATTAGGTAACATCATTGTGAACATGTTTAGGTAAATAAACATCTAATTACCTTATGACTCTCCCAAAGTCCAACTGTCTAGATAGTCTATTCCTGGATAGTTATTACTTGGTTTCAAAACTTGTAATATGTTTTATATTCTTTACAATCATTGTTTATTAGTGAATTTCTCAAGGAAAACAGATAAATTTTTTGTTCTTGACCATTTTAAGTCTTGCTATTAGATAGTGCCATGTATTTATATTTTTGTATAATATAAAAATTTATTTCATGTTTAACCAAAAAATTAACAAAACCCACATTTAACAAACATGCCCAACACCTTATTCTTACATATGTATTTCTTCTATAACAATTTATCCTTGACTAATATGCAAATGTACAATTTTTAAAATGCATTTGAAATAAGATGCTACATAGCAATTTTCCAACATTAACAAAAACTTTATATCATAGAACTTCTAAAATATTTTTAGAAAAAAACATGGCTACATCAGAGTACTCATTAATCAACATTTAGAATATACTTTCTCTTAGTTTCCTAAAATATTTTCATTCATGCAGAAAACGATTTATGCTTAACAGTCAACATGTTAAACTACTAACATTTTCAAGATTCTATAAAAATTCAAAACATAGCAAAACAAAATGTGAAATTTTCTTTAATTCTTGGGTGGTCTGCTGAAGAAAATTTGGCTGCATATAAAACTATAAATTACTGTTAAATCAGCTATTTGGATATAAGATAAGTTAATTTATGAAAACTTGTTTTAGTTTATAGAAAGTCTACACATGAAAGACAATTTCAATGAGATGTCCAAGCATAAGGAAGTTGGAATCCTATTGAAAATGGAAAAAGGTTTTGCACTCTACAAATACTGTTTGAACATAATATAAGCAGAAAAATTTGTGGCTTGTAAATCCATATGTTCTTAACTGGATATTCTTTACATACTTTTGTTTAAGTTTTCACAATGCACCTATGTACTAATGATATCAGTACTCTTTTATGCTGTGAAAGAATGTAAAACTAGTGCCATCTACTGGAAAAAGTGGATACCATTCAACAAATTAATTGCAAAATATTTTGTGAATTGAGTTGAAATTTGTATGTCTATTTTTAAAACATTTTGGTTCAGTTAAAAGATACTCTCCAAAGTATTTATAATTTAATCAAAAGTGCTTAAGTGAAATGTACATGTAAGAATGGTGAAATTGGAGACCTGAGGGCATTTATTTGAATACATGGCAAGAATTCCTTTGGTAACAAATACACAAAACAGAAATAGTGTGTTCTGATTAGTTTTATTTTAGTTTTGTATCTTTTAGAACAAACATTCTGAACAGGTAGTCAAAATTCTCTCCCTGAAGAGTTTCAGAAAATCTAAGAAAAAAATTTCTTAAAAGTCAATGAAAAATTGAGTATAGGTGCATTTATGTCTTTTTCTAGGAAGGAAGGTTCATAGCTTTACCAATAACTAGAGAGGTGGTCCAAATTTTCATGACTCACAAAGGTTTTTAAAAAAACTAACATAGATAATCTATTCAGTAAATGAACAGTGCACTGACAACTTCGATTATTTTTGTGAAACAAATGTAATATCTTTTGCTATTAATAAACTATTGCTGGCCGGCGCCGTGGCTCAATAGGCTAATCCTCCGCCTTGCGGCGCCGGCACACCGGGTTCTAGTCCCGGTCAGGGCGCCGGATTCTGTCCCGGTTGCCCCTCTTCCAGGCCAGCTCTCTGCTGTGGCCCAGGAGTGCAGTGGAAGATGGCCCAAGTGCTTGGGCCCTGCACCCACATGGGAGACCAGGAGAGAAGCACCTGGCTCCTGGCTTCAGATCAGCGCAATGCGCCGGCCGCAGCATGCCAGCAGCAGCAGCCATTGGAGGGTGAACCAACGGCAAAAGGAAGACCTTTCTCTCTGTCTCTCTCACACTATCCACTCTGCCTGTCAAAAAAATAAATAAATAAACTATTGCCAGTTCAAACTTTAATAATACTTTATACTCAAGGATGCTGCTTTGATGCACATCTTTAATATTTCCTCTTCACAAATGGAGAATTTTAAGCACAAGAAACAATATTAGTTTGCTCCAAAGAAGTGATCATGGAGCCAGAATTCTCATGGTAAGTATAATATGCACTTATTCACTTCTTTAACAGCTAATCTACCACCAAAACTCAAATTTCTTGAGAAAAAAAATAAAGAAAATACTGAATATAACTGAATATGTGTTACCATTTGTCTGTTATTTGTTTCACTACAATGTAATTTATTCTTAAAACAACTACTTTGCTTATTAATGCAACAAAGTGAGAAATTATTTTTGGTGATAAATTCAAGAGCCAATCAAACTTTTAATTTTACTTTTAATATTCCCATATAAAGGAGTCTCAAATAAGGTTGTACTCAGTGTTATAGCTATGATTTTCATCCACATATAAACTTTCAAAATGTGTGTTTATTCATTTAACAAATATTTATTAAGTGCCAGGCACTGTGCTAAGCTCTGGACCCATAAGCCTCTGAATCATTGAGAATTCTAGTTACACAGTTAACATTCTGTGACTTTCAAATATCATTTGCAAAATGTCTCTTTATGATTTTTAATTTCTATATTAGAAATGTTACATCTTTAGAAACCACATACCAGCATGTGGCACTTCTTACAGACTGCTAAATATGTGACTGAAGTCACATAAAAGTCACAATCACATATTATGTTTATAAGGTTAGAGAAAAGTACAATTTATTACTGTAATTAGTAGTAATTTAGACAAATGCCTTGACTTGGGTGAAAACTACCAGGATATCTAGCCTAAGCCACAATTAACTTAATTTTTATCTAACATTAAAACTATGTGTAAAATTGTACCTCCCAATCCATCCTCAGATAATACTCCAGTCTTGATTGAGAGGTCAGGAATTCTAATGTTCAAACATGGAAAATATTTCTATCCTCCCACCACTACCCAGCAGACTTGCCTGTAAGTTCCCGGAATTAATTAGTACTGACTTGTAAGATTTGATTAACCCAAGACCAAAAGTAAAAACAAATGACAGTTAATAAAATCATAGAATCTCAGACCTGAATATATTATCTAATTTTAATTCCTCATTTTAAAGATGAAGAGACCAAGATCTGGACAGGTTGGCTGATTTATGCAAGGTCACACAAGTTAATGACAGAGCTATGGCTAGAGTTTTCACTGACTCCAGTGCTCTTTTTAATACATAAAAGAAACTGTTATAGGAAATTAAGAAAAAATTTTGAGGGAAAAATTACCTTTAATTACAAACATGAGTGAACCATAACTCAGATGTACTTAATAAGCTCTAAATTAAAATTATACTTTATTAAGAATAAGAAGTAAAGGAAGTCAAAGCTGAAAAATGATAGATCACTCTTCTGGGATATGGCCTTTATGCAGGTCAATTCAGTTATAATCAACTTTAAGGACTGTTCCAATTATTTTTCAGTTCTGGAATTATTTAATATTGAATAATACTTGAAATTGGTGTGGTACTGGCTATGGAACAGAAATCTTTTTGATTTATAGAGATTTCTATTGTAATGGGCTTTGATCAAGGAACAGTAAATTAAAGCAAGACTTTAGACTTTCACCTTAATTTCCTATATCTGCAATTTGGCCTCTTCTCTCCCAACCTGTACAAAGTAATAAGGACTAGAATTCCCATTTCACTTTTTTATTTTTCAAAGTTTCAATAATTTGCTTCATTCTTACTACTGAATTTAACAATTTCTTCAACACTGCTATATATCTAAGTAAAATAAAATCCTACTAGTGAACTGAGTGGGAAAGATTTCACAAATATTCAAGTTATAAAATACATAAACATTGGAAGACTGATTTTTTTTTTTTTTTTTTTTTTTTGACAGGCAGAGTGGATAGTGAGAGAGTGAGACAGAGAGAAAGGTCTTCCTTTTGCCGTTGGTTCGCCCTCCAATGGCTGCCATGGCCGGCGCACTGCGCTGATCTGCACCCATGGGGTGCAGGGCCCAAGCACTTGGGCCATCCTCCACTGCACTCCCGGGCCATAGCAGAGAGCTGGCCTGGAAGAGGGGCAACCGGGACAGAATCCGGCACCCCAACCGGGACCAGAACCCAGTGTGCCGGAGCCGCTAGGAGGAGGATTAGCCTATTGAGAAGTGGCGCCGGCCAAGACTGATTTTCATAACACTAAAAATTAAGTGGTGCTTGAATAGTTAAGGAATTATGGGATACTATGCTAGCCAATTCACATATCAAATCAAAATGAGTTTAGAAGCCCTATGTAAAGAAAGATAGTTTCTCTGGGCTTTCATCAGTAGTAGGTACTAACAATGAAAAACAATGTGCTATCTATGTATTGGACTTGAATTCTATTGAGCAGGATGCATGAACACAATAAAGAGATCAAAGCTTAACAGACAGAATCTGTTATTCCTCAAACATAAGTGTATTTGTGGTTCCTATTAAAGCAAAAATAGTTAAATGAGAGATATTTAAATGTTTTTAAGTTTATTATATTGGGAAAATGATCTATATTCATATAGATACTTGGATTGGACAGTGAAGACATACTCATGTGTGGTACTTAACTATTTATGCCAGCCTCTAAGCATTTTTTGATCCCAATCTATTTAATTCTCCCAGCAACCCTCTCAGTGGGGCACTATTATTATCTCTATTTTACAAACAAGAAGGCTAAGGTAGACAGCTCAGCTCATAAGTGGCACATCCAGACTTCAAACCTAGTCGGTCTGACTCTGGAATTTGTGTGCATAAGCACTGTACTGTAATGGCTACTTCTAAAAACTACCAGATTTAGTGAATTTATTTTTGAATCATTTTGTTATCCAAAGTTAAAGATACTTATATTTTAATTAAACAATTTAATTATGAAATCCTTTAATTCCACAACCATCATACCTCAAGAAATACACAATTGACAAGCTGTTTCTGTGACCACCAACTCCTCTCTGTATAGCGAAGTCATGTTTCAAGAACTATGCTGGGTGCTTTCACACTGTGCTTTTTTTCCTCAGTGAAAAACATGGTTATGTACAAATCAAATAACTTTCCTAGTACAGCTGTTGTATGGAATACATAGCCAATGGAAACGTTCCACAGGGGCTAAAGTTTTCCCTCAAGCTTATACACAATTCAACAGTTAAACCTTGTCAGTTCTACAGTCTGGGTCTCTCCGTAAATCCATCCCTATTATTTTTTAAAATATTTATGTATTTATTTGAAATGCAGGATTGCAGAGAGGAGAGAGAGATAGATCTCCATCCACTGATTCACTGTTCAAATGGCCGACATTTCCAGGGGTGGACCAGGCTAAAGCCATGAGCCAGAAGCCAGGAACTCCATCTGGGTCTCCCACATGAGTGGCAGGGGCCCAAGCACTTGAGCAATCTTCTGCTGCTTTCCCAGGTATATTAGCAGGGAGCTGGTTTGGAAGTGGAATAGCTGGGACTCCAACCAGCACTCATATGGGATGCCGGCATTGTCACAGGCCGCAGTATGACTCACTACACCATAACTCCAGTCCCTCCTCCCCTTTCTTTTCAAACTACCATTAAGGATCACTTTTAGTCTCCCAGCACTTCATGACTCCCTCCATATTCAACACCCTCCATTATGCTCTACAGTGGCAGTGCAGGAGGGCGTGAGGCACTAGGAATATTGAGAAGATTGGTTAGAGCCTCCATGGATTAAGCATCATTATATGCTCAAGTCATCACAAATAGACATTAAATGCATTTTTAATGTATTTGTTATACAAATACAATTTTAAAATAAATGCTTTATCCTCCCTCCTAATCAAATTGTCATCCCCAGTCCTCTCAGAGAAGCATTTGAAAAACTCTCTATCATAATAAATCAGTAAACCTTATAAAATGCAATTGAAGCCATATTATTCCTCTTCATCTCTTCTCCCAAATTTATTTTTAAAAGATTTATTTTATTTGAAAGGCAGAGTAAGAGATGGGGAAAGAGAGACAGATCTTCCATCCACTGGTTCATTCCCCAAATGGCTACAATTGCCAGGGCTGGGCCAGGCACAAGGCAGGAGCCTGGAACTCCATGTGGCTCTCCCACGTGTATGGCAGTGGTCCAGTCCTCTGCTGCTTTCCCAGGCACATTAATAGAGAAGTGGATTGGAAGTGGCACAATTAAGACTTGAATAGGCACTCTAATACAGGATGCCAGTCACAGGTAGTGGCTTAACCTACTGAGCCACAATGCCATCTCCCTTCCCCAAAATTTAAAATGCTTCATGATTTAGCTACCTTTCCTTCTTTACCACTTCTACTTGTTCTTGCCCACCCAAGCTAGCCATATGAAATAACTTGAACATACCTTGTTCTTCTAGACCCTGTTTTGCTCACGCCATTCCATATGTTAGAAAGAGCCTTCCCCTCCTTGGACTCAGGGCTAACTGCTGCTCATGATTTGAGATACAGCCCAAGCACCATATCCTTCATGATCCCCTCTCTTCTAAAATATCTTTCCCTAAAAAGAAGAGCTAAGACTCCTCTGGATTCCTGCAACAGCCAGGCATAAATGCCTCTAGTCTAGTCATCATTATGTAATTCAATGGTCCTCACTCATATCTATCTCTATCTGTTACCTATTGAAAAATTGATCTTACCTTGGGAATCACTATATCCTCACTGCTTAATCCAATGCCTGGCACTCATCATTAATATTCAGTAAATGTCTAATGATTTGAAATTAAATTTTCTATGCAAGGTAGTAATGCATATTGAAGCAAATGTGAATACCATCAGGTTCACAGAAATAAAAATATTGACCATTGTGGGTTCCATAATAAAATTAAAACATTAAGTACATTGTAGAGGCACACAATAAAATTTTAGACTTTCATACCTCACATGTTTCAATGCTTAAAATCACATTTTTTTTTTAAATGTAGTGGTTCTAATTTAAGAACCAATTGATACTTGCTATATTAGTTCTGTTTATTTGTCATTGTTAAGTAAGAATTCTTTTCTTTCTAACTATAATAAATAAATAACTTAATTATGCTGAAGTTCAGGGTTTTTTTCGTAAAGGAATGGCCACATGTGGAATGAAAAGCATTTTCATTATTCTTTAACAAGATGAATGTCCTATTTTGTGTGATTTGGTGCAGTTTCTTACTAAGACGGCCAGCCTCTTATGAACATTATGATTTGCAGATGTGTAATATGCATTAAAGAACAAGAAGATATCATGAAATATTAGTGACAATTATATATAGTGGGCAAGGAAACTGGACAATGTTTGCAAGGATTGTGAGGACTGTGGAAATGAGTGTTACTCAGAAGTAGAGTGGTGATTTATAACCAATTTCCGTCTTCAAATTAGGGCCCAAGTAAAAGAAAACGAAATTTAGCAAGCACAATGGTGTATCATTTCCTGCAGCAGAAACACCCACTCAAACCAGTGCCCTCACTATGTATACAGTACAACAAGCAGCAACCTGAGGGAAGCCCACAGGCTCGCAGGGCTACTGGCTGGCTCTTTGTCACCAAGTGCAGCAGGTTGAATGCAGACATCACTGTGATATCTTCACCAACAAAACGAGAGGCAAAGAACAGGGGCAAGAGCTGAGTAGGAGAAAAAAGAAAATAAGACACAAATTAAAACATCACAATGTTGAACATTTTCATTGTACAATTGATGGTCAAAGTTTTATCAAGAACTGAACACATATACACATGCCTGTTTTTCATATGATGAGCTTACTTTCACCTCAGGCTTATTTATATCTTATGAATAAAATACACACTATGCTTGTGTGATAACAACATAATCTGTGAACACATTTTGCAAGAGGTTGAAGTTTAAAACAGTTGAAAGGAATTAGCATTTACTGAGTTCATATCATGTGACAGGAACTGTGTGGGGCCTAATATACACATTGTGTCATTTAATTCTTACAATAAACCTAGGAGGTAGGTTTTATCCCTCAACACATATGTGAAGAAACCGAGGCTCAAGGCCCAAGGGCACAAGGCAAATAACCACTACAAGAGGGATTAGAAAACCCTGTTATATCTGACTGTAAAGCTACATTCTTTCCTTACACCATGCTGCCTCCTTCCAATAATTATTTGCAAATCTTTCTCCCTGGAGAAGACTGTAAGATATTGTAAGATTAAGAGATTTCTTTTGTCTGCAGTTCATTTTTAAACAGAGAACCAAGAAACCTAAGGACAACTGAAAGACTTCAGAAATAGTGTTGAATATGAACAAAGCAAAATAAATGTGATTTTTCATTCAATTTTATGATTTATAATTTCTAGATCAAGTCAGTGAACAATATTCATGACCTAGTATTAAAACGGGTTAAATTTTTTTAATTCTTTGGAAACAAATCTTGTGGAAGAATCTCAAAACTGTATCAGGGTTATCACTTTAGATAAAAGTTCAGTTCTTAGGATTTCTTAACAGTTCTATTCAATATTTCAGTTGCTAAAGATTAACTTTCAAATGAAAATGGAAAAAATTAGATTAGGATCAACTTCTCACATGTTATTTAAAATTAGCATTTTAAGTGGCTTTAGCCACGAAATGTCCAAAAATGGATATAAAATTAATGTCTTGTTCATTTCCTGACCACCACCTCCACCCGCACTCCAAAATAAAAGTCTGTTCGTGGATTCCGCTGACCTCCTTTAAGAACAAACACATAATAAACAGTAATATATTTTACCAAATCACTCTGGAGTATATCTGACAGAAATCTGCTTGTATTAACATGCCTGAACTCTGACTTCTCCAAACTAAACTCACTACAAAACTAAAACATTTTTATGTTACTAACTGGAGACAAAGGGGAGGAAGAAGGAAGGTAAGTATCACAATGCACAGCCTGAAAGAACCATTAAACATAAATAAACATGTCATTTTCACGAGTGACTGCAGAGCAGGGGAAAGAGAGCATGCCTTTGGAGCAGACTACTGACTAATAAAAGATCAAAGGTCTATACCTCACAACACTATAAATAAAAACCCATTTTTTTCTTGAGATCCTTGCCTGTGAGGAATAAAGTGTGCACAGTCAATGTAATTACTTAGCAAAGCTGCAGCCTCATTGTGCTCCCGCAGCTGACCATAAAACGTCTTCCTATTCTGTTTCATCAACTGCTGTACCAGGCGGCCTGGGCGCCTACCGATCACTATGGCCATCTGGCTTATGTCAAAACCAGTGCACAGGAAGAAAGGCAGTGATGTCACTCTGCAGGTCAGGCAAAGAACAAAGATGCATTCTACAATTAAAAGTGAGGGCCGCAAATACCGGGGGCCCTCCAACTTGATATGACTACATGATTTAATGTTCTGACTGCAAGGCCTTTTTTTTTCCTACCCAAATAGCCAGGGCTCCATCTAGCGGCAAATTAGTTTTGCCCAGTCTTTTTAGATAGCAGACCCAAAAAGTGCTACATTAGCACCAACAAAGCTGAGCAGCTAAAGTGATTACACTTTAGAGAAGTGAAGTTTTTTTATGTGGAAGAATGCCAAAAGCACAATTTTTCACAAGGTCCTCCATTTCAAAATTCCACAAAGAACATATTTCATCGGTTAGGATTTTACATAACCCTAATTACTTTCATGCTTGCAAAGATGGTAGAAAAGCAGCCAAGTTTGCAAAATAATGCAAAGTGCCACTATTCACACACTACCCTGAAAATATGTAGCTGATATATAAAGTTAAAGGCAGTTCCAAATAATAGATGTGTGCATCTGGAAGCCTTGGTTAAATCAAACTCATCATCTTACACTTTCACCGAACAAAATAATCATTAAAATGGTTCTAACACATAATATTAGGAGAAACTTTTTCAACAGTATTTTTATGCTGCAATGTTTTAACAAAATTACTTTTTAGCTAGTGTTTCCCAGCTAATTTTTTTGTAGTAAGTGAACTAAAATACCTTGACTAATAGTTCTGAAATACACAATGCATTTGCATAAAGAATGGGATATCTCAATGATGTGTGTGAAGTGAGCAGTGGTGCCAGACTGCCAAAGTTTGAATCCTGGCTGTGCCCATATCTACCTTTGTGACTTTGGTCAAGTCACTAACCCTCTCAATGCCACAGTTTCCTCAACTCTAAAATAATCATTAGTTAACAACTGACAAAAAGCATTTGGAGCAGGGTCAGAGTTGTGGTGTGGTTAAGCCACCATTTGTGACATAAGCGTCCCATAATGGAACACCAGTTCAAGTCCTAACTGCCCTGTTTCCAATCCAAACCCTTGCTAATGTACCTGGGAAGGCAGCAGAGGATGGCCCAAATACTTAGGCCCCTGCCATCAAAATGGGAAACCCAGATGAGAGTTCCTGGCTCCTGATGTCAGCCTGACCCAGCACAGGTTGTTGCAAGTATTTGGGAAGTGAACCTGTAATGGGAGATTCTCTCTCTCTTTCCTTCTCTCACTCTCTCCTCTCTCTCTCTGATGCTCTGCCTTTCAAATAAATAAAATAAATCTTTTTAAAAAGCACTTAGAGGCACGGCATTGTGGTATAATGAGTAAAGTCACTACCTGTGACACCAGCATCCCATAAGAGCACCAGTTCACATCCCAGCTGTTCCACTTTCCAATCCAGCTCCCTGCTTATGGCAGGAAATGTGCCTGGCAAAATCAATGAAGATGGCCCAAGTGTCTGGACCCCTGCCACCTATGTGGAAGACCCAGATGAAGGTCCTGGCTCCAGGCTTCTGCCTGCCCCAGCTCTGGCCATTTCAGCCATCTAGAGAGTGAACCAGTAAATGGAAGCTCTCTTGATCTCTCCCTCTCTCTCTGTAGCTCTTTCAAACAACTAAATAAATTAAATTAAAAAAAAAAAAACTTGGAACAACTCCTGACACATAGTAAGTATATGCCTGAAGAAACTATCATTTAGATGTGTCAAATATTTGTCATATTATATGAATTATAGAATTGTAATATAGAATTCTAACAGTCTTCTTATACCAACGCTATTGAGTGGTATCAGGCCATTCCCCAAAGACTTCCATGTATGCCAGAAAACTTACTACTCTTTGGTACATTTCTACAGCGAATCATCCTAAAGGAAACAGTAGAAAAAGAAAGCCTAAAGGTAACAGTCCTTGAAGGACTCAGCAAGGGCTAGTCACTAATCCAACCCTGTAGATTCAGAATCCCTAGCCAATTTTTCAAACCATTTAGTTAAGTGATTTTAAGATACGGAATTGTTAAAAGTTACTCAATTCACCTATACAAATTCCTATAGCAATGGAAAACAGCATATCAAGTGATGATGACTATGCAAAATACATTCTGTGCTATCAAAAACACACCAGCCTGGGGCTGGCACTGTGGCATACCAGGTAAAGCTGCCACCTGCAGTGCTGGCATCTGATATGGATGCCAGTTCTAGTCCTGGCTGCTCTACTTTTTTTTTTTTTTTTTTTTTGACAGGCAGAGTGGACAGTGAGAGAGAGACAGAGAGAAAGGTCTTCCTTTGCCGTTGGTTCACCCTCCAATGGCCGCCGCGCTGATCCGATGGCAGGAGCCAGGTGCTTATCCTGGTCTCCTGTGGGGTGCAGGGCCCAAGCACTTGGGCCATCCTCCACTGCACTCCCGGGCCACAGCAGAGAGCTGGCCTGGAAGATGGGCAACCGGGACAGAATCCAGTGCCCCGACCAGGACTAGAACCCGGTGTGCCGGCGCCGCAAGGCGGAGGATTAGCCTAGTGAGCCGCGGCGCCGGCTGCTCTACTTCTGATCCAGCTCTCTGCTATGGCCTGGAAAGCAGTAGAAGATGTCCCAAGTCCTTGGGCCTCTGCACCCACATGGGAGTCTTGGAAGAAGCTCCTGCCTCCTGGCTTCGGATCAACACAGCTCTGGCCGTTATGGCCATCTGGGGGAGTGAACCAGCGGATGGAAGACCTGGAAGACCCCTCTCTCTCTCTCTCTCTCTCTCTCTGCCTCTCCTCCTCCTCTCTGTGTAACACTGACTTTCAGGTAAATAAATAAATATTTAAAAACAAACAAACAAACAAAAACTAGCCTGGAAGGGAACTTAAGACATGTGCTAAACGCCTTAACCAGGGTAGAAATAAAGAAAGTGTTTTGGATTTCAGTAGAAGAAGAACTGCTTCCAACTTTAGGAGAATAAGTGATAGGGATAATATAGGTGCCTAGAACCAAAGAAAAGATGTATGAAAGAGGACTGTTTTCATTTTCAGTCTTCTATTATCTTTTTTTTTTTTTTAATGAATCAGAGAGAGAGAAAGAGAGAGAGACCTCCCCAATCCAATGGTTCATTCCCCAAATACCTGTAACAGCTGGGACTGGGGCCAGGCCTAAACCAGGAGCCAGGAATTTAACCCAGGTCTCCCAAGTGAATGCAAGGGACTCAACTACTTAAGACGTCACCACTGCCTCCCAGGATCTGTGTTAGAAGGAAGCTGGAAGGGCCTGCATGTGCCACAGCAGGTTAAGCTGCCATCTACAGTGCTGATATCCCATATAGGTGCTGATTCAAGTTCCGATCGCTCCACTTCCAATCCAGCTCCCTGCTAATGTGCCTGGGAAAGCAGCAGTAGATGGTCCAAGTGCTTGGGCCCCTACACCCATAGGGAGATGCAGATGAAGCTCCTGGCTCCAGGCTTTGGCCTGGCCTAACCTTGGGCATTGAGGCCATCTGGAGAGTGAACCAGCTGATGGAAGATCTCTCTGTCTCTCCTTCTCTCTGTAACTCTCTAAAATAAATAATAAATCTTAAAAAAAGAAGGAGGAAGCTAGATTCAGAATCCAGTTAGTCATATAAAGGACACAGGTGTCTTAATCCATGTCTTAACTACTAGGCTAAAACACTGCCCTGTTCATTTTTATGCCACAATCATTTCCCATTCTTAAATTTCTTGATCTCAGGATCCCTTACACGCCTCCAATGTAATTACACCTAGTAATATTTATTATAGTAAAAATTACTATCAAGAAAATTTTAAATATTAGAATTAAAATAATTAAGAAAAATTAAATTTAAAATAGAAAATTGGTTAATTAAATTAATTGAAATTAAGGGTTGAAAATAATAATTTAGAAAAATTACTATTTTTAAAAAGTAAAATTTTGTTTTAACCTGAAAGCTCAAATTGACAAGAAATATTTTACTGTTTTCCTTAATGTGATGGAATCACTTTGTTCATTTATGAAAAAAATATTTTTAAAGATTTATTTATTTATTTGAGAGATAGAGAAAAGGAGAAACAGAGAGAAAGGTCTTCCATTAACTGGTTCACTCCCCAAATGGCTACAATTGCTGGAGCTAGGCCCATCTGAAGCCAGAAACCAGGAGCTTCTTCTAGGTCTCCCACGCAGGCTCAGGGGCCCAAGCACTTGGGCCATCTTCTATTGCTTTTCAGGCCATAGCAGAGAGCTGGATCATAGTGGAGCAGCGGGACACAAACTGGTACCCATATGGGATGCCGGAGCTGCAGGCAGAGGCTTAGCCTACTATCCCACAGTGCCAGCCTCGAAAAATTCTTATCAAATACTCGTTTAAATAACCCTATTTGGTTATAATTCTTTCGAGTAAAATGATGTCTCAAATAATTGTACAAATGCTTTTCCTGTAGACAACCATAGTGCTTTGGTACACAGAGTCACTTTTTAATGGATTACTTCCTACTTCTTCACACAGAATATTAAAAAGATATGTACTCAGGCATCAAGATTTAATAAAATATAAATTTTGCCACTTCATTAAGTCATTCTAATTGAAGCTGTCTTTCCCCCTGTGTTTACGTTAGTAGAAAAAAAATGACTCAATAAAATTTGCTGCTTTGATTCACACTAAGACACCAGCAGTTTCATTCATTGTGATTTTGCCCCATCACTACAAATGTTACACAACTGAAAACAAATGAACAAATGAAAATGTCAATTAGTATTAAGATGAAAATTGTTTGGCTTAGGCTGGCGCCGTGGCTCACTTGGCTAATCCTCCACCTGCGGCTCCGGCACCCCAGGTTCTAGTCTCGGTTGCTCCTCTTCCAGTCCCGCTCTCTGCTGTGGCCCGGGAGGATGGCCCAAGTGCTTGGGCCCTGTACCCACATGGGAGACCAGGAGGAAGTACCCAGCTCCTGGCTTCGGATCGGCGCAGCACCAGCTGTAGTAACCATTAGGGGAGTGAACCAACGGAAGGAAGACCTTTCTCTCTGTCTCTCTCTCACTGTCTATAACTCTCTCTCTCTGTGTGTCTCTCTCTCTTACTGTCTAACTCTGCCTGGCAAGAAAAGAGAAGAAAAGAGAAGAAAAGAGAAGAAAAGAGAAGAAAAGAGAAGAAAAGAGAAGAGAAGAGAAGAGAAGAGAAGAGAAGAGAAGAGAAGAGGAAAAGAGAAGAGGAAAAGGGAAGGGAAGGGAAGGGGAGGGGAGGGGAGGGGAGGGGAGGGGAGGGGAGGGGAGGGAAGGGAAGAAAATTGTTTGGCTTTGTGAATGCTTGAAACTATAAGGATCCACAGTTGACATGTCGACTGCTGGTCTGGTACACTGTTTGGTACACAGCAAGTACACTAAATGTTTAATAAATATTTGTTTTATAAATGAGCCATTAAAAAAGGAATATGATTATAATTTATGTCATAATGCTTAGGAAACAACATAATTGTGAGAAAATAATATCAAAAATTGTCATTTCTAGAGACAATTAGTGCATATCCTATTTGATTTAGTCAGTGGAAAAATGTAAACTTTTACACTAGTTTATCAAAGTGAAGGAAACTAGTTATTTCATATTTTTGAAAGTGGATCTTCTTAGGCATCACTTTTAGAAACCTACAAAAGCATATGTCTTGCTGCTAAGGGAAAAGAAAATAAAATTCTAAATTAATGCTATCTCAAGAAAAGGATAATTATTTCACTGATAAATTCACTCAAAATTTATTGAATCCATATCATATATATGGTATATTAATTCATGGGTGCTTACTAGGAAAAATCTGCTAGTAGAATAGTCAAGGAATTAGAAATTCTAATAGAATTATATCAATAGGTAAGTTCAGAACTAACAAAGGTCTTGTAGAATATCTAGTATAACATAAGTCACCACCTACCAGTGAAAAAATAATAGACATGAGATGTCTTATCAAAAACTGTCTAAAGATGACAAAGTTTGAGAGTAAGAATTAAATAGAAAAACAAGATGGATTGGATTTAGCATTATTTAATAGCATCACTTTTGTTTGTTTTCCAACATGTTTTCCTGAATGAGAAGAAAAAGGTGGAGTTATATCTGGTACCAGGCACTGAATATAATGTGTAATCTGTACCATCTATATCACACTCTATAAACCTAATCAGAGTATGATCACATAAGTATGCCCTCATGTGTATCTCAGTGGGACAAAAAATACATGGGGGAAGCAATTAACCAGTTCAAATTTTTCATTTTGTAAATAGTAAAATAGTTAAAGGGCTTATCAAAGGCCAGATAGCCAGTTGGAGAAAATACTAAGCTAGAATCCTTATGTCTACAAGTTGCAGCATCCATATTTTACTTTATTAATAGGTTGACATAAAAATTAAGAAAAGGACATAAAGTGTACTTAATCTTGATGATGTAAGGGATACACCATATCCATTAAGAAGGAATACCAGCAATATAATTAAGACACAATTGTGGACAAAAATATCATCTTTTTCAGATGATAACTATTAAACCATTTTTTCAATCACTTCAATCATTTTTTAAGGATTCCTGTTTTGTAAAGTATCCACTCATACACAGATTTACTAGTCTCACAATAGTATTCTAAAACATCTTTTTAAACCAATATAAAATAAATTATCTATTTTTTCTAAAATGCATACTGACTTCAAGGTTGATCCTCATTATATATGTATTTCATCTAATAATTATAAAGTACCTAAACAATCGATTTTGATTATTATAAAAAATGCCTTCAGGTTTTTCCAGGTTTCTGAATATTTCATTTTGTTGTTTTTATATAGTAAAGTTTGTTTTGCTTTTCCAGCTTGAGTTCAAATTCAAACTGTCACTGACTGGTTAAGTTTTGTTTTGCAAGCTTTACTCACGGCTTTGAAAATTTCATCTCTAACAATGGATGTTATAATAGCTGCTTCACAAAATAGCTATTAGAAGAACATTTGGCACATAGACAACTCTAAATTAATACTATTTTCCTTTTTAAAGTAATATTATTTTTTTATTTCACAGGTAGAATTAGTGAGAGAGAGAGAGACAGAGAGAAAGGTCTTCCTTCCATTGGTTCATTCCCCAAATGGCTGCTACGGCCGGCACTGCGCCGATCCGAAGCCAGGAGCCAGGTGCTTCTTCCTGGTCTTCCATGCGGGTGCAGGGCCCAAGCACTTGGGCCATCTCCACTGCACTCCCGGGACACAGCAGAGAGCTGGACTAGAAGAGGAGAAACCTGGACTAGAAGAGGAGAAACCGGGACTAGAACCCAGCGCCCGTATGGGATGCCGACACCGCAGGTGGAGGATTAGCCAAGTGAGCCACAGCGCCGGCCCCCGTAATATTATTTTTAACATTCCATTGAACTGAAGCTCAATGTCTTAAATATTTAAAATTCTTTTGATTATTTATTTGAGAGGCAGAGAGAGAGGAGGGAGATAAACAGAGACTGAGACTGAGACCGAGACCGAGATAGAGACTCATCTGCTGGTTTACTCTCCAGATGCCTGCAATAGTCAGGGGCAGGAACTGGAGGGCACCAAAACTAGGACTTGGGAACTCAATCCAGGTCTCCTCTACAGGTGGCCCTAACTCAACCACTTGAGCAATCATCACTGCTTCCTGGAGTCTGCATTAGCATTAGGCTGGAGTTAGGCATACTGATATAGAACACTGGCATCTTAACTGATACCTTAACTGATAGGCCAAATGCCTGCCCCTTGGTGACATTCTATATTATTGATTCTCTTTACTGAAACTATTCTTCCCTTAACTTTTTTATAGCATTGTGCAATACCATTTTCTTCCTTCCTTTCTGGAAATTTATTCTTGATCTGTGATATTTCCTTCTGAGTTCCAAATTGTGATCATGTTCCAGATCTACCCCTCCAGCATTCCTTTCATTTCTCACTATTTATTCTAGCTCTTACATACCTCATCCACACTTACAACTTCAACCATTACTTCTTCAGAAATAACTATAAAAGATCTAGTTCCAACCTTGAACCAAGTTCTAATACTGTATCTTCTAATATCTATTAGATAATTATAATATCAACTTGTATTTGTATAATTTTCTATTATTTGTAATGTGTTTTCATATACTTTATGATATAGTCTTATAACCTTATAATAATGTCATTAGTTCCACCTTATGTCATAATTTATATAGTTGCATGTGTGTATCTTATTATGATATTATTATTAAAGTCATTTTTGAGTACCTGTACTGGGCATATATGAGATTCCATTTAATCCACATACCAGCCTGAGTTAAAGTATTCCTGTTATTCACACAGTATTTCTGTCTCTTTTCCAGGCACACAGTAGGAATGCAGTTTCTGGTTCACTTCTGTGTGGGTGGATCATGTGGCTAGTTCTAAACAATTAAATTGTTGGCAGAAATGGCTTGAATGCTCTAAGAGAACTTAGCTGTTGGTGTGAAACCCTCCAGAGTTTTCTTTCCCTCTAAAACATGAATCAAAAATGTTCTATAATTAGATGGTAGCTGCTCCATTAACATGGTCCTGGAGTAATGCGATGTGGAGCAGAGCTCCCACCTGACAAACAACGAATATATAGTCCAAATGAAGTAAACCTTCAGTATTTTAGTAATACCTTTAGTATTTTAAGCCATTGGAACTTGGGGATTGTTCCAGAAGAAACTAAAGGTCAGAGAATAAACTGTCCAAGGTTATGCAGCCAATAAATTATATAGTCAGAATTTGAACCAGAGTAATCTCTTCTATTACACCAAAAATTCCTCAGGGTGGTTGGACATTGTGGCGCAGCATGTTAAGTCCCTTCTTGGGATGCCCACATCCCATACCAAAGTGCTGGTTTAAGTTCCAGATATACCACTTTTTGATACAACTCCCAGCTAATGCTGCCTGGTAAGTAGAACATAATGGCTCAGGTACTTAGGTCACTGCTACTCATATGGGAGACCTGGATGGGGGTCTAGGCTCCTAAGTTCATCTTGTTGCAGGCATCTGGGTAGTAAACTGGCAGGTGGAGATCTCTGTCTCTGTCTCTCTCCTTCTGCTTATCCAATAAATAAAAATGTGGGGCCCGTTCTGTGGCGTAGCAGGTAAAGCTACTGCCTGCAGTGCTGGCATCCCATATAAGTGCCAGTTCAAGACCCGGCTAGCTACACTTCTGATCCAGCTCCCTGCCATGGCCTGGGAAAGCAGTAGAAGATGGCCCAAGTCCTTAGGCCCCTCCACCCATGTGGGAGACCCAGAAGAAGCTCCTGGCTCCTGGCTTCTGGCTTTGGATCAGCCCAGCTCTGGCCATTATGGCCATTTGGGCAGTGAACCAGCATATGGGAGATTTTTCTCTCTCTGCTTCTGCCTCTCTGTAACTCTGCCTTCTAAATAAATAAATGTCTTTAAAAAAAAAGAGAATATTCTGATTAGCAATTTGATAGATAGATAGATAGATGCTGGATGAATTAATCAACATGATTGTTTAAGGTATAGAAGATCATGAAAAGTTGGATTAGAAAGAGAACATTTGAGCTAAATGCTAAAAGAAAATGGGAGAGTATCCCAGGAGTCCACAGATGGACATCAGAAGAGGATAACTGAAAACTTTAAAAGTAGAATGTTTTGGCCGGTGCCATGGCTCAAAAGGCTAATCCTCCACCTGCAGCGCCGGCACCCCGGGTTCTAGTCCCAGTTGGGGCGCCAGATTCTGTCCCGGTTGCTCCTCTTCCAGTCCAGCTCTCTGCTGTGGGCCCAGGAGTGCAGTGGAGGATGGCCCAAGTGCTTGGGCCCTGCACCACCCGCATGGGAGACCAGGAGGAAGCACCTGGCTCCTGGTTTCGGATCAGCGCGATGCGCCGGCCGCAGCGGCCATTCGGGGGTGAACCAACGGAAAAGGAAAACCTTTCTCTCTGTCTCTCTCTCTCACTATCCACTCTGCCTGTCAAAAAAAATGTAGAATGCCTCAAGTGATGAAACTTTAAAGAACTTACTTGGGGGCCAGTGCTGTGGTGTAGCAGGTAAAGCCACTGCATGCAGTGCCAGCATCCCACATGGGTGCCAGTTCAAGTCCCAGCTGCTCCTCTTCTCTCTCTGCCTCTCTCTCTCTCTGCCTCTGTAACTCTGCCTTTCAAATAAATAAAATCTTTTTTAAAATGAATAAATTATCAGTTAAAAAATTCTTCAAGGGCAGGGACCCTTGTGCGCCAGATTGCTGTCCTTCTTTAGGAAAACAATAATCTGGATGAATGAGAAGTCCAATGCTTGTCCTTGGACAATGAGACCAGCATAAAAAGTCCATGGCTTCTACCTTGTTAGTGATAACTTCTATTGTGAAATATCCCAAAGAGATTCTTATTTTGACCAGAAGATACAGCTCTCCTCTCACTTTCTGACATTAAAGACTAAGAGAGAGCTACTTTACACTACTCACAATGCTTCAAAAATTAAAAATTTCCCACTAAACTAGATTCTTTTTGCTTTTTACTTGTTAAACTTCTTATTTGGTGAAATAGTAATCCTTTTTACTACAGCTGGTGATGTGGTATATCAGGTTAAGCCACTGCCTGCAGTGCCAGCATGCCATTTGGGTGCTGATTTGAGTCTCCACTGATCCACCTCTGATACAGCTCCCTGCTAACCTAGGAAGGCAGTAGAAGGTGGCTCAAGTGTTTGGGCCTTTGCACCCATGTGGGAGACCCAAAGAAGTTCCTGGCTCCTGGTTTCAGCCTGGCCCAGTCCTGGCTGTTGCAGCCATTTGGGGAATGAACCAGCAGATGGAAATCAATCAATCAATCTCTCTCTCTCTCTCTCTCTCCCCCCCCCTCCCTGTAACTCTGCCTTTCAAATAAATAAAATTAAATGTTTTAAAAAGCCTTTTTATTGTAACTAATTTAAATATGCTATCTCAAAAACTAAAGAAAGAAAGGGAAAGGGAAGGGCAATAATGGGAAGGAGAGATAGAGAAGGGAATATCATTATATTCTCAGAATTATATCTATGAACTATATTGACTTTGTTAAAATCTAATTACAGTTTAAAAAAATAAAAATCTTTTAAAAAAACTAAAAATCTTATTAGCTGCAAAGCTTACTTTGTAACTACAGGTGGGTTTGTGTCAGAATCCCAAAAGACACAATCTGGAACACCATGATCCTGAAAGATCAAAATCCCTAAAGTATAAGATCTTGAAAGATCAAAACCCCAAAAATCTAATTCTGGAAAAGTAATTTAAAAATTGTTTAAAAGATGCTTATTTGCATCCTCAAAAGGGGTTTATTTGAGAAACATATGAAAATATGACAGAAAACTTCAAATGCAACTTTACACAAAAATAGGCAATAGCATATATATTTTTGCAAGCATAAACTCAGGGTTTTTTTAAGATTTATTTATTTATTTAAAATAGTTACACAGAGAAAGGAGAGGCAGAGAGAGAGAGGTCTTCCATCCTCTGGTTCACTTCCCAGTTGGCCACAATGGCCAGAGCTGTGCTGATCTGAAACCAGGAGTCAGGAGCTTCTTCCGGGTCTCCCACACAGGTGTAGGGGCCCAAGGACTTGGGCCATCTTCTACTGCTATCCCAGGCCATAGCAGAGAGCCAGAATGGAAGTGGAGCAGCCGGGTCTTGAACCAGCACCCATATGGGATGCCGGCACTTCAGGCCAGGGCGTTAACCCACTGTGCCACAATGCCGGCCCCTAAACTCAGGAATACTCACAGCAGCATTATGGGTCGTACAGTTATGATCAGATAAACAGGTCAAAGAGCAAAATGCATAAATTCACACCACTCTGGCTATTAACTGTATACACTTAGCTTTATAACTCTGGTCATTGGAATACATGATCAACAACCTACGTCTTTTGAGTAGATTGATCAAAAACTGCAATGGGAGACCTGCGCCATGGCACAGCACAGTTGCTCCTTGCAACGACAGCATCTTATCAAAGCACCAGATGGCATCTTCGCTGATCCACTTCTGATTCTGCTCTCAAGCCTGGGAAAGTAGCAGAAGAAAGCCCAAGCCTGGGAAAGTAGCAGAAGACAGCCCAAGTGCTTGGGACCCTGCCACCTATGGGGAGACCCTGATAGAGTTCCAGGCTCCCGGCTTGAGCCTAAACCAGCACCGAATGACTGTTGCAGGCAGTTGGAGAGTGAACCAGAAAATGGATCATTCTCTCTGTGTTTCTCTTTCTCTTTCTTTCAGTCACTCTGCCTCTCAACTAAATAAATGAATCTTTAAAAAGAAGAACAAAAACTTTGATGGGTCACCACAATGCAGCTAACAGAGCTGAGGTAGTTCATAAAAGCAGATGGACCAAAAGGACATGTCCTCATTTACTGAGGAATTTTTAATGTTTTCCTGTACATATACAACACACACAAAGTCAACACTGTGATAATACACTTGTGTAGAGATTGCAAAAAAATACATAAAATGAATTAGATCTCTTTCTAGAAGTCTTTAGACAATTTAAAACTTCAAGTATTGAAAATGATGTGATGGTGTAGCAAATCATAAAAATTAATGTTGAAAATTTAAAATAGTTGCAAAAAACTGATTAAAAAATAAAAGAAAAAAACTAAAAAAATTCAATCCATGTGGATGACAAGGATGAACTCAGGGCAGTATCTCAGAGGCCATGCATGAGTTGACCAACTCACATGATCATGCTCTATATTTCAAAGTCTTGTACCATCATGAGTAGCTGTTTTTTTCTTTTCTTTTAGAGTTTGGACTCTCCTCAGAGAATACTTTCACATTCATTTTCTGTATCGCACTACTCTCTTACAACTTCTTATATGATTCAGTATACACTGACATGAGCATTCCCTATTAAATTTTTGCATCTTCTGTGCCATGCTTCTATGTTTGGGGTATTCAGAAATCCGTTCTGAATGCACTCAGATACAGACAACAACTTTGTCAGAACGGACACTGGTGAGCAAACAACAACACAATTACATGTAATCTTATCTTACCATGCACATATGTGTTTTTGAACTAGTTAGTAACTTTTCTGGCTTTCTCAAGCAAACACAATTTCAATTAATTAAAAGCTCCTGGAATTTCATCAGCTGGAAGGAATGCCTGTGCAGACAAATGATGCACTTTTCAACTGAAGCTTTCATCACCACCATGTCATATAGCCAATCCCTTCCTCATTGTGGGGAGCAACTCGGACTAGACTAAGTTACTAGAATTAAGACTTATTCTATGCATCTGCTCTCCCACAATATGGCGCTGGGAGAGGAGGAAACAGCTTCTACCCAGCTGCCTCTCACCAACTTGACAAGCTGCAGGACCTGCTCCTGATTGGAGGAGAGCAGCGTACTCAGCGTGTGGGTAGCAGAGTTGGGATTGGTGAAGAGGACTATAAAGGAGGAGAGAGAACATGCACCAGGAACATCTAACAGGAACATCTATCTGAAGGAACACCTGTGCAGCCCCCGAGAGAGCCGGCCGGCGGTGTGCTGCTCCCCCGCGGAAGTGGGGAAAGTGGCAGGGGGAACCGCCCTTCCACGGAGGTGGAAGGGACGGCAGCCAACCCGGGAAGAACCAGCAGCAAACCCGGGAAGGGCCGAGCAGACAGAAGAACAGTGCAGGGTCCTGTGTCGTTCCTCCACGAAGACGGGGAGCGACACCTCATGATTTAGCTTTCTATCCCTCTTAATACAGCATTTTAAAAAAAAACAGGAATTGTGATTTTTGGGATTTCCACCTTCAGACTCCAACATTCAGGCTTTAATCTTTCACAGTTAGATTTTCAGGATTTGATCTTTGGGATTTCTATATTCAAGATTGTGGCATGCACATTTCATCTTTTTTTAAAAGATATATTTTATTTATTTGAAAGACAGAGTTACAGAGAGAGGTAGAGACAGAGAGAGAGACAGGATTTCCATCCACTGGTTCACTCCGCAAGTGGCCTCAATGGCTGGAGCTGAGCTGACCCGAAGCCAGGAGTCAGGAGTTTCTTCCAGGTCCCCAACGTGGGTGCAGGGGCCCAAGGACTCACCTTCTATTGCTTTCCCAGGCCACAGCAGAGCTGGATCAGAAGTGGAGCAGCCATAACTCGAACAGGCACCCATATGAGATGCCAGCGCTGCAGGCTGGGGCTTTAACCCACTACACCACAGCTCTGGGCCTTCAACATTGCATCTTCAGAGATTGTGATCAGCACTGTTTGACATCATGTTGGTTTAAGAGGGCAAAGTTGTCTTGAATGAGGTTACAAAGTGAAATAAAATGTTTTACAAAATACTGTTTCTAATTTGTCCTACAGTGGTTTTCTATATTACTTTAGGTGATTAAAACATATTTTTTAAAAATTTGGGATTAAACAAGATCTTCAAACTGTTTATCTTATTCAAAACTCAATTTATTTCTTTCTCCCGTAATCTATTATTACTTTTGTAGGTCGGATCATGTGAAAAAGTACTCCTATCTACTCAGCCACTAAAATAACAAACCTGAGATTCACCCTTCTTTGCTACTTTAATCACTCATATCCACACAACATTAAATGCAATTTTATTTCCAAGATATTGCTCAAATACATCTTTTTCTTTTCCTTTCATCTAGAAGGAGTAATGGTCTCTAACCAGTCTTCCTGCCTCTAATCTCTCAGCTTTCACATTTCCCTGAACACCACTGCAATCAAGTCATAACCCTGCTCATCATGCTGCTGTGTCTCAACAGCATCTACAAGGGGATTCAATGCCTGTTGGGTTCATTTCTTTTCCTACTTCTATAATTTCAATCCCCAATACCACTTGGTAGGTATACTCCATGAACTCTCTGGTCTTTTTGATGTAGTATCTCACACAATACCTAAACCCTAGTAGGCAGTCAATAAGCATTTTTGAATAAACAAATAAGTACTATGTTTTGATGATAGTTAACCATTTATAGTTTCTCACACACCTCTTTTACCCTCACCACACCATTTATATCTTCCATATTATATACAGAGTAGACACATGTTGTTTAACTTTCAAACCCAGTTTAGACATCTCCTTTGGGCAAGGGATTTTTATATATCATTTCATATAATATATATTTAGATATTGTTTCTTTCTCAGCTATCCCTCACTTCCTTCTCCCCATCCCTTCCACTAGAAAATGAATCAATTCTTCATTTATACTACTTTCTACTTCAGTACCTCAATTATTTTCCTACCTTTACAACTAAAATTTTAGGTTTATAAATCTGCCTTACTTAAATCTCCTTGAAAGTAGTAGTGGTCGGGGCCGGCGCCATGGCTCACTTGGTTAATTCTCTGCCTACGGTGCTGGCATCCCATATGGGCACTGGGTTCTAGTCCCAGTTGCTTCTCTTCCAGTCCAGCTCTCTGCTGTGGCCCAGGAGGACAGTGGAGGATGGCCCAAGTGCTTGGGCCCCTGCACCTTCATGGGAGACCAGAAGGAAGAAGCCCTGGCTCCTGGCTTTGGATCGGCACACGCTGGCCGTAGCGGCCATTTGGGGAGTGAACCAGCGGAAGGAAGACCTTTCTCTCTGTCTCTCTCTCTCACTGTCTATAACTCTACCTGTCAAATAAAAAAAAAAAAGAAATAAAGAAAGTAGTAGTGGTCATTTACCTGTATAAAATGAAGGCTCAATAAATGCTGTCATACAACTGAACTCAAATATCGCTTCCTATTTTCCCCCATCTTTGTGTGTAGTATCCTGGTGCCCAGAGGACTAAAGTCCTTTATTGCTTCTAGGCACTGAAGTAAAAAGGAAAGAGTAGAAACTGGATTTAAATTCTGACTATCACTTAGCCAGCTGTTAATCTTGAGCATATTAGTTGTTATCCAAGATTATCAGTTTCTTTAGCTGCACAATGTGGATCGTAATACTAATCATTAAGTTTTGGAAGAGTAAAATAAGACAATATTTTAAAAAATCTCTTGCAAAGTGCTCAGTGAATTTCAGTCTCCTTACTGAAAAGAAAAAGAGGAAGAGGAACAAAAAGAGAATATATGTATATGTGCATAAAATTTTGTAATCTACTCTTTCAGTCAATCATAGAGTAATCTATCTCCATGCATACATAAAGCAAATACACTAACAAAATAGGAATTTGAGAAAGTAAACTTTTGGTCAATTCCAACTTTAATGGTTCAGTAATAGTGACAAATATTGTGGCAATTCAATGAAAACTGCCAGTATCACACACTCTCATTCAAAGATAAAATTGTTCCAGGTCTTGAAACTAATTTCACGTTATGATTCTGAGAATTATCTACAACATTAGAGGTTCTTGAAATTCCAGAAATAACATTGTAACTATTATTAATCTGTCATTGAATGCCAGTAAATTCCATTGCTCCCAGGTTGTTCTTCTATATAGAACGCTAGTAATTTTTATATCCATAATTATAATATTATTTGCATTTTATTATGCTACAGAAATTGTCCAGCCTCCTAATTATGCTTTTCTGGAATCCTCTTATCAATTAATGTTGTTCTGCAAGATAAAGTTAATTCTCTCAGATAACAGAAGTGTTCAAGACACAAAAAATATTCCCTCGCCTACCAAAAATGAAATATAAACATGGCATCAACTCCAGGATGGACTCTAGGAAAATGATATATGAGCCAAAATATGCTTAAGGATGGTAACATTAAGATTAAGAAGGTGTAACAACTGAATTCAGTAGCTGTTACATGATAAAATGAAGAAAATAAATAATAATCCTTAGGGGCACGCATTTAATCTAGCAGGTAAGGGGCTGGCGCTGTGGTGCAGTGGGTTATCACCCTGGACTGAAGCTCTGGCATCCCATATGGGTGCCATTTCGAGACTGGCTGCTCCACTTCCCATCCAGTTCTCTGCTATGGCCTGGGAAAGCAGTAGAAGATGGCCCAAGTCCTTAGGCCCCCGCATCCACGTGGGAGACCCAGAAGAAGCTCCTAGCTCCCAGCTTCAGATTGGCACAGTTCCAGCCATTGCGGCCAATTGGGGAGTGAACCATTGGATGGAAGACCTCTTTCCCTCTCTCTTTCTCTCTCTCTCTCTCTCTCTGCCTCTCCTCTCTGTGTAACTCTTTCAAATAAATACAATAAATCTTTAAAAAACAAATAAATAATTGCCATCAAAAGCAAAATATTTTTAAAAAAATAATAATCTAGCAGGTAAAGACACTGATGAGGACTCCAGTATCCCACACTGGAATACCTGGGTTCAATTCTCGGCTCCAGCTCCTGACTCCAGTTCTGCTTAAGCAGACTGTGGGAGGCATCAGTGATGACTCAAGTACTTGGAATCCTGCCCTCCACATGGGAGAGCTTGGCTGAGTTTTCAGTTTCTAGCTTCAAACCAACCCATATCCAGCTGTTTGGGAAGCAAACCAATGGATGGGGCTTGTTAATTTTCTCTCTCTCTCTCCCTCTCTCTCATAAAGAAAGAAAGAAGTATTTTTAAGCAATGCTTAAAAGGGAGAATATGCAATATAAAATAATAATCCAACAATAATCATGTGAATCTACAGGACTTACTTCGGCTTAAAAAAAAGAAGAAATCTAAATTCCTCCTGCAGTGGAGTCAAATGCTATTGCAATTATTTTTTCAATTTAATAATTAGATAAAGGGGCTGGCGCTGTGACGTAGCACGTAAAGCAGCCACCCTCAGTGCTGGCATCCCATATGGTGCTGGTTCAAGTCCTGGCTGCTCCACTTCTGATCCAGCTCTCTGCTATGTCCTGGGAAAGCAGTAGAAGATGGCCTAAGTCCTTGGGCCTCTGCTCCCATGAGGGAGACCCAGAAGAAGTTCTTGGCCCCTGGCTTCAGAATGGCGAAGCTCTGGCCATTGTGGCCAGTTGGAGAGTGAACCAACGGATGGAAGACCTCACTCTCTGCCTCTCCTTCTCTCTGTGTAATTCTGACTTTCAAATAAATAAATAAAACTTTCAAAAACTAATAATTAGATTAAGTGTCAATGGTGTTTTAAATACTGTTTCAAGGTCATAGTACTGAAGATAATCCCTATGAAAGAGGCAAATGAAACACAGAAACATATGGCAAAAGACTGAAAACCAAGGGGGAAACATCACAGAAAAAACACAAAACAACAGGACACAAAAGGTCATCTAATATGTCAGTGACATAAAAATGACTAAAATATGCCCATTAAAAATCATCCCTCATAGAGAATTACAGAAAAAGATATGGCTTAGAGGGATTAAAATAAAAACAGAGAAAAAAAGAGACCACTTACACATGCATGCACACACACCAAGACAAAGGTGGCAATACAAATAAGTAACTTCCTAAAGAGAATTCGCCTACTTTCTTCCTCAATCGGAAATGGTGAATAAAATTTAAAAACAGAGGAAACCTACATTAGCCTTGGAAACTAACAATAACCAAACAAAAACCACTTTCAAAAAAACTCCACTAGATAAAGTGCAGAGAAGCTATACTGAAGAAAAGCCCACTCCTAACTGACCTACTGTGCAAACACTGTTCCTGCATGTTAGTGAGAGGGAATCTGGCAGATTCCCCCAGGAATTCTACATACTAGGAGGAAAAGTCAAAGAACAGGTAGGCTGCAATGTACGGAGAGCTGAATAACTGGTACAGCAGAGTGGGTGTTGTTTGTGGCACAGCAAGTTAAGCTGCTACTCAAGATCCCCACATCCCATAGAGTACCAGGTTCAAGTCCTAGCTATTCGGATTCCAACCCAGCTTCCTAATGATGTGCCTGAGAAGGAATAGGATGATGCCCCAAGTACCTGGGACCCTGCCACCCATGTGGGAGACCCAGGTGGAGTTCCTGGCTCTGGCTTCAGTCTGGCCCAATCCAGGCTATTGCTGGCATTTGGGGAGTGAACCTGTGTATGGATGGAAGATTCTCTATCTCCTGTCTCTCCCCACCTCTCTCTGTCACTGTGTTTTCCCCACCTTTTATCATGTTAATCTTCGACATTTTCAGACCTGACCACGTTACTATCCCTTGGTTAGTTCCCTTTCTTTTTAGAATGAAGTTCCAAATTCTTTCTATGGCTTCCAAGATTTGCTTTGTCATCTACATCGTTCCCTGACACCAACCGCTCTGTTCCTCGCTTAGTTCTTCCATCTAGGCTGGTCTTCTTTCATTAACTTCAAGGAGCTATGTCTCCTCTTCCCCCAGAGCCACGGCTCAGGTTTTTATTTGTCTGAATGCTTCTTTCCTCATTATTAATCTGGGCAATAGCCTTATCCTCTATTTTTTTTTTTTTTTGACAGGTAGAGATATAGACAGTGAGAGAGAGAGAGACAGATAGAAAGGTCTTTGTTCCGTTGGTTCACCCCCCAAATGGCTGCTATGGCTGGCGCTGCGCCAATCCGAAGCCAGGAGCCAGGTGCTTCCTCCTGGTCTCCCATGTGGGTACAGGGGCCCAAGCACTTGGGCCATCCTCCATTGCCTTCCTGAGCCACAGCAGAGAGCTGTACTAGAAGAGGAATAACCGGGACTAGAACCTGGTGCCCATATGGGATGCCGGCGCCACAGGTGGAGGATTAACCTAGTGAGCCACAGCTACGGCCCTATCCTGTGTTCTTAGTTGGAATTTTGCTTCCTCCTCATATCCCTCACACCAGATTACTTCCCTTTGCTATTAAGATCTTTATTGTCTCTGCCTCTATTTACTCATCCTTATGCTGATTAATAATAACTCTTTTTACTAATACATGAGCTTCATGGTGGCAAGGTTCATGGTATTTTTTTAAATTATTTATTTACTTTACTTAAAAGGCAAGGGAGGGGTATGCTGGGGAGCGAAGGAGAAAGCAAGGGAAGAATGGAGAAAGAGAGCTATATTGAAGAGAGAGATTGATTCTCCAATCTATGATCTCATTCCCCAAATGCCCACAACAGCCCAGGCTGGGTGTACCCAGAACCAAATCCAGATCTCATATGAGGGTTGCAGGGACCCCAGTCCTTGAGCCATCACTACTGTCTCACAGGGTGCACATTAGCAGGAAGCTAAAATCAAGAGCAGAGCTTGGACTTGAACCTAGTCACTCCAATACTCCAGTATGGGGTGCTGATGTCCCAAGTAACATCTTAACCATTGTGCCACATGCCTACCCTAACCATGATATCGTATTTCTCAATTTATTCCCAGTTGTTTAAATAGAGTAGAGAATGAATGTAGCATGGGCTTACTCCAGTTGGGAATGAGACTCCTTCTAGCTGCATTTGGTATCTTTATTAATCTTTTAGGATGACAACAAAGGAAAACAGAAAAGTTCAGGTTTACTGTAGGTGTGCTTTCAAAACTCCAGCAGCCACCTGACAGAGGGAGAGAAAGCAGCATCAGAGCTGAAGGTGGCTCTAGAAGGAAGGTATTGCCTTTGGGTTGAAATTTCTTTTCTTTAATTGGAAGTTGTATCCAGAACTTCCAAATAGTTCTCCCAGGTTGCCGCTCCCCGTCTTCGTGGAGGAACGACACAGGACCCTGCGCTGTTCTTCTGTCTGCTCGGCCCTCCCCGGGTTTGCTGCTGGTTCTTCCCGGGTTGGCTACCGTCCCTTCCACCTCCGTGGAAGGGCGGTTCCCCCTGCCACTTTCCCCACTTCCGCGGGGGAGCAGCACACCGCCGGCCGGCTCTCTCGGGGGCTGCACAGGTGTTCCTCTTAAATGTTCCTGGTGCATGTTGTCTCTCTCCTCCTTTATAGTCTTCTTCCACCAATCCCAACTCTGCTACCCACACGCCGAATACGCTGCTCTCCTGCAATCAGGAGCAGGTCCTGCTGTTTATTGGTTGAACTGGAGGCAGCTGTGTAGAAGCTGTTTCCTCCTCTCCCAGCGCCATATTGTGGGAGAGCAGATGCATAGAATAAGTCTTAATTCCATTAACTTAGTCTAGTCCGAGTTGCTCCCCACACCAGGTGTGGCTGTCTTTCTCAAAAGACATCATGGCAGTGCTTCCTAAATTATTTGTAAGCTAGTACTGAACATTGACATGGAACCCCTGTTTCTTGTGCCTTCCACTTCCATTGTCAGAAGTGCTTGCCCGTGTTACCTGTATGATCCAGATTATATCCTATGCCAGTTATTTTTTTTAAAGCTTTATTTTTTATTTGAAAGTCAGAGTTACACAGAGAGAGAAAGAGAGAAGGAAGGACACAGAGAGAGAGGTCTTCCATCTGCTGATTCACTCCTCAATTGGCCACAGCAGCCAGAACTGTGCCGATCCAAAGTCAGATACCAGGAGCTTCTTCCCGGTCTTCCACGTGGGTGCAGGGGCCCAAGAACTTGGGCCATCTTCTACTGCTTTCCCAGGCCATAGCAGAGAGCTGGATCAGAAGTGGAGCAGCCAGGACTTGACACAGTGCCCATATGGGATGCAGTCACTGCAGGTGGTATCTTTACCCACTATGCCACAATGCCAGCCCCAAATTAAAGTATTTGTAACAGAAAAAGAAAATCATGCAGTACCGTGAAGCAAATTAAATTCTAACATTACTTTGAGCAACTGGTATTGTATAGGGAGACCCATCTGAATGTCATATTATGGTACCTTTCTCTTGAATGACGCAGGTATGTTTTAATAACTTTTAAATGAGAAAACACAATTATAGACTATTAACAGTAAAAATAGTGTATGATTAACAGCATGGACTCTGGAGCCAGACTGCCAAGAATAAATTATGGTTATAGAAGCTATCGAATATCACTGTGCCTCTGTTCCTAACTTTTGATGTTTATCTATTTATTCTATTTGAAAAGCAGAGAGACAAAGAGAGAGGCAGACACAGAAAGCTCTGATCTACTGGTTCACTCCTTACATGCCTGAAACAGCTGGGAGTGAGTGAGTCCAGCCAAAGCAGGAACCGAGAACTTAATCCACATCTCCCACATGGATGGCAGGAATCCAATTACCTGAGCCACCACCACTGTCTCCCGTGATGCGTATTAGCAGGAAGCTGAAGTCAGAAGCAGAGCTAGGAAAAGACCCCAGGCATTCTGACATGGGACACAGGCATCTTAGCTGCTAGGCCAAATGCCCGCCCCCCTCTCCTAATTTTAGTGTATCACTATGATATCATGATGATAGTGTACTCCACTAATAATGATGCTAGGAGCTTTATATGAGTTTGTTTACATAAATAATGACGTACAACAGTGCCTGATACAAAGTAACATGTGGATATACTTGCTATTTTATGATTATTACTACTATATAAAAAGTATAGGTGATGAAACTGAAAAGTAATAGAATATATAAAGATTTGACTTCACATGAAAACACAAGAGTTCTAATGGGTAAGTGTGCAAAAGCAAAAATAAATTAATAGTAGAAAAATCCACTTAGATAATAAAAATGTTATTTTTTTTAAAAAATGAATCATACCAATATAGATAACACAAACATAATGGGGAGGGTACCCTGTAGGGGACACCATTTATATAAAGTTCTACCACATGCAAAAATGAACAACAGAGATATATTAGCAACATGGTAAAACTATAAAGAAAGAGTTTATCAATTATCATTTGTGTTAAGTGACAATCACAAAATGTAAGCCTATGGGTACCTCCGAATGGAAGCAAAATTCACTCAGGCACCTTTAACATTCTGTTTCTGAAGCTGGGGGGTGGCAAGCAGGTTTCAAAAAAATTACTCTTCATGCCAAAAATGGATATGAAATGTTTCTTTTATGTATGTAAAATATTTTATATTAAAAAGACAAAAACCTGCGAATAAATTTGAAAAGAAACTTTTTTTAAACTCTCAAATTAGTAAAGTTCTTTTTTTTCTTTTAAATCTTATGGTGAAGTTTTTGCTTATAGAGCAAACAAAATATCAAAATATACTCTCATGCATAGTTATACATTTAGAAAAACAGACATAATTTCCAGTGCTTAATGCCATTATTTCTGTTGGAATCTTCACTATGATGCTTCTAATAGATTGTAATCTATCCTTCAAACAAAAACTAAATCTTTAATAGGGTTATGTAACCTTGCTTAGGGATCAAGTTACTTGGCACACTAGGCAACAAAGTTCAAACACAAGATCTTATTCACAGAATAGCATCTATAGTTCTATAAAACAGCCAGTTTAAATAAAAAAAAAAGACATGATTTTGTATAATTTGTTATATTATTTCATTAAAAATATGGAAGCTATATGGAGGCTTTTAGAAATCCAGTATTACCTAGTTCAATTCATTAATTTTGCAGATATGAAAACTGAGGCTCCCAAAGCTTAAACAACTTAGGCAAGAATAGGACCAGGAAAACTCTGGTTTCCAATTCATCATCCAGTGTTCATGCAACCATACTAACTCCATTACAAATGAACATATAAACAAGATTACCAATAAGCAAATAAGCCTGCAATTTTTCAAATGTTCTGCACATAGGTAAGCATCCTCTGCCGTCAATTCCCCCTCTTCCAGTCCTCTGAGGGTGGTCTAACTAGAAGGCATGCTCTCACACCAAAAAATCAGCAACAAGGGCTAACAGTACATTTTTTTCCTTTTTGCTCTCAACATCTGTGAGACAAGAGCTCCAAGATCACTTGCGGCCCTTCACCGAATACCTTATCTAATCTCCCAGACTGTGTACAAGGAGATATGACCCTACCTTTGTTAGTTACATACCACTAATCTAAGAGAAAGCAAATACCCAGTTATAATAGGCACTATACTTCTCCCCAACCTCAACCAAATCCAGATTCTCTGAAAAGCAAGCATAATAATTACAAATGAGAAAAAGAAGAACAAACAAAATTGGGATTTTAATTTATTCCAGGGTTGTCCTGATTTTTTTCAAAAGACTCTATCTAAGTAGCACAGGCTTATTTTCAATAATATCTTAAGTTTAACATAGATAATGGAGGATTTTTTTTGTCTTTAAATAACATAACTCACTCCCCAAAACCATAAGGATTTATCATACAATGTGTAATAATAGCTATGACACAGATACAACAGAGACTGCTGTAGGTGTAGATTGGCTTATATGCAAATCATCTACCAAACTTCATCTTAAAATAGCATTATGGTTCAGGGGGTTAACCTTCCACTTGTGATACCAGCATCACATAGGGGAGCACCAGTCTGAGTGTCAGTTGCTCCACTTCTGATCCAGATAGCTGTTAATGAACCTGGGAAGGCAGCAGGATATGGTCCAAGTATTTGGGGCCCTGCCTCTCACATGGGAGACCCAAATGAAGTCTTGACTCCTGGCTCCTGGCTTTGGCCTGGCCCAGTCCTGGCTGTTGTGAACATTTGGGGTGAACCAGTGGATGGAAGATCTCTCTCTCTCTCTCCCTCCGTCACTCTGCCTCTCAAATAAATAAATAAATATTTTTTAAAAACATAAAAACAGTACTAGATCACTAAGAATAATGCTCAACACCTAAAAATACAATTTTTACAAGTATCTAAAAACAGAATCTGAATTATAATCTCCGGCACTAAAAACCCAATCTTAGTATAAAGACTAATACTGCCAAATATACTGCCTTAGTATAATACTGCCTTGGTATAAATACTAATTACTGATCCATGAGTAAGAGGATGTTGAGAAAGAGCTTTCCTGTTATTCTCAAAGTTTGGGTATGGCTCAAATTTCAAACAAAAGTCTCCCCACATTCTAAAGTGAGACAACCATGAGCCACAAAGCAAGAGGCCAAGTGTTGTTTGTAGATTTTAAATGTCATAATTTCTACATTTGTGTACCTTCCAAACATATAAGATCACTTATATATTAAAAACTCATTTTATAGTACAGTTTTTTGTTATCATGTATTTTTTCAGTCAAGAGCTACTAAAAGAACAATTACTTGTATATGGGAGGATCCCCATTTTTTTCAACTTGAAGAGTTAGAAATTACTGTATACAGTATACCACTTTATACAAACTTTATGAACAATGTACTATCTTTAGAAATGTAAACCCAGGATATACTGTTGATATGGAAGTAGATCCTGAGAACACACTTCTTATACCATCATTCTTTCTCTATTTCACCTGTAATCATCTCCATATTCTACAAGCCTCTACAATCTGTGTAAATAAAGTGCTCTTATTAAATCAATTCTCTAGCTTTCCTTTGGGAAGTCAGGTATCAATAAATTGTCCTGAGGTTTCCAAATCAACACACATTTGGGTAATCCAATGCTGCTCCAGGCTACCACAGTCAAATGTCAGAAGTCAGGACATGGTGGCCAGGATGAACAACTCAAGAACATAGGAACCTTGCAAGTGACACTTGAAGATTAGCCAAGCAAAAAATTACATAAAATAGAAAAAAAAATAAAGAGAGGGATGATTAAGCATAAATTTTTAAAATTTTATATTAGGAAGCTGTCAATATTTATTTCATGGATAAGAACCTAACCATAGCAATAAATAATGTTCATAAAGAGCAAAAAATGTACAAAGAGAGCCCCATCTGATGGAAATCATATCTTCTTCACATTCTGTCCATTCTTGGGTAAGACAAAGAGAGAAATAAGGCATGAAACATAATGAGTGTTCAGGGATAACTTAACAAAACTAAAAATTCCAGGGGAAAACATGGTTTGGAGACACTGAAAACATTTAAGGTGTTAGTACATATATGAGAAGCTACTGAAGGAGGACTAGCAAGAAAGTAGGAGCAACAATTTGCAGTATAGAAAGGAAGTTCTGGAATGCAATATTTTTGCTCAATGTTTCCCAGTTATTAGCTATCAAGTTCAAAAACGTAATGTTTTCTAGGGGCTAGTGCATGGTGCAGTAGGTTAATCCTCTGCCTGCGATGCCAGCATCCCATATGGGAACCAGTTCTAGTCCTGGCTGCTCCTCTTCCAATCTAGCTCTCTGCTATGGCAGGGGGAAAGCAGCCTCAGAGGATGGCTCAAGTGCTTGGGCCCCTGCACCCATGTGGTAGACTGGGAAGAAGCACCTGGCTCCTGGCTGTGGATCAGCGCAGCTCCGGCCATTGTGGCCATTTGGGGAGTGAACCAATGGAAGGAAAACCTTTCTCTCTGTCTTTCCCTCTCACTGGCTGTAACTCTACCTCTCAAATAAATAAATAAAATCTTTTTAAAAAAACATAATGTTCTCTAAACAGGAAAGCTTGTTTGGATAAAACAAAAGTTAGGACACAAGAAAGCCTGTATGGACTGAATATCATACAATGATTGGGCATTTTTAAAGCGAAACAAATTCTATCTTCTGTATGATGCTCTTCTTGGACTCTCTTGTTACTCCAGCCAACAAATGCTCTCTTCTTCCCTTTATTGTTACCCACTGTTAGGTCATACATGTTTTATTTCCAGCCCTAAGTTCTCCCTCCAAGCTCTAGTCTCACATTTCTGATTCTACTACACATCTCCAAGTGAATGTCCTACCAGGACCTCAAAAACTCAAACTTCTGGAACAAAACATAATTATACTTCCACCACAAATCTGCTCTGAGTTCACATTCTGTCAATTACCCCTACTTAAAATATAATGACCTTTTAATCATCTCTTTATTTCCCAATACCCACTTAATTATTTATATCTGTCCAATGAACTTGAGCAACACTTCTCTAATGCCATTACTACCACCCTAATTCAAGACTTTGTTCATTAACAAAAATTCTTAAAAATTTCTTCATTCATCCTATGGTTTGTATCTCAATTCACCCTCTGAATTATCAGATAATATGATCTATATTTAAAAAAATGACTGACATTTTAAGGATCAAAAAGCTTCAATCTTTTTTTTTTTTTTTTTTTTTTTTTTTTTGACAGGCAGAGTGGACAGTGAGAGAGAGAGACAGAGAGAGAAAGGTCTTCCTTTGCCGTTGGTTCACCCTCCAATGGCCGCCGCGGCCGGCGCACCGCGCTGATCCGATGGCAGGAGCCAGGATCCAGGTGCTTTTCCTGGTCTCCCATGGGGTGCAGGGCCCAAGCACCTGGGCCATCCTCCACTGCACTCCCTGGCCATAGCAGAGAGCTGGCCTGGAAGAGGGGCAACCGGGACAGAATCCAGCGCCCCGACCGGGACTAGAACCCGGTGTGCCGGCGCCGCAAGGTGGAGGATTAGCCTAGTGAGCCACGGCGCCGGCTTCAATCTTTTTTTAAAAGATTTTTTTAATTTTTTTTATTTATTTGAAAGAGTTACAGAGAGAGGTAGAGACACAGATAGAGGTCTTCCATCTGACTGTTCACTCCCCAGAGGGCCGCAACAGCCAGAGCTGCGCCAATCTAAAGCCAGGAGCCAGGAGATTCTTCCAGGTCTCCCACGTGGGTGCAGAGGCCCAAGAACTTGGACAATTTTCTACTGCTATCCCAGGCCATAGCAGAGAGCTGGATCGGAAGTGGAGCAGCCGGGTCTCGAACCAGTACCTAGATGGGATGCCAGTGCTTCAGGCCAGGGTGTTACCCCACTGCGCCACAGCACCAGCCCCAAAGTTTCAATCTTATAGCTTGCTTTCCCAGTCCAAATATGCCAGCCTAACATTAAAAGTTTTTCATGTTCTAGGACAACTCTCACTTTCCATCTTTACATTTTATCATTCCACTATTCCCCTTCATTTTTCTTGATGTCTTCTCTACGTCTGCCCACTCTATCTAATCTAGTAAATATTGGATGCTCAAAAAAACGTTGATTCCCCTCCATACTGGTTTAGTATACTCTCATTTCTCATACCACCTAAAACTTCCTTTCATCCTACTATATAGTTAGTCTTCACACATGAAATCAGAATGTTCATAGAAAATCCTGTATAACTGGCCAGCGCCACGGCTAACTAGGGTAATCCTCTGCCTGCAGCTCCAGCACCCCGGGTTCTAGTCCCGGTTGGGGCACTGGTCCTGTCCTGGTTGCTCCTCTTCCAGTCCCGCTCTCTGCTGTGGCCCGGGAAGGCCGTGGAGGATGACCCAGGTCCTTGGGCCCTGCACCCGCATGGGAGACCAGGAGGAAGCACGTGGCTCCTGGTTTTGGATCAGCGCAGCGCGCCGGTCACAACGCACCGGCTGTGGCGGCCACTTGGGGGGTGAACCAACGGAAAATGGAAGACCTTTCTCTCTGTCTCTCTCTCTCTCTCTCACTGTCTAACTCTGCCTGTAAAAAAAAAAAAAAAAAAAAAAAAAAAAAAAAAAAAAAAGAAGAAGAAGAAGAAGAAGAAAGAAAAAAAAAAGAAAATCCTGTATAATCTAGAAATAGATAAGAACTAAAAATAAAGGCATGTCAAAAGAAATGTCAAAAGAAAAAGGTAATGGCAAACAGGAGGACATTAAAGTTTTAGAATAGATGAAAAAGTTGGAAAAAAAAAGCTGGAATCATTACACCCAGAACAATGAATGCTAACAGCCTCTCAGAACCAGTCTCAGTGATTCATTGACCTATTAGAATGTATAGTCTAATGAAGAAAATGAATACATATGGATTAAGTATAACACAAGATGGTAAAAGTCGTGCTCCAACTAAGGTTCAATATAAGTGGGAGAAGGCATTTAATTTAGCCTGGCAGTTAAGATGCCTGGGTCATACATCAGAGTGCCTAGGTTTGTTTCCCAGCTCTGGCTCCTGATTCCAGCTTCCTACTAATGTAGACCTTAGTAAGCAGTCGTGACGGCTCAGGTGATTGGATCCTTGCCATCCATATAGGAGACCTGGATTAAGTTCCCAGCTCCTGATTTCAGCCACGGGCCCAGTACCAGTTGTTACAGGCCTTTGTAGAGTGAAGTAGGAGATGGGAGTGCTCTCTCTCACTCTTGCTGAATTAAATTTTCTTTAAATTAACAAAAAGAAAGATAGAAGTAGATAAGAAGAATAAGTTCTGGTGTTCTATTGCACAGTAGGGTGACTAAAGTTAACAATAACATATTTTATATTTCAAGGAAACTGGAAAAGAGGCTTTTGAACACTATCACTGAAAAAAACTGATAAATTTATAAGGTGACAGATATTCTAATCACCTTGATTGGATCTTTATACACTGTATACATGTGTTAAAACATCACATCATACCTCATTAATACATACAGTTACTAAGATAAAATTTTTTTTTCTGACACGCAGAGTAGACAGTGAGAGAGAGAGACAGAGAGAAGGTCTTCCTTTGCCGTTGGTTCACCCTCCAATGGCCGCCGCGGCTGGCGCACTGTGGCCGGCCCACCCCACTGATCTGAAGGCAGAAGCCAGGTGCTTCTCCTTGTCTCCCATGGGGTGCAGGGCCCAAGCACTCGGGCCATCCTCCACTGCACTCCCTGGCCACAGCAGAGGGCTGGCCTGGAAGAGAGCAACCGGGACAGAATCTGGTGCCCCAACAGGGACTAGAACCTGGGGTGCTGGCGCCGCAGGCGGAGGATTAGCCTATTGAGCCGCAGCACCAGCCAAGATAAAATTTTATTTAAAATAAATGAATTTTTTAAAAAATGCCCTAGAATCACAAGGAAATTACAAAAGTCTACAAGATGAGGAAAGTTTCACAAAATACCAATTGATAGAGGATTTAAGGACTTTGACTTGTTCTGAGAGAACAGTTTGAGGCAGCAGGAACAGCCTAAGGGAAAGGGAAAGGTAGAGGTAGTAAAGTGCTAGATGTGACAAAAAGCAAAATAACTGATGAATATTTGGTGCCTAAATTATTATTATTTGGACATCTCTACCACTGATCAGTTCTAATGATCTTGTCCTGGAGTGCTATATTTACTCAGTTTTATTCAATGAATTCCTGAAAGCATCCAGATGATTATCTGCAGAATGGATTAGTTGTCATTACCCAGGATTTTCACAACTCAGTTGGAACCCATGCTATAACTACTGAATATGGTGTTATACTCCATTTACTCCCAAACAGGCTTCCTCTAGCTTTCCTGCAACAGCATGAACTGAATAAATACCCCAGAATCCCATGTAGGTGTCACGTACCACATTCATATTAAAATCAAGAGCTAATTATATTGATGTTGTGGTGATGCAGATTAAACTGTGGCTTTTGACTCCAGGATCTCATATAGAAATAGTGGTTCAAGCCCTTACTAGGGGCCAACGCTGCAGCATAACTGGTAAAGCTGCCGCCTACATTGCCAGAATCCCATATGGGTGCCGGTTCAAGTCCTGCTCCTGGCTGCTCCACTTGCGACCCAGCTCCCTGCTGTGGCCTAGCAAACCAGTAGAAAATGGCCCAAGTCCTTGGGCCCCTGCACCTGCATGGGAGACCTGGAAGAAGCTCTTGGCTTCGGATTGGTGCAGCTCTGGCTGTTGCGGCCAGTTGGGGAGTGAACCGGCAGAAAGAAGACCTCTTTCCCTCTGCCTCTCCTTCTCGCTGTGTAACTCTAAATTTCAAATAAATAAATCTTTAAAAAAAAAAGTCCCTGCTCCTCTGCTTCTGATCCAGCTTCCTGCTAATGTACTCCAAAAGGCAGCAGAAGATAGTCCATGTACTTGGACCCTTGCCATCCATGAAGGAGACCATTCCCGGCTTTGGCCTTGCCCAGCCCTGGCTATTGAGGCCATTTGGGAAGTGACCAGTGGATAAAAGATCTCACCCTTCCTCCCTGTTTCTTCTTCACTTTCTCTGTTGCTCTGCCTTTCAAATAAATAAGTATAAAAAAAAAAGATCTAATTATACATTTTAAGATAAAGAGTCCCAAAACAAAAAATGTAAAAAAATACAAAAATAAAACCATATAAATCTACAGATAACTCTAAAATTACAAGAGACCATAGGGGAACAAATCTATGTGTCTCAAACTGTAGGATCAGGGCTCAATAATTTTGTCTCTCCTCTTGCATTACCACTGAATATACAAATGCCCATAAGTTGCTGAGCAGCCACATTCAGCCATAAAAAGCCAAGGGAAAGGCTTAGAAAAAAAAAAAAAAGTCAAGAGAAAACCATGAAGCAAAGAAAAGCAAATACTACTGGAGACAGGAAATGTTCCAGGTTTTCCAGTCCCTGGTCCCAAGCCCTAAAAGGGCCTGTCTGCATTTGGCTTCCAATGGTCTTCCAACAGATTCCTTTCTTCTTTCTTTTGCTAAAACTAATTCAAGTTAATTTCTACCCTCTGCAACAGAAGCTAAAATGAGGCAATAACCAAAATCATCCATGAAATCAACTGGTTGATTGATGACAGGTTTGTTTTTTTCCATATTTTCTTTTTATTTCTACTTCCCTAAAAGCCATAAATATGACTTTGGTATGTTAAATAAATACCCAAATAGGGATGAGGGTTTGTGCTGAGCACTTCAAAAAGAAAATTTATCATTTCAAGGAAAGAGAAAACATTGAATATTGAAGGTAAAACCTTGAGTTACCCGTACAGCTATAAGAAATGCTAACTTACATATACAAAACCAATGAATTAATTAGACAGAAGATCTGATTCAGTCTTCTCTGAGGTAGGATCAAAAATTGATAACCAATGTAGGGCATTTAACCTGGAATACTTCCAGATAATTAGCCCCAGCCTTTCCAACCACAGGAAGGTTTGTTAGCTCCCTGGCTGTACCCCCAGCACTGATTCAGATACCAAAACTGAATTATCAAATTGCATTAGGGCCTGGGATCACCTGTGCCCAAAGAGCAGTAAGGCATTTACCTTGTGAAAATAACCAGTAACATTCTGCTATTATGTGAGGGGAAGTGGGGAAGACAAGCTTAGTATTATAGAACTCTGTCTAGGTATATGCCACATATCAAGACAATCTAAAGCAGATCTGGACTCCCCAAAGCCCAAATCCACACTGATCCACACCCATCAGATAGGACTAAAGGTAGACCAGTTTAACATGTGTCACAAGTCAGGGACTGACAATCAGAAACAATAACTTCTTGTAGTGGGTGGCTCGCCAGGATTACAAAAACAAAAACATCATGGGAATTAGAAGGGACAAGGAAACTATGTCCAACTCCATCATTTTACAGAGAAGGACACTAAACATCGGAGCCAAATTCAACCATATATTAAATGATACAGGTGAAGGTAAAATCCAAGGGATTGTGACGGGAGATTATGATAGAAGAAAAAAGTGTGATTTCCTAAAATGGCTCTTTGATTGTTTAAAATATATTGTTATGAAAAATCAATTTTTAATAAGTGATAAATGTCTTAGAAAAATAAATAAATCCTACTCTTGGGATATTCTTTTGGATAGTCTCATTGCTTGAGCAAATTAGTAAGGACTTTTGACTTAATGGGTTAACATTTTAGTTAAAATATTGGAACAAGCACCTTTAAAAGCAAGAACAGCATGTTGATTCAAACTTTCAATGACGTTGTATGCTGCTACCTTGGCAGACAGGCAGCTTAGGCACTGTGACAGAAATCGAAATGGCAAAGAGCTATTTATTTTAATAAAAAAAAAATCCAGACATTCACATAGAGCCCCCATAAAAGTCACCAGAACACAGATCAATATATCAGCTGGGACCAGTTAAAAGGATATATATTTAAATGGTTCAAATAGAAACTTGGTGTTCAAAATTACTGGCAAGGGTCCACAGTACAGCGGATTTCAGTCTTCAAGGGCCATTTTACCACAAGTATTAGTCAAGTCAATTCACTGCTATGGCCAAAAAAAAAGGGGGGGGGGAGGGTAAAGCCTACAAATATTTCCTACAATCCACTCTTTATTATCCAGCCCAGTGTTTTTGAGAAGCCCACTGACAAAATGTGAAGTTAGAACCTGTTGTGTTTCCCAAGAAGTATATCAAAGTTACTGCTAAAATATGAATCTATAAAAAGTATGTCTTTTATAAAAAACATTATTACTCAGAAAGACATGAAGCTGACACCATTGCTTAAATTAGTACTTATAAAATTCACCTTTAATAAGTTATAAATTATAAATACCTGCTATCAATTCAAACTGACAGTTTTACAGGTTATATGAACTCTTTAGATTTCTTTATAGGCAAAACTATCTTTTAAAATCTACTTTCTCATCAATGCTACAAATAAAAGTATGAAGACATAAACCAGAGGGTGCTGAATATAAGCTATACCTAACAGAGCTGGCCTTCAACTAATCTGTAAACTCTAACTAGCTGTATCTTATTTCCACAGTTTTGCCTATTGGAGGAAAAAACAAAAGCAAACTAAAACGTCCTAAGTAATCTCAGCTCTCAGGAATGAATATGTTCTTCCATTCCGGATAAAAACAAGAAGCACTGACCACTAGTCACTCGTCAAAAACGCAAAAGTTCAAGCAATTTCAAATTTACCTTAAGCCTTACGCTGTCGCTTCCAATATTGCTTTGTGAAAATCTTATATATTAAAGACTCCTCCCTAATATTTTCCACATGATTCAACGAAAGCTATCTTTAACATCTCACTGCCACGACTTCAGACTGCTCAGCGCCCTAAGCCAAATAAGGCAGGAGCAGCACTTTTTCATTCATATCGTCTGACTTGCCATAGTCCAATTCGAAACTTAAAACACAAGACTTGGATGCCCTTTTCCGCTTACAAACAAAACAAAACGGGCACCTGATCGACCCAGGGAGCTGTTCGATTTTGGCCTAGCAAACGCCAGCTGGTCCCGCGGGAGCCGGGCCGGCGGCGCGGGAGGCGCGGAGGGCGGGGGCGCGGCTGCGCCTCTGGGTGCGCCCCTCCTCAGCTCCCGCACGCACGCCCGCCGCTCCCAGCGCCCCACTCCCCCACGCGACGTGCGGCTGGCGGCGCGGGCCTCACCTGTGCGTTCCCACGCCCGGGGCCCGTTATCTGGGCGGCAGCTCCGGCGGGGTGCCCCAGTGCGGAGCGCCGGGTTCCGGGGTGGCCCCTGCTGCGGGCCCCGCGCCCTCCGGAGCCCGGCCGGCACCCCCTTCCTGCCTCCCGCGGGCCGCCCCGCCAGACTCCTCCTCCCTCGGAGGCCGGCGCCGGGCGAGAGGAGCCCGCGGGCTCAGGTTCGCCCCGGGGACGGGATAAGGTGTCAGGGAAGCGGCCAGACGCCTCCCGTCGGCGGAGGGGAGGAGGGAGAGCCAGCGCTGACCTCCTTCCCCTGCGCCCCTCAGCGCCAACGACAGGCGCAACCCTTCTGCGCCCCTAATGGGCTCAGGCAGCGGGTGTCCCCGCAGGAAGCCGAGGGGGCGCCGCGGGCCCTCGGAGGGGCTCCGGGGTCGGGGTCACACCCTAACTTGGCAGGGTCGTGGTGGGGGAGCTGAGGCGCTGTGGGGAGGGAGCTCGAACTTACCGGATTGCGCGGCTTCCCACGCTGGGGACGCGACCAGGCAGAGGCAGAAGCAGAGAGAGAGGGGGCGCCGGAGGGTCCGCCGCGGGCTCATGGAAAGGCCAGGGAGCCTCCGCCGCCGTCCGAGCCGCCCTTCTTCCCTCCCCGGCTCCCGGCGACGGACGGGGCGGCGGGAGGCATGACGGGAAATTCCTGGGCACGGGCAGCCGAGTCCAAATATGAGCATAGGAGACGAGCGAGGGAGGACCGGGGAGCGCGCCGGCCGCGGACGGGGCCGGCTGCCCGGGCCTCGGCGGCCGCCAACTCCCTCCTCCTCCGCTTCCCCCGCTTCTCCTACAGGCGCCCTGAGGCCGCCGGCTGCCAAGAGCGCCCGGGAGGTAGAATGTCTCTGCCAAGGGCATCCCTTCCCAAAGCTGGGGCTCCGGAGCAGAGACAAGCACCCCTGTCCCCTCGCCGTTCCACCTGAGACCCCCCCTCCCCCACGAAGGGGTAAGAACGATGAGACAGCGAGCCAGGGACCAGTGGGAAGACGTGGCAGGGTTTGAGGAGGGCAATCAGTTGAGAGCTGTGGTGGTGAGGGGATCAAAAGTTGTGGCAAACAGTTCTCTAAGTGTAGGAGAGGAGACTGGAGCATTGCTGCCGGCTACGCAGGTGAGCCCGGCTGCACATACCGAAGAGGCGTCGTAATCCTTAAAATCACCTGTCCACCTGCCTTCCAGGTGAGTGGGACTTCTACACCGGGGAGGGCGGGATGTGTGAGTGTATGTGTTTTCTTAACCACCATTGCAAAAGGGGCCCTTCCTGAATTTATATTTGAACACCATATATGGAGTCGAAGCAGGCTGAATGTAGTCTACTCTTTTTGTCACACCAGCTAGATGCTGAAGCTTACACCCATCTGCCTCTCCACCTCAAACCTGTTCCATCCCTCCATCACACGCACTATTTCTGCGCTTATTGTAGCTTGTCTAAAATACAGTGTTAAAATGTATTCTAAAGACTCTAGCTCTGATGGTCAGAATGTCAGTCCCAGATGCTTAATTACAAACCCAAGCCTGTAGCTGCCTGACTTTTCTTGGCACTGATTAACTCCTCTGGGAATCAAGTCCAAATGACCCTTAGCTTTTTATGACAACAAATTTAAGTCTTAATTAATGTAAATTTTTTTACTAAAAACAATGAGATAGGACCTGGAGATGTATAATGTTATGTTATTACTTACGAACATTTTAAGATGCTGGAGAAATGATGTATTGATGTAAAATACTTAAGGGGTAAATGTCAAATAGATTTAGAGCATGGATTATTCTAACATGCAGTAAAGTAATGGTAATTTGTACATCACACTATTTGTTTGAAAATGCTGTATTTGAAAACTAGAAACCTTATTTCAAAACAAATTCAATTTTGGCAAAGTATTAAGGCCCATAAGCCAAAAACCAGTCCATTTGCAAGTGGCTCCCCACAAAACATCTGGTATTGTAAAACGCTATATCCCATGAATTACGTCTGGCAAATGGGCAGATCTCACCCTTAATGTACTGGCAGTGATGTTGGGACTAAGGGCAAAGGACCTAAGTAAACTAGAGGTAAACAAATTTAATACATTAAGTGAGAAATCTAAATTACACATAAAATTACTGTTTAATTAGCTACCTAGGACCTGAGTAGTTGAAAGTACTCAGGAAACACTAGAGTACTTCGTCCTTTTCCTCTTTTATTGTAAGCATCTGTTTTTCTTCCCCCGGCCCCCAAAACACCTAGCATAGTTCTCTGCCCATAGCCCAAGTGTTTATAAACAAAATTCAATGAGGTGCAAGTGTCTGGCTTAGTGGTTAAGATACTGCTTGGGATGGCTGCATCCCATATCTGAGTGTCTAGGTCAAGTCCAGGCTACACTCCCCTTCTAACTTTCTGCTAATACTCACCCTCAGTGGCAGCAGATGATGGCTTAGGTAGTTGGGTCTCTGCCACCCACAAGGGCGATCCAGATTGAGTTCCGAGTCCCTGGCTTTAGCCTGGCCCAACCCTGGCTGTTGCAGGCATTTAGGGATTGAACGAGGGGATGGAAGTATTTTCTCTTTCTCTCTCTCATATCATTTAATCTTTACAAATATCACTGAGCTTATTATTTTATCTCTGTTTTTATAGCTAAGGAGACTCTTAAGTAATATGCCACCAGGAAGGGGGTGAAGTGATATTGGAATTCAAATCTGATTCTAAAATGCATATATTTTTGCCATACTAATCTGTCCTGCTTTCTCTATGTTTTAAAAAAAAAAAGCATGCAAAAATTTTTCACTGGGTTCTTGCAGCTTTTAGGAGCTGGTGTGTACTCAGGTTACTTCAAGAAATGAAGGTAAAGGATAGCTGTGGAAGTAAAACCAGAGACTTAACTGCCTTGTCAGCTCATCCGTTGTGGACCTGGGTGTGGGGCCTGTGCCTTTTTCAAGCTGGCGAAACAGAAAAGGTTCCACTCTCCGACCACATTCCTACCACTTTTGTAGTTTGACCACTGATATTTTAATCATATATTTCAGTGTTCTCTCTAATGTGTTTTTTTAAATAACCAAAATGGCAACCATGTTAATGTACTACTTTATTATTTTTTAAAGATTTATTTATTTATTTGAAAGAGTTACACAGAGAGAGGGGAGGCAAAGAGAGAGAGGTCATCCATCTGATAGTTCACTCCCCAATTACCCACAATGGCTGGAGCTGCGCCAATCTGAAGCCAGAAGCCAGGAGCTTCTTCTGGGTCTCCCATGTGGGTGCAGGGGCCCAAGGACTTGGGCCATCCTGTACTGCTTTCCCAGGCCATAGCAGGGAGCTGCATCAGAACTGGAGCAGCTGGGTCTTGAACCGGCGCCCATATGGGATGCCAGCACTTCAGGCCAGGGTGTTAACCCACTGCGCCACAGCGCCAGCCCTCTTAATGTACTACTTTAAATATTTAATTTTGAGGCAAAGGATCCAGGAGAGGTAATTGCTTCCAATCCATATGTCAGGGGTGGACACCTGATCTGTAGCACTAACCAATTTATATGGTCTACATACCCTCACTAACCTAAAGTCTCCGAAGGCAGAGTTGTAATGCAATACACTCAAGTAGCTCTTGGGGCCCTAGAGCAAGCTGTAGCACACCACCGCTCCAGATCCTCACAAAACATCTTCAGAACACTTGCATTGCACAACCACAGCTCTTTGTCTCTCCACCTGTCTTTCTACTTCTGCTCCCACGACCAGTTGCAAACTCTCTCCACGTATCTCATAATCAAATGCCCTATGGGGGAGAATCAGATTCTGTCACCATACTTGGATGAGTCTAGCAGCCTGTAGATTGGCCACCCTGAGCCAGATGCCCTTTCCCACATGCTATGGTACATGGCCAATTATGGTAACAAAACACTGTACTGTCACCTTCATATGGGGCTGTGCTTGGAACAGCCTCTTTCAAAAAGAGTGTATAAGCATGACAGGCAGCCAGGCTGTTCAATTCTCCAACATGCTGTTCTCAGCTCTTAGTAAAGTCCCCTTAGCCACTACAAAAAGCTATTTTCACATATCCCAAGGAACATCTTGGGTGGATTCCAACAACTGCACTCAATAGAATAGAAACATTAGGACTAGATGTTGTGTAGAAGTGCCAAACCAAGGAAAGAAACCCTAAATTAGTACTTTAAAGACTGGCTAAGTGAGACACCTGATATTTTCTCAGGTTCTGAAAGATTTCCATTGCTGCAACACCCTTCCAGCACACCATCAAGAAATCTTGCATTTGGCAAGATTTTATCATGTAAAATGATGTATGCAAAATCAGCACGCACTAAAATAACAGGGAGTCTCCCATGAAGTAAGATGGAACACCTAAACAAAGATGGAAGACGGAATCCAGGTGAACATTTTCCTTCTCCAGGTAATGTAGTTTGTATCTCAGGTGGTATTTTTTATTTTACATGGTTGAAGCCATCCCTTGATCAATTCTGGAGAGATCTGTAGTACATACACTCCCACAACTGATGTGTTGCCTGATTGTACCAACTTTGCTTTTGGATATACTATAGCAAGTGATACATATTTGGCATGATTGTACTTGTCAGTTTTTGTTCCTTTAACTAAAATACTGAGAGAAGCTCCTTAGGAAGGAACTTCAGGTCACGGTTTTGGAGGTTCACATTCAAAGATCAGGCAGCCCCATTAATCTGGCATGTGATAGTAGAGCATGAGTGGAGGGAAGACCACAAGGTGAGCAGGAAGCAGAGACAGAAGCTAGGCTGAACTGGGTTTAAATAACCAAACCTCTTAACAGAACTACCTCCCACTAGGCCCACCTCCTAGACGCCCAAATTATATCAAGTTGCTGTTTTTAAGCCATCAGCCATTAATATTACTCCATTAACCATTAATATAAGACTTTGGGGACCAAGCTTCTATAAATGGGCATTTTAGGGGGACACTAAAAACTTTTATCTAAATTGTAACAATTTTCAATATTTTGGAGAATTGAGTAATACTCTCTAGACCAGCAAAACTGGCTAGCATTTGGCAAGATTTTGGATGTGAAATGATACATGTAAAGTCAATTACATGGTGTGTAATGGGGCACACTGTATGGGAGAAGAATTACCTTTTTAAATGGTACAGGAAAATTCTGATGGAAGACTTGATTCTATTCTCTTTAGGTCTCTGTCCCAAGTGCTTCTTGTACCAAGAGCATCTAACCCCATAGTTTGAGTATCCACTGTCTATAAAGGTGTGTATTTTTCATATCACCTGGTTCCGAACTGCAAACTAGCTTTTCGTTCATCCAAAGTGGCTATGGCTACAGTCTGGTCCAGTGGTAAATTCTGGTTATAATGGGCTTCCTGGGAAATACTACATTGTTCTCCAAAATTATATCTCTGCAAGGGATTTATTTCTACCAATTTTTATTGTTTGTTTATTTCTGTCTATTTGTAACAGCGACACAGATGGGGGGGCATGGGGGGAGAGAGTCTATCTTCCATCTGCTAATTCACTCTTAAAATGGCCACATCAGCCAGGAGTTTGGAACTCCATATGAGTCTCCCAAATGGGTGGCAGGGGCTCGAGCACTTGAATAATCATCTGCGTTAGTAGGAATTTAGACTGGAAGTAGAATAATTGGGACTTGAACCAGAACTTGGATAGGGGATGGGAGTGTCCTCAGTGGCAAATTAAGCCACTGCGCCACACTGCCGACCCCTTTAGCAATTTTACCTCACCTAACTTTCACCCTTGTGAGCCACTGTTATAGCCCAATTTCCAGGTAAAATGAAGCTCCACTCAGAGTTAGGGACTTGTAATTTGGCATCAGATAGGTCTAGATTTAAGTGTAGCTTCTACCATTAGAGCTAGGGCTAGGCAAGTAACTACTTCTCTATGTCTTCACATTCTTGTTTAGGAAAATGGAAAAAATTAAAAGTATCTATCACACAGCTTCATGCTAGCACATGGGAAGTCCTCAATAAGTATCAGTGTAGTACTAATCTTAACTTCTGTCGTTGCTAACAATCGCCAGAAAGTCACACTGTGCCTTTAAGTCTTATCTGATAATTTTTTCTGTCTTAATTGACTCATAGTTTCTTTCATAAATCTGAGTCTTACATTTGTATTCATAATCTCCTCTTAAGTCTGTTCATATTTAGTAATCTTTACATGCTCACTTAAAAATACCTTTTATATTTATATTTAAAGTTATTGTAATTTCTAAATGTTTAAATATACATTTATATTATATAGATATGGGGCGGGGGGGTGGGGCAGAGAGAAAGCAAAAGCGCCCATCTACTGGTTCAGTCTCCAGTAGTGCCTATAATAGTTGAGGCTAGGCCAGGCTAAAAATTCTGTCCAGGTCTTCCAAGTGGGTGGCAAGGATCCACCTACTTGAGCCATCACCTGCTGCTTCCCAGGGTCTAGCAGGAATCTGGAATCAAGAGAGGAGCCACTACTCAAACTTAGGCACTCCAGTACAGGATGTAGGCATCCCAACCAGCATCTTAACCACTAGACCATATGCCTGACTGTTTTTAAATTTGAACTTCCTTAAAATAAGCATATAGGAGATTAATGAGTATTCAAACTGTTTTGTGAAAACCAATTAAAAAAAAAGATTTATTAATTTATTTGAAAGTCAGAGTTACACAGAAAGAGAAAGAGAGGCAAAGAGAGAGAAGAGAGAAAGGTCTTCCATCCACTGGTTCACTCTCCAATTGGCTACAAAGGTTGGAGCTGCACCGATCCGAGGCCAGGAGCCAGGAACTTCTTCCGGGTCTCCCACGTGGGTGCAGGAGCCCAAGGACTTGGGCCATCTTCTACTGCTTTCCCAGGCCATAGTAGAGAGCTAGATTGGAAGTGGAGCAGCCAGGACTAGAACTGGAGCCCATATGGGATGCCAGCACTGCAGGTGGCAGCATAAACCACTAGGCCACAGCGCCAGCCCCTAAACCACTTTTAATATTACTCAGCTGATCCTTAAGATAATACTGCAGGCTGGCGCCGCGGCTCACTAGGCTAACCCTCCGCCTTGCGGCGCCGGCACACCGGGTTCTAGTCCTGGTCAGGGCGCCAGATTCTGTCCCGGTTGCCCCTCTTCCGGGCCAGCTCTCTGCTGTGGCCCAGGAGTGCAGTGGAGGATGGCCCAAGTGCTTGGGCCCTGCACCCCATGGGAGACTAGGATAAGTACCTGGCTCCTGCCATTGGATCAGCACGGTGCGCTGGCCGCAGCGCGCCAGCTGCGGTGGCCATTAGAGGGTGAACCAACGGCAAAGGAATACCTTTCTCTCTGTCTCTCTCTCTCACTGTCCACTCTGCCTGTCAAAAAAATAAATAAATAAAAAATAAAAAATAAAATAAATTTTAAAAATTAAAAAAAAAGATAATACTGCAGGCACAAAGCCCCCAGTACATGGACATTTGGGTGACTGCTCACCCACTTAGGGGATGATTGAGTTCCTGGCTTGGTTTCCCAGCTTCTGATTTGACCAGCCCAGCTCCAGCCACCGTGGGCGTTTGAGGAGTGAACCAGCAAATGAGAGTGCTCTCTTAGTTGCTCTCTCTCACTCTCTCCCTTTCAAATAAATAAATAAATATTTTTAAACCTTCAACAAAGGAAAACCATCTGTGCATTTTTCATTCATTCAGATATTTACTGAAGGCTTAGTAGACAATAAATTAGTCAAATACTTAGTATATTAAAAAATGTTTACTACTAAGAAAAATAAGGAAGGGAAGGTGGATAAAAGTGTTGGCAAAGTAACATTAAAGACCTGTGAGAAGTAAGGAAGCAGACAGGCAAACGTCAGAAGAGAAGGGAAAGCAGGTGAGAAGGCCACAGTGATGGTGGGAGGAGGCATCTCAATCTAAGGACCATCCAGCATTCCAGGTTAGGAACAACATGGGGGAAAGGGAAGCATTACAAGATTTGGCCTCGGAAGCAATTGTGTATGGTCTTTGGGGTCGCCCCTTTTTAGAGTGAGATGGACAGCTAGCACAGGGTTTTAAGGTGATCAGTGACATAATCTGGGTTACTCTTTGACAAAAAAGAACTTGCTGTTCTGGTACAGACAGGAGGACAAACCAGTTCAGAGGTTCTTGAAATAATCCAGATGAGAGATGATGATTTGGAGTAGGGAAGAAGTACTAAAGGTGGTGAAAAGTGATCCAGCTGCACATACATTTGGAAGGAGGGCCCACTGCATTTGCTGACAGACCAAACATGAAGAGAGAAAGAAAAGAATGTCTCTATCTCTACCCCCCAACCTTTTTTTTTTTTTTGCTGAGCACTACAGATTTCCCTGAGACAGGAAAGCTTTAGGAGTCGGTAGTGGTATGGTATATGAGATCAGCTTTGAACGGCTAAATTTGAAATGGCTATTAGACATCTAAGATAATGTTAAGCTAGACCATTAAATATGAGGATACTTGAAAAGTTTCTAGAAGAATGAAATGAAAAGATAAGTTTATTTGGCTGCAAGAACATTTTGAAATCTATGCATAGTGGTTTTCTTTTTTTAATAATAGCACATTTCCATGAACTTTGGGCCGGCGCCGCGGCTCACTAGGCTAATCCTCCACCTAGCGGCGCCGGCACACCGGGTTCTAGTCCCGGTCGGGGCGCCGGATTCTGTCCCGGTTGCCCCTCTTCCAGGCCAGCTCTCTGCTGTGGCCAGGGAGTGCAGTGGAGGATGGCCCAGGTGCTTGGGCCCTGCACCCCATGGGAGACCAGGAAAAGCACCTGGCTCCTGGCTCCTGCCATCAGATCAGCGCGGGTGCGCTGGCCGCAGCGCACCGGCCGCAGCGGCCATTGGAGGGTGAACCAACGGCAAAGGAAGACCTTTCTCTCTCTCTCTCTCTCTCTCTCACTGTCCACTCTGCCTGTTAAAAAAATAAAAAAAAATAATAGCACATTTCCATGAACTTTGTGAAGACCCCTTATATACAAATTGTAAATATGGGGGTTTGTCTGGGCTGGCGATAGCATAGAGATGGTATTTTAAGTCATGAAAAGTGTGCATGTTGATTATAGATGAGAAGAGCCAGCAAAGGCCACTAAGAAGGTGTGTTATAGGGACCTAGGAAGGAGATCTGTCAAGTGTGCAGGCAAGGGAGACAAATGAAGTTTTTTCTCTTTTATTTGAGAATACATCTGACATATGGAAAAAGATAAAAATTATTTAAAACCCCAACAGATTATATGAATACCCTTTTTGTTCTTTTAAACAAGTAGACACAAAGTATTAAACATGACTTTATTTTAGGACTTACAGATGAACTCTAATATTTACCATAAATCATGGTCCCAAAATGTATCAGCAGCACTGGAATACAACTACAAGCATGTTCTCCCATTCTTTTCACAATGAAAAGCCAACTCCTTGCACCAAATGGCCTAATGCCCAATATTTGTGGTCAGTAAAGAATAAGTGGCAAGGGCCACCAGACAGGTAGGAATAAGAACATCTCTTCAGAGATGAAGAGGAACCCTTGTGAAGCTCAAATATACACAAAGTGGTCTTAAACCTTTTGTTTAAAGTATTATATAGATGTTATTTTTAAAGGCTAGCCATCATAGAAGCAGAGAGAGAAATAAACACAGTGATTTCGATTCAAACTCTGTGGCTTTCCAATTCATTTCTCTGGAATTTAGATATCTTACTTTGAAATTTAAGCAGGAATACTTGTGTCACTTATCCTGCATCATACTGATGGAAGTTAAATGATATAATGATGGAACTTTCAAATTACTGATGTCTAAAACAAAAGTCATGATGGAGGCAGTTGCATTTTTCTAAATTCACCCACTCTTGTTCTTTATATCTGTTCTTGATGTACCTTGAAGATACTTCCTTACGATTCTGATAAAAACTAAGTACCTCCCTTAAAATTGCCTATACATACATATATGAACAATGTATATATATACAAGTGCACACTGATTGAAAGTCACTTTAAAAAGCAATTGCAGGCCGGCGTCACAGCTCACTAGGCTAATCCTCTGCCTTGCAGCGCCGGCACACCGGGTTCTAGTCCCAGTCAGGGTGCCAGATTCTGTCCTGGTTGCCCCTCTTCCAGGCCAGCTTTCTGCTGTGGCCCAGGAGTACATGGAGGATGGCCCAAGTACTTGGGCCCTGCACTCCATGGGAGACCAGGATAAGTACCTGGCTCCTGCCATCGGATCAGCGTGGTGCGCCGGCCGCAGCGCGCTGGCCGCAGCGGCCATTGGAGGGTGAACCAACGGCAAAAGAAGACCTTTCTCTCTGTCTCTCTCTCTCACTGTCCACTCTGCCTGTCAAAAAAAAAAAAAAAAAAAAAAGGCAATTGCAGGGGCTAGTGTTGTGGCACAGTGGGTTAAAACCATTTCCTGCAATACCTGCATCCCATATGGGTGCAGGTTTGAGTCTCAGCTGCTCTACTTACAACCCAGCTCTCTGCTAATGTGCCTTTGAAAGCAGCAGCAGATGACCCAAGTGCTTGAACCCCTGAACCGATGTGGGAGACCCAGATGAAGCTCCTGGATGCTGGCTTTGGTCTGGCCCACTCCTGGCCAAAGTGGCCATTTAGGGAGATGGAAGATCTCTCTGTCTATCCTTCTGTCATTCTATAACTCTGCCTTTCAAATAAATATTTTTTAAAAAAAGAAAGCAGTTGCAGTCATCATAGTTTCATGGGTAGAAGAAAATGAAAATAGCTTTTTAAAAATTTGATTGTGTGTCAGGCAGTAGGCCACACTGGAAGAGGACAGCATTTTCAGGAAGACCATCTAGATAGGTGTTGCAAATACTCAGGCTCCAGGTAATAAGGATCCCTTGCCTAAATGGTAGCAGTGAGACTAGAGATGAAGAAGGGGATAGGGTAGGAATAGAATCACCAGATAAAATGCATGATACCAAGATAAATTTGAATTTTAGGTAAACACCAAATAATTTTTATTATATCCTAAATATTGCATGGGCATACTTATATGAAATATTATTAAAGCTTTATCTAAAATTCAACTTTGGGCATTCTGTATTTTTTAATCTGGCAGGCCTAGAGAGAAACTGACTAGTTTCTCATTGCAACCTTCATGTCCATATTTCTGTCTGGGGTAGAGAAACAACAAGAAAAAAAATGAGTGCAATGTGACCACTGTGAAATGAAGAGAAAGTGATTGCTAGTCTAGTTCTTTAGTTTATACTGAAAAAATTTCAGCAAATATGTCAAAAATGTTCAAATTTATGTGTTTTATTTCATTGAAAGGTAGAGAGAGAGAGAGAATGAATGAATCTTCCATCTGTTGGTTCATTGCATTCCCCAGTTGCCCACAACAGCCCAAGCTAGGCCAGGCCATAAGCCAGAAGCTGGGAAGTCAGTCTGGGTCTCCCCCATGGGTGGCAAGAACCCAAGTACTTTAGCTAACACCTACTTCCTCCCTAGGTATGCATTAGCTAAAATCTGGAACTGGAAGCAAAGCCAAGAGTTGAACGGACACTAGATATAGGATGTGGACATCCAAAAGTGGTGTCAACTGCTGTGCCAAATGGCTACCCCTCCCCCCAATATTTATTTAAAGACCTATTTTTTAGCCATGGAATAAGTCTACTAATACTGCAGCTATATTCTATTCTCAATATGTATTAGGTACTATCTTGTATAGTCTACATGAATGTAGGTGCATGTGTACATGCTTAATGTATGGATTATCCAGCACAGGAACCACAGGCTCAGTGTTCTCAAGGAGAGAATACTGAACAGGAAACAGATTGGAGAAACCAACCTATGTGAATCTTTAAAAGAGACCAGGCAGGAAAGTTTTCTTTCAATGTAGTCATGCAGTCTAAGCCTCTGATTTTACCTGACTGGACAGTTGTATGGTATGAGTGGGGAGGAAGAAAGGCTTAGATCATGAAGCTCCTTTCAGTGGAGCAGTAGGAGCAGTTTAGAATCAAAGAAATGGCTCCATTTGTCTGTAGATTACAACAAATCTACAGACAAGTTAAGCAGGAGCATTCCAGAAGCTTACTCTTAATCTGAAAGTTTAAGACCCTTGGGGACCTCCTTTGGGTCACACAAGCAAAAATCCAAAGTAGCTCTGCAGAATTTTAACACTTGTGGCTTCTTTATAATTCTTAAGTTTTATTTATTTATTTTTATTTGAAAGGCACAGTGACAGAGTGAGATAGTCATACAGCTAGAGAGATCTCCTATCCATTTGCTTTATTCCCAAAATGCCCGTAATAGCTAGGGCTGGGCCAGGCCAAAGCCAGAAACCAGAAATTCATGCTAGATCTCCAGTATGGGTATCAGGGACTCAACCAGTTGAGCCATAACCCACTGCTTCCAAGAGTGTATGTTAGCAGGAAACTGGAATCAGGAACAGAGCCAGGACTTGAACCCAGGCACTCCAGATAAAGAATCAGGTGTCCCAGTTAGCATCTTAACCACTGTACCAAATGCCTGTTCCCTTCCCTTGCAATTCTGTTTTGAAATTGCCTTCATTGGGTCCTGATGTCTAATTTGTGGAAATTCAAATGTCAAACTAACAAGGAGAAAGGTACTTAGTTATAACCCACTTCTGTCATAGATACAAGAACACAAAATGATTCAAAATTGATGATCCAAGAACAGCTCACAGTGAATCCTGAAGCTACAAATGGCCTTACAGTCCACACACCTACAATGCTTTGGAGAAGACAGGTGGAACAGGAAATAAGACCACCTTCCATAGCTGGCTTGTATGTCAGTGAAGAAGATTGCCTCTGAGCAAGAGTGAGTCTTGCAACTTCCTGGGTGCTAGAGGTAGGTAATAAAGACAAGGAGGAGAAGGGTGGGGTAGGGTGGATGTGGTGGAATTTGGATACTGGCTGAATTCTCAACAGAGAAATTTAAAAACCTTTGTAACTCCTGAAAGTGCAATGGTACTTGATAAAAGTGATGACAGTAGTAATTAGGGCAGAGTTTTATGTTTCAAGAAAACAAGTAGGGGCTGGCTTTGTGGCACAGTAGGTTAGTCCTCCACCTGCAACTCCAGCATCCCATCTGGGCGCCTGTTCTAGTCCCGCTCCCCCTCTTCCAATCCAGCTGTCTGCTGTGGACTGGGAAAGCAGTATAAGATGGCCCATCTGAAAGGAGGAGAGAACTTCCACTTTGATTATGGCCTTGTCTAAACAAGGTTGGAGTTTGTGAACTCAAGAGGCTTCCATGGCCTTGCCAGCTCATGACAAGAGCCTTGGGTGATTACTGACGTCATAAATAAGGGTGTCAATTGTTAAATCAACAATGGGAGTCACTGTGCACTTACTTCTCATGTAGGATCTTTGTCCTTAATGTGTTATACTATGCGAATTAATGATAAAACTAGTATTCAAACAGTACTTTATACTTTGTGTGTCTGTGTGGGTGCAAACTTGAAATCTTTACTTAGTATATACTAAGCTGATTTTCTGTATGTATATAGATAATTAAAAATGAATCAATAAAGAATGGGATGGGAGAAGGGGAGAAAAACCGCTATAATCCAAAAATTGTACTTTCAAAATTTATATTTATTAAATAAAAGTTTAAAAAGAAATAAAATTAATTGAAAATAATAATAAAAAAAAGATGGCCCAAGTGCTTGGGACTCTGCAGCCAAATGGGAAACCAGAAGAAACACCTGGCTCCTGACTTCGGATGGGCACAGCTCCAGCTGTTGAGGCCATTTGGGGAGTGAACCAACGGAAGACCTTTCTCTCTGTCTCTCCCTCTCACTGTCTGTAACTCTACCTCTCAAATAAATAAATAAAATCTTTAAAAAAAAGTAGATCAAATAAAATTATCAGGCACATTATCTTCCCATGATGACATGAAATGGAACAAAAAATATTTCCTTCTAAAAACCTTTATATTCTGCTCCCAGTGATAACAGTTACAACAAGAATTACAAGTAAAATGGACTCATATTAATGAAAATACTGACTGTTTCATACCAAAGCTCCAAAAAACAGGAGACAGTTAAGAGACATTTATTATAATGCTTGAAGTAAAGACAAAGCTTTAAAAACATCTCCCAAATGAATCAAATGGGACTCAGCTAGTTTTATGTTGCTTCAGGCAAATAAGGAAAAATATATTGGAAAATCTATATGCTAAGTAAGCATTCTATTATCATTATGAGTGAAATAAGTATAAACTATTTCCAACTTTACCTTTAAAATTCCTTTGGATTGATGACATAATGTATCATTTCCTGTTCTTGTACTTTGTAGGAAATAGCACACCCATTTCAATATTTGTCACTTTTGTCCTGTATCAACATTCATGGGAACAATTATTACTCATGCTCTGATAATCCATCTGGTGTTGGTATCTCAGTAAGATCTAGAAGCTGTCTGGCAGTGAGTCTCAAACTTAAGAATCAAAATTACCTGGAGAGTTTTTAATATCATGGGATATTTCCCAGATACTATGATTCTGCAGGGCTGGTGAAGGACTGTGAAATCTGCATTTCTAACAAGGACCCCAGAGGATTCTAAGACAAGTGGTCCTTAGGTTATTCTTTGAGAAATTCTGGTTTGGAGTAATACTCGTGTCTACTTTCCAATTAGGCATAAGAAGGGATAAATTTTGACCTTTATTTTCTATAATGCCCAGAGCAGAGATGGGAGAGTCCATGAGGCTAAATACACAGTTCTCATGACCTTTCTAAAATATATGGCTTACTCAAAGTCCAAGTAATCAAATTAATTTTTCAGCCCTATATCATAGAACCTCATAGTTTTAATTCTGTGAATATTTTATTGTATTCTTTGAAAATATTTTTAAATCTGAATTTCATAACTGTTCGTTATCACAATTTTGGAAGTTCAAGTCTAAGATCAGATGGCTCTATTGGTTTGGCCTCTGGTGAGAGTAGTCAGTGGTAACACATAATGTCAGAAGTGCATGAAGAAACAAAGGATCATATCTGGAACCAGAGAAGAATGTGGATGGGCCTGAACTCGGGCTTTTACAACAACCCTATCCTGAAAACCCAAGAAGTTCCAAGAGCACTGCCTTCTGATGGCATGTTCCCAGTAATACAAAGACCTCTCACTAGGCTTCACCTCCTAAAAGATTCCACCACCTCCTAATAGCAATACCCTGGGGACCAAGCTTCTGACACAGGGGCCTTTTGAAAACATTCAAAACGAAAACATCACCACTCATCCCTTCACTCCACTGCTCTCCAATCAGTGATGGGCCTGTTTTAGAAGACCTTTGATATGCCTACTAACAGTAATAGCTTGCAAGTCTACAGCCAAAATAAACATAGCCTTTTTCCACAGTGCTAGAATTATAAAACTATAAATGCCTGAGCTTTATTACCCAAGGTTGGCAGTGAATCAAAATATATTAGCAGAGGAGATCAAATTTTTAAAATGAATTGAAGATAATTATGGGAATCCTAATTAAGGTAAATATTTAAATATATGTAATAAATGTTCATTGACCAATTTTGTGAAATATATATGCAATCCAATAGACTAGTTTTGCACTGCTAAATTGTGAAATATTTCCTTCCAATTGTATCTATGGAATATAATTCATTCATTCTAGACAATTTTTCACCTTTTAACAGCTCTGATGTAGAATACATTTTAGAATTAATAGTGTCTTAAAAGTACTATCAAAGGTACAAAAATAAATTGCTGCCCACCTGTACTAAGCTACATTCTGCCAGGGAATTAATGCTTCTCTCTTCCTGGGTAAACAACCCAACTGTGAACACTTTAAATTCTCCCCTTATTTGAAGCCTTTTGTACAATACTGACGATGTGAATTTAAACCAAAATGGGAACCAGGACCAGCTGAATTCTTTGCTGTCTCCATGTAGAGATTATTTCTTTTACCCTGGCTCAGAGGTTGCCCTAGCTCAATTCCAGGGTATTCTATTAGAAAATATATCTTGATGGGGCTGTTGCAGTGGTATATTAGGTTAAACCTCTGGCTATGGTGCCAGCATCACATGTGGGCGCTGGTTGATGTCCTGGCTGCTCCTCTTACAATAAAGCTCTCTGCTAGTGGTCAGGGAAAGCAGTGGAAGATGGCCCAGGTGCTTGGACTCCTGCACCCACGTGAGAGACTCTGAAGAAGTTCCTGGCTTCTGGCTTTGGATGGGCCCAGTTCCAGGCATTGTGGCCATTTGGGGAGTGAACCACTGGATAGAAGATCTCTCTCTCTTCTTCTGTCTGTAACTCTAGCTCTCAAATACATAAATTAATTTAAAAAATATATCTTAAATGTCATTTTTGCTGTTAGTTTTCTTTCTCACATGCCAGAGGAAATAATGGTGCTTCTTCCAACAGACAGTGCCTTAGAGCAAATATATTTGAAATAATATATATGCAATTTGAGTAGTAGATAGATACTATTTTCTACATCTTAAATATTCTTCAAAGACATTATTTCAATTATTTTCTATGAATAGATATAAGCCATTTTTCAGTTATTCCCCTATCTATAGATTTAGGTTGCTTCTAATTTTTTCCATAATAGAAATAAAGCTATGATGAACATTGTTTTCATATCTTCATTTCATCTCTGATAATTTCTTCAGAATAAATCACTAAAAATTAAAGTCAAAAGGTATGAACATTAACATTTTTTGTTTATTGCCAAAGTGGTCTAAAAAATTCTCATCACATTATACAACAACCAAGTTATTACTCATAGCAGCAGTTTTGTAAGGAGTCTATTTTCTATACACTTAAGTCAAATTTATGAAGTTTCATGTATAAAATATTTTCTCAGGTCATTAATTGGCATTTATTTCTGTGGCTGAATGTTTCATATTTATTAACTACTTGAAACTCTTCATTTGTGATTAATGTCCTGATGTCATTTGACTATTGTTTTCTTGAGATGTTAGTCTTTTTATGTTAGAATATGTTTTTTATTCTAGATATTTTTATTTGATCATTTACTTATTCATATGAAAGGCAGAGAGAGACAGAGAGATTTTCCATCAACTTATTCAGTCCCCAGATGCCTGTAACAACCAGTCCTGGGCCAGGTTGAAGCCAGGAACCTGCAATTCTAAGTCTCCACTTGGGTGGGAGGAACCTAACTGCTTATGCTATCATCTGACATCTCCTAGGCACATCAGCAGGGAGCAGAGGAGGAGACTCAATCCCAAGCACTCTGAAAATGGGATTTAAGTATCCCAACCAGTTGCTCAACCAGCTGCACCACAACACCCGCTTCTATTGAAGTCTGTTTTAAAAAAATATTTATTTAAATTGAAAGAGTTATTGAGAGAGAGACAGAGATCTTCCATCTGCTAGTTCAGTCCCCAGAAGACTGCAATGGCCAGTACTGGGACAGGCTGAAGCCAGGAACTTAATTTGTTTCCTGCGTGGGTAGCAGGGGCACAAACACTTGGATCTTCTGTGCTACTCCCAGGCCACTAGCAAGGAGCTGGATCAGAAGCAGGGGATCTGTAGAGGATCTGGTACCCCTATGGGATGCTAGCCTCATAGGCAGTGGCTTTATTTGCTACACCACACCATCCCCTAACTAAAATGATTTAATTATTGCAAGTCATATATGCTTCTGATACTATTCCATCTCAAATTGATCTAGAACTTTTGGTATACTCACATTTTTTAGTACCATTAAATATGTAACATTTTTCTTTCTTTATTTTTTTTTTTTGACAGGCAGAGTGGACAGTGAGAGAGAGAGAGACAGAGAGAAAGGTCTTCCTTGGCCGTTGGTTCACCCTCTAATGGCCACCGCAGCTGGCGCGCTGCGGCCAGCACACCGCGCTGATCCGATGGCAGGAGCCAGGTACTTATCCTGGTCTCCCATGGGGTGCAGGGCCCAAGCACTTGGGCCATCCTCCACTGTACTCCCGGACCACAGCAGAGAGCTGGCCTGGAAGAGGGGCAACCGGGACAAAATCCGGCGCCCCAACTGGGACTAGAACCCGGTGTGCCAGTGCCGCAAGGCGGAGGATTAGCCTAGTGAGCCGCAGCGCCAGTGATATGTTTTTTTTTTTTTTAACTTATTTTATTTAGGCCAGTGCCGCAGTTCACTAGGCTAATCCTCCGCCTGCAGCACCAGCACCCCAGGTTGTAGTCCCAACTGGGGCGCTGGATTCTGTCCCGGTTGCTCCTTTTGCAATCCAGCTCTTCTGTGGCCTGGGAAGGCAGTGGAGGATGGCCCAAGTGCTTGGTCCCTGAGCCCGCATGGGAGACCAGGAGGAAGCACCTGGCTCCTGGCTTCGAATCGGCGCAGTGCGCTGGCCGTAGTGGCCATTTGGGGGTGAACCAACGGAAGGAAGACCTTTCTCTCTGTCTCTCACTGTATATAACTCTTCCCCCAACCATTGTCTAACTCTGCCTGGCGAAAAAAAAAAAAAATTTATTTATTTGAAAGATAGAGTTACAGAGAGAGGTAAAGCCGCAGAGAGAGAGAGAGAGAGGTCTTCCATTCCACTGGTTCACTCCCCAAATGACTGCAATGGCCAGAACTGAACTGATCCAAAACTAGGAGCTCCTTTGGGGTCTCCTACATGGGTGCAGGGCCCAAAGACTTGGGCCATCTTCTACAGCTTTCTCAGGCCATAGCAGAGAGCTATATCAGAAGAGGAGCAGCTGGGACTCAAACTGGCATCCATATGGGATGTCGGCACTGCAGTCTGGGGCTTTAACCTGCTATGCTACAGTGCCAGCCTGGTTTGTTAATGCTTAGACACATCAGATGTTTTCCTTTGATTTTTCTGTTATTTTAACTCCTCATCTCCTTGAACTTATCTAGGGATGTACAGAAGAGTATTAACATGAAAGACTGAAATTAATATATATACTTATATGTATATTCGTGATATAATCTAATATGAAAATAGAATTAGAATGAATTCAGGCCGGCACCACGGCTCAATAGGCTAATCCTCCACCTAGCAGCGCCAGCACACCGGGTTCTAGTCCCAGTCGGGGCGCCGGATTTTGTCCCAGTTGCCCCTCTTCCAGGCCAGCTCTCTGCTGTGGCCTGTGAGTGCAGTGGAGGATGGCCCAAGTGCTTGGGCCCTGCACTCCATGGGAGACCAGGATAAGTACCTGGCTCCTGGCTTCGTATCAGCGCAGTGCGCCGGCCGCAGCGCGCTGGCCACGGTGGCCATTTGAGGGTGAACCAATGGCAAAAGGAAGACTTTTCTCTCTGTCTCTCTCTCTCACTGTCCATTCTGCCTGTTGAAAAAAAAAAAAATGAAATCAAAGACAAAAACAATCACCTCATCCATTCCCTTTTGGAATTTGTTATACTCTTCCGATTACCAAGTAACTGTGTTTTTGTAATATTATTCCTGTTCTCATTATTTCCAGCACTGCTGAGAACAGTGCTTCCAAACTTTGTTTTAAACTTTATTGGCACTCCAAAGGATATGTGTAGTGCACTGGTTAAATGGAGGAGACTGCTCTCAGTCTGCCAGAGGAAACTAGATCTTGAGCTCCACCACCCCACTCTAAAAGCTAACATTTTGGCTCATCTGTAATTCATTAATGGCACATGGGTTGGGAAGTTCTGATCCAGACAGGCTCTGCTACTTATGTTCCTCTGATCCTTGCTTTTCTCATATGTGCTATGTTCTATAGATCAGATGCTGGTAGTGGTAAGAGTTGTCCAACGGTGACTGTCAAGGAAAATAGGAGCCACTACCATATCAAGCATCAGGAAACCATTCTCCAGCCCTTTTGTCTTGTAGCTTAACATGTCAAGAGGAGACTGAATTTTAAGAACACAACTGGGGCCAACATTGACAAAGCCGATAAAACCCCTACCTGCAACTCCACATCCCAAATGTGCATCGGTTCAAGTCCCAGCTGCTGCACTTCCAATCCAGCTCCCTGCTAATGGCCTGAGAAACAGCAGAGGATAGCCCAAGTCCTTGGGCTCCTGCTACCCGTGTGGGAGACCCGAAAGAAGCTCCTGGTTCCCAGCTTCAGCCTGGCTCAGCCCTAGATGTTGAGGCTATCTAGGGAGTAAACCAGAGGATGGAAGATCTCTCTCTCTCTCTTTGTCTTTCCTTCTCTCTCTGTAACTCTTTCAAATAAATAAACCTTAAAATTTTTTAAAAAGACAACCCAATATTATTGTATTATTGAGACATATAAAATCTTTCTGATCGATAGCGTCACACAGTCAAGTTTGTATGAGGAAACTGATTCCCACAGTTTAGTAGTATCAGGTCAGTAAGAACTTCAATGTTACTACAGACCAAAGGGTTTGTGCCTCTAGAATTCTAAGCACACACATTGCAGAAGCCAGAGGCCCTAGCACTGCCAACAATTTGGTTGTAGCATTAGGGCTCTAGCTTTACCTCTTACATTTTTAAAAATTTTTATTGAATGACCTACTTTTCCCACAATTTTAAAAAGCAAACTTTGTCACACAGTGGATTCATATATATAAAAGTATATTTGTACTTCAAGTATTTATTAACCATATAACCTCAGTTGGATCATCTTTTTTTTTTTTTTTTTTTTTTTTTTTTTTTTTTTTTGACAGGCAGAGTGGACAGTGAGAGACAGACAGAGAGAGAAAGGTCTTCCTTTGCCGTTGGTTCACCCTCCAATGGCCGCCGCTGCAGCCGGCGCACCGCGCTGATCCTGGCAGGAGCCAGGAGCCAGGTGCTTTTCCTGGTCTCCCATGGGGTGCAGGGCCCAAGCACCTGGGCCATCCTCCACTGCACTCCCTGGCCATAGCAGAGAGCTGGCCTGGAAGAGGGGCGACCGGGACAGAATCCGGCGCCCCCACCGGGTCTAGAACCCGGTGTGCCGGCGCCGCAAGGTGGAGGATTAGCCTATTGAGCCACGGCGCCGGCTTCAGTTGGATCATTTTAACACAAAATATTTTCTTTTACAAAACTACTCTTTAAAAAGTTGGGTCTCGGGCAGGTGCTTAGCCCAACAGTTAAGACGTGGCATGGGATGCCTGAATCCCACACTGCTACCTTCATGGGTGAACTGGATCAAATTCTAAGCTCCTACATTCACCTGGTCCAGATTTGGTTGTTGAAGGCATTTGGGGAGTGAACCAGCAGATCTTGCCCTGTCTCTGTCTCTCTGCCTTTCAGATCAACTAAAATAAAATTTAAAAAGTTGGTGTTTCCCTGAATATTCTCTAGGAATCCTCCTCAAAATGTTCATGGAAAATGTAATTAAAAGATGGGTTTACTTTGTTGCAAAAAAATTTGAAATCCATACATAACATTTTTTGTATACATTTCCATGAACTTTGTGAATACCCCTCATAATCCTGCTATACTAATATGTTTAGCACATTGCAGATTATCATTCAAAAATGCAAGTGCAATGAAAACCCACTACAAAGCAAACTAGCAAACCTCTCAAAATATGTAGGATTTTATGCAGTCAATAAAGATGACAGAAAATGGGGTAGCCATGAAAATGACCTAGCCGTGAAGATTCCAGAGTCCCATATTGGAGTACCCTGGTGCAATTCCTAACTCTGACTCTTGACTCCAGCTTCCTGATGATGTAATATCTGGGAGACAGCAGAGATGGCTGAAGTAATCGGGTTTCTGTTACCCATGCAGGAGACCTACATTGCATTCATTAGCTCCTGACTTCAGCCTCCACCCAACCCTAGATGTTGCAGGCATTTGTGGAGTGAATCAATGGATGGAAGCATGTTGTCCCCTTATTTGTTTCTCCAGGCTTCTCAGATAATTTTTTCTTATTTAAAAAAAATTTTTATTTTATTTTTATTTATTTTTTGTCAGGCAGAGTGGACAGTGAGAGAGAGAGACAGAGAGAAAGGTCTTCCTTTGCTGTTGGTTCACCCTCCAATGGCCGCTGTGACTGGCACACTGCGCTGATCTGAAGGCAGAAGCCAGGTGCTTCTCCTGGTCTCCCATGTGGGTGCAGGGCCCAAGCACTTGGGCCATCCTCCACTGCACTCACAGGCCACAGCAGAGAGCTGGCCTGGAAGAGGGGCAACCGGGACAGAATCTGGCGCCCCGACCGGGACTAGAACCTGGTGTGCCGGCAGTGCAGGCAGAGGATTAGCCTATTGAGCCATGGCGCCAGCCTAAAAAAATTTTTTTAACTAAAAGCTTATTGTTTGAAAAATGACAACTACTTAAATCATGAGCATTGCAAGACAATGTCAGGGTCAGTCCAGTTTCTATGAATTGAAAAGGATCCTAAAATTATTGGGAAATTCAAGGAATCTAAAATAGCCAACATAATCTTGAAAAACAAAATTGAGAGACTGACACTAATTTCAAAACTTTCTAGGAACCTAAAGTAATCAAGATGGTGTGATATTAACACAAGGATAGACTTATAAATCAATAAAATAGAATTGACATTCCAGAAAAAAACTGTATTTATACGGCATAAGTTTTCAACAATGGTGACAATATAATGGGGGAAAGAATATGTCTTTTCAGCAGATAATGCTAGGACATCACATGGGTTATAACAAATAGGTATGAGTACAAACAGATGAAATTGGACACCCTATCTCATAATATACAGAGTCAATTCAAAATCAAAGACCTAAATGTAATGGCAGAAACAATAAAATCTTTAGAAAAAAACATAAGAGTAAATCAATATGATTTTGGATTAGGTGAGTTTCTTAGGTACCAAAATCACAAGCAACAAAGAAGAAAATACATGAACTGGACTTAAATTTAGAATATTTGTGTTGCAAAGGACATCAGGAAAAGAGAAAAGAGGTTACAAATGGAGAAAGTATTTGCATATTAAAATCTGTTCAGGGTCTTATATCTACAACATATACAGAATTCTTCTTTTTTTTATTTGAAAGATAGAGTCACAGAGAGAGACAGAGAGAGACAGAGAGAGAGAGAGAGGTCTTCCATCCGATGGTTCACTCCCCAGTTGGCCACAATGGCCAGAGCTGCACTGATCCGAAGCCAGGAGTAAGGAGCTGCTTCTGGGTCTCCCACGTGGGTGCAGGAGCCCAAGGACTTGGGCCATCTTCTACTGCTTTCCCAGGCCATAGAAGAGAGCTGGATCGGAAGTGAAGCAGCCACTAGAACTGGCACCCATATGGGATGCTGGTGCTTCAGGCCAGGGCATTAACCCACTGCTCCACAGTGCCAGCCCCCAGAATTCTTAAAACTCAATAATGAAGATACTAACCCAATTAAGAAAAGGACAAAGTATCTGAATGATCATTTCCCAAAAGAAAACATATAAATGCCAATATGTACATGTATCATTAGCCAGCAGGGAAATGTAAATCAAAAACAAACTAAGCTGCTATTTCATACCCACTGGGATAGCCAAAAAATGAAGACTATAACAGTAATGACAAGAAAGCAGAGAGAATGGAAACTTCATAAACTGATCATGGAAATGAAAAGTGGTAAACCTGTTTAGGGAAATAGTCTGATAGTCCTCAAAAGATTACATATGAAGTTAACATATGACTCAGTAATTCCACTCCTACTTAAAATAAATTTTAAAATCCTATGTCTATATTAGAAATTAGTATATAAATATTCATACCAGCATTTTTAATAAGAGCCAAAACATGGCAATAACCCAAATGTTCATCAACTTAGAAATACATAAAATATACTGTATTCATGAATATTCAGTTGTAAAAGGGAATATGGTATTGATACATGCTACAACATAGATGAACCTTGAGAATTTGTTAAAGAAGCTGGTCACAAAGAATCATGTTGCCCAATCTCATCTACCCGAAATGTCCAGAATTGGAAAATCTGTAGAGACAAAAAGATCAGTGCATGCCTAGGGTTCTGAGGATTTAAAGGGATGGAAACAATGGCTAAACAGTGTTGGTTTAGTTTTGAGGTAATTAAAACGTTCTAAAATTGATTGTTGCAATGGTTCCACAACTCTGAATATACTAAAAATGATACACTTTAAATAGATGAATTGTATGGTATATGAATTATATCTCACTGAAGTTGGTATACATTTATGTAAGATATCCCAATGATGCCAGCGCCCTGGCTCAATAGGCTAATCCTCCACCTAGCGGTGCCGGCACACCAGGTTCTAGTCCCAGTCGGGGCGCCAGATTCTGTCCCGGTTGCCCCTCTTCCAGGCCAGCTCTCTGCTATGGCCAGGGAGTGCAGTGGAGGATGGCCCAAGTGCTTGGGCCCTGCACCCCATGGGAGACCAGGAGAAGTACCTGGCTCCTGGCTTCGGATCAGCGTGGTGCGCCGGCCGCAGCGTGCTGGCCACGGTGGCCATTGGAGGATGAACCAACAGCAAAAGGAAGACCTTTCTCTGTCTCCCTCTCTCACTGTCCACTCTGCCTGTCAAAAAAAAAAAAAAAAAAAAAAAAGCAATTGCAGGGGCTAGTGTTGTGGCACAGTGGGTTAAAACCACTTCCTACAATACCTGCATCCCATATGGGTGCAGGTTTGAGTCTCAGCTGCTGTAAATTGTGACTTCAAAAGTACTAAATCTGGGGAGGGGTGGAATAATAAGTGTTCAGTTTAATGTTATCAAAGTTAACGTACTAGTTTAAAACAGCCTGTAAAAACCAAAAGGTGTTTTATGTCAACCTCATTTTAACAAAAATCCATAGTAGATACACAAAGTAAAAGGAATAGAAGCATACTGCTAGAGAAAATCATCTAATCACTAAGACAGCAAAAGAGTAAGAAAGGCATGAAGAATCTAAAAATCACAGAGGGGCTGACATGGAGCCTCAGGCAAAGCCATAGCTTGCATCCCAGAGCTCTGGTTCAAGTCCTGGCTACTTGGCTTCTGATACAGCTCGCAGATAATATTCCTGGGAAAGCAACAGAAGATGGTCGAAGTGCCTGGGCCCTAGTCACCCAGTTGGGAGACCTGAATGGTGTTCTTCGCTACTAGTTTTGGCCTGGACCAGCCCCAACCATCACAGTCGTTTGCGGAATGAACCAAGAGATGGAAATCTTTCTCTCTCTCTGTTTCTCCCTCTCTCTTGCCCTCTGCCTTTCAAATAAATAAATCTTACAGAAAAAAATAAAAGAAAAATCAAAGAAAAGATATTTAACAAAATGACAGAAGTTTTCCTTCATCAATATTACCTTGGATGTAAATGGAGTATATTCCCCAATCAAAATATAAAGATTGGGTACATAGACACACCACCCTCCACCAAAAAGAAACAACAATATTCTGCCTCCAAGAAATTCATTTTACCTTTAAGGACACACCAATTAAAAGTGAAGAATGGAAAAACATTCTTTCCAAATGGAAACCAAGAAGAACATGGGTAGTTGTATTAGATAACAGAATAAGAGAAAAATAGTACAATTAGACAAAGAAGGTCATTGTACAATGATAGAGGGGTCAATTCATCAGAAGGATTTAACAATTGTAAATATGTGTATCCAACCTAAATGTAAAAAGCAAATATTAATACATCTGAAGGAAGAGATGGACTCTACTACATTAATAGGGGACTTGAACACCACACTTCCAAACATGGACAGATCACCCAGACAGAAAATCAATAATGAAATTCTGGAATTAAACTACACATTATATCAAGTAAATCTAGCAGACACATAGAACAATTTACTGAACAGCATCAGAATATTCACTTTTCTCAGGGACACACTGAACATTCTCCAGGACAGATCACATAATAGTTTTAACAAATTGAAGAAGACTGAAATCATATGTAGTTTTTTTTTTTTTCTAATCACAGTAGTATGGAACTAAAATTAGTTTAACAAGAGGAACTATGGAAAATTCACAAATATGTGGACATTAAACATGGTCCTAAAAAACTGATGAGTCAAAAAAACTTTAAAGGGGCTGGTGCTGTGGCATAGCGGGTGAAGCCACCGCCTGCAGTGCTGGCATCCCATACAGGTGCCTGTTTGAGGCCCGGCTCTTCCACTTCTGATCCAGCTCTCTGCTATGGCCTGGGAAAGCAGTAGAAGATGGCCCAAGTCCTTGGGCACCTGCACCTGCATGGGAGACTGGGAAAAAGCTCCTGGCTCCTAGCTTTTGGCTTCAGATTGACCCAGCTCCAGCTGTTGCGGCCATTTGAGGAGAGAATCAGTGAATGAAAGACTTCTCTGTCTTTGCCTCTGCCTCTCTGTAACTCTTCCTTTCAAATAATAAATCTTTAAAAAAATTAAAAGGTAAATTTAAAAATACCTTGAGGAAAATTAAAATGGAAACACTATGTAACAATACTTACAGTGTCGCTCCCCCTCTTCGTGGAGGAACGACACAGGACCCTGCGCTGTTCTTTTGTCTGCTCGGCCCTCCCCGGGTTTGCTGCTGGTTCTTCCCGGGTTGGCTACTGTCCCTTCCACCTCCGTGGAAGGGCAGTTCCCCCTGGCCACATTCCCCACTTCCGCAGGGGAGCGGCACACTGCCGGCCGGCTCTCTCGGGGGCTGCACAGGTGTTCCTCTTAGATGTTCCCCTTAGATGTTCCTGGTGCATGCCGTCTCTCTCCTCCTTTATAGTCCTCCTCTGCCAATCCCAACTCGGCTGCCCACACGCCAAGCACGCTGCTCTCCTCCAATCAGGAGCAAGTCCTACAGTTTATTGGTTGAACTGGAGGCAGCTGTGCGGAAGCTGTTTACTTCTCTCCCAGCGCCATATTGTGGGAGAGCAGATGCATAGAATAAGTCTTAATTCCAGTAACTTAGTCTAGTCCGAATTGCTCCCCACATTACAGGATGCAGCAAAAGAAGTTATAGAAGGGAAATTTATAGCATTAAATGCCTACATCATAAAAGAAAGTTCCTGAACAACCTCATGCTTCATTTCAAGGAACTAATGAAAGTGAAAATGAACCTCAGAGTTAGCAGAAGGAAGGAGGTGATAAAGATCAGAGCACTAATAACTGAAATGGACTAGAAAAGTATTTTCTTGAAAAAGAAACAATCAATAAATCTCTAACGACATTAAGAAAAAGAGAAGACTCCAATAAAATCAGAAATAGGTAGGTGATTACTCTAGAGGTTAAGATGATAGTTAATGGCCGGCGCTGCGGCTCACTAGGCAATCCCCCACCTTGCGGCGCCGGCACACCGGGTTCTAGTCCCAGTCGGGGCGCCAGATTCTGTCCCGGTTGCCCCTCTTCCAGGCCAGCTCTCTGCTATGGCCAGGGAGTGCAGTGGAGGATGGCCCAAGTGCTTGGGCCCTGCACCCCATGGGAGACCAGGAGAAGCTCCTGGCTTCGGATCAGCGTGGTGCGCCGGCCGCAGCGGCCATTGGAGGGTGAACCAACGGCAAAAGGAAGACCTTTCTCTCTCTCTCTCTCACTGTCCACTCTGCCTGTCAAAAAAAAAAAAAAAAAAAAAGATAAGGTTAAGATAGATAGGTTAAGATGACCCCCAAGTTCCACATTAGAAACATGTGAGTTCAATATGTGCCTCAAGTTCTGGCTCTTGGCTTCAGCTTCCTGTCAATGGCTTAATTTGCTGCCATCATCAGGGAGACCTGGATTGAGTTCCCAGGCCCTAGTTTCAGCCCCACCCAGTCCCAGTCATTGCTGGCATCTGAATAGTGAACCTGCAAGTGGGAACTCATTCAGTTTGTCTCTCTCTCCCAAATAAATAAAAATTAAACAAACAAACAAAAAAACCCAAACCCAAACTTACAGCATAGAAATACAAAGGATAAGAAGAGACTACTATAAATAACTGCATTTCGACTAATTTGATCATCTAGAAGATATGGATAAATTCCTAGATTCACATAAGCTATTAAGACTGAATCATAAAGAAACACAAAATCTGAACAGAGCAATAAGGAGCGACAGACTGATCAGTAATAGAAACCTCTCATCAAAGGAAAGTCTGAACTTGATAGCCTCCCTGTTGAATTCTACCAAACATTAAAACAGAATTACTAATACCAATCCTTCTCAAACTCTTCGGAAAAAAAAAATTTTTCAAGAGGAAGGAAAACTTCCAAGCTCATTTTACAAGGCCAGCGTGATACTGATAGTAAAGCCAGATAAGGACACTACAAGAAAAAAAAATAGTGATTACAGGATGGCAGAATAGGGAAGGGCATAGTGCTCTAGGCTGGGGGTAAATAGTAAACAAACAAAAAAATATGGAGGAAGTACATTCTCAGAGGAGAGTTAGAGAGAAAAGCCCAGTGGAAATTCTACAGAAGGAAGAGAAAGACTGGATTTGGTGTGGAAGGTGCGGACATGCAGTGTGTACAAGGACACAACACATGACCCCAGCAGCCAGGAGCTGGAGAAAGCACCAGCTTTAGAGTGAGGTGAGATAGACTGCAGCAGCTCATGCCACTGGTGATAAAGGCAGAGGGAGAGCATGGCGTGAGTCCAGCCAGGAGCCCTAAGGGAGATAGCATATGGGCTGACCCAGTGAAAAAAAAGGGGCACATTGCTCTCTCCCTATCCTCCCCACAATCACACCTCCCAACTGGCTGAGAGGGCAGGTTCCTCTTTTTCCTAAGCAGCAGCTGAGGAAGCTCTTATGCACACACCCAGCAACTGGCCAGAATAAGAGGCAATCTTGTCAGTGGTAGTAGGGGCAGCAGCTCAGGTGTGCGCACCTGGCAAAAAGCAACATTGCAAAACAAGTGGAGGCTGCAGACAGTGGCTCTTGTGCACCAATGTGACCGATTCTACCAGAGAGGAAAGAAATCTGCATTCCCCATGGACTTTGAGTCAAGCTGGGAGGATTAACAAGGAGCTGGGCACCCAAGTAGGACTGTGAGGTGCCCGTCATCTCAATATATCAGAGACTCCAGGGCTGAAACCACTTCAGCAGAGCATCCACAGGTAGCTGGCTCTGGGAAAATCTCTGCCTCCCTGTGGACAGGACAGGATAGCGGGGCGGAGTTGATCTTCTGCACTCCACAACTGTGGGAACTCTGTGACTGCATGAGACGGCAGGGTATAGCTGGGCCTCTGGGCAATCCTGTGAACAGCTCCACGCTCTCAGAGTTCCCTGATTGCCTGGGGTAGGTCACTGCAATGAGATCCATGCTCACATTAAGGACTGCACAGATCCTTTAATTCATAGGCAGCATAGATGAGTATTGCATGCACAATGGGCTAACACCTGGGTATTGATCACCCTGGAAGAGAGGAGGGGAAGATGTGATTACGCCAACAGAAGTGATCATATCCTACCTCCTGCTAAAAAGAGATCTACCACACTAACTTCGGTGTCATCCTGGACACTCAGTCCACCCTGCAGCACTGACCAGAGCACCCTGGCTACTTCCAGCACACGTGTCTGTGTATTCACTGAAAAACCTGACACTCCACTAAGCCAGACAGCTACAGTTCAAAGATAAAAGCCAACAGAGGAAAAACCAACAGGTAGTTCCATAAATGCCGAAAATAAATGCAGAAATTCAGCAAGAATAAGGAAGACAATATGACCCTCCCCAAAAGGAACACTTCAATTTAGAATGTGAAAATGAAGACATTGATGGAATGCTTGAAACAAAATTCAAAAGATTAATCATGATTACTCAGAAGCAATAAGCAAATTCAGGAATTAAAAGAAATCCATGCATGACAAGAATGAAAAATTTTCCCATGAAATTGATTTTGAAGAAAATTAAAAATGAAACATTAGAAATGAAGAATTCAACATGTGAAAGAAAATACTTGGTGTGACAGAATATTCTAGCTAGAAGACAAATCTTTGGAAAATTTCCAGACTTAAAAAAAAGAATTAGAAAAATCAAAAACAGTGTTGGATATTTATGGGATACTTTCTATCAAATGACTCAATATATGGATCTTAGGAGTTCCTAAAAGTGTTGAGATAGAGAATGGATTAGAAGGCCTATTCAGTGAAATAATTAAAGAAAATTTCCCTAATTTGGAGAAAGGGATGTCCAAGTACATGAGGCACACAAAACTCCTTATAGACATGACCTGAAAAGATATATTTACCATGACACATTGTAGTCATACTTTCAACAGTAAAACATAAAGATTCTAAAATGTGCATGAGAGAAATGATAGATTACTTAAAGAGGATCTCCAATTACAGTGGATTTCACATCAGAAACCCTATAGTCTAGGAGAGACAGAGTCCAAGTATTAAGAGAAAAAAAACTGTTGACCTAGAATACTGCACGCTGCAAAGCTCCCATTTACGAATGTAGGTGAAATAAAGACCTGCCATAACAGAAATTGAAAGAATCTGGGCCGGCGCCGCTGCTCAATAGGCTAATCCTCCACCTAGCGGCGCCAGCAGACTGGGTTCTAGTCCCAGTTGGGGCACCGGATTATGTCCTGGTTGCCCCTCTTCCAGGCCAGCTCTCTACTGTGGCCAGGGAGTGCAGTGGAGGATGGCCCAAGTGCTTGGGCCCTGCACCCCATGGGAGACCAGGAGAAGCACCTGGCTCCTGCCTTCGGATCAGCGTGGTGCGCTGGCCACAGCGGCCATTGGAGGGTGAACCAACAGCAAAAGGAAGACCTTTCTCGCTCGCTCGCTCTCTCCACTCTGCCTGTAAAAAAAAAAAAAAAAAAAAAAGAGAGAGAGAGAAAGAATCTGTCACCACTTATCCAGCCTTATAAAAGATGCTTAAGAATTTGCTACACACAGAAACAGTCATCATTATAAAAGAATGTGAAGGCAGAAAATCTCCCAGTAAAAGTACAAAAGAAGGGGTCAGCACTGTGGCATAGTAGGCTAAGCCTCTGCCTGCAGTGTCGGCATCCCATGTGGGTGCCGGTTTGAGTCCTGTTTGCTCCTGTTCCAATCCAGCTGTCTGCTATGGCCTGGGAAAGCAGTAGGGAATGGCGCAACTGCTTTGGCCCCTGCACACACATGGGAGACCTAGAAGTTCCTGGGCCCTGGCTTCAGATCAGCCCGGCTCTGGCCATTGCTGCCATTTGGGGAGTGAACCAGCATTTGAATGGAAGACCTTTCTCTCCTCTTTCCCTGTCTTTAACTCTCTCAAATAAATTAAAATCTTAAAAAAAGTGTTTTTTGTTTTTTAAATTATGGGCCAGTGCTATGGTGTAGTCACCTAAGCCTCCAGCCTGTGGTGCTGGCATCTCATTTTGGTGCCAGTTTGAATCCCTGCTCCACTTCTGAACTAGCTTCCTGCTAATGGCCTGGGAGAGCAGCAGATGGCCCAAGTGCTTGGGCCCCTGCATCTACATGGGAGACCCAGAGGAAGCTCCTGGCTCCTGGCTCCGGATTGACGCAACTCTGACCATTGTGGCCAATTGGGGAGTGAACTAGTGGATGGAAGACCTTTCTCTCTCTCTGCCTCTCCTTCTCTCTCTGTGTAACTTTGACTTTCAAATAAATAAAAAAATCTTAAAAAAAAAAAAAAGTAGATTCCAGAGCAAAAATTTACCAGGAGTGAAGTCCCTTTTCATAATAATAAAGGGATCAAAAGATCAAGAGAATTTAACAACTATAAATGTACCTAAAAGCAGGACTTCAAATTACCTGACACAAAAGCTGACAGAACTGCAAGAAGAAATAGACAAATCCTCAATTGTAATTATAGATTTCAATACCCCTGCATAAGGACTCTAATACAATGAAATCAGAAATCAAAAGGAAAAAGGCCTCTGAAAAATCCCCAAGTTATGAGAAAAAACCAACCCTTACTCTTACAGGATTTATAGTATATATAAATATATACATATATAATATAGTATGTCCAAGGATACAGTTGATAAATATATTTTCAGTTAGTAATAAACTACATTAAGAAAATAAAAGAGTAATTTAAGAGAGCTCAGTAAATTAAAAGAGTGCCCTGGGAAGTGATGAGGTGTGAGCTGAAACTTGAATAAGGAGGAACAAGTCATACAATATGTAAGCCCAGAACAGTGTTCCAAGCAGACAGCAGCCAAGTATGAAGGTGAAAAGGTAAGAAGCTTATTAGAGAAACAGAAAGAGAAGACTATTGTGGCTGGAGAAACTAAGGGAAATATGATAGGATAAATATCAGTAAATGCAGAATCAAGTATGAAAGAGGCAAGCAGTTCAATTTAGCTGGAACACATGCAGCTACCTGGGTGAGGACTGGAATTTAATTAGAAGGGTATAGGTTGGTATAGACCTGCACTGTCAAAAGGATAGCCACTGGCTTCATGTGGCTATTTGGGAGGACTGAAAATGCAGCTACTACAACTGAAGGATTCACATTTTAATTTATGAAATTAATAACCTGTTTTGAGTATGCTGGCAAGTACTTGGCTATGTAAATTTATTGTCTCAACTGCAGATTTATAAAATTTAACTATATAGGCCGGTGCATGGCTCAATAGGCTAATCCTCCACCTGCGGCGCCGGCACACCAGGTTCTAGTCCCGGTCGGGGCGCCGGATTCTGTCCCGGTTGCCCCTCTTCCAGGCCAGCTCTCTGCTGTGGCCCGGGAGTGCAGTGGAGGATGGCCCAAGTGCTTGGGTCCTGCATCCCATGGGAGACCAGAAGTACCTGGCTCCTGGCTTCGGATCAGCGCGGTGCGGCGGCCATTGGAGGGTGAACCGATAGCAAAGGAAGACCTTTCTCTCTCTCTGTCCACTCTGTCAAAAAAAAAATTTTTTAACTATAAATGAGGTATTTCCAATGGAAATAGCGGTATCTTAATTAAGACAAGCTATAAGAAAGATGACGAACTGTACAGATTTTAGCACATAGATCCTATACCCCAGGGTTAGTCTGGCTATAAGTATGTATGTATATGTGTGTGTATATATATACACATGCATAAATATGTATATATACTCTAGATATATGTACATATATACACATTCTAGATTTCAAAGCCATGTAAAATCGCTCATTAACATGCTTGATTACATTAGATTTTCTAAATATGTAAGGTTAAATAAAATGTATTAAAAATAATGGCATCTTTTTATTTTTTTCCCAAGGATTTATTTATTTGAATGGTAGAACAACAAAGACATAGATTGTCTATAGGCTAATTGATCTTCAAATGCTCACAACAGCTGGGGCTGAGCCATGTTGAAGACAGAAGCCCAGGACTCCATCCATGTCTCCCATGTGGGTGGCAGGGACCCAAATGCCTTAGTAGGAGGCTGGATCAGAAGTGGAGTTCAACTCAAACCAGCACTGATATGGGATGTACGAGTTGCTGAGAGTCTTAACCTGCTGCACCATAGTCTGCTCCATGGTTTTAATTTTAATGTGGCCATTAGAAAATTTTTAATTACACATGGCTCATATATTCATATTTCTATTGAACAACACTGGTCTAAATCAAGTCAGGCCTTGAATGTCAACCTGAGTTTGGCTACTATTCAACAGAAAATAAAGTCACTGAGGGACAGTGCTGTGGTGCAGCAGGTTAAACCAGGGGCCTGCAGCACCAGCATCCCCTATGGGCGCCAGTTCAAGTCTCCGGCTGCTCCACTTCCAATCCAGTTCCCCGCTAATACGCTTGGGAAACACGTAGAGGTTGGTCCAAGTGTTTGAGCCCCTGTACCCACATGGGACACTGGGAAGAAGTTCCTGGTTCCTGACTTCAGATTGGTTCAGCTCCAGCAGTTGTGGCCATTTGGGGAGTGAAACAGCAAATGCAAGATAGATCTCTTTCTCTCGCTCTTTCAAATAAATAAATCTGTTTAAAAAATCACTGAAATCTCAAAACTCATTAATAACTTTTTGGTAAAGGTTTGTAGAGGAAAGTATTTCAACAATGGGAAATACAAAACTAGGCCTGCCCTTTAAAAGTTACATTTTCCAATCAAATCAAGAGCAATGATGAAGTCACTAAGGAAAAAACTGGCTTTCAGGCAGGTGAAGACTTGACTATAGTTACACAAGCTATGTAATAAAAAGCCTCACTCAAGTTTCTCATTTTGAGTGTATGACAAAACATTTAAATACAGTCCAAAAGTTTATAGGCACAGGCTTTCTAGACCTATCCAACATCTCATTTTTCTACAAACCAGGAAAATTTCTAATCAACATTAAAGAATCACAGACAATATCAGAACATCACATAAGTTTAACAGTTCTGCTTCTTGGAGGGGACAGATTGGCATTTTGGAACCGGCACTCATAGGATGCCAGTGTCACAGGTGGCAGCTTAACTGGCTGCATCAAAATATCATCCCCTTTATTATTTCAAATCTTCCCTTCTACCATACCCATCCTAAATTTACATCTAGGGCCGCACAGCTAAATATGGTAGGATGTAAATCAAGCTAAAATTTTTAAGATTAAAACAAATTACTTGAAAGAGAGAGAGAGAGAGAAAGGACAGAGATTCTATCCACTGTTTCATCCCCGCTCCCACCCCTGCTGAATACAGGTACCTGGTACTCCATCTGGGTCTCCCTCATTGGGTAGCAGGGACCCAAGTAGTTGGGCCCTCATCTGCTGGGTCAGAAACAGAGACTTGAACCAGCACTCTGATATGGGATGCAGGGGTCCCAAGCTGTGACTTAATCTGCTGCACCACAATGCCCACCCTGATAGTAATCCCAATTACTAACTCTAAACTCTAGATTCTCTCCAGGTCATCTAACCCACTTTCAGGATTTTTAATTACCACAACTGTACCTCTAGTTCAGGTCATTCTCAAATTACCCCAGAATTGTAAATACACTCACCTGAACATTCCATGAACATCTCATAAACAACGTATCCCCAAATTCAATTTATCATCTTTCCTATCCAATCTGTTCCTTATCAGTTACTATTTAAATGCTGAGATTTTAGATTCCCCATACTAGAAATTTAGACATCAGTTTCTCTCATACTATCCAATTAATCGAGTCTTTCCCATTTTCTCAAATATTCTTCTAATTATTTCCTTATTCTTCATTCCCTATTCTCCCTTTAACAATCAATATCTAAACTTCATAGTGTGACATACAAAGAGTTGCATGATATGACCATTGCCTATCTTTCCTGTATTTGTTTTGATCAGATGATATAATTGCTTTAAACAGTGATTCAGCTATAATAAACTCCTTGTAGCTTATTCATAAACTAGGAACAATCTGTCTTTGTTCATGTCCTTTCCATAAGTAGACTGGCCTCATTTCACTTTCAGTAATGTGTGCAACAACCATCCACAGAAAGAAAAGGAAATCTAAGACACAGGTTTTAATGGTATTTAAACCTAAGAATGAGCAAAATGAATCTGTCCTGATACTTCTATCATCATGATGTACTTTTAGCCGTAAATTTTCCCAATAGGGCTTAAAGCCCAAGAGAATTGCATCCTAAACATTATTTCTTTAGACCTCAACCTGTTTTGTAATTATACTGTGCTTAAGTACCTGTTTTTGAGTATCTTCCCAAAAGAGTTACTGCCAAATTCTGCTTGATTTAGCATCCTCTGATGAACCATCTGGAAGAAGTGATTTCCCAACATAAGTCTAGGAAAAAAGGGTGAAGAGCCATGTAGGTGACCTAAAATAATTTGATGTCACTGGGAGCAGGGAGTGAGAGCAAAATATATCTTACTAAAGGGAGTATTCTGGGGATATGACACATCTAACTACTATTCACATGGAATCATAACTTGTCATTCAAATTATAAACACAAGGAAAATATAATGAAATCCAATATCAGGCTTCATTAATCCAAGATATTCAGGAATTTACACACCAGTGAATATGCATAATGATTTTATCATGACACAGGCTCACTACACTTTTTTTTTTTTTTTGGCAGGCAGAGTGGACAGTGAGAGAGAGACAGAGAGAAAGGTCTTCCTTTTGCCGTTGGTTCACCCTCCAATGGCTGCTGCAGCCAGCGCACCACGCTGATCCGAAGGCAGGAGCCAGGTGCTTCTCCTGGTCTCCCATGGGGTGCAGGACCCAAGGACTTGGGCCATCCTCCACTGCACTCCCTGGCCACAGCAGAGAGCTGGCCTGGAAAAGGGACAACCAGGACATAGAACCCAGCGTGCTGGCGCCACAGGTGGAGGATTAGCCTATTGAGCCACGGCGCCGGCCCTACACTAACTTTTTTAAATACAATAACTTTTAGCCTCATCACAAAACAGAAGCTCTCTTAAGAGCTGAAGATTTTTCATTTCATCCATACTAATTAAGAGGTACTGAGTAAATATTAAACTAAATTAAAAATGACTGGTTACCTCAACTACTCTGTTTTTTCTAATTTAAGATGAATAAGGTGTGTCTCTGTACTCCCAGAACTCCCTCTACCTACTTCTCTCACACTATATTTTCCACACTATCATTTAACTTATTTGCCCTCTGTACTTCCTCTAGACTGTGACCATCTTGAGGACTGAAACATGTGTTTTTCATCTTCGTATTCCCAACACATGACATTGCCTGGCGTTTGTTAGCAATTGCTAAGTCTACCACATGACTGACTAATCAAGTCCTCTTTTTACTTGATTAAAACATCAAAAAATTTAAACCAATGCTAGTCAAAGTAGACAGAGTTTGAGCCAGAATATGTAAAAACAACACAAAATCCTTTTTTAAAGAAAGCCTTTCTATAAAAAGTGTCTAGCTGTACTAAACAGTGCTTAGTGATGCAGCTGATTTATATTCTTGCTCTACTTTGATTCAAACACTAAAAGAATGATGTTGAGGAAAGGATGGTTAAAATTAACTCCAGGGTCTTCACCCATCTTTATGAACATACACATATTCACTGATCCCGAAATAAAATGAAACAAAGGCACCTATTCTCACTGGTAAGAAATAAAGACACGGAGCACTTTAAAAAGTTGTTTAAAAGTCAAGACACATTAAAAAAAAACCTAATAAAGTTTTAATTAGAATTTTTTTCCTTTTTTTTAAACAGGACAGTAACAGATTACATCAAACTTCAGAACTTCTCAAATATCTAGTTATTATACACATTCCCATCTGTCTTGCAGGGAAGAATCTTGGCTGGCTTAACAGTTGCAGGTAAAATAAGCTGTATAATAGCATATATTACAATAATAAATGTACAATGTTTACATGAAATATGTTTTAGAAGCAAGAAAAAGATGCATCTGCATCAAAAGGTGACCTTTTAAAATGCCACATTTACTTTTTACATTCACTCTTGCAATAGGTTACAAGATGGGGTCACTAAGCTCAGATAAATCACTATGATGCACATAAAATACAGAAAGATCGGTTATTTTATATATTATATATATTTATATTTTCACACATTAGCATCTGAGACATAAACTGAGAATTTAAAATTTATTCTCTTCAGATAACAAATCATTTTTTTTAAATTCTTCATAAACATGGTGCCCACAAAAGCACACAGGTAAGGCACAATAGGGTTTTTCTGTTACAGAATAGTGTGCATCATGTTTACTTAACCAGAAAACGTGCATTATCTGTGCAAGTTCATGCTGCAAACCCAACACATATACAACATAACAAAAAGGAAACTGAGTTTTAACAAAATACAAAATAGGTACAATTCCAGCTGTTTCACATATTCATTTGGACTGACAATGATATACCAACAGGTTATTTGTTTTAAAGGCCAATTGTTAGACTTCAGAAGTAAACTTTGCTCAGCAACTATTCTAATCTGAAATCATAAACAGTAATAAATGAACTTTACAGAAACCAAATTAAACACTGAGGCACAAAGATCATTTGTGCATTTACCATCTTGCAAACTTTCTTGACCCAAAATTCCAAGTATAATTTGCTTAATACAATTTACTGCAACAATGTGCCCTGTTTTAAACTTAACATTTAAGTGGGGAGCTAACATTTTATTAAATTATAAATAGACTAGGAAAATGATTTAATCCCAATAGTACTATGTCACAGACCTAGTATTTATAATAAATAGTTTTTCACAAAATATTTTTCCAGTATCTGCCAATTGCTTCTTTATTGCTCACATAAATTTGAGTCAATTACAACTGGTATCAGAACTTTCACACAAAATCATACTCAGAGACATTTTCATATAAAACCTATAAAAGATATTTTAAACTTGTTTCTAATACTTCCAGGTGTTTGGCTGTTTGATCTATGTAATAGTACAGCCATATGTATATATGTGTGTACACTTATACACACACACATATATACACATACATATATACATACATTAGATTATGAATAAAATAGAAAGCTTATTTTACTGCTTTAATGCAGACATCCTCACAACACTTACTTTCTCCAACACCAGCATTTATACATATATACAAAAGCCAGTTTTAAGTACATGTACATCCACTTACACATATATGTAACCACTAAACCCAAATTAATACTCCCATATTCCAGCTGTAGCAAATGAATCTCTTACAAGCAATAGAAACCTAACGTTAAACTGGGAAATTAACACTTTTACAACATTGGCCCGTAAGGAGCTATGCAGGTGACTGTATACAAAAATTCACAACATTAGTTCACTAGAAATTATGGAAATACAAATAGCCTCTTCACCATGCTTTTGTGTGGTTATCCAAATACTTCTGGTGCAAAAATATAACCACATCTGAAATGCTTAATAAAGTTAATGTTCCTCATGCAAAACTTTATAAATGCACTGGCTTAACTGAGCTCCAAAGACTGAATAAAACAATTATTCTACCTACTCAGTATTGCTGCCTCACTGCTAAATCCCTTTGAAGCCTTAAGATTTCTGGAACATTCCAACAGAACTGTATTCATCAATAAAACTATTACATACAAAAGCATTTAAAAAGGAAGATGGGAAGCCAAACAGGATTTTCTTATTGTAAATAACAGTCCTAGGAGTGGAAGAGAGTCTTTTCAGGAACCACCTTGAGAATTGGCTAGGCCAGTCCGAAGACGAAGATGAGACATAGAGTTCATATGTTTATTTGATGGCTTCAAGGGAGTGTTGCAAGTAAGAGCTTGGGGAAAGCGATGGTGATATCTATCTAGTCGTAAATATTTTACTGTAACCAATTTCCCTGTTGTAAGATAAAAATAATATTTTAGATCTATACAACTGTGCTCAACATTTGCAGAAAATTAACTAGAGTAAAATACACATGAACATAAAACACTAAATTATCTAAAATTATTAGTTGAAAAATGCAAGCCTAAAATTCTTTTTTGGTATAGTTTAACATAACATCATAATTATCTTTAAAAAATATTTGTAACACTCAAAATTCTTACCATCAAACCAAGAGCCATGCAATGCCTTAAAAGCCTTGCCAGCATATTCTGGAGATAGACATTTAACATAGACACAACCCTGTGATATAAAAGAAAAAAAAAAAAAAAGAAAGAAAGTCTTAGTTTAGTAACAACAATTTCAAAACGTGGAATTCAATACTAAAAGTCACTTTACCTCCCGGGAATTTTTGTCAACTGCAATGTGAACAATGCCATCATTATCACTGCATTTTTCTAAAATTGCTTCTTGAATTGCCAAATGCCACTGATCCCCTATTTCCCTAAAAATTAATGAAAACAAAAGTCAACAACCATAATCCTACTCAGTAAAAAGGCTTAACATATATTCTACTAGAATTAGTATAACTTGAAAATCACATATTGCTAAAATTAGTAGTAAATTAATGCTTGTTGAGTAACAGGTGGATTTTAAGGGGAAAAAAAATCAGTATTCAGAAGTCTCAGTCCTTATCTCACTTTCCAGTGAAAGAGTACACAGGTGAGACCATAAAGGATTAGCCTACCACAGTAGAACAAGAGTTGCATTTCTTTTTAAAATCCTATGTAGTTGCAGTTCTTTTTCCTTCTAGACTAGTATAAACAAGTACTTAATAAGTTGTAAATTCATTAAGGTTGCAGAAGCTGTAACAGATGAATATTATTTCCTTTATAATATTTTCAAGTTTCTAAACTTTAAAATCATGAGTCTATATCTCAGGTAACAAAATATTGGTTTGGCATTGATCCTTAATCCTAAAGTATGACATAAGCTCACAATAGGGGCACTACCACACTGTTAATTATTTTTCTCTCTGTAAAATAAACGGTTCATGTGTGTATGCACTAGCAGTTGTTCCCCTACGTTTCCAATTTTGTTGTCCTTTATTAGGCATCTTATCATATCAATTATTTTTTAAATAAATGAACTATAAGATGGAACTCAGGAATATTTTATATGTAATGAAATTTCTACTGCCAGGATTTAGAAAAGTAAAATATGATTTGTCTTATCTTAGACAGATAAGCATTGGCCTCCAGGAAGCTAATTTTAAAAAATTATTATAGACTCAAGGGCAGTAACTTCTGACTGTATTATTCTCTGGATGTATGTGTTGCTGCAATTATACAGCAAAAAGTTTATCAAATATTACACTGCCACGCAGAGAAAAAGATGTATACATCTTTAGGGAATTTTTTTATAATTAGAGATTGAAAGCATTTAAAAACCAGGTATTCTAGGGGGCAGACATTTGACATAGCAGTTAAAATGCCACTTGGAATGCCAACATTCCAATTCAGAGTGCCTGGTCAAGTTCCAGTTCCTCTACTTCTGACCTGGGTTGCTACCAGTGAGCATCCTGGAAGGCAGCATATAATGGCTCAAGTACTCCCTGACACCCACACAGGAGAGACCTGGGATAAGCTCTGTGGTCATAGCTCCAGCCGGGCTTAGTCCTGGCTGCTGCAGGCATTTGGAGAGTAAACCAGAGGATAGAAATTCTCTATTTCTGTCTAGCTGCTATCAAATAAAATGAAAAATGAATTTAAAATCTATATTTCCTACTGAGGCAAAAATGTTAGTCATTGTGTTTAACATGACTTATATACTTAATAGAGGGTATTGTTTGCCACTGTATTATTACTATTATTAAGGTACCTTAAGTATTTATCTGCTTTGAGGAGCAACAGTGAATACAAAGACTTATATACATTTTATAAATCTTTATACATCTGTGTCTTTGCTTAGAATTGAACAAAAGAAAACAGAAAAACATAACGTTCCTGTAGTTAGAAATTCAGAAGGAAAGTGGATTTTCAGTTATAGACACAGTACTATAAGATTATCATGCATTTATTTCAAATAAAATTTATTTGAACCCCTAATCATAATACTTACATAACTGGATCAAACATATTTCGAATCTTTAGACACGGTGTCAAACTATTTGGTGGTGAATTTCTTCTATCTAAATGAAATGCTATAAAAAACAAATTAGTTTTACTATTTGTCACTGTTTCACTTTGTTGAAAGCTATTCATTCAGTTAATTAAAAAAAATTTCACTGTGTGCTTTTATTATGAGCGAGACTCCTATGCTAAACATTAAGATGAATAAAACAGTCACTACCATCACAGAGTTACAGCTTAGTGGGACATACAGATAAGCAGTCCCATTCAAGAAATTATAATTGTGGTAAGTCCTAAGAAAGAAGAATATAGAATACTGTAAAGGTAATTTCACCTGGACTGGGGATATCACATAAGACTTTCCAAAGGAAGTGAAATTTATGCTGGGCATGAAATAATAAAATTAGTAGGAAGAAAAGAGCTGTGAAGGACATATCAAGCAGAGTAGATAGTCAACACAGCCCCTGAGGCAAGAAGAAACTTGATATATTCAAGTTATTAAAAGCCAGCCAGTGCAACTGGATTGGGAAGAACAGAAAGAAAAACCTGAAGATGTTATTTTATCTGGGACCATGTAAGCCACATTAAAGTATTTTTTAAATTTATTGATTTATCTGAAAGTCAGAGTTACACAGAGGAAGAGGGAGGGGGAGGGGGAGGGGGAGGTCTTTCATCCGATGGTTCACTCCCCAAATGACCGCAATGGCCAGAACTGTGCCGATCCGAAGCCAGGGGCCAGGAGCCTCCTCCGGGTCTCCCATGTGGGTGCAGGGGCCCAAGGACTTAGGCCATCTTCTACTGCTTTCCCAGGCCATAGCAGAGAACTGGATCAGAAGTGGAGCAGCTGGGACTCGAACTGGCGCCCATATGGGATGCTGGCACTGCAGGCAGTGGCTTTAGCCACTATGCCAAAGAGCCAGCCCCACATTAAAGTATTTTAATAGAAAAAAACAGAAGTGTTCTGAGGAGAGGAATAATATGATGAGATCTGTCTTAAAATTAAAAATACATTGTTATATGGATAATCAATTAGAGGCAGAAGTGAATGAATGTGAGATCAGCTAGAATAAAATCATTAGCAAAGTTGTTTAAAAGGGAGATGACAATGATGTGGATAGGACAGGCCAACAGCACAGATGGAAAGTAGACAGAATCAGGGTATGTTATGCAGTAGATCTGACAGGACCTGTTTAAAGACTGGACAAAGGGTTGAGTAAGGGAAAGATTAAGGATGACTCCCAGATTTAAGGCAGAACCAGCTTACAAAGGGTATTTGGTTACTTTGGGAAGAGAAGACATCCAGTTAGTGCATATGCTGGACATGTGGTACCTGTCAACATATATATAGTAATGAAATCACAGCACAAGATTGAGAGAAAGAGAAATAGAAAGGAAATTAGCCTTGGGAAATTCCAACACCTAGAGGTCCAGGAAAAGAAGAAAATCTGAAGAAAAAAACAATGACTGAGGAAAGTCAGCAGTAGGAGAAATATCAGAAGAAAGTGGCATCCCCAAGGCCCAAAGAAGAGTTTCAAGGAGAGCTCAGTTGTCAAACACTGTCAAGAGGCTAAATAAAATAAAAAAATTCTCGGTTTTCAGTTTCATAGATGGTTCTATGTGCGTTTTAAAGTAGAAACAGTTTATCATTAGTGTAATCTTCTGTAACATCAAAGTACCATATTTATGCCATGATTAAAGAAGTCTTGTTTGAGCTTTCTAAAAGTGAAAATTGGAACAAAATAAAGAAAGTGACTGGATTCTTTAACTGCAATTACATTTTACTTACCTTTTTCTACTAATACTATGTTTAGCACACATTGATTAAACATGTTTTCATAGAAAAAAAGAATTACTATTCACAATTTTCTGATATATTGTTTCTGCTTTCCTGTTCGGAGGAGGTTTGGGTATACAGGGTAATCAGTGCTCAAAGCTCCCCATAAACTTATATATACATGCTTTTGAAACTATGTAGATATTAAGAAAAATATGGAAAGATATCCACAAATGTTATGGGTGTAGGTAGGGGAGGGGTGTTATACAAGAAGAGAAAGGCAAGCAAAAACTGAAAAGAAGAGCAATAAAAAGTCATAATCACACTTACATATGTAATACACATGTTATGAAGGTTTATGTTATATATATGTAACAAATACTAGTTTTACTTGCAAAGAGAATTTACATGAAATGAATGCAGTTAAATCTACAACAATAAGTCGCTTTAAGTGAAAAAGGCAAGATCAAAGGACTGTTAAGAAAAACAATTTAAGCTTATATTAGTAAGGACACAAGTGTGGAAGGATAAGAACCCAACACTGATTCCTTTTATGAATGGAACTGCAAAGGGAGCTGTGCCTTCATATACTTTTGAATTCTACTGGTTCAGTTACATACATATGAATTTTGTTTTAAAAAATTAAAAGAAAATTACTTGTTTTTTTTTTTGTTTGTTTAAAAATACATACCTTGACCTTGCCATACTTTAGAAGGTATTACTAATATTTTGTCACAGGATGCAGAAGGTTGGATCCAGCGCCAAACTAGAAAATCTGCACCACCTATCCTCCGAGTTTCTGTTCGAACTCTAGACTCATTAGCAGCTAGGAAGTCAACAGCTCTATCCCAGACCTTCTTCATTTTTTTCCTATTGCATGAACAAAATGACAAATTTACTATCATCTTGTCATCTTTCTGAAATGTTAGTAACTCAAGTAACATTTACTGCTAACTCTTGCTGTTCTTTCACTACTAACAGAGTTTATACATCACCTCAGATTTACTTCCTTTACAAACTCCAAAGGTAAAGCATGAACACCTCTATTTTTTTCCCCAAAAACTTCCCTTAGCATAATTCTGGGGTTAAGAATGCTAATGTAGATGCTGATGTCGTGGCATGGTGGGTGAAGCTGCTGCCTGCAATGATGGCATCCTGTATGGGCACCAGTTCAAGTCCTGGCTGCTCCACTTCCATCCAGCTCCCTGAGAAAAAAGTGGAAGATGGCCCAAGTCCTTGGGCCCCTGCCACCCACGTGGAAGACCTGGAAGAGGCTCTTGGCTTTGATCTGGCCCAGCCCTAACCATTGTGGCCATGTGAGGAATGAACCAGTAGATGGAAGCTCTGTCTCTCTCTGTCTCTCCTTCTCTCTATAACTCTGCCTTTCAATTAAATAATAAATATTTAATAAAATTTTTAAAAAAAGAATGCTAATTTATAATACTGCCATCTTTTATATTAAGTTATTTTAAAATTTGTATTTTAAAAACTTCATTATTAAGTAAGCATTTTAAAACATTAGTTTACTGTTTGTCTCTTTATCAGGATGAAATTAAAGGACATAAGATGGAGGCTGACAACAAAGCATCAAGATATACAGGAATGAGAATGATTTAGAAACCTAGTTGTCTATTATGCCACTCAAAATAAGGAAAATAGAATTTTGAAAGAGAGTAAAATAAAAAAAAATAAATCTATACAATAGAACAGGTCTACCTGAGAAGGGTCAGCATTCTCAAAATATTTTTTGCAGAAGACCCCTACATTCTGATCTATTTCAACATACCTGTCATGAGGTTGTATTAAGGAATCCTGTACATGTGGAATAGGCATGTAAGGTTGTAAATCTTTATTTTCTTGGCAAGCTTCATTATGACTTCGTAGAACATCTGAAAATAAATCAAACAAACCTACAAATCAATCAATTACTTGATATCAGTGCAGTTTATGATACAATGATTGTTCTAAAAATAGTTGAGATTTGTACAAAAACCATACCTATAATCTTTACCACCATATCATACATTTGCCTTGTTTCCTCTTCCTCTTTTGTCCAGCGGTATTTCATGTAACGCAGAACAATGCAAACCATCGCTACACCTGCAACATTCATACATTTCATATTCTAAAAACTGCAGTTTTTATAGTGATCATTTTAACTTCCAAACTCAGTTGAATTAGCTACATAGCTGAAACCACATACAATAATTTCATATTAAACATTTTTCCAGAGTTTTATTTCTCTCTAGAAAAAAATTCCTTTCATTATGTTCACAACTAAACATTTAAATTTTAAGCTACTTTTTAAAAATAAACTATGTTTGACAAGCTTTTTCCTTTGAAGCATTAAACCACTAAGAAAATGTGTCTCATAAGACTAAACACTGCAGACTTTGTGATGTATCAGGTTAAGAGCCTGGAATCTCTTCTGCTTCCAGTTTCCTGTTGATGTGCATCTTGGGAGGCAACATGGATGGAGTTCCCTGTTCCTGGCTTCATTGTGGTGCAGCCCCCATTTTGCAGGACCCGTTGGAGAGTGAACCAGTAGCTGGAAACTCTCTCTCTCTCTCTCTCCTCCCTCCCTCCATTTTTCCCTCCCTGTCAATCTGCCTTTCAAATAAATTTAATAAATAAATATTAAAAAAAGAGAACTAAACATACTAATTCTTTACATAAACTGAATTATTTTTACATGACCAGGAAAAAAGAAGAGTGACTAGCTCCTAAATTCCTATTATCATTCAAAAACTTGTGAAATCTAGTAGCTTCAATGAAAATTTTAATTCAGGTAAGCAGTATTTTAAAACTTTTAGTGAGATTAATTTATAATATATATGTGTATATATAAATACATGTCTTTTTTAAAAATATTTTTTCTTTACTTGAAAGGCAGAGTTACAGGGGTGGAGGATTTGGGGGTGGGGGTGGGGCTCCTCCATCTGCTGGTTTACTCCCTAGTGACCATAACAGCTGGGGCTGGGCTGGGTCTAAGTCAAGAGCCTAGAACTCTTTCAGGGAGTCTTCCATGTACGTGGAAGGGGTCCAAGCACTTGGGCCATCTTCTGTTTTCTCAGGCACATCAGGAGGGAGTTGGATCAGAAGTGGAGCAGCCAAGACTTGAATCAGCACTTACACAAGATGCACAGTGGGCGGCTTAACCTGCTACGCCACTATGCTGGCCCATATAATCTTACTATTTTAAAAATAAGCTAGTCTCAAAAGGACAAGTATCATGGCTGGTGCCTCGGCTCATTTGGCTAATCCTCCGCCTGCGGCGCCGGCACCCCAGGTTCTAGTCCCAGTCGGAGTGCTGGATTCTTTCCTGGTTGCTCCTCTTCCAGTCCAGCTCTCTGATGTGGCCCGGGGAAGGCAGTGGAGGATGGCCCAAGTACTTGGGCCCTGCACCTGCATGGGAGACCAGGAGAAGCACCTGGCTCCTGGCTGTAGTGGCCATTTGGAGGGTGAACCAATGGAAAAGGAAGACCTTTCTCTCTGTCTCTCTCTCTCTCTAACTCTGCCTGTCCAAAAAAAAAAAAAAAAAAAAAAAAGACAAATATCATATGTTTTCTCTGATCTGTGGTAGTTAATATGGAATACCAAAAAATGTATAGGAATGAAATGGTCATTTTGGGATTTTTAGCCCTTGGTCTTCCTACTTTTAACTTGTTGCATATTATGATTAGTGGCAAATTAAGCCTGTGAATACAAAGTGGACTAAAATTATGGCTTTGCAAAAACAGATGAAGAGGGGAGGGAGAGGCAGACTGGGGGGAAGAAGGGGAGTGAATGGAGTGTGGTTATCTTCTTGGATCTGAACCTATTGGAATTTGTAATTCTGTTCTTTTTATATTAATAAAAAATTTTTAAAAATAAGCTAAGCTTTCATATTTTCCAGTTTTATTTTCTAAAGTAGCTTTCTATGTATACACTAACTATACATGCTTTGTCTGTGACAGTCTTGATGACAAAGTTTTATCACCAGCTCTTCCTATATTACTTTTATCTAAGCCCTTACATTGTCATTTTAAGAACTCAACACTTTTTATTTAGTGAAGATCTAGGGGGAATTTACATGCCACTCATCTCAGAAGTGAATTCTTAACTTTGGCATTTAGGGAAATACAGACACACAAAAATTATAGATTGAAGTGTACCTCCTTTCTTTTTCTAACAACTTACCAAAACATAACAACAATAATCTGTGGGTGACAGTAATAAAAGCACGTCGAAATCGACACCAAAAAGACATCTGTGGTCTTGTGGATTGTAAAAATTGCACGTCAGTTATATTTGTCAATTCTTCCATGGGGCCATAGCCAACACACCTATTTTAAAATAATTAAGGTTTAGTTTAAAGTCAAAAATCACTTCTTACAGTAAAAAATTTCAAAAGAGGAAATTCTTTACCTTATTCCAACATCTTTTCCATTTTCTAAAATCCACTGTAATGAGGTGTTAAATATATCTTCATATTCAGGACCTAAATCCTAACAAAAAATATAGAGAGAAAATAAGTAACTTACTAGTCTTACGATTTCATATTCATTTGACTCTTTATGTAAGCTGTCCTGTAAATCACACACACTATGTAACATTTTTATTTGAACTATAACAAACTAAAAAAAATTAATTCAGTACACAAAATTAAAGAGGAAAATAAATCATTATTTCACTTGTTCAATATAACCACTGTCAATATTTTGCTTTATTTTTTGTTTTGTATTTCTTATACTACAGATTTGATAAGGTTTTTATTTAATTTTAAGTGCCATTGTGATAAAAGACAATGAACTACTTTTTATAAATGCAGCACTATTTAGATATGAACAAATAAACTAATCAGACTTGGATGTTTCAAAACATTTTCTCAATAAGTAGATATACTGAGTCCATCAACTTAAAAAAATCTTGTATTATTGATGATAAAATTCAAACTCTCAAGTGTAAGGGTATGTGTATTTATTTTTCAAATCAAAACATTAAAAATAAGAGCACCACATTATATATGTTGTTCTTCTAAATGATTTTTTTTCATGAAACAAAGTATTTTGTCAATATCAGGACACAACCCCAATTTCTTCAGCAAACTAGTATTTCACTGTATATTTACTCTTTACTTTAATAAACTGCTTATTAATAAACACTTGGAGTATATCCAATTTCTCTTCCAAACATCCTTAAATTTTTTTTTTATTCAGCAAATATTTCAAGAGTATACTATGTGCCAAATACTGTTTTAGGACTAGAGGTACAGCACAATATGGAACAAACTTTCCTGTACTCAAAGAGCTTACAATCTACTAGAAAGTATGTCTTTATGTACATCATTTTTATAAATCCCATAAAAATTTTCTAAGAGGTAACTTTGTATTTTATCAACAGATTCTTCAACAGCATTGGAAATTACAAAGTTTTCATTTTAGCTGCATAGTTCACTTCCTAATATGAACCTGGAAAGTTAATTTAGTAAATCAAACTGGCAAATATAATTAGAAAAGTTTAACAAACCAAAACTAAACTTTCAGTGTATCATTCCTTATGAGACTACTACCAGGATTTTTAAGATGGTGAAGACAGACATATGCTCTGTTATTTTTTTTAAAGCATGATTGTTTAACACAGCACTTACTAATACAAAAAACACTGCAGACAATGTTATATACTTAATAATTGAGAAATGGTTTATATATGTTCATCTCAGTGTATATTATAAACTTAGAAATAATCATGATGGGAATTTAGCCTCCACATTAAAAAGTATAATTGTATTATTCAATTTTACATATAATTATAAAAGATATATATCAGCAAAAGCTAGAATATTTTGAGGACATCAGCTATTTTTATTTTACTTTAAAATGTTTTGCAATAAAATTATACAAATGAATTTCAGGCAATTACGCTCAAATGTTATAGAGACACTCTAGAAATTATTTTGTGTATGAAAATCAAACAGAATTCATGTCCACTTGTTTTAAGTTAGAGAAACAAGTTCTGAACATATAAAGGACATCAAGAAAACATACTCCTGACTACAATGCATGATTCAGAATTAGATAAAGCACTAACCACACAGAACTTTGAACCTCTACAAAACAAGAATAATATGGGTTATCCTTGGAGCTGAAATATTACTGTTAATTCTTCTTTATAATATTATTCATTAGTATAGGCGTTTAATTAAAAAGGATTCTATATTCATTTAGTTTCTTTTGTGATGCCAGGTAAGTATCATTTAGTTTCTTTCAAAGACTGTATTCATCAAAAATATGGCAATTATAAAACTTATCAAAGACACATGTACTATATAGCACACTTCAAAGATACGTATATTTTTAAAAATTAATGAAATTACTTGTGTTTATACTCATGCTCTTCTACTTGTATTACTGTAATTTGGTTTTATTATTACATGCATTACTATATATAAGACTAGACTGATACAGTATAGATTTCAGAGTCTAGATTATAAACAAGTTTCAAATAATGTAGAAACAAATCCTCATGTTTACTAATTGAAATTTTATATTTAAAAATTATAAGAGGCTGAAGACATCAAAAATAGCATTAATAGTCTCATTAATTATCCTTAAAATGTACATAATGGCTTAAATGAACAAAGATGTTTACTACTCTAATAAACCAGGTATGGAGAGGAACAAAGAGCTTAAAATTTACAATTATAAACCAATAATGGTAAGAAGAGACTATCTGTTATAATTTTCTCTCTTTTTATTTTCCTTTCTCAGGTTAATGCCATTTGACATCCACTCACTGGAAAAACAATATCCTCTAAAAAATTGATAAATTATTTAAAACCTCATTAAAGATTTAATAGGATGCTGAGTGCTTAAATACACTGTTTCACAAATACTCTACACAGTCTATAGAATTCTTCAGTTTGATAAAATGAGAAAAATAAATTATTTGACAGCAAGATACAGAGAGGGAGTTCTTATCTGCTGGTTCACATCCTAAATGTATACAACAGCTGGGGCTGAGTTGGGCCAAAGTAGAGAACCAGAAACTCAATCCAGGTCTCCTATATTGGTGGCAGGAATCCAACTACTTCAGCCATCAACTACTGCTTCCAAGGGTGTGCATCAGCAGTAAGGTGAAATTGGGAGCAGAATTGGAACTCAAACCCAGGCTCTAGGACATGGAATGCAGACATCCCAAATAGCATCCTAACTGCTAGAACAAATATCCACCCTTGGAATTTCTGTAGAAGTAAAAATTGCATTTTTTTCTTGCTTATGCTAACTAAATATTTCATGCTAATACTATAACATATATATCACATACCTGATGTTAAAGAGTTTAAGCTGTTTTATTATTCACTGTTTGTAGCCACCTAGAAACTAATAATAAGGCAGGGGTAGGCCTACTTTTTATTGTAAAGGGCTAGAGAGTAAATATTCTAAGATTTGCAGCCATGTACATTTCTAGTTTTGTTTGTTTTTTAAGCAATTTTTTTTTTTTTTTTGACAGGCAGAGTTAGAGAGAGACAAAGAAAAAGGTCTTCCTTTTTCTGTTGGTTCATCCCCCAAATGGCCACCACGGCCGATCCCAAGCCAGGAGCCAGGCGCTTCTTCCTGGTCTCCCATGCTGGTGCAGGGCCCAAGGACCTGGCCCATCCTCCTGTGCTTTCCCGGGCCACAGCAGAGAGCTGGACTGGAAGAGAAGCAACCAGGACAGAATCCGGCGCCCCGGATGGGACTAGAACCCAGGGTGCCAGCACCACAGGCAGAGGATTAGCCAAGTGAGCTGTGGTGCCGGCCTTTAAGCAACCTCTGAAAATGTAAACCACTTATCAAGCCATATAAAAATAGGGCTATCAATGGCCAATCCTTGAGGCATGGCAACATCATAAAACATTTTCAAATAACTGATGACAAAAATTCAAGTTTTAAAATTTTTAAGACAGATCTATTACTACCATTATTTATTAATATTTACTTCTAGGTCATAGCTCAGTTAACAGATAGCTAGCTGCTTCATATAAATCTTTAAAAGTTCAAAGTATGTTTCCCCAGATCTTAAATCTATTTTAACATGTTATGTGTACACACTGCACATACACACAATCACTTGCCCTCCACATGTACCTTACTTTCAAAATAACTGATCAAAAATGTATATTCTGAAACCCATGTCATTGCCTGGACTTGGACTACAGTTTCAATGTACAAAAATAATGCTGTCTCATGTAAAAGACTCACTTCTTTAAATATACAACCAAACTTTAATTAGGAGAGAATGAGGCTGTGCTGTGGCTCAATAGGCTAATCCTCCGCCTGTGGCGCCGGCATACCGGGTGCTAGCCCTGGTTGGGGTGCCGGATTCTTTCCTGGTTGCCCCTCTTCCAGGCCAGTTCTGGCAGTGGATGATGGCCAAGTGCTTGGGCCCTGCACCCACATGGGAGACCAGGAGAAGCACCTGGCTCCTGCCTTCGGATCAGCACAGTGCGCCAGCCGCAGCGCGCCAGCCACAGCGGGCATTGGAGGGTGAACCAACGGCAAAGGAAGACCTTTCTCTCTGTCTCTCTCACTGTCCACTCTGCCTGTTAAAAAAAAAAAAAAAGGAGAGAATGAATACTGGTATAGGGAGATGACCAACAAATATTAAAAACCTAATGTGAGGGGCTGGTGCTGTTGGTAGTAGACTAAGCCTCCATCTGCGGTGCTGGTATACCATATGGGCACTGGTTCATGTTCCAAACTCCTATCTTCTAATATAATGCTATGCATTTCCTAAATGTTCCACCAGAGGGACCTCTTAACTATTCACAAATCAAAGTAAGCTTTCTTACCAAAAAGACTACAAAGAGCTCAACAGAAGCACTGGGGAGTTAGAAAACCAATGTTTAAGTTATTTAAATGAATTACGTTTATTTAAACTTCCTCTGAAGGAGGAAATGGGACAAATATTCATAAAACCAGAATAAAATATTTTAAATCAGAATCAAGAAAACAAAACATCTCACTGAGGTTCATTCACTCATTTAATGCCACCAAACATTTACTTAAACTTATTGTACTTTAAATGTACTAGAAATTAGGGCTAAATTACAATATACCTGTAGAAATTAAATGCCTTCTTGGGATCATTTATTTATAATTCCAAAAATGTAGCTGTCTTGGTGGAATCACAGTAAAAATACATGGAATATACATTAGATCAATCTCTATCAACAGAACACCTACAATATGCATAATATTATCAATGTTTGATATCACAATTTTTTACAAATACCTTAACATTTTATTTCAAAATTGTCTTCATGTATAGACATCATTAAAAAATACACATAGACTACAGATTTTCCATGGAATAGAAGCTGGAAATAAAATTTAAGGGCAATTAGGAGAATTGTTATCACTTTTGTACTGAGGTTTTTCCATGTCTATCCTAGCTAGAACACTGATAAAATGAAATAGCCAGTTTTGGCTTAAGCAACTATGATAAAATTTGTCACTCCAAATTAGGAAGTAATCTGGCAGCTTGTAAAAAAAAAAAAAAGTTTGGGCCCAGCACTACAGCATAGCAGGTTAAGCTGCTCTCTGCAGTGCAGGCATGCCGTATAGGCTATGGTTTGAGTCCCAAGTGCTCCAATTCCAATCCAGCTCTCTGCTATAGCCTGGGAAAGCAGTAGAAGATTGCCCAAGTTCTTCCGCACCTGCACCCACGTGGCAGACACAGAAGAAGCTCCTGGCTCCTGGCTTCGGATTGGCATGACTCTGACCGTTGTGGCCAATTGGGGAGTGAATCAGCGGATGGAAGACCTTTCTCTCTCTCTCTGCCTCTCCTCTCTCTGTGTAACTTTGACTTTCAAATAAATAAATCTTTATTTAAAAAAAAGTAGATTCCAGAGCAAAAAATATTTACCAGGAGTGAAGATTTTCATAATAAAGGGATCAAAATATCAAGAGAATTTAACAACTATAAATGTACCTAAAAGCAGGACTTCAAATTACATGACACAAAAGCTGACAGAACTGCAAGAAGAAATAGACAAATCTGCAATTGTAATTATAAATTATAGACTTCAATACCCCTGCACCCGCGTGGGAGACCCAGAGAAAGTTCCTGGCTCCTGGCTTTGGATTGATGCAACTCTGACTGTTGTGGCCACTTGTGGAGTGAAACCAGTGGATGGAAGACTGCTCTCTCTGCCTCTCCTTCTCTCTATGTGTAACTCTTTCAAATAAATAAATGAATCTTAAAACAAAAACAGTATTTAGAGGCCTGTATTGTGAGGTAGCAGGTAAAGCTACTGTCTGTCATACTGGCATCACATATAGGTGCTGGTTTAAGTCCCAGCTGTTCTACTTCCTATCCAGTTCCCTCTTTATGTGCCTGAGATACAGCAGAAGATGGCTCTAGTGGCTGGGCCCCTGCTACCCACATAGAAGACCCAGAAAGAAGCACCTGGCTCAAGGCTTGGGACCAGCCCAACTCAGGCCATTGTGGCCATTTGGGGGGTGAACCAGCAAATGGAAGATCTCCTCCTCTCTCTCTCAATTCTGCCCTTCAAATAAATAAAATAAAATCTTTTTAAAAGTACTATTTAAAATGTTTTATCTACACCATAAAACTTTAATTTTGGGGGGGAGGGAAGTTATGTTCAGTGCTTTTTTTTTTTTTAGTGGCAGTCCAAAATATATCCATGGCATTGACAAGCTGTAGCAGGTTAACAATATTAAAAAACTTAAAGTGGGGGTTTCAAAAAGAAGAGTTCAACATACATAAATCCAAATGTGTAAGAAGAGTATTAGCATTTTACATAAAATACCTTCATTTAAATATTAAGAAATGTAATTCTTGTAAAAACAAAACTTCTATTAAACTGAAAAGAACGTAAAATCCCATCTGAAACATAAAATAATTCTAGAGAATAGATAAGAAAGTCTCTTAAAGACTGGTGAGCTAATATCTTTAAAAAAATTTTAGCTATAAAGTAGTTTCAAACTCAACTTATGTATGGGAGTTTCCAGTAACTTCTTGCTGCTAGTCTTTAGTAGAATTCATCTCTGCACCCTACTACTACCTGGCTTAGAACCCCAACTTGTCTCAAGCCTGGGTCCTAGTGCCTTCTTTTTATCATGCCTCATTGCTCCATAGCTGCAATCAAATGGTTAGAAAAGAAAGAGAATAAATTAACTACTAGTCATCCCTATCTTTTATCCCAGTCCTATCATGTTTCTTCAGAAGTTCAAATATAGCACCTCAGTAGATAAGGTTCTCAGGGTTTTTCTGAAAAATAAGTGAATCTTGTTCCAGGACTTTATGACCAACTATAATCTATATCTACGTCATTATGTCTCTAAGATATTTAGCTGGATAAAGAGAAAGCAAAGGAAGCACTGGATTGGATCAGACTTTCCTGCTGCTAGAAGCAAAACCATTTTCAGTTATTTCATAAGGAACTATTTGCTTGTTTTGGATTTCCCACAGGCTAGGTATGCCCTTCTTCCAAGAATATTTTATTCCTCTTTATGCCACCCTTCTTTGTTCCCACCCTACAATTCTTAACACTGAGCCTTATAAACATAATCCCTCCTTAGTCAAGATCATTTAGGGTCTTGATTATTTATCCCATCTATTAGTTAATACACAATCCACAAATTTGAATCCCACAAACATTCTCATCCAGGTTGAAATTGAAAAAAGATAACAAGGTTGAGAAATAAAGCTTGAAGAATGTTATTAGAGCTCTCTATGCACAGCTGCATTGATTTAATTAATTAGAGAATGCAGAAAGGGGTGAACTTGCTCTGGAAGCTATTGTAATCATCAGGTTCTAAATGTACGTGTGTGTGTGTGTGTGTGTGTGTGTGTATAAGTGAATAATCAAATCTCTCAGTAACTTTGACAATAACTTTTTAAATAGTGTCACTTTCACAAACAGAAACAGGTTCAGAAAAGTTTAGAGACTTTACCTAGATGGCACAGCTTCTACATGATAGTGCCAGAACCTAAATTCAGGTCTAATCTCCATTATATTTTATCATCTTAGCATCTTGTTTGGTATCTCATATAAGTCATGCATTATGTTAAAAACTCAATGCACTTTCTCTGTTTCCAAACCTAACTGATGGCTCTAGAACATATATTACATGCTTAATTTTTAAAAAGGAGAGGAGTGACGTCAGCAAGATGGCAGAATAGGAAGCCTCCACCCACCTTAGAAACACTGATTCCAAAAATACATGGACCAATCCCATTTGTTAGCAATCAGTTAAGTGCAAACCATTCAAACACAAACCAGCTGTATCAAAGCTGATAGGAAAAGTCAGTTGCACTCACTTGCCTGATAGCCCCACCACTCCATAATTTAGTGCAATCAGGAGGAAGCTCTCAACTCTTGGCTTCTCCTTGGGGAGACATCTACTCTTCACACTTAGGTAGGAGTGGGAAATCAAGGGGCAGCAGGCGTTAGCAGAGTAAATGGTTTCTGTTTTGCTGAATCTAACTACTGACAAGATAGAGTACCTAGTTTGAGGCTTTTCAGTACAAAAATCAACAGTTTGAACCATATGCTTACTGTTGTCCCTCCCTCCACCCAAAGCTTAGCAGAAAGAGGGAGAAAATCCCCAATCTCTGGCTTCTCTCTGGAGAGGAAGAGTTGGAGGATGTAGCCAATCTAGGATCCAGCAAACCTGATGTCTGGGAGCCACTAAGAACCAAAAAACCTAGATGGCTTATGGCAACTCCAGAGACCCTGCAGTAATGCAGACATCACAAGGAATAAAAGATTAAGCGTTCTTGGAAAAATAAAGCCAACATGACCTCTCCAACTGGGAGCTTAAAGACACAAATGCAGGGGAGACACAACCACAAAAAGCTTTGAGAAGACCGCAGGATTTCTCTAAGCAGGGCTATCGGGGAAGGTCTGTAAAGATTGGGAGAAGTGGCTGTTTTTTCCAATATATGAATTCCAGCACAACATACCAGGGCACATGGGAAAAACAAGGAAACATGGCCCAAAGGAACAAAATAAACCTCCAAGAATCTACCCAAAGAAATGGAGGTATGAGAATTACCTGACAAAGAATTTCTTTTAAAAAACTACCATAAAGTTACTCAATGAGATCAGAAAAACAATGCGTGAACCAAGAGAAACTAGAGACAGAAATGTGAAATACTGAAATTAGTATGCTACATAAAACATCTAAATATTAAAAAAGAAACACAGGCCGGTGCCGCAGCTCAATAGGCTAATCCTCTGCCTGCGGCACCGGCACACCGGGTTCTAGTCCTGGTCGGGGCGCCGGATTCTGTCCCGGTTGCCCCTCTTCCAGTCCAGCTCTCTGCTGTGGCCCGGGAAGGCAGTGGAGGATGGCCCAAGTGCTTGGGCCCTGCACCCGCATGGGAGACCAGGAGAAGTACCTGGCTCCTGGCTTTGGATCAGCGCGGTGCGCCAGCCGCAGCAACCACTGGGGGGGTGAACCAACAGAAAAGGCAGACCTTTCTCTCTCTCTCTCTCTCTCACTGCCCACTCTGCCTGTCCAAAAAAAAAAAAAAACAAAAACAAAACAAAAAAAAAAAAAAACATATTTTGGAGCTGAAGAGTAACTAAATTGAAAATTTCATCAGAGGAGTTCAAGAGTAGACTTGATCCAGCAGGAAGAATTAGCAAATGTGAAGATAAGTCATCTGAAATTAAACAAGCAAAAACAAAAAACAATGAGGAATGAAGAAAAGGCCTAAGGGACTTAAAGAATGCCATCAAAGCACACCACTACACATTGTAAAAGCACTGTGTAAATCACTTTTAACTGTGGAATGCAATTTAAGAGACAAAATAAAAAAATTATAAAAATATATTCCTGGAATCAAAATACAAAAATATGTAATCTGTGACATCCAAACATAAAGATGAGGAAGACAGAAAAGAGTAAGGATTTTCTATACAACTGAAGTTAAGGAGTTAGCTTAAAATACGGTGACTATAAAAAATTTTATATATGTTCCACAGTAAACACAAAGTAGTAATTCTCCAATCAAAACACAGTGAATGACTGAATGAACTTTAAAAAAATAATGCAAATATTTCTGTGTACAAGAAACTCACTTTGGATTTAAGGACACACACGAGTTAGAAATGAAAGAATAGAAAAAGATATTCCAAGCAACTAGTAACTAAGTATGAATATGAGTAGCCAAACTTAGACAAAACAGACTTAGTAAAAAACTGCCACATGAGACAAGGAAAGAAGGATATTAGACAGTGACAAAAAGGATAATTTACCTGGAAGATACAACTATAAATATGTATGTACCCCACCCTTATCAGAGCACTCAGTATGAAAGAAGCAATGACAGAACTAAACAACAACACAGTAATACAGCTAAAGCAGTAAAAAGAAGGAATTTTAGATTGCAAAAAGCAAATATTAAAAAAGATCTCAAATAAACAACTTAATTTGCAATGTTAATGAATAGAACAAAACTCAAAGCATAAATAAAAAATAATAAAGATAACAGCAGAAATCTTGACAAATTCTCCCAAAAAATTTAGAGGGAACATTTTCTAACTTCTTTTATGAAATCAGCCTTACCCTGATACCAAGGCTAGACAAAGATGCAAGAAAATTATAGACTCTAACTCTCAATAAACTCAAAAATCCTCAATAAAATAATAGCAAACTGAATTTAACTGTACACTAAAAGTATTGTATATTGGGGTTGGCATTGTGGTACAGCTGGTGAAGCCAGCCATCTCATAGGAGTGCAGGTTCAAGTCCCAGCTGCTCTATTGTTGACCCAGCACCCTGCTAATGTATCCAGGAAAGCAGCAGAGGATGGCCCAAGTACTTGGGCCCCTGCCACTCATGTGGGAGTCCAACCTGGCCATTTAGGGAATGAATCAATTGATGTAAAATGGATCTCTCTCTTCTCTGTAACTGTATTTCAAATAAACCTTAAAAAAATTAAGGATCATACATCAAGAACCTGGGATGTGACAACTGTTCAATATACAAAAAGCAATCTGTAAGTATACAACACTAACGTAACAAAGGGTAAAAATCACATGATCATCTCAGAAGACACAGACAAGGCATTTGACAAAAATTCAACAAGCTCTCGGGTAGAGGGAAATTACTCTATCAAGCTAAAGGTCATATATAAAAAGCCCTCAGCTAACATCACACTCAGTGGTGAAGAATTCAAAGTTTTTCCTCTCATATGAGGAAGCAGCGAAGGATGCCTGCTCATTATCACTTCTACATAAAATACTAATACAAGTCAGGCCAGACCAACTTAGCAAGAAATGAAGGTATCCAAATCAGAAGAAGTAAATTTATCTCTTTTGCAGATGACATCTTATATGCAGAAAATTCTTTAGATACCACAAAACCTATTAGCATAAATGAATTTGGCAAATTTGTGGGATAAATCACATACAACAAAAAGCAACAGAATATTCAGGAAAAAATTAGTCAAGGAGCCGAAAGACTTCTACACTGAAAACTATAAACACTGCAGAGAGACATTATAGAACATACAGATAAATAGACTGTCTGTGTTTATGGATTAGAAGAATTAATTTTGCTACCCAAAATAAAATAAATTCAAACCCTACCAAAAATCCCAGAGAAATTTTTGCAGAAACAGAAAAGACAATCTTAAAATTTATATGGAATCACAAAAGGACTCCAAATAGCCAAAACAATCTTGAAGGAAAAAGAATAAAGCTGTAGACCTCAAATTTCCTGACTTCAAAACAGACAACAAAACTACAGTAATCAAAGTAGCATAATATTGGCATAAAGAACATCTATATAGTGGCCAGTACTGTACCCAATATTTGTAACACCAGCATCCCATACCACAGGGCTGATTCAAGTCCTAGCTACTCTACTTCTCATCTAGCTTCTTGCTAATACACCTAGGAACGCAGCTGAATATGGTCCAAGTGCTTGAGCCCCTATTACCAATGAGGGAGATGAGGATGGAGTTCCTGGTTCCTGCCTTCAGTCTGGTCCAACTCTAGCTGTTGAAGTCATCTGGGGAGTAAACCAGCAGACGGAAGACAAAATTCTCTCTCTTGCCCTCTCTCCCACCATCTGTAATCTGTATCCCTTCCTTCTGATGTAGCCATTCAAATAAATAATAAATAAATCTAAGTTATACAGATTAAACAGAATAGAGAGCCCAGAAATAAAGCCACTAATACTTAGTCAAATGATTTTCCGTAAGCATGCCAAACATATGCAATAGGAAAAGGACAGCCTCCTCAACAGTGCTGAGAGAACTGAATTCATACACACAAAGCAATGAGATTAGACCTTTATCTTACACTGTATAAAAAAAAAAAATCGGGCCGGCGCCGTGGCTCACTTGGTTAATCCTCCACTGCGGTGCCGGCATCCCATATGGGTGCCGGGTTCTAGTCCCAGTTGCTCCTCTTCCAGTCCAGCTCTCTGCTGTGGCCCGGGAAGGCAGTGGCGGATGGGCCCCTGCACCCGCATAGGGGACCAGGAAGAAGCACCTGGCTCCTGGCTTGGGATCCGCATAGCTCCAGCCATAGCGGCCATTTGGGGGGTGAATCAATGGAAGAAAGACCTTTCTGTTTCTCTCTCACACTGTCTAACTCTATCTGTTAAAAAAAAAAAAAAAAAAAAAAAAGGCCGGCGCCATGGCTCAATAAGCTAATCCTCCGCCTGCAGCGCTGGCACACTGGGTTCTAGTCCCAGTTGAGGCACCAGATTCTGTCCCGGTTGCTCCTCTTTCAGTCCAGCTCTCTGCTGTGGCCTGGGAGTGCAGTGGAGGATGGCCCAGGTCCTTGGGCCCTGCACCCGCATGGGAGACCAGGAGAAGTACCTGGCTCCTGGCTTCGGATCAGTGCAGTGCACCGGCCACAAGCGGCCATTGTGGGGTGAACCAACAGAAAAGGAAGACCTTTCTCTCTCACTGCCCACTCTGCCTGTCAAAAAACAAATCATCAATTAATTAATTAAAAAAAAGAACTCAAAAAGGATTAAACATTTACAATTTTAAGTTCAGAGCAGACAGTCAGTGTGCAGTGAAGTCACCACCTGAAGCATCTGCAACCATATCAGAGTGCCTGAGTTTGGATCTGAGCTCTGCTTCAGATTCCTTTCCTGCTAACGTACACCTTGGAAGGAATTAGGTTATGCCTCAAGTACTAAGGTCTCTGCCACCCACGTGGGAGACCCAAGCTGAGTTTCAGGCTCTTTGCTTAGGTCCAGTCCCAGTTTTTGAATGTATTTGGGGAGTGAACAAACAGTTGGAAGAACTCTCTCCAACTCCCTGATAAAAATGAAAATAACTAAATAAAAACTTAGGAATTGTTAAGACCTGACACTATAAAACTCCTACAAGAAAATATTAGGGAAAAGTTCAATGACATTGGTGTGAACAATGATTTCTTGGATACAATATCAAAAGTAAGGTTACATAGCAAAAATAGACAAGTAGGACTTTAGCAAACTGAAAGCCTATATGCAGCAAAGGAAACAATGAATGATGTGAAAAGGGGCCTACAGAATGGGAGAAAATTTTAGCAAGCCATACATCTGGTTAAGGGTAAGTTAACACATAAAATAGCTATGGCATTCCCATCACTAAGAAAAGAAATAGCCCAATTAACAAATGTGCAAAGGACTTATATACTATTTCCCCAAAAAAGATAGACGAATGACCAACCAATGTATATGTTATACACAGATAATGTATGGAAGATGTTCAACATCATTAATCATTAGGGAAATGCATATCAAAACTACAGTGAGATGTCACTTCTTACCTGATAGGAAAGACACTAAAAACAAAACAAAACAAAAAAACAAGTGTTGGGGTCAGTGCTGTGGAACAACTAGTAAAGTCATCAAATGCGATGCCAGCATCCCATATGGGCACTGGTTTGAATCTCGGCTGTTCCACCTCTGATCCAACTCCCAGCTAATGGCCTGGGAAAAGCAGCAGCAGATGGCCCAAGTGTCTGGACTGCTGCCATCCACAATGGAGACCTGGAAGAAGCTCCTGGCTTCGCCCTGGCTTAGCACTGGTCTTTGCAGCTATCTGGGGAGTGAACCAGTGGATAGAAGGTATTTCTTTCTTTCTCTTTCTCTCTCTCTCTTCCTCCTCCTTTCTCTTTCAAATAAGTAAATAAATCATTTTTTAAAAGTATTGAGGATGTAGAGCTAATTTGGAATCTTTGTAAACTGCTGGTAGGAAAGTAAATTCAAACAGCTACTAAGGGAAACAGTACAGAGGTTTCTAAAAAATTAAAAATACAATGACCATATGATCCAACAATCCACATCTGGGTATTCACCTAAAAGAATGGAAAGTAGGATCCTAAAGAGGTATTTGCCCTCCTATGTTCATTGCAGCATTATTCGCTATCACTAAGAGGTAGAAACAATCTAAAAGTCCATCATCAGATTATGGGTAAAGAAAATGTATATATACATACGGTGGTGATATTACTCAGTCAAAAAAAAAAAAGGAAATATTGTCATATGCTATAGTGAGGATTAATCTTGAAGACATTACGCTGAATGAAATAAGTCACTCCAGAAGGAGAAATACTGCATCATTCTACTTATATGAGGTATCCAGAGAAGCACAAAGTAGAATAGTGGTTGCCAGGGATTACGGAAAGGGAAAAATGGGGAGTTATTGTTTAATGAGTATAGAGCTTCAGTCATTCAAGATGAAAAAAAATTCTAGAGATGTTAATACATATAAGTATCAATATACTTAATAATGTATTATTAGGGTAGGTTTCATGTTAGATGTTTACCAAAATTAAAAACAAGGGGGATAGGAAATGAAGTGTATATGACATGACTTGTTCACACTGAACCCATTATAGGTCAGTTTCTAGAGATAAATCTTGATATTTGCAAGTACTCTTATCTTTATGGAATTATCTTTCTTTATGGAATCAACTGACATCAGGCTTTCCAGGATGGTTTTCAAATTCCCAATTTTAGAAATTAGAATGACATATTCATCCATCAGCAATCTTCTAGGACCTTTGCCTTCCTTTAGGATTTCTCAGACTATTCGCAGTAGTTTAAAAAGTTCATCTTCAAGTTCTCTTAGTACTCTGAGATGAAACTGATCTGGGGCAGAAGATTTGAAATAAATGGTTACATGTTTATTTGCTTTGTTATATACTACTCACCAACGTCCATTTTCCTTGTCCCAATGTATTTCATGCCCTTTGCAAATTAATGTGCATTCTCCCATACAGAAAATTCTAAAACAAACTAAGGCAAAAAAACGTGCAATTCCATTTTCTGTTATCTGCTCATATTGCCTGAAACAGGAGGCCCAAGCTTTTAACATAGTAATCTGACATTAGTAGTAGTACTTGGTATAAATTTTAAGAATACAGCCATTAAAGTTCTAATTTCACTGCTTACTTTTAAATATGCAGCTGCCTCTTGGACAGAAAGTGTTCTTTGACTAGAACTGCCACATTCATGATCACCTGGAAATATTAACATATTATTAATTTTGAGTTAGCACTATGTTATACGGAAGAAAACAAATATAGTTAATCCAAAATATTCTTACAAATTATACAATTATAGGTTCTATTATTATAATCAGTAAAAAAAGGTGAACAGTATTACTTATATTTTCTAGAAATGATTCCAGTTCCCATAATATAATCAACTACCCCTACATAAATTGCACTTTTAAATGTACTTCAATCTTGATAGGAATATCTCCTCTTCTCACATTCTCAACTAAATTGTAAGAAGAGGAATTATGTCACATTAGTGCCCACCCATTGATTTGGATACAGAGGAAGCTCTTCATAGATATGTGTTACTTCTAATGGGCAAAAATTCAGCAAATTCATCAGGTTACATTTAATTCTATTCATGCTATTTTTGGGGCTAGTAATTCAAGGATTCAGGTAAGTCTGATTTTATTATTTGAATCAAAGCATGAGCATTTTAACAGTATAACTAAACATATGTTTGGCCAAGTACATGCATGCCTAAAAATTGTTTTACCTCAGATAAGTAGGGAAATTAGATAGAAGTCTCTACCCATGATTTGGTTTCTACCAAGCAATGTGCTAAATACAAAGGTTTGGAAAACTGTTTTTCTTTTCTTGTAACTTTGTAAGTAAAGAATTCAGGAGCTGGCACTGTGGCATAGTAGGTTAAGTATCTGCCTGAGGCACTAGCATCCCATATGGGTACCACTTCCGATCCAGCTCATTGCTGATGGCCTGGGAAAGCAGTAGAAGATGACCCAAGTGCTTGAGCCCCTGTACCTGCATGGGAAATCCAGAAGCAGCTCTAGGCTCCTGGCTTTGGATTGGCTCAGCTCCAGTTGTTTTGGTCATCTGGGGAGTGAACCAGCAGATGGAAGACCTCTTTCTCTATCTCTCTCTCTGTCTGTAACTATGCCTCTCAAGTAAATAAATAAATCTTAAAAAGAAAACAAAAAGGAAATCAAAGCTTTTTCTTTTGGCTATGTTATTAGAGGTTTTCATCTCATTGAATTTCAATTTTTTTCCTGGCCTAAGTCTTTCAATTAACTTTTTAAAATTTTTAACATGAAAGTATAATAAAGTAAAATCCTTGACACATTTTTCTACTAAAAGCAATCATGTCCTTATCATTTATGTCCAAGCAGTTAGATGTTAACAGTAGTAGTCATAAAAAGGGAAGAAGCATTATGAAATGAACAAGTCTTCAAACTTTACAGTGCATCCTCAGAGATTCAGATTCTACACATCTAGAGCAAAGGTCAGCAAACTACCACCCATGGGCCAAATCTAGCCTGATGCTGGCTGTGCAAACAAACTTTTACTAGAATATAGCCAAACTCATTCTTTTATGTATTTATGGCCATTTTCAATCTATGACAGCAGAATTGAATAATTGTGACAGTTTAGCCTTCAAATCCTAAAATATTTAGTATTTGGCATGTCCCGGACAAAAACTTACCAACCCTTGCTTTAGAGAAGGGAATCTGTTTTCAAAAGCACTGCAGATCATTCTGATCTAGAACATAATGAACTACACTTCATAAATCAGTGCTATAGGGGTAGGCGTAGAAGCTTGTGTTAGCAACACAAGAATTCCTAGGCTATTCTATATACTTCAGCTATTTCCAAATGCTACAGTATACCAAATGAACGTTATCACCTTGCATTTTATGAATATGACAGTCAATGCAAAGAAGACTTTTAGTGATAAACACAGAACTGTAAGCCTATAAAGCTGATCACAATTAAGGATCCAGAGAAAAAGATAGGTAAGAGGATGGGGAACTGTCAGCATCCTAAAAAGCTCCATTCAAGCAGAGAGGTTCCAGGTTTACCTACTAAACTTCTACCAATTATCTGGTTTCTACAAAAGAATCTTGCTATACAGAAAAGTTTGGAAAGCTAAAATTTTCTTTTCTTGTACTGCCTATTAGAAGAGCATTCTAAGGCTCTTTTTCTCTTAGATTATATGTAAAATAAAAATAACTAGATAAGCTTGTACTGTGTCTTATAGTTGCTAAAAGTGATACCAATTCATCTATAATACATTATTATAATCACAGATGTAATGATACCTGAGAGCTCTCAAAGATTTACCAAGAACAGAATGTAAGGAAAAAATCAGTGAATCAGGAAAGGAAAATCTAGAAGAATATACACTTTATCCAAGGGAATTATGTCTATTCAACCACCAAAAACAAACAAACAAAAAAAACCAAACTCCACTTTCGGATTTTAGTTAATCATTTCTTACCCAATCACTTCTTAGTTGATAATTAAGTTTTCAGAATTTCTGTTACTATTAATTCAATAGAGAAAGCTGGCTGATTTTAAAATTATATTGCACGGTATAATACGCACACACATTACATCTAATATATATGGTAGGCAGCAAAAAGACCCTTATTAAAATCAATATATCTATATCAATATATTCCATAAATATAACACTAGACTTGAAGAGAGACTATTTCTACAGACACAACATGCTATATATGCAAATTAATTTTTCAAAACATTTTGAGACAACAAATGTTAAACAATTACCTGCAAGCTGTGCCAATCGATCATGAAGCTTGTATAATGAGCTCATAATAAGATTTTTTTCACTTTCCTAAAATTAAAAGAAGTTAACATGAAATACCAAATTCTAAGAAAAATGTACCAAATAATTATTCAAAAAGAAAATCAGCAAATGAATTTGAAACAATAGAGCTTATCTAATCAGAAAAATAAACTTATTTAAATAATGGTCACCATAATTTAAGGAATCTTAATCTAAGGATCTAAATTATCTCTCTAAATATTTTACTTTCTTGAGGATGATCAAGAAATTGACACTAAGGTTAGTGGTTAAAAACAAGTCTCATACACAATAAACTCCCCCAACCACCAAAGCAATGCTCCGAAACACCCTCTGTACAGTGCATGCTTACATACGCTGGTCTTACAAGACTACTGTCTTCATTAAGATAGCCCTCCATGTTTTAATCTGACTAAACCACATAAAACTAAGGGAATTAGTATTGACACTTTGGTTGGTAATTCATCCTTCTCAAGGTGGCTATTTATAAACTTATAAACCATTAAAGGGAAACAAACATTAAAATCTACCTACCAGGAGTTCTGTTCTCTTAGCAAAGTGAGAGACCAGTGAAAAAGATTATTCTTGTTCTCGAGGTTAAAAAAAAAGTATATTAAGTCTATTTTCCAGTTACAAAGAATAATGCAAATACAGAAGCAGAAAAGGGGAGATCCATTTATAGAACAGAAAATATTTGAGGTGGTCTCACAAAAAGAATAGAACTGACTAGCTTTCCAAGGCAGAAGCATGAGCAAGAATGTGAAGGAATGAAAGCATTGGTTATATTTCTTATAAAACCAGTACCCTAGTCTGACTTGGCAAACCACTGGAAAAGGGATTTGAAATTAACTGTCAGAGAGCCCTAGATACCAAGACAGAGAGTTCGACTGCATTCTAAAAACTGTGGATAAAGAAAGTGAAACAGACTTGTACAACCAGAATATTACTCTACTGTAATATAAAGGGTGGCCTGGAAGCAAAAATAACTGTATGAAAAAAGTACAGAAAGGAGACTATTGCAATGGTATAGTCCTAAGCATATTGCCTCAATTTAAGTGCAACTGCGATTAAGAAGGAACAATATAAGCAATGAGCGAGAGCAAGAAGTAGAGAGGGTAATAGCTTATCACACAATCTGAAATAAATTTATGATTAATCTGGGAATGCTACCTTTATTATTTCCTTTCTTCCTGAAGCATCTAACAAAACAGAATTATTGGATGAATATGACCATGAAGCACATTCGGGCAAGATATAAAAGGCTGGAAAATATTTATGTGTAATGACATGCAACTGCATTCATTTGTTTTCATGTTGCATGCTCAGGAAAAGAAGAGAACATATTTGCACACTATGGGTGCAATGTTTTTGTCAGTGCAGCTTTAATAGTGACACCAGGAAGAAGAAAACTAATCAAAGGCTCTGAGATCCTACCCACCAAAGTCTCTGTGTTTATGGCAGATGGTCCACAGAGGCAGTTACTTATTCCTCAGCTGACCATCGCCTTCCAACTCTATTGTTTTCCTCAACTCTATCTCAAATTCTGAATAAAGCATTCCTTATCTTGACATAAGATTATAAAATCCAAACTGCAAAAACCAGACATCAAAAGAATGAGGGATGAAATTCAAGATCTGAAAGCTATGCATTTGTGATACAGTCAACCAAAATCCTTTTTAATAAATATAGTCAACGAGTCCCAAAAGTACTGTAGGTTATGAACTTGATAAATAAAACCAAGGTCAGCCTGATTAAGCTACAGGATTAAAGTAACTGAAAATGTTGAAGCTAAAATAGACTGCCCGTCTTCACTCCCCATTCAAAAACAAAATTTGGGGCTGGCGCTGTGGCACAGTGGGTTGATGCCCTGGCCTGAAGCACCGGCATCCCATGTGGGTGCCAGTTTGAGGCCCGGCTGCTCCATTTCCCATCCAGCTCTCTGCTGTGGCCTGGGAGGGCAGTAGAAGATGGCCCAAGTCCTTGGGCCCCTGCATCCGCGTGGAAGACCCTGGAAGAAGCTCCTGGCTCCTGGCTTTGGATCGGCGCACCTCCAGCCGTTGTGGCCATCTGGTGAGTGAACCAGCAGATGGAAGACCTCTCTTCCCCCCCGCCCCCTTTCTCTCTCTGCCTCTAAACTCTCTGTGTAACTCTGACTTTCAAATAAATAAATAAATCTTTAACACCCCCCCCCAAAAAAAAAAAATTTGAACACTGAGCACCTGTTCCCTAGGACTACATCTTTACAATGGGCTAGATAAGTAAAATAGAAATAAGATGAAACTGGACCTTATAGTGGATAACATACATACTGCACCCTACTCATATAACAAATTTAAGCATCCAAAGGCTCAATGATAATATATAAAAAATATGACGGCCTCAAGTGCTATCCAAATGACTAAATAAAATATGATCTAAATAGGTTTCCATGTTATTAAATGAACAAATCAATTTTAAGAAAAAAATAGAAAGACTTTGGTTCAGTTATCTTTAGTACCAGTTTCACTGACCTAGCAATACATTTGAAAAGTATACAAATCAACTTTTAAAGCTACTTTCTTATTAGTTTACAATTTTATTACATTCTTTTATTCTGAATGCCTTTCAAACTGTCTCCCAGGATTTCAGCTTGAAGTGTGTCTAACAACTGGCTTTCCTAACTGCTGTGCAAACTGGTTAATGATCCACAAATAAATACATATTTAAAGTAAGCTTTCAAGTAACTTTTCATTAAACAAAAATAATTTCATATTTTCAATTAGCTACCTTCCATCTATTTTAGTAAGGTCCATACTATCATTTACCAACACATTTTCTAAAGCAAATTTTTATTCTTGGGGGTGAAAAAAAACCTGTAGGTGGACTCTACCAAATTTTCTCTTATACCACCTTTTAATATTTCCCTCTTCTATCCTCAATCAACCTTTTCTCCAAAAACATTTTTAACTCCTTGTATCATGACTTTGATTAAATGATAATGATTTTAAATACTCAGCACAGTGGTTGGCAAGGAATAATTACTTAATATTAAGTGAGATGAAATTATCTTCATTTTAATTATTATTATTATTATTTAGAGGTTGAGAACTTCAGTTTCTCCCATAGAGAAAATGATACAGATGAAGTTAGTGTTGAATTTTCAATGTTCAGAAAGATACTGCAGTAAATTTTAATTATGGTGTCATAGCAGCACTATACTTAATATTGCAGGGGATAAAATCAATTTTAAGACGAATATCACAATGGAATTATATGCATATAATTATTTCAAAGTTCCACTGTAACAATATAATCTATTACTCTGAGAATCTGATTACATATTTTCACACACTTTAGTATAAAATAATGTTTTCTATGCAGGCCTATACAAACTGTCAGTCTGGATAATAAAAATATTACCAAAGAAATATCTTAATCTTCAAAGTGCCTAAAATGATCTTAAATGAAAAAATGTTTTCATGCTAAGTAAAATTTAAGGTTAAAATTATAGGATCTTTAAAAACAAAAGAAATTTTAAACAGGTAGCCTAAGGAATGCATCCTTTCTAAATACTTTGTCTTTCTTCTTTCTGGTGGTTGAACAGGCATACCAATGTGCAAAACGTCCCAAAAGAGACAAGATGAAAGCAAAGAAGACAAAAATTGCTACGGTACCCAACAACTTAAGACAACAGCAAATTTTTCTTAACTGCAGAACCAGAGCCACAGATGTCATTCCTCTTCCATTTTACCTGACAGTTGGCTTTTACATTAAAGTCACACAACAGTTCAGTTCTCCAGCAAAAAAAATCTGTGTATTTAATTGTGTACAAATACAGTTAAAGAATATTCAGAGTATAAAAATTAACTATTTCAGTCTAAAAGAAGCTTAAAAATTATTTCAAGTTATTCTATTTTTATCATATAAAACAAAATAGCAGTACTGTCAGTATTATATCATATGACATAAAATATCAGTATTATCTTTTACTTACTTGTATTTTTCCAAATGCTTCATCAAAGGGTTTTTTTACTATCAAGGAAAAGAAAAAGAGAAAACTATTAGAGTCACTTAAGAATAAGAATTAGAATCCACTAACAAGTCCTTTGAAATGCCAGCACGTTCTATGCTAAAACTGCGTGTAAATATGCAAACAAAATATAAAGAAACTGATAAGAGTAAAGGTTGAGGAAGTCATTTTTCAGACTCACCGTACTGATAATTCTCACTTTGATTTTGAATCATTTAGAGCAGGTGCTTGGGTGTTAGAGGGGCTAAGTTCAAGTCTCAGCTCCACCATTTACTAGCGAGTTCCTCAGAACTAACATCTACTTAGCCTCTTGAACTCAGTTGCTTCTATAAAGGAGGGATAACAATGATACCTACCTTATAATAGAGCAGCTGTCAGGACTGAATGAGATAAACCATGTAAAATGCTTGACATGGTGTCAAGTACTTAATATTTACTCCACAATACCATTGTTATAGTTCATAAATACCATCATTTGTTCCCACCTTAATTTTTCAAAATATAGACCAAAAGTAGTTAACTATTTGAGGAAATCTACAAGATGCTTTAAAATTGGCTTATTTACAATTCTGACTTCTAATGATTAAGAAAAAACTCACCTTCCTAATCCTTGCTAACATCTGGAAAAGTGGCAAGAAAAAAACACAAAGTAGCTAAGATTTAATCTCAGTATTAAACAACTGCAAATTTCCAATAAAACATTACAAAATAAGGAAAGGATTCACTTTCTATCCAAACCCATACTCCAACTCTCTTAAAAAAGATACAAACAAGTTTGTGGATGAATTTATAGGCTCTTTCATGATTATTATTTGAAACTTCTCCTTATCTTTTTTACTTTGTTATTACATGCAAAAATACTCAAACTTTCAGATAACTGAAACTTATTTTTATACAGATTGTAGATCAGCATAATCCAGGCCATAACTAAGACTAAGATTTTACAAAGTTGTTCACACTGAGCAGGTTTCCTTTTTGAGATGCTTTTCTATTTTTATTTGAGAAAACAGGAAGTCCCATAGGAACAAGGAACTGCCTGATTCTAAGAAAGTTCATGTAAGAGAACAGTTTAACAAGATACAATTTTAAAAAGCAAGAAAAAAAATGTATCCTGTTATCAAAAGGTATTTTGTTAATGATTTTTCAGACAACACTTGCTTAGACAACAAAATGGTTGTAATGCTGGGAAGGAAAAATTTTTCAATGATGGAAAAAAGTACTCAATGAACAGGAAGAAGACATAACAGAATTAAAATAAAATGTTAAAAACTGGAAAATATGGACTTTAAAAAGATACTTTTTAATATAGTTTAATAAAATTATATACTACCAAATTTACCTTGTGAATTAACTTACAATAAATTGTTAAAATGGCACAGTCTCGTCTGTGGCATGACACATGCTACCATCCTAGGCTCTAGCCCTTGCCACCAGGTGACTAGATGGCCCAACCACAGGTGTCAGCTCCACACCCTACCCTAATGGGATGCCCCGCTCCTACTTCTCTGTATCCCCCCACCCTGCAAAGGTATAACAGGACCTGCTTCCTGTACACCTGCTCTCTCTCTTTCTTCTTTGCTCCTTCCCTCCGACCCATCAGGCTTCCCCCACCCAACAATAAACCTTTCCCTTAACTCCAGTGTTTGGTGTTTTGTGGTGGCCTTACAAACTGGAAAAATACTTTTAAAAGTAAAAAGTATTTTTAGTAAGTACTTTAGCAAGAGGTTTATTTGCTCTTTATAAGAATAGTTCTTGAAAACATATCCAGTTCTAAAAAAACAGGGTTTAAATGTCTATGAAGAAAAGCCATACTAGCATTACTATATTGGTTGCATGTAAAATTATTTTTCCAGTTCTTCAAATCTATATAAAAGCACAGCTATAAATTATGAATGTCCTACCACCAGACTGCTCTACTTAAAGTTTCTTTTCTTTTTTTTAATTTTCTTTATTTGAGAGGTAGAGTTACAGACAGTGAAAGGGCAAGACAGAGAGAAAGGTCTTCTATCCGCTGGTTCACTCCCCAAACCGCCACAACAGCCAGAGCTGGGCGGATCCAAACCAGGAGATTATTTCGGGTCTCCGACATAGGTGCAGGGGCCCAAGCACTTGGGCCACCTTCTGCTTTCCCAGGCCATAGCAGAGAGCTGGTTCAGAAGAAGAGCAGCCGAGACTAGAACTGGCGCCTATATGGAATGCCAGTGCCACAGGCAGAGGATTAACCTACTGCGCCCCTGAGAGTTTCTTAAAATAGGATGGTGCATTATATGCATTTGTATGCCTGGAGTCACCCATGGTACTGGACATATAATTAGGGCTTGAATAGTGTCAATCGTGATTTTTCCTATTAAGTTCTAAAGGAAGCTGGAGGGGGTATGTTCCGGGCAATTGGGAAGGAGAGGGACTGGATAACACAGAGAAGGCTAAAGAGAATAATAATTCTGATGAAGAACATTACTCTGCACATTGTATCCTTCCAGATTTGTCTCTTACCTAACATATGAAGATAACTGAGACTACAACACATACAAAAAAACCAAGAGAATGCTTTCTGCCCACACATCTCCTGTTGAAAAAAATTTCCCCATATGCCTATGATAATCATTACCTATTAAAATAATAGATCTATAAATTAAAAGAAGTAAAATTTACTATTAAGGCTAAGTTTTAGAAGGAAACTCTAATCAAAAACAACATATCAAACTGAAAACCCTCTAGTTTCTGTAAACCACTCCTTCTAATTAGGCAATTGTAGAAATCTTATTTTAAAAACATCCCCCAAGGGGCCAGCACTATGGTGTAGCAGATTAAAGCCCTGGCCTACAGCCTGTTTAAGTCCTGGCTGTTCCACTTCCAATCTAGCTCCCTGCAGCAATGGAGGATGGCCCAAGTCTTTGGGCTCCTGCACCCATATGGGAGAACCATAAGAAGCTCCTGGCCCCTGGCTTCAGATAAGCTCAGCTCTGGCTATTGCGGCCTAAGTGAACCAAGGGATAGAAGACACTCTCCCTCTCCCTCTCTCTGTAACTCTGTGTTTCAAATAAATAAAAATAAGTCTTTAAAAAAAATCTCCCAGCAAAAAAATTGCCACTTTATGTATTATTCAGTCTCTTTTCTAGGGAGACCTCACAGTGAAGCACAGGTCTTAAACCCTGTCCTCAAGCAATATAATAGTACTTTGAAAGTTATTCTTCCATGGGAAAAGGGGACTTTTAGATTCCATGGTTAAATTGCTGCCTGGGATACCCACATTCCAACAGGAACTGTCCTGGTTTGAGACCTGGCTCCTCTACTTCTGATCCAGCTTCCTACTAATGCACATCCTAGAAGGCAGCAGATGATGGCTCAAGTACTTGGATCCCTGCCACCCATATGGGAGACCCAGATGGGGTTCAGGCTCCTGGCTTCAGCCTGGCCAACGTCCAGCTACAGGATGAAAGATCTCTCTATATATAAATCTCTATCTCCCTCTCCCGCTCTCTCCCTCCCTCCCCCCCTTCTCTCTATATATACACACACCCCCATCTTGGCTGTCTCTCAAATAAAATATTTTAACGATTTAGTCTTCCATCCCCTAAAGAGACAACATTAAGCCATTTTTAAACTGTTATTGTCCTGTTTTTTACCCTGCAGCCTCCACAGCTTCTCATTACTGCTTGTCTTCAAATTCTCCTACTTTACCATTTCTTCTTCAATTTACTTGTTCAGATTACTTCAAATGTCAAATAAAGGGTACTTCAAAAAAGTTTATGAGGAACTGAAATAAAAGATCATAGCCTCAAATGTAAAATTTTTCTCTGTAAATGACTTGAATTTTATTATTATTATTTTTTGCCAGGCAGACTTAGACCATGAGAGAGACAGAGAGAGTTATAGACAGTTAGAGAGAAACAGAAAGGTCTCCCTTCAGTTGGTTAACCCCCCAAATGGCACTACAGCCGGAGCTGCACCGATCCGAAGCCAGGAGCCGGGTACTTCCTCCTGGTCTCCCATGGAGGTGCAGGGACCCAAGCACTTGGGTCATCCTCCACTGCCTTCCCCGGCCACAGCAGAAAGCTTGACTGGAAGAGGAGCAACCGGGACTAGTACTTGGCACCACAACTGGGACTACAACCCGGGGTGCTGGCGCCGCAGGTGGAGGATTATCCAAGGGAGCCACGGCGCCAGCCATTGAATATTCTGACTTCTCTTCTCATTAAACTATCTTGACTGCAAATATCAATTTCCTAGAATGTTTAATTAGATCCCTCCAAGTCTTCCAAGACTGCCCATCAAATTTTGCTTCAAAGAACTAATTCTTATAATGTGGTACTTACTTACCTAGAAAACATTCATGATTTATTTTATTTGTTTGAAAGACACAGAAACAGCAAGACACAAAGCAATAATCTTATAACTGCTGGTCCACTCCTCAAATGTCCCTAACAAGCCAGCACCAGGCCAGACCAAAGCCAGGAGTTAGCAACTATGAAAGACTCAACAAGGAGATTTTTTAGGACCTTGAACATTTTTTAAAAAGTTTTTTTCAACTTTTAATAAATATAAATTTTGAAAGTACAACTTTTGGATTATAGCAGCTTTTTCCTCCATAACCTCCCTCCCACCTGCAACCATCCCATCTCCCGCTCCCTCTCCCATCCCATTCTTCATCGATTTTCAATTATCTTTATTTACAGAAGATCAACTCCGTATATACTAAGTAAAGATTTCAACAGACTGCACCCACACAGACACACAAAGTATAGAGTACTGTTTGAGTAGTAGTAGTTTTACTGTTAATTCGCACAGTACAAGACATTAAGGACAGAGATCCTACATGCAGTGACTCAGTTGTTGATTTAACAACTGACACTCTTATTTATGATGTCAGTAATCACTTGAGGCTCTTGTCATGAGCAGCCAAGGCTATGGAAGTCTCTTGAGTTCACAAACTCCAGTCTTATTTAGACAAGGCCACAGTCAAAGTGGAAGTTCTCTCCTCCCTTCAGAGAAAGGTACCTCCTTCTTTGATGGCCCGTTCTTCCCACTGGGATCTCACTCACAGAGATCTTTCATTTAGGTCATTTTTTTTTGGCCAGAGTGTCTTGGCTTTCCATGCCTGAAATACTCTCATGGGCTTTTTAGCCAGATCCGAGTGCCTTAAGGGCTGATTATGAGGCCAGAGTGCTGTTTAAGACATCTGCCGTTCTGAGTCTGCTGTGTATCTCGCTTCCCATGTTGGATTGTTCGATCCTTTTTAATTCGGTTAGTATTTGCAGACACTAGTCTTGTTTATGTGATCCCTTTGACTCTTAGTCCTATCATTATGATCAATTATGAACTGAAACTGATCACTTTGACTAGTTACATGGCATTGGTACATGCCACCTTGATGGGATTGAATTGGAATCCCCTGGCACGTTTCTAGCTCTACCATTAGGGCTAAGTCCGAGTGAGCATGTGCCTAACTGTACATCTCCTCTCTTATTCCCACTCTTATATTTAACAGAGATCACTTTTCAGTTAATTTTAAACGCCTAAGAATAACTGTGTGTTAATTAAAGAGTTCAACCAATGGTATTAAGTAGAACAAAAAAATACTAAAAGGAATGAGGTAGTAAGTTGTTCCTCGACAGTCAGGATAAGGACTGATCAAGTCATTGCTTCTCATAGTGTCCGTTTCACTTTTACAGGTTTCCTTTTAGGTCTTCAGTTGTCACAGATCAGGGAGAACATATCATATCTATTCCTTTGGGACTGGCTTATCTCACTCAGCATGATGTTTTCCAGATTCCTCCATTTTGTTGCAAATGACTGGATTTCATTTTTTTAACTGCTGTATAGTATTCTATAGAGTACATACCCATAATTTCTTAGTCTTCTGTTGATGGGCATTTAGGTTGATTCCATGTCTTAGCTATCGTGAACTGAGCTGCATAAACTGAGGTGCAGACAGTTCTTTTATTTGCCAATTTAATTTCCTTTGGGTAAATTCCAAGGAGTGGGATGGCTGGGTCATGCGGTAGGGCTATACTCAGGTTTCTGAGGAATCTCCAAACTGTCTTCCATAGTGGCCTTACCAGTTTGCATTCCCAACAGTGCATTAGTGAGCCTTTTCCCCCAAATCCTCCCCAGCATCTGTTGTTGGTAGATTTCTGTATGTAAGCCATTCTAACCAGGGTGAGGTGAAACCTCACTATGGTTTTGATTTGCATTTCCCTGATGGCTAGTGATCCAACATATTTTCATGTGTCTGTTGACCATCTGGATTTCCTCTTTTGAAAAATGTCTATTTAGGTCCCTGAGCATTTATTTATGTTTATATATAAGGTAATATATTTTTATATTATTAATATATATTTAAAATGTATGTTGTTGAAAGGGAAACTGTCAGAAAGAGAGAAAGAAAGAGACATCAATCTTCCATCTGCTGGTTCAGTACTCAATAGCTCCAACAGCCAGGTTTGGGCCAGGGTGAAAATCAAGAGCCAAAAAGTCCACCCTGGTCTCTCCCATGGGTGGCAGCAGCTCAAGGACTTGGACTATCTCCAACTGCCTTCCCAGGCACATTAGCAGGAAGGTCAATCAGAAGCAGAATAGCTGGGACTCAAAAAAAAAAAACAACAACAACAACAAAAAAAAAACTCAAACTCGAATTCTGATATGGAATGCCAGCATTGCAGGCAGTGACTTACTCTACAATACCACAATGTTGGCCCCCAAGTTTTAATGTTTTTACTCAGAGAGTTGGGAGGGTATGTTATCTAGATCATGCTTTAAAAGAAAAGCACATGTAACAAAGGGCACCTTACTTTCTGACTGAAGAGTCCTAGGCAATTAGAGAATAAATGATCCACTATTCATGACCCAGAAAACTAGACAATAGTACATCCAGGTGTTTCCTCTGGATCAACACAACCAGCTTCAGTCTGCTACAACATTCCTCTGTTCTGTATATGTACACAAAGATATTCTCCCAGGAAAATGCTGAGTCTTTTTGTTTCTCTGGTCATCTTCAAACCTAAATGTCTTCCTTCTTCATTCTGTCTTGAAAGTCCAGTTTGCAGCTATGCCACACCCATGAAAGATGCTAACTGCCTCCTGCAGTTTATTATGGCTTTCCTCTTTGCAAAACCACTAAGTATTTATGCTCACAGCATCTTTAGTACCCTTTATTATAATTTCATATTTGATAGTTTATTTGTCCCAAAACTGCAAAATCTCTACCTATCTCAATGCCCTGTAATTATTAGGTGCTAAGTATATGCTGAACAAATAAAAGCCTGAAGGGATATTGCAGTCTCCTACACTAACAGCTTCTAGCTTCACCACTGCCTGAAAAGTACTATAGCTCTATTATATAACTCTCTCCTTTGACTAAAAAGGAAATTACATTCACTGAATGTAATTTACTGAGAATACATCATTTTGTCCTCATAGCACTATTTTTTTTAGAGATTTATTTATTTGAAACTCAGAGTTACACAGAGAGAGAAGGAGAGGCAGAGAGAGAGAGAGGTCTTCCATCTGCTGGTTTCACTCCCCAACTAGCCACAATGGCCAGAGCTGTGCCAATGCAAAGGCAGGAGCCAGGAGCTTTTCCGTGTGTCCCACATGGGTGCAAGGGCCCAAGGACTTGGGCCATCTTTTACTGTTTCCCAGGCCATAGCAGAGAACTGGATTGGAAGTGAAGCAACCAAGACTCAAATCAGCACCCATATGGGATGCTGGCACTGCAGGCGGCAGCTTTACCAGCTATGCCACAGCGCCAACGCCAGCACTATTATTCTTAAAAAACATATATGTATTCAAATTCAGTTTCACTGTAAAGATTCATAGTAAATATTAAAACCATTTTTTTTAATTTGGGAGCAATCACTGTTTATTAACTTATCAGATTACAAAAAAATCATGGTGGATACTGTTCTTCTCTGTTGTCAGCATCTACACCTTCTACTAAATAGGAGGTCTCCTTCATCCACTGGTTCACTCCCCAGTTGGCAGCAACAGCCAGAAGAAGATAACTTGAAGTGTCACAGTAAGTTATTTGCTTCCTTGAAGTGCTTTCCAACAGAGATTTCTTGAATCATATCCTCCAGGCAGATGATGCCATATTTACCAAGAGATGGAACAGCAGAGGATTATCTGTTAAAGTAATCTACTTCTTACTGATTTTGCCAAAACCACTTGTAAATCAGTTCATTTACTGACTAAAGATGTGGGTACCTCTATGCAATACATGGTTCCATCTTCTCAGACTGTTCACTGAAGGTTTGTTGCCACTGATGATGTGGCAAAGATGAAGGGTTTTTTAAATACCCACATGTAATCATACCATCTAAGAACGAACAACTGCTAATATGGTTAGGATCTGTCCCCTGCTTACCATACCTGGAAATATGTAACTGTACTATCTTCTTCTAAATGAAAACTATGTATTTACTCATGTAGATATGCAGATATTATCCTATCATAGCTATCCAATTATTTCCTAGGTTTGGAGTAAAACTACTAATTAAATACATATTTTAAGCTTTACTGTATATTTCCTCCCTATAGTTTTGCCAAAACTCAGTGAATATTATTTCTTATTTTTGCAGCTCTAGACACAAATATTACTTTGTGTTTCACTATTACATTACTCTTAGATGTTCATGTCTCTGTTTTTGGAATTACCTTTTGAGGTCCTTATCTCACTGACTTCAAGAGTTTGTCTGAAAACCCCTACTTAATAGCATTTTCTCAGTATGCTTAAAATTTTAAGTATATTAGGCAGTTTACTGTATGATCTAGCTTTTAAATTTATCTGAATCCCAAGGCAAGTTATCAATAATGTGTTGTCCTATTGAGGCTCTTATCCCACTATATTTTCATTCCTTGTAACATTTGCTGTATTCTAACCTCTGGTTGGTCCCATTTGTCTTGGTGCTTGGCAAGTAATAGCTTTTCAGTTATTATTTTTGAATATTTGTATATATAAGTGATTTGCATGTGCCAGGCTCTTTTGTGATTTGTGTTTGGGTCAAGGATTTCTCATTCTTTCTCTAAAAAATAATCCAGTTCCTCACTGCAGCTGCCTCTTTACACCAGAAAGAAAACTGCCACTGCCTGATTAAATTAATTCTTTTTTTTGGCACTGGCTGCTGCTGCTGAGCTTTAGATTTACAAGAATTTATAAGAATCACTACGTGTATGGTTTTGGTTAGAGATCAATGTTTATTTTTTTAGGAATAAAGTAAGCTTATCTTCTTTTAAAAGCCATATATGGAAGGTGTCAATCCATTGATCAAAAACAACAAACATCATATGATCATTGTTTTTAGATGAACTTGGGGTATGTGTACAATTTTCAAATACTTTGAGTCCTAATTAGAAGTATTTTTATATCTAAAGCTGAAAAAAAAATCCCTGCATATTTTTCTACTTTCTTAAAGAAGAAAAAATTTTGTTTGTAGATGTCACCATTTATTATACTAGATGGTTTATGCCAAGCACACATTGTGACTTTTAGACTAGTGTCATCTTTAAGTTTCTACTTGGCCTTGCATTATATTCTTGGATATCGCATCTCGCAATTGTGACATTCTCTTGCACAATGTCCAGAGACACAAATTGGTTAGGTCACTCCCTTGAGGTGAATACTGTTTAGTACTTGGGATTCAAAACAATGAGATTCAGGGGCCGGCATGGTAGCATAGTAGGTAAAGCTGATGCTTTAAAGGGCTACAAGGCCTTGGCTGAAACCAGCAGTGTGGAACTCCATCAGGGTCTCCCATGTGCATAACAAGCGTCCAAACACCTGGGTCATCCTCCCCATTGCCTTACCAGGCACATTAGCAGGAAGTTGGATCAGAACCATAGCAGCTGGGACATGAACCAGTGCTCTGATACAGCAGCTTAACCCATTACACCACAATGCTAGCAACTAAACCTTAAAACTTTAACCTTATGATAAAATGACAAGAATGTGGGTAAGAGGGAAAAAACATTGCCATTATTGAATACAGCAGTCTTTTAGACAAGGAAAAACTTCTTTTCAAACCAAGTTCTCTAATCGTAGTCTAGGAATAAATTTTCCATGATAGATCATAATATAAAGTTCCCCAAGACTATACAGGCAGACTCAATATCTCCTTCTTTCTGCTGCCATGGCACTCAATTCAGATGACCTATATAGAACTTACATATGGCGTCAGCATAAATAGAAATAATTTCTAATTTGGTACTATATGACATCTAATATTTTCAGCTGGCTTCACACTGCCAGATGAATATTCACAATATTCACAAATATTCACTAACATATGTACATGAATGGATTTCAAGAATTTTTGCACCAAAATAAACTTATCTTTCAATTTCATCTTCCACATACTTTTTGAAGTACCACTGGAACAAATGCCTTCTACATGCCAGGTATTCTGCTAGCTATATATTTATAAATGAATAAATATATAACCCTTGCCCTCCACAAGTTCAGTCTAAAGGGCATCAACTCTGCAAACACAAGTTTTAAAACTATAAAGATTTCTTAATCTTAAAGCTTAGTTTTTATCTCAGAAAAACTCAAGTCATCTACAGAATTAAATTCAGCTGCCTGAGGGCCAACGTTGCAGTGCACTGGGTAAAGCCACTGCCTGAGATGCAGTTTGTGTTCTGGCTGCTCCAATTGCAATCTAGCTTCCTGCTAATGTGCCTAGGAAAAGCAGCAGAAGATGGCTCAACTGTTTGATCCCTGTCACCCATGCAGGAGACCAGGATGAATCTCCTGGATTCGGCCTGGCCCAATCCTGGAAGCTTTGGCCATATGGGGAGCAAATGAGCAGATGGACAATTTCTCTCTCTTTCATTATCTGTGTGTGTGTGTGTGTCTGTCTCCTTCTTTCTATGGAAATCTGACTTCTACATAAATAAATCTTAAAAAAATAAGTTAATTTATTAATGTAATTAATAGGTTTGCTAATTAGTTAATTCAGCTACCTGAATGATCAGTTATCTCTCTGGGTTTCACCTTTTTGTAAACAAGATACAAATCACACCTTCTAGCATTGAAAGTTTAAACAGAGCATAATTATAAGTGAAGGTGGTAGTAGCGGGTGGGACGTTCTGAAGGGTGAGGTGTAATGTTTCCAACAGTGCAGAGTACTGCACCTGTGGGGCAAACACGTCTGCCTTTCACCATTAGCTAGACTGATCTAAAAATGGACCGGGGGAACAAGGCAGGACATTCTTTTGTAACACAGCATTTTGTTCATTTGCTCTCTGAAAGTTCTCCAATTGCTTCACTGCTTTATTAAATATATGTTCACTCTACACACAGTACAGTTCATTTAATATATGCTTAATGAATTACTGTGATATTGAGATTAAATTAGCATTACAAATAGAGAAGTTTGTCAACAAAAATCTTCCATTACTATCTACTCTATAAAACCTGCTTAATAAATTCTTTTACTTTTATTGTTCTACTCTTAATTAAACCTGCAATTGTAATCTCACCTATCTGGATTTACAAATGTACAAACATAAAAACCTACACAGGCATACTCAGTGAAAGAGAAAGGAAGGAGGGCAAGAACTCAACTGCTTCTCCACTTCCCATCACCTGCCATTGTTTAAACAGAGGCAAGAATTCAACGTTATTTCCAAAAACCTATTGCTAAAAAATAAAATGGATTTTTAAAAGAAAAATCAAAAAAAGGTTTAAAATGTAGATATCAAAATATAAAAATATAAAGAAAGCTGAGAACAATGTGTCCAAGAAAATAAAAAAGTCAAACTCAGAATCAAACTTGCCAATCACCTTATTATATGGTTCTCTTAATACATGAAAAAGAACATAACAGCTTATTTCAACCTTGTGATTATTTTAAATTCTCACATTTGCTTACTGTAAAAATGAACATTCCCAGAGAATAATAATTGATATCATACTGTAACTACAGCAACAAAAGTTGTAAGAGACTTTGTATCACAGTCTAGTCGACTAGCATTTATGAAGCTTATTCCATAGGCCATGTACTAAGAACAGGCCACTTTAGTAGTAAAAGAGGAGTTAAATGAGTACCTACAAGATAAAAACTGTTCAAAATCACTGAAGCTACCTATTGTGAAAAAGTCACAACAGAGATGGAGTATTAACTGCACATGAGGGCGCTTTCAGATTAGCTGTAAACGTATATTGCAAATTCTCAGGGCTACAAGTTAAAAAAAAATGCCATAGAGACAAAATGGAATCATATAAAATGCTCAATTAAAACCACAAAAGGAAGAGAAAAGAATGGAAAATAAAAATAGAACAAAGAACAGAGGCAATGTAGAAAACAATAACTATGGTAGGTACTAATCCAACTGTATCAGTTATTACTTTGATCGATAGTCTAAATGCACTAATTAAAAGATCAAAGTGAACCAAAAAATTAAGCCCCAATTATGTCTACAAGAAATCAATATTCACATAGATTAAAAGTAAAAGGATGGAGAAAGATATACCATGTTAATTATAATAAAGTGAGAATAATTACATTAATTTCAGATACAGCAGTCTTCAGATCAAGGCAAATTATCAGGAGCAGAGAGAGATATTCATTACATATTGATAAAGGAGTCGATTCTCCCAAGTAACCCTTAATGTTTATGTGTCAAATAACAAACTATCAAAACAGGCAAGGTCAACACTAACAGAACTGCAAGGAAAAAAGAGATGACCCATTACTATAATTGGAAACTTTAGCACCCCTCTGTCAGAAATGGAAAAAAGAGATGACCCATCGTTATAATTGGATACTTCAGCACCCCTCTGTCAGAAATTAAAAGAGCCAGCATACAGAAAACTAATAAGGATATGGCTGAACTCAAAAAACAACATTAGCCAACTGGATATAATGAAATCCATAGATTACAACCAACCACAGCACAATGCATGGTCTTCTGGAGTTCACAAAGAAATTCACAAGACAGACTCCATTCCAGAAAATACACCTTAACAAACTTAAAAAGAACAAAAATCATATGGTAACGACTTTCAGATCACAAGCGAATTAAGTCAGAGATCTACAGAAAAAAGATAGTTGGAAAATTCCTCAAACACTTGAAGATTAAACAACACACTTCTCAATAACACGCTTCAAAATAAATAAATAAATAAAATCAAGAGAAATTTTAAAATCTTTTGAACTAAATAAAATGAAAACATAACTATTCAAAATATGTGGGATATAGTAAAATCAGTGTTTTAGAGGGAAATTTACTAACAAATGCATGCATTAGAAAAGAATATAAAAATCAATCACAACACTGCACCTTAGAAAACTAGCAAGAGCAAAATAAATGCAAAGTAGGCAGAAGCTGGGGGCGCAGGCATCCCATATGGGCACTGGTTCGAGACCTAGCTGCTCCACTTCTGATCCAGCTCTCTGCTGTGGCCTGGGAAAGCAGTAGAAGATGGTCCAAGTCCTTGGGCCCCTGCACCCGCGTGGGAGACATGGATGAAGCTCCTGGCTTCAGATTAGCGCAGCTCAGGCCATTGCGGCCAGTCAGGGAGTGAACCAGTGGATGGAAAACCTCTCTCTCTCTATCTCTCTTGCTGCCTCTCCTCTCTCTGTGTAACTCTGACTTTCAAATAACAGAAGAAAAGAAATAACAAGAATTAGCAATGCAATTTTAAAAAAATAGGAAACTCAGAGGAAAAAAATCAATGAAACTAAAAGATGGCTCTTTGAAAAGACAGATGAAATTCATAAGCCTTTAGGCATGTTAAAACAAAAGAATGATATAAATTACTAACACTAGAAATAGAAGGAGACATTAAATCCCATGAACATCACAAGGATAATAAAGGAATACTATGAACAACTCTATGCTCACGAATATGATAAATAGACAAATTGCTTGAAAGACAAAATCTTTCAAAACTCACATAGGAAATGAGACAACTGAGTCAATAATTAATAACCTTCAAAAGGGCCGGCGCTGCGGCTCACTTGGCTAATCCTCTGCTTGCAGCACAGGCACCCTGGGTTCTAGTTCTGGTTGGGGCACGGGGTACTAGTCCTGGTTGCTCCTTTTCCAGTCCAGCTCTCTGCTATGGCCCGGAAGAGCAGCAGAGGATGGCTCAAGTGCTTGGGCCCCTGCACCTGCATGGGAGACCGGGAGGAAGTACCCAGCTCCTGGCTTCGGATAGGCACAGCACTGGCCGTAGAGGCCATTAGAGGAGTGAACCAACGGAAGGAAGACCTCTCTCTCTCTCTCTCTCTCTCTCTCTCTAACTCTGCCTGGCATAAATAAATAAATAAAAAAAATAACCTTCAAAAACAAAATGCATCTGATCCAGATGGGTTCACTGGTAAGCCCTACCAAAAATTTAAGTTAGTACTTACACCAATTCTTTACAAGAGCTTTCTTATTTTTTATTTTTTGATTTTTTTTTTTTTTATTTATGACAGGCAGAGTGGACAGTGAGAGAGAGAGACAGAGAGAAAGGTCTTCCTTTCGCCATTGGTTCACCCTCCAATGACCGCTGCGGCCGGCGCACCGCGCTGATCCGAAGCCAGGAGCCAGGTGCTTTTCCTGGTCTCCCATGGGGTGCAGGGCCCAAGGACTTTGACCATCCTCCACTGCACTCCCGGGCCATAGCAGAGAGTTGGCCTGAAAGGGGGGCAACCGGGACAGAATCTGGCACCCTGACCGGGACTAGAACCTGGTGTGCCAGTGCCGCAAGGCGGAGGATTAGCCTAGTGAGCCGTGGCCTAGTGAGCCGTGGTGCCGGCTTTTTTTTTTTTTTTTGACAGGCAGAGTGGACAGTGCGAGAGAGAGACAGAGAGAAAGGAAGAGCTTTCAAAAAAAAAGGTAGAAGCATAGGAAATACTTCTTAATTCATTCTATGAGGCTACATTAGCCAGAAAAAAACATTACAAGAAATTATAAACAAATATTTCATGAACATAGATGTAAAAATCTTCAACAAAATAGCAAATACAGCAATGTATAAAAAGAATAATACACCACAATCAGTTAGGATGTATCCTATGTATGTAGGGCTGGTTCATAATTCAAAAGTCAATTATAGGCCAGGGCCGCGGCTCAGTAGGCTAATCCTCCACCTGCAGCACCAGCACACGGGTTCTAGTCCCAGTCGGGATGCCAGATATTGTCCCGGTTGCCCCTCTTCCAGTGCAGCTCTCTGCTGTGGCTCGGAGTGCAGTGGAGGATGGCCCGGGTACTTGGGCCCTGCACCCACATGGGAGACCAGGAGAAGCACCTGGCTCCTGGCTTCGGATCAGCGCGGTGCACCGGCTGCAGCAGCCATTGGAGGGTGAACCAACGGTAAAGGAAGACCTTTCTGTCTCTCTCACTATCAACTCTACCTGTCCAAAAGAAAAAAAGTCAATTGTAATAACCTATCACATCAACAGGGTAAAGAAGAAAAATCTAATGATCACATCAAAATGCAGAAAATGCATCTGACAAAAATCTAACACTCACTCGTGATTTGAAAACCCTCAGCAAACCAGGAATAAAGACAAACTTCTTCAACTTGATAAAGAATACCCACCAAAAAACATATAGTCAATACCATAGTAAACAGAAACTCAAAGCCTTCCCATTAACATCAAGAACAATGCAAGGCTATCCCCTCTCATTAGTACTTTACAACATAGTGGAAGCCTAGTTAATGCAATAAGAAAGAAAAGTCACAGACTACGATAAGAAAATTTTGTTCACAGCTGATTATATGTATAGAAAATTCAAGAGTCAATAAAAAAACTCTTGAAATTGACGACAAATAACTTACAGCAAGGTGCAGGATGCAAGACTAATACACAAAAGTCAACGTCTGTGGACAGGAAAACTGAATATTGTCAAGATATCAGTTTTTCCAACTTCATCTATAGATTCAATGTGATCTCAGTAAAAAATTCCAATAAGCTATTTCATGGATATCATCAAAATGATTCCAATGTTTATAGAGAAAAGCAGTAGACTCAGAATAGTATAGTCATTAAAATAATTAAAAACAAAGATATAGGACTATAGTATCCAACTTCAAGACCTATCTTAAAGCTACAGTAATTTAAACTTTATAGTACTGATAAAAGAATAGAAAAATAGATCAGCATAGAACCCAGAAAGAGTTCCCCATAAATATAGTCAAGGGATCTTTGACAAAGGAACAAAGTTAATACAATGCAGCAAAGTAGCCTTTTTGATGAACTGGACACACACAACATGTAAAGAAACTTGATCTAGACAGACCTTACAACCTTCATAATAATTAACTCCAAATGGATCACAGATCCAAAAGTAAAACACAAAATTGTAAAACACTTAGAAGATAATATAGAAGAAAATCTAGGCCAGCGCTGCAGCTCAATAGGCTAATCCTCCACCTAGTGGCGCCAGCACACCAGGTTCTAGTCCCGGTCGGGGTGCCGGATTCTGTCCCGGTTGCCCCTCTTCCAGGCCAGCTCTCTACTGTGGCCCGGGAAGGCAGTGGAGGATGGCCCAAGTGCTTGGGCCCTGCACCCCATGGGAGACCAGGAGAAGCACCTGGCTCCTGCCTTCGGATCAGCGCGGTGCGCCGGCTGCAGCGGCCATTGGAGGGTGAACCAACGGCAAAGGAAGACCTTTCTCTCTGTCTCTCTCTCTCACTATCCACTCTGCCTGTCAAAAAAAAAAAAAAAAAAAAAAAAAGAAGAAGAAGAAGAAAATCTAGGTTTGCCAAAGACTTTTAGATACAACTTTAGAGGCATGATTTTTGAAAGGAATGATAAATTGAATTTCATTCAAATTATAATTTTCAGCTCTCTTAAAGACATCATCAAAAGAATAAAAAGAGAAGCCAGATTGTCAGGAAATCATTACAAGAGACATATCTGGTACAGGACTCATCAAAAATATACAAAGAATTATTATAATTCAACAAAAACAACTCCAATAAAAGTCAAAGAACTTGACAGTCATCACACCAAAACAATGACACACTAAAGATGCTCTACATCATATGTCATGAGGGAAATGCAAATTAAAATAATGAGATACTACTACATACCTATCAGAATGATCAAAATCCAGAACATTGACATCACCAAATGCTGGCGAGGATGTAGAGGAACAGGAACTCTCATTCATTGCTGGTGGGAATGCAAAATGGTACAGCCACTTTGGAAGACAGTTTGGTGGTTTCTTAACAAAACTTAAACATACTCTCCCCAGACAATCCAGCGATCACACTCATTATTTACACAAAGGTGAAAATTTATGTCTGCACAAAAAACCTGTATACGAATGTTTATAGCAGCTTTATTATTATAAACACTTGGAAGAAATGAAGATGCCCTTTAGTAGGGGAATGGATAAATAGTATTACATCTAGATAATGGACTATTTATTCATGCTAAAAACAAATGAGCTATCAAATCATGAAAAACCATGAAGGAAGCTTAAATGTATACTACTAGGTGAAAGACACCAGTCCAAAAAGGCTACATACTATATGAGCACAACTATGTAACATTCTAGAAAACATAAAACAGAGAAAATAAAAAGATTAAGGGTTGCTAAAAGTTAGAGGATGAAAATGTAGAACATTGGAAATTTTGAGGGGAATGAAACTACTATGTATATATTAATAGTGGATACAGGTCATCATAAATTTGTCCAAACTAATACATCACAAAGAAAGAATCTTAATGTAAATCACAGACTTTGGGTGAAAATGATGTGTTTGACCAGTTTGTAACAACTGTATTACCCAGATGGGACACATGTAGGGGTGAAGAAATCTCTGTATCTGCTGCTCAATTTTGCTGTGAACTTAAAAGTGTTCTAAAAAATGAAATCTATTTAAAATAAAATAAAAATTAAATCACAGAACTGGTCAAAGATCACTTCAATACCTAAGATTTATTTGTTGAGAACCCCAATTTTAAACGCTGCAGCTTACCAAGAAAAAAATTCTTCTAATTCAACCAAAATTCTTCCTCTCTTGTATTAAACCAGAAGAGTTCCCTTTTCTCCACATCCTTGCCACTCCTGTTATCTTTTGACCTTTCAGTAATTGCCGTTTTAACAAATGAAGTGATATCCCTTTGTGGTTCTGACTTGCATCTGATGATTAGTTGTGTTGAGCATCCATTCATAGACCTGTTGGCCATCTGTATTTCTTCCTTTGAAAAAATGTCTGTTCAAAGATATTATCTATTCACATTTATTTATTTATTTGAAAGGCAGGAAAACAAAGAGGAGGAGAAATGGCAGGAGAGGGAATGGGAAAGGAGTTGGGGGGTGGTGAGTGGGAGTGAGTGAGACATACATATACAACAGACATGGGTCCTCCATCCACTGGTTTACTCCCAAATGGACACAACAGTCAACGCCGGGCCAGACTGAAGCCAGGAACCTGGAACTCCATCCAGGTTTCCCACAAGGGTGTCAGGGATTACAGTACTTGGGCCATCTTCCCCTGCTTTCCCAGGTGCGTTAGTAGGGATCTAGATTGGAAGCGGAGCAACCAGGACATGAACTGATGCCCCCAAATAGGATACTAACATCACAAGCAGCAGCTTAACCTACTGTATCACAACACTGGCCACTCAGATCTTATTGTGCATTCTTAAATTCTTTACATACTCTGGTTATTAACCCCTTGTCAAATGGACAGTTTGAAAATACTGTCTCCCATTCCATAGGCTGTCTTCACTCTGTTACTTCCTGGCAATATAGAATCTTTTTAGTTTGATGAAATCCCATTTGTTTGCTTTTACTTTTTATTTCCTGTGGTTTGGGGATTTTTATCTATTAAATCCTTGTTGACTTCAATATCTTGAACCATTTCCTCTATGTTTTCTTGTAGTAGCTTCATAACTTCAGGTCTTATACTTAGTCTTATATCCATTTTGAGTTGATTTTTGTATATGATGAAAGATAGGAGTCTAGTTTCGTTCTTCTGCATGTGGCTATCCAATTTTCCCAGCACCATTTATTGAAAAGACTGTCTTTTATTCAATGCCAGCTCCTAGCATCTTTTTAAAAACCAGCTGTCTGTATATGTTAGGGTTTACTTCCAGGCTCTCTCTTTAGGGAATTTTCTACCTTGACATTTTCTTTTTACTTGTTAGCATCTCTTTGAGTTTGAAGAATTCCCTTTAGCATATCTTGTAGGACAGTTCTGGTGCTCATAAATTATCATATTTGTTTTGTCTTGCAATATCCTTCTCTCTCGTTAATATCTAAAAGACATTGGGTACAGTATTCTCAGATGGCAATTGTTTCCCTTTTTACTGTGAAAGTTTCATCTCTCTCTCCTCTTTTGTAGGGTTTCTGCTGAGAAGTCAGTAGTCAGGAAAACTCAGACATCCTTATGTATTACCTGTTTCCTTTCTCTTGCTGCTTTGGGAATCCTTTATCTTTGATCTTGGAGGGCTTGATCATGGAGTATAATTGGTTTAGATGAATCTCTCTGGTGACCTCTGACTTTCCTATCTGGGTAATGGTATATATCTGTAGGTTTGGAAAGTTTTCTGTTATTTGCCCTGTGAATGTTTCCTTAAGTCCTTCTTGAACCTCCAATAATGTAGACACTTGCTCTGTTAATGCTATCCCAAAGTTTCCATAAGCTTTCTTCATTCTCCCCATTTTTTCAAATAGCCTTATCTTTCAGCTCATCATTAATTTTTCTTCTGTTTGATCTATTCTGTACTGACGCCTTCAATAATGGGTTTATTTTCACTTGGTATACTTTTCAGCTAAAGGATTTGTTTATTTAAATTACTTCCATCTCTCTATTAAGTTTCTCTAATTATTTCTGCCTTTCTAAGGCTGAGTTTCCTTTCAATAGCTATTTTGAAGTCTGCATCTGAGAATTTGTACATGTCAGCTACTATTTGATTGATTTCTGTACCTTATTGTGCTCATTAAGGCAGTAGTGGTTCCCTGAAAGTTTCTGATGCTTGCTAGACTACAACATCCATGCACTGAGGATTAAAGGTTTTTTTTTTTTTCTTGCAATCATTATGTGGTTTTGTCTGTGCCTGTCTTCCAGAAATTCTAAGCAGTCTTCTGATTGAACCTGTGGACATTTCTACTATTCCAGCATTAGATAGTGACCAGAGCCCAAAACTCACCATGTTCAGCACAACACAGGAGTAGGACCAAGGCCCACACATTGCTACTGACTGCCTGCTACTGAGACAGACTCATTGCTTAAGTATATCGCAACTGGTCACAGGTGATTTTAGCCAGGACCTATCAACTGGAGCCATGGTCTCTGCTTGACACCAGGGTCAGTGCAGAGGCTCCATTTGCAGGCACTGCCTTAGAGACAGGGACCATTAGGATCTGCCCAGTGTTAGACCAACACTAGTTCTAAGCCACAGACCTGTAGCAAGTTTCATGCTGTACTTCCCAGTGGCTAGTGTCCTGGTTCTGGCTCTCTGCTCAAGTGACAGGCTGCCAGGATGGCACTGTGGCATAATGGTGTTAAACAGTCACCTGCAGATCTGGTATCCCTTATGGGCATTGGTTCAAAATCTGTCTGCTCCACTTCTGATCCAGCTCCCTGTTAATGTGCCTGGGAAAGCAGTGGAAGATGGCCCAAGTGCTTAGGGCCCTGCACCTTGTGGGAGACCCAGAAAAAGCTCTTGGCTGCAGGCTGGCCCAGTCCTGGCCATTGTCATCATTTGGAGAATGAATCAGCAGGGAAGGAAGGAGTGAGGGAGGGAAGAAGAGAGAGAGAGGAGGGAGGGAAGGGAATGAAGGAATGAAGGAGAAGGAAAGGAAAGGAGGAAGAGAGGAAGGGAGGAAGGGAAAGAGGGAGGAGGAGAGGGGAGGTGGGGAGGGGAGGAGGGGAGGGAAGAGAAAAGGGGAAGGGGAGAGGAAAAAGGGAGGGAGGGAAGGAAAGGAAAAGGAGGGGAGGAAGGGAAGGAGGGAGGGAGAGGAGGAAAGAAGGAAGGATGGAAGGATGGAAGGATGGATGGATGGATGGAAGGAAGGAAGGGCAGAGGGATGGATGGAGGGAGGGAGGGAAGGAAGAGGCTGTCAAGGCTGACATTAAGCTATGGTGCACCTAAGTCTAATAGCCAGAGTCCTGCACAATCTCTTGGATGCACACCACACTTATGCAAGCTAGTGGTGATAAAGGCAAAAATGAATTCATCCCAAAGTCTACACTTGATGGCAGGACAGATCCAGAGGCTCAATTTGCAAGCTACAGCCTAGTTTCAACATGGCATGCCTAGCACTGAGCTCCAAGGCAAAGCCCTATATTGATTTTCCCACCCAGCTCACCTACAGCTGAAATCTTACTCCAGTAAGGAGAGAGGTGGTAGAGCGAGTTTTTTGCCCACTTGGCTAAGCAGGATTCAAAGGTTGATAGTGCAGGCACTGTCTAGGGACAGGGATCAGCGGCCCTGGACAACACTAGTGGCAGGCCTGGTAGTCCATGGTTGGGACTTAATTCCCTCTCAGGAGCCCACCTAACAAGAAAGAGGTATAGTGTTTCTTCAGCACTGTAATGCTTAAAGCTGAAGGGGGATGCCAGGTATCTCTTTCCTGCCCACCTACTTCAACACATTGTTTCTTACTATTATACTAAAATCAGGCACTGCAGTCTCCCATTTGGATTCCTTAGCTCTAGTGAAGGTCATCTTGAATGTGAACAGCTATTCAAATTTGTATCTCTGTGCACAGAATTGCTGAAACACCTTATTCAGTAGCCATCTTGCTCTGCCTCCTGTTTAACAGTTCAAATAACTATCACCAGGTTTAGTTTTGTGGAGCAGAAAGATAACATGCAAACAAGAAAAACCAGAGAAAATCTACAGAGGAATAAAAATGTAAGAAAAATGTAGTAGTTTCCACTCCATTCATCTAGTGAGGAGAAGGAATACAGTTCTAATAAAAATGGAAAGGGCATTTTACTCATAAACAACTTATTTTTCTTATAATATGCTTTAAGCAATGGCTCTCCATTTTCAGTAAAAAGATCTCATCATTTACATCAAGATTTTCAGATCCCTACAATGGTACTTTTGATATTCACTAAGATGACAAAATTCTACCATGAATACAGTAGTTTTTGTATACTAACCATAGCAACATTGCTATACAATTGAAAATAAAAGGGGCGGGTGCAGTGAGGTAGCAGGCAAAGCCCCGGCCAGCAGTGCCAGCATCTCATATGGGCACCAGATGTGGGTTCTAGCCCTAGCTGCTCCACTTTGGATCCACAAAGCAGGTAAAGCAGTCACCTGCAGTGCAGGCATCCCACATGGGTGCCAGTTCAAACTCTAGCTGCTCCACTTCCAATCCAGCTCTCTGCTATGGCCTGGGAAACCAGAAGAAGATGGTCCAAGTCTCCCATGTGGGAGACCCAGAAGAAGCTCCTGGCTCCTGGCTTCAGATCAGCACAGCTCTGGCCATTGCGGCCAATTGAGGAGTGAACCAGTGATGGAAGACTCTCTCTCTCTCTCTGCCTCTCCTTCTGACTTTCAAATAAATAAATAAATCTCAAAAACAAAAAAAAAAAAAAAAAAAAAAAGAAGAAGAAAGAAAAAGAAAAGAACAACACATTATGAGATAATTTCAATATTTTTAACAGGTGCAGTTCCCCAAATATTATCAGTCCACAGTTAAAAACTACCATCATAAATTCTAGTTGAAAAACATAGGCAACCCAGCTACTACAAATTTAGGAGTAAAGAACGATTTAGAGTCTGGCACCGCAGTTCAATAGGCTAATCCTCCACCTAGCGGCGCCGGCACACCAGGTTCTAGTTCCGGTCGGGCGCCGGATTCTTTCCCGGTTGCCCCTCTTCCAGGCCAGCTCTCTGCTGTGGCCAGGGAGTGCAGTGGAGGATGGCCCAAGTGCTTGGGTCCTGCACCCCATGGGAGACCACGAGAAGCACCTGGCTCCTGCCTTCGGATCAGCGCGGTGCGCCGGCCATGGCACACTGGCCGCGGCGGCCATTGGAGGGTGAACCAATGGCAAAGGAATACCTTTCTCTCTGTCTCTCTCTCTCACTGTCCACTCTGCCTATCAAAAAAAAAAAAAAAAAAAAAAAAAAAAAAAAAAAGAACGATTTAGAGAGGTTGGGCTAATATCTGATTCTATATTGGCTCAATCCTCACCAAAGATAACCACATTATCAAAGTTTACCATAAAATTACATAATCTTTTTTTTCAATTTTTTTTAATTTTTTTTAACTTTTATTTAATGAATATAAATTTCCAAAGTACATCTTATGGATTACAATGGTTCCCCCCCACCATAACTTCCCTCCCACCCACAACCCTCCCCTTTCCCTCTTCCTCCCCCCTTCCATTCACATCAAGATTCATTTTCAATTCTCTTTATATACAGAAGATCAGTTTAGCATATATTAAGTAAAGATTTCAACATAATTAAAATTCTAGTGTATTGTTAATAATAAATTCTATTATCAAAAGATATTCCCTAATATTTAGTTAAAAGAAGGTGAATTGAGGAAACTGGGGTTTAGTAAAGTGAGAAAGAAAAGGATGGTATATGAAAGAAAAAAGCAATGTATGACTATAATGGTTTGAGGATGGACTTTCAAGTCATATTGCTAAAGTTCACCAAGCAACGTAACTCATAATTCCCCTCTACCTTATAATCTTGGAAAGAGTGATTAATCTAGTCCTGAGTCCTCATTTACAAAATAATGTGAGACTTGTGCCTGCTTCACAAAATTTTAAGAATCATAAATGATAGAATGCATGTAAAAATGTTTATTGGCCAAGCAATCAATAAAGATGCCTATTACTTATTACAGTTTTGAAATACCAAACATTTAGCTGTTTGGCCAAGATTATAGCAAAACAGTAGTAAGGTTAGGCCAGTTTGAGTTAGAGAACGAGAATTAAGAGACAGAAAAGCAAACTGCCACAGCTCATCATACACTACTCTGAACACCCAATATTAAACAAATACTATATTAGTATGGAAAGAAGATATGACTAAACATGCTTCTATGGACTAGCCTAGGGACTTAAAAACAGCATAGTAAAACAAGTTCCAACAGGGGCCAGCATTGTGGCTAAGTAGGTAAAGTCGCCACCTGCAGTGCTGGCATCCTATATGGGCACAGGTTCCTGTCTGAGCTGCTCCACTTCCAATCTACCTTTCTGCTATGGCCTGGGAGAGCAGTGTAAGATGGCCCAAGTCCTTGGGCCCTTGCACCTGCTTGGGAGACCCAGAAGAAGCTCCAGGCTCTTGGCCTTGGACTGCCCCAGCTCTAGCCGTTGTGGCCATTTGAGGAATGAACCAGCGGATGGAAGAAGGACCTCCCTCTCTGTCCCTCTGTAACTCTGCTTTTCAAATAAATAAAAATAAATAAGTTCAAACAATTGTTTCACACATGATCTAGAAGAAAACCAATTTAAAAACTAAGGACTATCTATTTTTATTTTTGAGATTACATAGCTTGTCTAAGCATGCACTCTGGGAATCCAAAAGTTAATTCCACATTAATTCAACTTAATTAGGAGATACTACTATGTATAAAGCTACCATATAATAACATCCTATAAAGGCATTGAGATAATTCAAAGAACATGGTAAGTAAGTGTTCTAAAGATCTTTCCCAGAGTGAAATATTGAAACTTTAAAAAAATTTCCTTATCCCAAAAATTTTTTAACTAGTCACTAGTTTTCATTTTTACCAGTGGGAACTGTTCTTTTCCCTTATCTCTTATGACAGTCATGAGACAAATTCACAAGGCCATTTATGCTTTTACATATCTAACTCCAAGAGCTATAGAAAGCAGCTTACATGGGAAATGTTGAAGTGAATATACAGAAACATTCCCAGTAAAGAATGTAATTGAAGGCGTGGGGTACCACTTCCACTTTTTTTTTTTAAGATTTTATTTATTTATTTGACAGGTAGAGTTACAGACAGTGAGAGGGAGAGACAGAGAGAAAGGTCTTCCTTCCGTTGGTTTACTTCCCAAATGGCCACCACAGCCAACGCTGCGCCAATCTGAAGCCAGGAGTCAGGTGCTTCCTCCTGGTCTTCCATGCGGGTGCAGGGCCCAAGCACTTGGGCCATCCTCCACTGCATTCCCTGGCCACAGCAGAGAGCTGGCCTGGAAGAGGGGCAACCGGGACAGAATCCGGCGCCCGACCGGGACTAGAACCTGGTGTGCCAGCGCCGCAAGGCAGAGGATTAGCTTAGTGAGCCGCGGCGCTGGCCCCAGCTCCCTATTAATAATGCATCCTAGGAAGTGGCTGTTGAAGCCTAAGTACTTTGTGGTTCCTGTCACTCTCATGGGAAACACAGATGGAGTTCTAGGACCCTGATTTCTGCTTGGCCCAGCTCTGGCCGTTCTGGACATTTGGAGAGTGAACCAGGGGATGAAAAGTCTCTCTATCTGGGCATTTGGGGAATGAACTAGTGGATGGAAGATATCTTTCCTCATATGCCCCCCCAACCCTGTGTCACTCTTCCTTTCCAATAAAATCAAAATCAATAAACAGCTTTAAAGCTACTGATAAGGACCATAAATTTAATCAACTCTTCCATTACTTGTTTTTTATTTACTTATTTGAAAGGCAGAGTCACAGAGAGAGAAGGAGACGTCGGTCTTCCATTCACTGGTTCACTCCCTAAATGCCTGCAACAACCAACACTCAGGCCCAAATCAGGAGCTTCTTCCAGGTCTCCCTCTGTGTACAGGGGCCAAGGGACTTGGGCTAGCTTTCACTGCTTTCCCAGGTGCATTGGCAGGGGGCTGGATCAGAAGTGGAGCAGCAGGGACTTGAACCAGCACCCACAGGGGATGCCATCGTTGCAGGTGGCAGCTTAACTCTCTGCTCCACAGTGCCAGCCCCTCTATAACTTATTAACACTACTGACATAATATGTCAGAGTACTGAACATAAATTGCTTAAGTTAGACTATAGCTGGGACATCTTAACTGTTAAAGACTGAACGTATAGAGGTATAGAGTATTTCAAGTTTCTCCAAAACACTTCTACAGACATAATCAAATCAGTTCCCTACAAAAATCCCTGACTGGATGGAAGCAAAATTGGTTTTACTTTCCCCCTCATTTGACAAATGCATAAACCAACACCAATAGGTTATGAGGAACTCACTTGGCAAATAAAGTTAGTAGCTGAGAATAAGATAAAGCAAACGTGCTGTAGAGGGTGAAGACACAGCCTGCAGCATCAGCATCCCATATGGGTGCCGGTTCCTTTTCTGGCTGCTCCACTTCTGATTCAGCTCTTTGCTTATGGCCTGGGAAAGCAGTGGAAGGCAGCCCAAGTTCTTGTGCCCCTGCACACATACGGGAGAACCAGAAGAAGCTCCTGGCTCCTGACTGGCCCAACTCCAGCTGTTCAGCCATTTGGGGAGTGAAACAGCCCAATCTCTCTCTCTCTCTCTTTCTGCCTCTCTGTAACACTGCCTTTCAAATGAATAAATAAATCTTAAAAAAAAAAAAAAAGCATAAATAATTCTACTGCTGCCTAGTGGTAAGACTGAGGCCTCTGAAATCAGATGGTTCAAATGTTTGTTGTTAACAGTCAGTAGCTGCCATGACCTTGGAAAAGCCACTCTTAACTATATTCCTGTTATATTTCAGTTTTCTCACAGGGTTAACATTAGTAGTTACCTCCATGAACATTAAAGTGCTCACACGCCAAAAGTTTCCAATAAATGTTTGCTTTTATCATTCAAAGCTTTAGAATATAAAAGGAGAACATGTGGAAATGACATTTTTAAAAAAACAAGATTTTTTTGTCATAAGCATAAAAATGTTTCTAGAACATCTTGAACCATAATCATAAATGTTCAGATTTATAACATTTTCATTTTGGCAAGTTCATTCTTCATATCTCTTCCTCTTTTAAAAAATTACTTCTAAAAACATGCCAGAAATGAACATGCATTAATTAAAATTGTTTTGTTTTGTTTGTAATTTATTTATCTGAAAGACAGAGTTACAGAGTCAGAGGGAGAGACATTATCTTCCATCTGCTGGTTCACTCCCCAAATGGCCCCAACAGCCAGAGCTAGACTAGTTAGAAGCCAGGGGCCAGGAGCTTCCTCCAGGTCTCCCAGGTAGGTGCAGAGGCCCAAACACTTGGACTATCCTCTGCTGCTTTCCCAGGCAAGGAGCTGGATGGGAAGTGGAGCAACTGGGTCTCGAACCGGCATCCAGTCACAGGCGGTGTCTTTATCACAATGCCAGGCTCTTGTGTGATTTTTAAAAGGAGATATTCCCGGGGCCAGCGCTGTGGCACAGCGGGTTAACGCCCTGGCCTGAAGTGCAGGCATCCCATATGGGTGCCAGTTCGAGACCGGCTACTCTACTTCCCATCCAGCTCTCTGCTATGGTCAGGGAATGTAGTAGAAGGTGGCCCAAGACCTTGGGTCCCTGCACCCACCTGAGAGACCCAGAGGATGCTCCTTGCCCCTGGCTTCAGATCAGCGAAACTCTGGCCATTTGATCCAATTGGAGAGTAACCATCAAATGGAAGATCTCCTTCTCTCTCTCTCTCTCTCTCTCTCTCTCTCTCTGCCTCTCCTCTCTGTGTAACTTTGACTTTCAAATAAATAAATAAATCTTAAAAAAAAAAAAAAAGTAGATATTCCCAACTGAGAACACTGTACTACAGAAAAGTAGAAAATGCCAGCTATAATGTGAGGGGTAGGGTGACAGTGTGTCTGGGAATGAATGTCACTCTTACAGTTCTAAAAAGTACATATTCATCTTCTGATAGTTACCTGACACTTAGTAGGTGTTCAATAAGTAATTTGAGGGAACAAGTGAGCAAATGAGTGCATAGGAGAAACAATTTTTTTTTTCAAGTAAGCTAAATCAAACAAGAAAGCATTTGTGATCTCCTGGGAGGTGCTCTATTTATAAACATAGGAAGTCATTAATAAGGCTGACCAGGGTTGTTAAGTCATAGACCAGAGGCTAGAAAAAACAAGATATTCTAAGATTTCTCCCCTAATTAATTTCAGTGGTCTTCTCCATATGGAAATTTGGAAAATATACCTGGGTGAATTTCTACACAGCAAAAGCTTTCTTTATATGTATGAAGTGCTTTCAGGAATTAGCCACAGTCAGCAATTTCCTTATATACACACACAGGCTCTCTACCTACAAAATAAAATAATTTTCTGCTGTGTGCTAAAATGCCCATTTGCTCTTGAAAGTTTTTTTTTTTTTTTTTTCCCCTAGTCATGTCACATTCAGGGCAGGAGAGCAATTGTTGGTGCATATTTACCACCTAATTAGTTCACAACAGCTGAACTAAGCTCTCTCATGATTTTTGCACCCAAGCCTTGTTTCTAAACTTTAGCTTGCCATATGATATCAACATAGCTGTAAAGATGAATTCAAAAGTCATCTTGCAAAAACATTTTAAGCAAAAAGCTGTGGGAAAGCATAGTGCAATAAATCTGCTACCAAAGAAGTAGTATAATTTTAAACACAGTACCTCTACAAATAAAAAAAATAAGATATTTGAAAAGAAATACATGAAGGCTTCTACATGATAGATGTACTATTTTATTGTCATTATTCTCTGTGAATACAACTTTTACAATCTTACTAAAAGCTAATTTTTATCAATGTTTTAAAAATAATTTTATAAAACATGTAAAATCTGTGGAATGTTAGGTAAATATTAAACCCAAATACTTTCTTCCATGTCAACTCTTATTTAAAAATTATTTTTGACAGTTTCATTGATAAAGAATATTGCTTTATTTTCTTTTTCAGATGTCAGCTGTGTAATTCAGATTAAAGTATGACTTATTAAAACAGCAAAATCCAGTTTACTGCTTAAATATATTACTACTTGTTCACTTTCAATCTATGTTAAAAAAAATTCTGAATATGAAGTCAATATATAGTTATAGGCAAATAACTGCTAGAAAAATGTCCATATTTAGTACTGGGCTGTGTTCCAAACTAAAATGGCAGCAATTTTTAGTGAATAATAAATTAATATGTGATTAAAATAAATGTCATTAGTAAGTTACTTACTACTACTTATATTTTGAAAGAGATTTCCAATAGTTTAAGGTATTCTTTTTAAAAGCTTATTATTTATTTATTTTTACTTGAAAGGCAAAGAGAGTGGAAGAGGGAGAGGGAGAAAGATAGTCTTTCATCCACTTGCTCACTCCCCAAATGCCTGCAACATACATGGCTGGGCCAGCTGAAGCCAGGAGCCAAGAACTTCTCCCAGGACTCCCACATGGGTGGCAGGGACCCAAGTATTTGACCCATCATCTGCTGCCTCCCACAGTATGTCATTAGCAAGAAGCTGGATTAAAAGTGGAGGAGGGATTCGATCACAGACACTCCAATATGAGATGGAAGCATCCCAAGTGGAGGCTTAAGCTGCTGTGCCGCACACCTGCTCCTATACTACTTAAACTACTTATTTACATTGAGGTTATAAAAGTTCCCTTTTATTTACATAAAATATTTTTCATGCAGGTAAAGTTAACAGAATAATTAATGAACAAGGAGAAGTGAGCTTTAAAGCCTCACAACTCAGGAATGCTGAAAATGCCTAATTTTTAAGTGTCCTTGAACCTGCAGAATGCTTTATTTCCTTTAAAACAAAGGGAAAATAAAAAGTTTATTTTAAAGAAGCAAAACAGAGTAACAGGTCTTTACAGGCTAAAAATAAAACTGGAAAAAATAGGTTTCAAAGTGGTAATACAAATCAGATGACTACTTTCCACTACCAGTTTTGAGACTGTGTAAATCTTTTTTTTTTTTTTTTGACAGAGTTATAGACAGTGAGAAGGTGACAGAGAGAAAGGTCTTCCTTCCATTGGTTCACTCCCCAAATGGCCACCACAGCTGACGCTGCGCTGATCGGAAGCCAGGAGCCAGGAAAGCCAGGAGCCAGATGCTTCTTCCTGGTCTCCTATGCGGGTGCAGGGGCCCAAGCACTTGGGCCATCCTCCACTGTCCTCCCCAGCCACAGCAGAGAGCTGGACTGGAAGGGGAGCAACTGGGGCTAGAACCCAGCGCCAGTGGCGGAGGATTAACCAAGTGAGCCACAGCACCGGCCCCCAAGACTGTGCAAATCTTTTTAAAAATTTGATTAAAACTGTATCATCCTATATTAAACTTTTACATATTATATACTGTGGTTTGCATTGACAGATGCCCCCTCCCCTATATACCAATGAATTAATCTAAAACCTAAATGATGTGATTTCTAATCGTTAACAATAAACTTGGATATCCTTTTCACAGATTATTTTTGGCACATATAGGACTTCATGCATTAATCAACTTCACCCACCCATACTCTTCTGAATTTTCTGGATAATAACAATAATTGCAGAGAATACATATTGGGTACTTACATATTTATATCTATTAAAAAGGCAATTTAGCAAATTGGTTAAGAGCCACTACCTGCATTCAAATCCTGCCTTTGCACTTACTAGCTATATGATCCTGGGCAAGTTACTTAATTTCTCACTGTATCAGTTTATCTATAAAATGGGCAAAGTATCTACAGCATGAGATTTAAATAATAATAACTGCTCAGTGCCTGATACGTAGTTGGTGCTACACAGCGTTAACTATTATAATTATTACTGTGTACCAAATTCTGAGCTTTTCTGTGTTATTTCATTAATTCTTTTAATCCTACATAACAGATGAAGAAGATATTGAGGTATACAGTGGCTAAGTAACCTGCCTTTAATTAAAAAAAAAAAAAACTAGCAAGATAAAATGGACAATATTCAATCCCAGGTTATCTGGTAACTATGCCAATGTTTCCTGAAACTAAGGATAAACTTGTGGGGATTCACAAATTTTCACTCTGATGATTTTTAAAGATTTACTTATTTATTTGAAAGGCAGAATCAGAGAGAGAGAGAGAGAGAAAGAGAGAGAGGTCTTCCATCTGCTAGTTCACTCCCCAAATGGCTTCAATGGCTGGAGCTGAGCCAATCCGAAGCCAGGAGTCAGGAACTTCTTCCATGTCTCCCACGCAGGTGCAGAGGCCCAAACACTTGGGCCATGTTCTACTGCTTTTCCAGGCCACAGCAGAGAGCTGGATCGGAAGTAGAACAGCCAGGACTCGAACTGGTGCCCATATGGGATGCCGGCACTGCAGGCAGCAGCTTTAACCAATACTTCACAGCGCCGGCCCCTACTCTGATGATTTTTAATTTTAGATTATTCTAGAGATAGTTTTCAAAGGTAGACTTTAAAATAATCAAAATGAGATATGCAAACACCTGCAAGTTCACAGGAACATTCCTAAGAGATTTAGGAATTGCTATTTTTCCTCCTCCCCTTACTTTGAAAAACTTTAAACCTAACATGCTTTCCACTCTTCAAGAATGACAGCAGCAACTATTTTCAAAATCTGTTATCTGCCTGATAACTTTACATCCAAAGTCCTAGACCTTTTAGCTAATTACTTTTAAAAGCAGAAATACCTTTTTTAAAAACAAACAAAAACATTGTGACATTTCTCTGTAACACCTGGTATTAGCTTAAAAAAGTTAAAATAAACACTAAAATGTATCTATTCCTTTAATAATCTGTACTAGTACTCACATTCAAGCACTACTCTCTCTTTTTTACTCCAGACCCTGCAGGATTTTTCTACAACTCAATTAGCCTCAAATAAACTAATCTCTCTGCTGTCTTTCCCCAAGCAAGATCCCTCTTCATCTCTAATTCCTCTCAAGGATACTATTCTGTCAGTCTCCCAGGCTCATAAACAGAATAATCTTTGACTCCCATGGTGTATTTTCTATATCCAAAGAGTTACCAAGTATTGCATTTTTTTCTTTATATGGACTGTCTCACTCATAAGCCCAACTCCATCCCCACATTTATCAACCTCCTACAGGTTTCCTAACTCCGCATCTGTTTATCACCCCACTCCTTCCCTCAAACCTTCTATCTCCATTATCTATCCACCAGCATTTAACCTTCTTAACAGACCAGTATGATCACATGAGTCCTCTGATTGAAAATCTCTATGGATTCTCATTGCTTAACCTACAAATTCCAGAGGCCAGCGCTGTGGTCTAACAGGTTAAACTGCAGTCTGCACTGCTGGCATTCCATATGGGTATTGGTTCTAGTCCCGGCTGCTACACTTCTGATCTAGCTCCCTGCTAAATGCACCTGGGAAAGCAATGGAGGATGACCCAAGTACTTGGGCCCCTGCACCCACATGGGAGACCTAGAAGAAGAGCATGGCTCCTGGCTTCAGCCTGGCCCAGATACACCCATTGTAGCCATTTGGGGAGTGAACCAGCTGATGGAACCTTGTTCGCTGTGTCTCCTTCTTACCCTGCCTTTCAAATAAATAAATAAAATCTTAAAAAAAAAACAAAACAAAACAAAAAAAAAACTACAAAGTCCAGGCCAAACTTGGAATACAAAGCTTTTGATCACAGTGGATTCTCTCCCCTTTTATCAAAGTGGCACTTGCAGCTTAATATCCTTTACATGGGATTGTCAGTTAATGGAAAACGCGTATTATGGAAAACTACACGTAGATTTAAAAAAACTTTTGCAACAAAATAAACTTATCTTCCGACTATTTTCCAAACTTTTTGAAGTCTCTCTATATAAATATATTTGGACAGGCAGAGTTAGTAAGAGAGAGAGAGACAAAGAAAAAGGTCTTCCTTTCCATTGGTTCACCCCCCAGATGGCCGCTACAGCTGGCGCGCTGCACTGATCCGAAGCCAGGAGCCAGGTGCTTCCTCCTGGTCTCCCATGCGGGTGGTGCAGGGCCCAAGCACTTGGGCCATCCTCCACTGCCCTCCTGGGCCACAGCAGAGAGCTGGACTGGAAAAGGAGCAACCGGGACAGAATCCGGGGCCCCAACTGGGACTAGAATCTTGGGGTGCTGGCGCTGCAGGCGGAGGATTAGCCAAGTGAGCCGCGGCGCCAGCTCCTTATATATTTTTAAATTATTCCCTATGACTATTTTTGGTAGTGTGAGGTTTCTGCAGGAATAATTGTTTTTTAAATCCTTATTTGGGCCGGCACTGTGGTACAGCAGGTTAACGCTCTGGCCTGAAGCGCTGGCATCCGATACGGGTGCCGGTTCAAGACTCGGCTGTTCCACTTCTGATCTAGCTCTCTGCTGTGGCCTGGGAAAGCAGTAGAAAATGGCCCAAGTCCTTGGGCCCCTGCACCCATGTACAAGATCTGGAAGAAGCTCCTGGCTTCAGATCAGCACAGCTCCGGCCCTTGCGGCCAACTGCGGAGTGAACCATCGGAAGGAAGACCTCTTTCTCTTTCTCTCTGTGTAACTCTGACTTTCAAGTAAATAAATAAATCTTAAAAAAAAAAAAAAAAAAAAAAAAAAAACACACACACACAGCTGAGCAGTTGCACAATTACATCTCATTTACCTTTCTGCCCTAGCCCCTTAGTGGCCATGCTTTAAACAGTGGAATTCAGAAAATATACTGTTTTGGGTCAAGATCTAGTTTAAATCATCCTCTCCTACAGTCTACTTGTTTAACCTTAGACAAACTGATAGCTCTATACATTGTCATTTGTATCTGTGAAATGGTAACAGACCCTACATTTAGGAGTTATGTTCACTGAAAATATTATAGAAAAAACAATGCATGGCACGTTGAAAACATTTAAAAATGAGTAGCCACTAGATTTAATTTGATCAACACTGTGACTCCATAACTCCGGTCATTCGAAACCTGTCACTTTCCAATAGGGTAGTCACTAGCCATTATGTGGCTCCTGAGCATTTGCAATATGGCTAGTCTGAATTGAGTTACATTGTGAGTGTAAAATATAGGCTGAATTTGAAGTATGCAAACAGAACATATAACACCTCATTAGTATTTTTATGTTGATTTTATCAGTTTACTTCAAAAAGTCTGTGAAAATGGAATTAGAAAGATAAATATGAAACCCATGCATATAAAGGCTCTTCAAGAAGTTCATGGAAAATGTATATTACGAAAAAACCTGCATGGACTTTTTTTTTTTTTCCTTTGGCATCAAAATAATCTTATTTGGGCTGGCGCTGTGATACAGCGGGTTAAAGCCCTGGCCTACAGTGCCAGTATCCCATATGGGCACCGGTTCAAGACCCAGCTGCTCCACTTCCGACCCAGCTCTCTGCTGTGGCCTGGGAGGGCAATGGAAGATGGCCCAAGTCCCTGGGCCCCTGCACCGGTGGGAGACCCGGAGGAAGCTCCTGGCTCCTGGCTTTGGATTGGCACAGTTCCAGCCATTGCGGCCAATTGGGGAGTGAACCAGCAGATGGAAGACCTCTCTCTCTGCCTCTCCTCTCTCTGTGTAACTTTGACTTTCAAATAAATAAATAAATCCAAAAAAATTAAAAAAAAAAAATCCTTAATGGGTACTGAGTAGGTACCCAGTTACTGAGTTAGAGGACAAGTTCATCATCAGTGTTTATACAGCCATCCCTCATACTAAAACTTGAAGATGCTTAAGTCCCTTTTATAAAGTGGCATAGCATTTCAATCCAACCTATATACATCCTCCGGTATACTTTAAATCATCTCTAGATTACTTAAATACTTAATATAATGCTATTTAAATAGTTGTTACACAACTTTTTAAAAAATATGTATTTATTTGAAAGTCAGTCACACAGAGAGAGAAGGAGAGGCAGAGAGAGAGAGAGAGAGAGAGAGGTCTTCCATCCGCTGGTTAACTCCCCAATTGGCTGCAATGGCCAGAGCTGTGCTGATTTGAAGATTTGAAGATGGAAGCCAGGAGCTTCCGCCAAGTCTTCCCACGCAGGTGCAAGAGCCCAAGGCCTTGGGCCATTCTCTACTGCTTTACTAGGCCATTGCAGAGAGCTGGATCAGAAGTGGAGCAACCGGGTCTCGAACTGGCACCTATAGGGGATGCTGGCACTGCAGGCAGTGGCTTTACCAGCTACGCCACAGCACCGGCCCCACACTACATTGTTTAAGGTGTAATGAGAAGAAAAAAGTCCGTACATGTTGGAAAAGATGTAATTTTCTTTTTAGTATTTTCGATCATAATTGGTTGAATCCATAAATGTAGAATGCACAGACACAGAGGGTCAACTGGATAACTGATAGGTGAACATTTATTCCACAAATATTTACTGAATAATGCATCTGTGCCAAATATATTATTATGACTTCCATCTACTAAGAGCTCTATGTGCCAGGCAATAAGACTAAACACATTATATATATTAGCTCATTCAATGCTTAAAGCCATTCTCAAGCATTACCATCTTCTTTTCTGAGTCCAGGGAGTCACTAGTAAAGTCACAGAACATGTAAAAGAAATAGACCCGAGAAACTTAGAACTGAGTAAAAAAGTTTGTGCCCTTTACCACTATTCTGAACTCCTTCTAGAGAAAGATTACTTCAAGGAGCTGTAATGTATCCAGCATGGTGGACTTACAGGATTATAATACATTACAATAAATGCTATAAAGGATATATAACACTTTGAGCAGAGAATTGTAGGCCAAACACTAGGATAAAGAGGATGGGGAGCCAGAGATGTTTAGAAGCAACATTTTTTAAGAATGGATAGTATGGGGCCGGCACCGTGGCATAGTAGGTTAAGCCTGTGCTGTGGCACGAGCATCCCATATGGTCACTGGTTTGAGTCCTGGCTACTCTACTTCTTCTTCTTCTTTTTTTAAGATTCATTTATTTATTTGAGAGTCAGAGTTACACAGAGAAGAAAAGGCAAAGAGAAAGAAGTCTTCCATCCACTGGTTCACTCTTCTATTGGCCACAACAGCCGGAGATGCACTGAACCAAGGCCAGGAGCCAGGAGCTCCTTCTGGGTCTCCCACATGGGTGCAGGGGCCCAAGGACTTGGGCCATCTTCCACTGCTTTCCCAGGCCATAGCAGAGAGCTGGATTGGAAAGGGAGCAACCAAGACTCGAACCGGCGCCCACATGGGATGCGGCACTGCAAGTAGCAGTTTTACCCGCTATGCCACAGAGCCGGCCCCAGGGCTGCTGTATTTCTAATCCAGCTCCTTGCTGATCGCCTGGGAAAGCTGTGAAAGATGGCCCAAGTGCTTGGGCCCCTGCACCCACATGGGAGACTCAGAAAAAGCTCCTGTCTTAAATTGGCTTAGCAAAAGCTATTGCGCACATTTGGGAAGTGAACAAGACGATGGAAGACCCCTCTACGTCTTTCCCTCTCTCTTAACTCAGCTTTTCAAATCAATAAATCAATCTTAAAAGATTAAAATAGTAGTTGGACAATAAACTAGGATAAACAATAATCCAAAAAGGAATACCATGTTTAAAGGCATCAAAGCACAAAATCATGATGGACTCACTGAATGCCAACTAATTCGGTTTTCTGGAAAGTCAGCATGATTGAAAGGAACTAGTGACAAATGAAGCTAGAAACAGCAGTCAGAGTCAGATCATGAAGCGTTAAGCCAAGGAGTTTAGATTTTGGCCAATAAGTAACAGAAAGTCATGTAATTTTAAGTAGAATAAGTTAAATTTCATTTATGCTTTAGAAATATTGCTCTGACACTGAAAAATGTACTGGAAGAGTCATATAGCCTAAAAGCAGGCTATAAAAAGTTCAGTAAAAAGACTACCCAAAAGCAGTGGTAAAAGAAAAAAAACTAAGTTGAAATATATGTAGCAGACAGAACAACAGGACTTGGTAACCAATTAGGTTGGTTAGGAAAGGTGAAAAAAAAAAAAAGGAATATAGGTAAACCCAAGGTTCCTCCCCTAAGCTTTGAGTGGATGGAATTAAATCAGGCAATAGAAGGGCAAAAACAAGGTGAAGGTGACAAATGGCACTGGTACTTCTGGTACAACCAAAAGAAGTTTAACAAACAAAAGGCTAAGTCCAGACCTCAGGAGAGAAATCTAAAAGTGAAAATACAAAGTCAGGAAGGACTAGCCAGGGAAGCAGATGAAACTGCCTAGGAAAATGTGTATCAAAAGAGCTTAGACAATCATTTGACTTAGCAGTTAACACTACTTCGAGTTCAAGTCCCAATTCCAGCTTCCTGCTAATGAGCAACCTGGGAAGTGGCAGATGATGGCTCAAAGTAGTTGGGTCTCCACCACCCACATGGGAGACCCAGACTGAATTCCCAGATCCTGGCTTTGGCCTGGCAAAATCCCAGGGGTAGTGAATCAGTGGATGGGAAGTCTGTCTGCAAACTAGGAGGATAGGGATACAGATGTTTGTAAAGGAGAGAGTATAATGAAGAAGGAAGCTGTCAATGTACTGAATGCACCAAAGAGGGGAGCAAAGGAAAATAACTGGTAATTTGAAGAAGAATGGTTACAGAGGAATGGTTGGAAAAGAAACCTAGACAGGACTAAATCAATGACTTTAATGAGACTGGCTGGGAAGGGAACAATTAGAGGAGAATAAGAAGGTTGAAAAACATTTTCAGGATGGAAGATTTTAGCACTTGTATATGATAAGAAAGATTTTTAAATTATATCTTTGCACTTAAAACCAGTATATGGAAGTTATCGTTGACACAATGTTAAGTGAAGACAAGTCACAGAATATGCACAGTAGTATGCCACTTAAAATTTAAATTCCTTTAAATGGCCCTCAAGGCCTTTAGGTGCTTTACAACCTGGCTCCTGCTTACCATTAATCTTATTATATACCATTATCCTCATTCAGTCTCAGCAACAAGAGAATCTGTCAGTGACTCATGGGTTACACACTTGCTGTTACTTCTGCCAGAATACCCTTCCCTGTCAATGGTTAGTTCCTTCAAGTCATTCAGATGCCAGTTCAAACATCACCTCCTTATAGGTGCCTATCAACTTGTATGATTTATCACATACTCCTTAAAGTACTAGCATTACCGTGTGTTAGCACCTACCACTAATTGAAATTCTTATTTTACTTGTCTTTCCCCCTAAGCTCCACAAAAGATTTCATCCTGTTTTTCCATATAATGTTCATTACATACTGCCACTGCTTAAAACAGGGCCTGGCACATAGTAGGTCCTTTGCTGTCAAATGAAAAAATATACATATACACATACACACACATATTGACATGAGAAAAACAGATTTTAAAGTTTTGAAAGGATATAATACTTGAACTTATTTATAATGAGGTGTGTGTGAGACCAGGAAGAGGGTCATACAAAGACCATTGTTTTCTTTTTGCTTCCTCTCTATTCAAATTTTCTACAAAAGTCATGTCTTTCATAATTAAAGAATGTTTTTAAAACAGTGATCATAAGAATCTTAGATAGTCAATCTATCCTGCTTCTCTACTTTCTTTCTGTGGGTTGTCATGATCCAATCACCTGTGGGACAAGAGAGTAACTTAAATGCAGGCTGATGCTTGAATTGTTTTGGTAGGGAAACTCAAAGTTAAAAATCTTAAACCTTGGAGCTGGAAAGAGCTTAGAGATCATCTAATCAAACCTCTTAATTTTAAAGATAAGGAAGCAGACACTCAATAATTTAATAAAACAGGGTACTAACAAAAAGCTTTCAAAGACCAAGTGATTAAGAACTACTTAAGACTATTATATGTTATACATAATTTAACTCATAAAAGCTTACTGTCGCATATAGCCTACAATCTTCTGATGAAATTATTACTTAAAGTAAAACTGTTTCTTAAGCACATTATTTGACCAGTGAACCCTATGGTTAAGGATCGTAATATGACAAAGGATTCAGAATGCATAAATACAGGGAGTAAAAATTATTCACTCTTGAAATCCGTTAGCTATGTGACTAGCTGAACTAGAAGGAATTTCTTTTCACCAGGGTTTTCAATATACCAAGTATATCATACATTTAAAGATTCTATATGCTTTGATTCAAATTTCTGTATCAATTTCTACAATATGCACTTAATGGATTTAATGAAAATTAAACATTAAATAGGTTAGAAATGCACTAAATATCACTTTCAGAAATGACTTAACTATTCGTTTACATACACACTTTAGTTTACCAGGAATATAACAAATTTGATCCAAAGCTCTGAATAATGCCACCCTATGTTTGTTTAACAAACTACTTCATTTGACTCTTTCAACAAGTCCACAGACAACATAGATTGTTATATTCCATTCAGCATATAGGAGTAAGACTCAGAGGTTAAGGAGCTTGATCAAAGTCATTCAGGCAAGTCAAAGGACCTAGATCCTCCACCTCTTAATACCATTTTTTCCATCCCCCAGGCCACCTCACGTTCACCATTTACTAAAATACAAATTTCCTTCGTCCTATATGGATGGATGTAAAGAGGGTTCCAAAACTCTAGCATCCCAATCCTATACTATTTGAAGTTTTAGTACATAAGATAACATTAATCATTCACCTGAACAGTGACGAGAATAGATGTGAGAGTCACCTTAAAGGAAAAGTGTGCTCATTAGTAATTATGTATGAAATCCTACCAAATATTCAATTATTTTCTTAATAATAGCTCTACAAAAACAAGCCAAACTAGTACTAAGAAATTATGCCTTATAGTTGGGAAAAATTCTGAAAGCAAATTTTACTCCTACCACTAACTATTCAACTGTGGGTACATTTCTTTTATATGTCTCATCATCCTCAGCCATAAAATAACACCATCTGCTTCCATGAGTTGTTGGTAAGATTAAATCAGGCAATATGTGTGACATGTTCAGCTTTCAGAAAATGACCAGCTCATATAGCTGTCTAGTTAGAGAAACACATAGATGCAGACAGGTACTGCTGAAAGGTAATGCCATTTAATTTACGTAAACTTTACAAATGTAACTTTCAGTGTGCCCATATTTCTTTCTCCCAAAAATGTGAGGCAAGACATACTACATCACTCTTACTCCCAGAGAACCAATTAAAATAAACAGTTCACTTCTCTTCTGATCCCTGTAATTAAACTATAAAGTAATAATCTATTACTTGACTATCTTTGAATTGGTGCTAAATCAAAAGTTAGACTATTTTGACTCCTACTCTTTTACGTCTGCTAACTGCATCTTTCATTCTATTTTGTAATACAACTAACACAGTAACCCAATTTTATAAATACAAATCATGTTACAGTGAGTTCACATTGGGTAAAAAGAGTTAAGTCGTGCTTGGTTTTTAAGTTGTCATGGGAAATAAAGAGAGGAACCTGACACTGAGAAAATACACATGTAGCATTCCATTATGCACGTACATTCTCTTTTTTGAACTTTACAAGCTTCCTCCAAATCAGTATTAACATTACTTTATAGATTATGAAAAGAAAGCTCCTCCTCTTGCTCAAGAGTCCTGAACAACTCTAACCTACAGGAAGCCTCTTGCGCAACTCAAGGCCTTTTCTCATCTTTCTCAACAAGGCCATCTCCTGCTTCAGGTCTCACCTCAAGCACTACCTGCTCTGACCATCCAACCTAAATCAGAGCACACCAACTATTCCTTCCTTATTTCCTTCACAGAACACAAAATGTTCTATAGTCACCTTCTTTTTGTGTTTGGGGGCAGGGGTACTTTGACTTATCACTGCTGTATGCTCAGCACAGATTTTGCTGGCTTAATGAATGAATGAACACACCTGCCCATCACTGACCAAGTAAGCAGCAGGGCCTAGAAACTAATCCAGCAAACACCTGACAACAAGCTTCTGCACTGCCCTACCATTGTTTTTTTCAAGGGGTGGAGGGGTTGCTTTGGGCCAGGGAAATCAGTTAAGAGGTGTGCCTTACTGCTTTTTCATATTGGTTCACTCTATCTTCACAAATACTTAATATTACTATTTAGCCTAAATTTCAAGACATACTACATTGCCTTTAGAATCACAGCTTAATTTGAAAAACCACTGCATTAGTCATTCCCCTTAACAATACTAATATTTTGTTGAGTTGCTGGTATAGGCACAGTTACTTAAAGCTAAAAGAAAATTCTCATGCACAAATGCATTTTACTGATAGGCTCATAACATTTTCTTAGAAGTTATTTTGAATTTCACAATACATCATGCAAAAAGCTTAAACTACCAAACACAAGATATCATTTTGATCACGGTAATACTGTTTTCTTACAGAAAGATGACACATGCGCTCCCTCGGTTGCATTGTGCTGTTAAATCATGATCTTACAGCTGAAAGTCACCTCATGTCAAATGCTAAGGACAGCTAAAGCAGGCTACCAGCAACATTCCTTTTGTTGTCTACAGGGTTTAATACTTACTGTTGAGTCCTCCATCCTCTGATACTCCTGTCCCTCTCATCCCTAGGTAAGTCAGTCCCAACACTAGGAAAAATAAGCAGGCAGCAGTTAGGAGAAACATCGACAAGTAGTGAGCACTGAAACTCCCCGTTGGGGACACCTCTTCCCGTTTAAACTGCTGGAGAAGTTCCTCTTCGGGTTCGGAAAGCTTCGGCTTGTTGTATGTGTTTTTCAGGTAGGTGTGATTGGAGCCCGTGTGATTGGCGTGGTTGATCCTGAGCGAACTAGTGGCGGCCCCCGCCGGACTGGGAGGAAAGCTATTGGAATAAATCTTGGGAGAGTCCACTCCGAAGGCCCCGCTGCCGATATGATTGTTGCTTTTAAGGAGGGAGCCAGTTGACGACGAATCCAATGTTGGGTCCATGTCCGTAAGTGGCGGGGTCAGGAGAGGGGCCAGCTTCTTGGCGTTCCCGCGGAATCTAGGAACGGGGCTGGAGTCCACTAGATCACACCCTCCTCCCGGCTCCGCCGCCGCCGCCTCTTCGAGGTTTCGGCTCCTGTCTAGACTCCCGGCAGCCGCCGCCCTGTCATTCATCGCGAGTCCTCCCCCTCCCGGGACTGAAGTCTCCAGCCGGCTGCCGGCAGCTTTAGCAGTCAGCGGAGAGAGCGCCTTGCTGTGGCTCCGTCTGGGCCGATGCCGGGAAAGGGAGTCGTCCTTCGATACCTGTCTGGCGGAGGCCACGTCGTCGTCGTCCTCCTCCTCCGAGTCCGAATAGTTTTCCCTGCAGCTGTAGGGGAGAAGCCGGCTGCCATTCACGGTGCGGCTCGCCCACAGCGGCTCCTCGGCCTCCGGGTCCCTCTCCTCCCCGTCGTCTCTCTCCTCTTCTTCATCCTCCGCCGCCCCATCTTTCCCCGACGGGATCTGCAGCTCGGGCCCCGCCGCCCTTCGGGCCCCCCACCACGCGTGGGGCTTCCTGCGCTCGGCCGAGTTGCTGTTAGTCACCTCGCTGGCGGCCAGGGGCGCCGGAGGCGCTTTGAGCCCGCGGTACTGGAGCGCAGCCCGGTCTTTCCTCCCGCCGCCGGCCTGGTCCCGGGGGCTGGCCTCCACGTCCGACTCGTCCGAGCTGAAGCCCAGCAGCACTTTGCTGCCAACCGCGGGGGCGGCCAACGCGCCCCCGGGCCCTCCTGAGGGGCTCTCCGGGCCTGAGGCTGAGATTCGGCCCAGACCCCCAGGGGTCCTGAAGTAGGAAAGGTCGCCCGAGACCGGCCGGACCCCCATCCCCATGGCCGCCGCCGCCGCCGCCGGTGCCGCGGCGGCGACCGTGGCGGCTGCCGTGTTATTGTTATTACTGTTCCGCGTCTTGGTGCCGCGGCCCCCCGACCGGTACTGCTGCTGCTCTTCCTCTCGAAGCTTCTTCAGCTTCTTGAGGTAGACGGGGCGAGTGCTCTCCGTCACAGGGCCGGGAGACAGGCCGTAACGGCGGAGCTGAGAAAAAAGCTCCTCATCCGAGAGCTGCTGAGGCGCTGAAGCCGCCGCCGCCGCCGCTGCCGCCATTTTCTCTCCAGGGTGTTTTACAAGCTCCGCGCTACCGGAAGTGACGCGCCGCCCTAGACCCTGAACTAGACCGGGCTGCGTCGCCCTCCCAGCGCCATGGGCGTCTCAGCCAATGGGAGGCGCGGGAGGAGCTCACCTGAGCGGGAAAGGGCTACGCTACCTGAGCGGCGCGCGGCTCCCGCGGCCGAAAGTGTTTGTACACCCTCACCTCGCAGGGGCAGCGCCTGCCGCCAGCCCGCGGCGTTCTCCGCCCTGCCCTTCCTGGTGCCATACCCGGGAGCTGTCTCTCACTCAACTACACCTTGAACTCTTCTTCCCACGTTCCAGGCACTGGGCAGTAATAAACGAAAAGAAATCTGCTCTGAAGTTCATGGTATTATTAGTGGTTGGTTGGCTAGTTGGTTGGTTTTCCATTCAAATTTCCTCCTGCCTAGGGAGCCTGCAGGGAATGAAATTGTGATAGCCATACCAGGTTGGCAATTTTCCTGACTCCAGGTTCTCTCTTTTCAGTTTGTCTTTCGTTTTGACTTACCAGAAGAAACCCCCAAAAGTGATTTTCTCTTGCTGCTGTCTTTGGGAAACCTCTCAGCCCTATGCCTAGAAGACCCGAAATGGAGCAATCACGATGATAGCTATCCGTTCATCAATTGGTGGTAAGTCAATTTTTTTTTTTCATTTTAAAAAATTGGATGACTTCATTAGGTCATTTTTGGAAATGAAAGTATATCATCTGCTTCGTTTTATGAAGAAAGAAATCACACATCTTTATTTCCTTTTAGCACTTTTCCAGCTAATGGTTAATTTTTACTTATTATTAATAAATATTTGTTCAGTTGAAAATTATTTTATCCTTTGCACTGTAAGCTCCACAAACAGACCTTCCATCATTCACCACACTAGTAGGAGCTCATTAAACATTTAAGAATTAATTATGGAGCTATGATATGACGAATATTTTGACATGGAACTAGTGCCAGGTGAAATGGAGAAGACTACACAAATTCAAAACACCTAAGACTGCTAAAACCTGGAAATCCAACACTGTCATTTAAAAAATAGGAAATGAATCCCAGAGAGGTGAAATTGATAATGATCTTTTCTCATTTCCTCAAATCTTGGCATAATGTACACTTACTGAGTACTTAAACCTGTCAGCTACATGACAGCATCTAGCAACAATATCTGACACACTACAACAATTTTGTCAGTGAGTTATTTTACCTTATATGCAGTTGTTCAGGGAAGTTTATTAATCCAAAGCACATACACTACCTTGTCAACATCCTGAATCCAATAGCAAAGCAAAAAAGCTTTTGATGTCTAAAAAAAAATGTTAGGTGGAGGGGCACTTCCTTGTCCTTTCTCAGTGAGACTTTAAGATTTATATTTGTTCCTGAATCTATGACTGTTATACACTTATAAGTGCTTGGCACAATAAATTATAATGGCTATGATGATGATGGCCCAAAATTTATTAGCATAATTATCTGAGTAGGGAATCAAATTATTAGAAACTTCTTGGACCTGTGTCTCAGTATAGCAGAACAGTTAAGCTGTGAACATAACAGTTAAACAAAATTGGATATAGACCCAGCCCTGCCTCTTGTTCTTAGTCCAACATTTTTTTTCACACCCTACCTGCTCTTCAGGTAGGAATCATAAAGATCTATTGGTTCAGCTTCTGATTTTCCTGAACCTTTAAATGTCCACCTATAAGGATTGTTGGGCCATTTATATTTCTTTTTAAGACTTTGGGAGAGCTATTTGATCTTTCTGAGCCTTTCTTTTCTATATACACAAAAGAGGGGCGATGAACTTTCCTGAGAAGGCTATTTTAAGCATTCAGTGAGATTATGTCTGTGTAATGCTTACAACCATACCTAACACATAGTGTGCGCCCAGTCAATGTTAGTAATGTAGAGCAAAGCATTCTGTGCTTCTGTTGTGGTGACATGGATCCTGAGAACTGTTTGTAACAGCAGTTAAAGAAAATATCACTACACAAACAGAAACAGATAAGCCAAACTTTGTCTGAGGCATTAAGTAATCAAATTTAAGAGTTGGTGAAGAAGGGGCCAATGTTGTGGCATAATGAGTTAAGTATCTGCCTGTGGCACTGGCATTCCATATGGGCTGCCTCACATCCAATGCAACTCCCCGCTAATGGCCTGGGAAAGCAGTGGAAGATGGCCCAAGTGCTTGGGCCCTTGCCACTCATATGGGAGACCCAGAAGAAGCTCCTGGTTCCTGGCTTCAGATCTGCCCAGCTCTAGCCATTGCAGCCATTTAGGGAGTGAACCAGTAGATGGAAGACTACTTTCTATCTCTCCATCTCTCTGTCTATAGCTCTGCCTCTCAAATAAATAAATAAATCTTTTATTTTCTTTTTAAAAAAGAATTAATGAAGATCAGGATTTTAGTCATCATGATCCTTTGTCATTTCAGGGACAATTAGGTTTGGAATGAAGAACCAAAGATCTCCAAGTCTCCAAATTCTGTGACTTAGCCTTCCAGAATCTCAGATTTATTTATTTATTTTAAAGGCAGAGTTACAGAGAGGGAGAGACACAGAGATATCTTGTATCCACTGGTTTGCAGCCTTGACAGCCAGGGCTGGACCATCCTCCACTGCTTTCCCAGTGCATGAGCAGGTGAGCAGGGAACTGGATCTGAGGTAGAGTAGCCAGGACTCAAACTGGCTCCCATATGGGATGCCAGCATCACAGGTGGTGGCTTTACATGCTATGCCACAAGGCAAGCCTTTCAGTTTGGTTTCTTTCTTCTTCTTCTTCTTCTTCTTTTTTTTTTTTTTTTTTTTTTAGATTTTTATGTATTCATTTGACAGGTAAAGTTATATACAGTGAGAGTGAGAGAAAGGTCTTCCATCCACTGGTTCACTCCCCAAATGGCCGCAACGGCCAGAGCTGGGCCAATCTGAAGCCAGGAACTTCTTCTGGGTCTCCATGTGGGTGCAGGAGCTCAAGTGCTTGGGCCATCCTCTAATACTTTCCCAGGCCACAACAGAGAGCTGGATCGGAAGTGGAACAGCTGGGACTCGAACTGGCACCCATATGGGATGCCAGTGCTCACAAGCAGAAGATTCACCCACTGTGCCACAGCACCAACCCCCAGTTTGTTCTTTTTAAAAATGTTAGTAGTATTACTTACCCTACTTGGAAAATAATTAATATTCAATAAATACTTTTTGAGAATAATGATTGAACACTATGTGAGAATGCTGTTCAAATATGTTGTTTACATGTTAAGAATTATCACCAGATATTGATAACCATGACTACTACAATGGATTTACAACTCTATAAGAGAACTTTCTTCTCTAGAAACCTTTCCTCTGAAGATACCGAGGGCATGATTTATTACAGAGAACTCTGGGATTATAATACCCCATTTTTCCAGTACTTGAACAGACATGACACAACACTTTCTTAGAAGAATGTTTACCACTGCTACTGCTCACTTCTGACATTGTCCTCATTTGCTAATGGATCTTTACTCTTGCTTGCAAGTTGGCCAGATTTTCAAGCAGTAGGCTGTATTCTTAACCGCACTCAGATATGACATGAAGTACAATCTCAAACTCTGTCCTCCATAGCTTCAAAATATTTGACTAAGAACATCGTTTATGATAGCTTCCAGAAAAATAGGCAGTTCATCTCTTCCTAATTTTATTTTTGCCATAAACCTGTGCATCAAAGAACAGTGCAGCTTAGACCACATTACTAACAAATTATTCCCCCATCCACTTCTCCAGTTTCCAGTAAAGTACCTTCCACTATATCGCACTTTATAGTTACAACATCAGTTTCTATTGAAGAACTTTCTATAGAACGTTATGAAACCCAGTGGATATGTTCAAACAAAGATACTGCTAAGAGTTCATTTTTTTTTTTTTTTTAGATTTTATTTATTTATTTGAAAGGTAGAGTTACAGACAGTGAGAGGGAGAGTCAGAGAGAAAGGTCTTCCATCTATTGGTCACTCCAAATGGTTGCAACGGCCAGAACTGCACAGATCCAAAGCCAGGAGCCAGGTCCCACATGGGTACAGGGGCCCAAGGACTTGGGCCATCTTGTACTGCTTTCCCAGGCCATAGCAGAGAGCTGGGTTGGAAGAGGAGCAGCCAGGACTAGAACCAGCGCCTATATGGGATGCTGGCACTGCAGGCGGAGAATTTACCTACTGTGCCACGACACCGGCCCCATGTTCATTTCCTTAAAGAATGTAGCTGTATCTTTGTATGACGACACTTTGTTTTTGCTTTATTTTTTCTAATGTGAAATTCACATAGCATAAAATTTACCATTTTTAAAAAATATGTATTTGTTTATTCGAAAGGCAGAGTTATATATAGAGAGAAAACAGTAAGCAGAGAGATCTTATATCTGCTGATTCACTCCACTCCCCAGAGGGCCACAATGGCCAGGGTTGTGCCGGGCAGAAGTCAAGAGCTAGAAACTTCATATGGGACTCTGATAAGTCCCATGAGCCCAAGTACTTGGGCCATCTTCTGCTGCTTTCCCAGGCACATTAGCTGGGAGCTGGATTGGGAGTGGAGCTGCCAGAACTCAAACTGGTGCCCTTATATGTTGCCAGTGTTGCAGGCAGCAGCTTAACCCACTGTACTATTGTGCCAGCCCCCAAATTAATCATTTTAAAATGTACAAATAGTGACATTTATCACATTCACAATGTTGTGCAACCATCACCTCAACCTAGACCCAAAATAATTTTATCACCCCAAAGGCAATGCCATGCTCTTTAAGTAGTCACTTCTTGCTTTCTTCTTTCCCCAACCCCTAGTAACCACTAAACTACCTCTTATCTCTTTGAGTTTAACTTTTCTGGATATGTCATAAGTGGAATTAAACCTTATGTGACCTTTCATTTAGAATAAATTAAAAGTTCATCCATGTTGTAACATGCATCAGTCCTTTTTATTTTTATCAATATATGACAGTTCATTGGATGGATATGCCACATTTTCTTCATCCATTTACCCATAAATGGATATTTTGGTTATTTCCATGTTTGGTTATATGAGTAATACTACCATGAATGCTGATGTACAAGTATCTGAACATTTATTTTCAGTTCTTTTAGTTTTGTTTTTTGGAGTGAAATTCCAGATCATATGATGATTCTGAATTCAACCTTTTGAGAAATCACAAGACTACTCTTTTGTCTTTAACCTTGGATATTTGTTAAATAGGAAGGAGGCATTAGCATGAGGTTGTCCCTGTACCCAGAGTTCATAATAAGCAAAGTAAAGCTTGGAAGCATTTCTTGTAAGTACTTTAAAAAAGACTCACCTCACCCATTCACAAACAGCTAACCAGCCCAGTGGTTATATAACTAGAGACCTCCTATTAGACCATACCCAAATTATGCAAACACTTATGTGTTGCCCGTGAGTTTATTTCTTTCCATCCATGTTCAACTTGTAAGGCCTGCCTAATCACTCTGCCAGAGCAGAACCTATGACCGTTTTTTGATCTGGGAGCTTCTTGATTCTTGAATCTTTTTTTCTTGCTCAAATAAATTATTCTATTAAATTTAGGTTGTGTTAACAGATGCACAGTGTGATTTTGGTGACTTGCTATGTTCCTTCTTTTGAGATGGCAGCTAAGAAGTTCAGACCATAATTTGTGGCCTCACCATCACAAGTATATAGAGCAATATAGCATATATTTTGTAAATATACCTTTTCAAAATCTACCTAAATTTCCTAGCCATATTTTCATGTGCCTCAGTTAAAAAACAAGTGATTTTATTTTTATTTTATCTTCCCAACATAGTATGCATCTTTCCAGCTGCCTTTAATTGTTGAGAGGAACTCTTCAATTCCTCTGACAGTCCAACAGGTAGCTTTTTCAGTCTTCGTCTTTTACAGATGAAGAAAAAGAATGCCAAAAAGGTTTCTTGGTTCAAGTCTCACAATGGTCAAATGGGAAGTTGAAAGCCAGGACCTCTGAGTCCAAATTCTGCAGTCTTTCCATTATACCATACTAACTTTTAAGTATATTTCTTAAGACAGTCAGTAATATGTGTAAAAATAAACTTAGTTCCCTCTTTTCTCGCCCACCGTAAAGAGGAAGGAGTCTGTTTTAGGGTGAGGAAGAAGACAAAAGCTTTTTCAGTTAACCTGGTTTTTTTTTGTTTGTTTGTTTGTTTTGTTTTTTTTTGGCTTTGTTGCTACATGCAGCAACTGAAAAGAATACTCAGAAATATAAAACTGATTATATCACTTACCTTTTTAGCAGATTAAAGAAGTAACACAATATTATATTGATGTTATCAGTTAATTTCTCTTAACTTGCCTCAAGGATATGTTCCCTAGTTTGATCTATAAAGTTCCTGATGTTTGCTTTTCTTGTTAATTGCTCAACTTCTATTCAACACTAATACTCTTCTAAGGAACAAGTCAGAGTAAACAGGCTGAAAATATAACATGGTATTAAGTAAAGTTAGACAAACTTCTTATCCTGTGTTACTGTGAGAATCAGCCAAGAAAGTTTTGTAGCAAGAGCATCTGTCTTATTTTTCTATATATAACTCAAACAGGTGAAGAAAAATTGTGGGATTCAATAAACAATGTACATATGCCATGATTGAATTTATATTCTTTTTTTTTTTTTAATTTGAAAGTCAGAGTTACACAGAGAGAGAGGAGAGGCAGAGAGAGAGAGAGGTCTTCCATCTGCTCGTTCACTCCCCAATTGGCTACAACGGCCAGAGCTGCACCATTCCGAAGCCAGGAGCTTCCTCCAGGTCTCCCCCATGGGTGCAGGGGCCCAAGGACTTGGGCCATCTTATACTGCCCTCCCAGGCCACAGCAAGGAGCTGGATGGGAAGTGGAGCAGCCGGGTCTTGAACTGGCACCCATATGGGATGTTGGCACTTCAGGCCAGGGTGTTAACCCGCTGCACTACAGCTCCGGCCCCAATAATTATATTCTACTCTAATTATGTAAGTGAGTGAATTGCCTCAATCATATACTAAAAGTCATGGAGGACATTTTGCATTAATGTATGATGGACAAGGCTCTCAAAGGAGGTTTGGGTTCTATTCCCAATTCTTCAATTAATTAATTGTAGTGATATTTTAGATTTTCTTGTTGCCTCTTAGTCTATAAAAGCTTTTCAGTTTCTCATTTGATCTTTCCACCAATTTGTTTGTTTGTTTGTTTGTTTTTTGGACAGGCAGAGTGGACAGTGAGACAGAGAGACAGAGAGAAAGGTCTTCCTTTTCCGTTGGTTCACCCCTCAGTGGCCGCTGCGGCCGGCGCACCGCGCTGATCTGAAGCCAGAAGCCAGGTGCTTCTGGTCTCCCATGTGGGTGCAGGGCCCAAGCACTTGGGCCATCCTCCACTGCCCTCCCAGTCCACAGCAGAGAGCTGGCCTGGAAGAGGAGCAACCGGGACAGAATCTGGCGCTCTGACCAGGACTAGAACCCAGTGTGCCGGCGCTGCAGGTGGAGGATTAGCCTATTGAGCCGTGGCGCCAGCCTCTTTACACCAATTCTAACAGGAGTTATTATTACTCCAATTCTAAGGATAACAAATAAAGGCTCAAGAAGGTGCTATCGTGGGACCTAATAAAGGCTGACATCCAAAACCACTCTTAGGTTGTCTGACCTGAGATTTACTGTTTTCATCCCACCATGCTGTATCTCATGAGAATTCATCATTTAACCTTTTATCTTTTCAGTTTCTTCATCTCTAAAATGAGGAAGTAAAGCTACTTGACTGTTATGGTCCTTTCCAAATCCCAGATTTTCTGCAACTACTTTCTTATAATTAATTATTACTGTACTTTTTATTTTAGTTACTTATACATTTGTCTTATATCTGCTTCCTAGACTTTGTGTTCCTTGAGAGAAGGGTCTATGACTTTATAAAACTTGCATCTTATAAAACTTGATTTGCCATCTCCTAACTTTTTGTCTTAGACATGGTTGGTATGCACATGTGTTGAATAGTAAAGAGATGCCACATATCACACCTTGGTATTTGAGGTGATATGCAAACAAGATATATATTAGGAATAGGCTGCTGTAGGATCACCTAGAAATAAGACTTATATGTGAGTCTACAGATTGACCATAAATTTTAAGGAATATACAACCTGCAAGGAGAATCATGGCCCAGGCTGCTTTAGAGGTTTGAGTTCATCAAATGGCAAAAGGTACTTTAAAGAAAAAAATTATTTGAGAGACAGAGTGAAAGAGAGCTCCTAGCCATTGATTTACTCCCCAAATGCATGAAACTGAATCAGCCCTTAAGGCTTTCGGATCCGGCTAAAAAGCCCATGAGAGTTCCTCAGACATGGAAAGCCAAGGTACTGTGGCAATAAAAAAAAAAAAAAAAAAAAAAAAAAAAAAAAAAAAAGACCTAAATGAAAGATATCTGTGAGTGAGATCCCAGCGGAAAGAGCAGGTCATCAAAGAAGGAGGTACCTTTCTCTGAAGGGAGGAGAGAACTTCCACTTTGATTATGGCCTTGTCTAAATAAGGTCGGAGTTTGTGAACTCAAGAGGATTCCATAGCCTTGGCAGCTGATGACAAGAGCCTGGGGTGATTACTGACGTCATAAATAAGTGTGTCAATTGTTAAATCAACAATGGGAGTCACTGTACACTTGCTCCCCATGTAGGATCTCTGTCCTTAATGTCTTGTACTGTGCAAATTAACAGTAAAACTACTACTACTCAAACAGTGCTTTATACTTTGTGTATCTGTGTGGGTGCAAACTGTTGAAATCTTTACTTAGTATATACCAAGTTGATCTTCTGTATATAAAGATAATTGAAAATGAATCTTGATGAAGAATGGAATGGGAGAGGGAGCGGGAGATGGGATGATTGCAGGTGGGATATATATATATATAATATATTTATATGTATAATATATATTATATATTAATATATAATATATATGTATTAAGAGACAGAGAGATGCTTCATCTGCTGGTTGACTCCCTAAATGAGAGAGAGACAGAGAGAGAGAGAGAGGTGCTCCATCTGCTGGTTCACTCCCTAAATGCTGGGAACTTCATTTAGGTCTCTAACATGGGTGGCAGAGACTCGGTACTTGAGCTATAATCTGCTGCCTCCCAGGTGCATTATCAAGAAGCTGGATCAGAAGCAGAGGTGGAAGCAGGACTGAATCTCAGGCACTCTGATATGGCATGCATGTGTAACAAGTGGCAGCTTAATGTATTGTGCCAGAACACCCGCCCTATTATTTGTGTCATTCTTGAGTGTGGGCCAGCATAACAATTTTTTCAAAATTCACAGAGTTGTGAGACATGTTAGAAAATATGTAGGTAATTGGGGATGAAAACAAGCTATCTTAACTTTTGGACTAATTCTCTACACTTGATCTTAGCCAAAAGGCTGAGAAGTGATGGACTAGTTCTCTGTAATGTGGAGCTACACCTAAAGGAAAGAAGTAGCAGGGTAAGAGAAGCTAGTCTAATTGCAGCTTTAATTAGGGCCCTTGGACCTTTTTTTAAAATTTTACATCAATATTCTTTTTTGCATTTCCACAATGTAGTTGAATTTTCAAATGATTCTATTTAATAAAAGTGCAAATTTTCACTATTTTCATTTTATACTGGTGATGAAATTAAGAAATAGTTTAACTTACTTCTCCAAAATCACAGAGTGGATGAGATAGTACCCTTGCCTTCTGAATGCTATTTAACTTTTCTTCCTGTAATTGGTCTAAATAGGACAAATATTTAAATGATCCATCAAAATAACCTCAGCTAAAAAAACAAAACAAAACAAAAATACTTCTGCATTATATACCAATTGGGAAGATGAGGGGGACAAAGTGATGGGAAAAGTAATTGCTGAAAAAAATAGTAGCAACTAACAGTGTTGCCATGGTAGCAAAACTGAGCAATTAGAAGAATTGAAGCAAATTTCCTTGAAAAAGGGAATCAAAGTCTATGAAAGAAGAAGATTTTTGGTCAGTCCCCAAGTTTCAAAACACCAGAGTTTCAAAATACCAACTGCAGAAGTGCAAGGATGAATAGATTTGAATTAACATCAGTGTCTGGGTGAAGATCTGGGAATTTTTGCTTACTGGAAATAGAGTATGATCCAATTGTATGACATGGCTGCTAAAAAGCTAATGCAATCCTAGGCTTCAATAATAGAAAGATGTGTGGGGTAAAATTTGCTGGTTATACAAAAATTGGAGCACAATGTTCACGTTTTGGTGGCACATTTTAAGGACAAGTTTAAAGAAACTTAAATCCCTATGCAGGAAAATTATCAGAATGGAAGTCTGAAGGCCATTGTTTCAAAGAAACTTTTAAGGAATTTGGGTATTAATTTGAAAATAAGGAGAATTACTCATCCTTAAAGTTTATTCATTCTTTCAATATAAATTGATGTGTCACAGAATATAGGGCTTTTTAGGTTATTGTAAGACTAACCAATACCTGTGTGAGTTGGGAGGGTTTCAGGTAGAGGAACAACACCCATCTCACATATTTTCACTACATTGTCCTGGCAGTTATACTGAGAATAGGCTGGGGCAGGGGCACGGGTAGGGATCGGGGATTAGTGTAGCAAGGGTAGAAACTTGAAAGAGGTTATTGCAATAATTCAGGCAAGAGTTGATAATTGCTTGAATCAAGGTGACAGAGTGGAGGAAATAGGAAATGTCTGCCTTTTGGATATATTTTGAATTTGGAATATATTTCCTGTAAGTGAAGGGTACATTTAAAAAAAGATATATATATGTGTGTGTGTGTGTATGTATGTGTGTGTGTATATATATATATATGTATGTGTGTATATATATATATAGATACATAAATAAGTCTTAAAACTAATATAGAACATATCTACGCCATATGGCAAAGAAGAATTGGAATGTGGGCTGAAGGCTCTACGAATAAGTCTCCAAATACATATATATATATATGTATATATATATACACACACATACACACACACTAAACCTAAATCTCTGTGGCTCCAGAGGATAGCACCAGGATCCTTGAATGTCATTGGGAAAGCGAACAAGCATGGGAGGGGGAAATTTGACATAGGTGATAATGTTCAATGACAGATAGAAGAGGGAAATGACAATCCAATGGATGGGGTTACACAGGGCTGGAACTTGCTTCTTTTTCTCCAATAACATAACATTTTGACTCGCAGAAGGAGAAAATGTTCAGGCTGGCCCTGCTAATCCTCCACCTGTGGCGCCAACACCTCGGGTTCTAGTCCCTGTTTGGGTGCTGGATTCTGTACAGCTCTCTGCTATGGCCCGGGAAGGCAGTGGAGGATGGCCCAAGTATTTGGGCCCTGCACCGGCATGGGAGACCAGGAGGAAGCACCTGGCTCCTGGCTTCGGATCGGCACAGCATGCCGGCCGTAGCGGCCATTTGGGGGGTGAACCAATGGAAGAAAGACTTTCTCTCTGTGTCTCTCTCTTTCTCACTGTCTAACTCTGCCTGTCGGAAGGAAGGAAGGAAGGAAGGAAGGAAGGAAGGAAGGAAGGAAGGAAGGAAGGAAGGAAGGAAGGAAGGAAGGAAGGAAGGAAGGAAGGAAGGAAGGAAGGAAGGAAGGAAGGAAGGAAGGAAGGAAGGAAGGAAGGAAGGAAGGAAGGAAGGAAGGAAGGAAGGAAGGAAGGAAGGAAGGAAGGAAGGAAGGAAGGAAGGAAGGAAGGAAGGAAGGAAGGAAGGAAGGAAGGAAGGAAGGAAGGAAGGAAGGAAGGAAGGAAGGAAGGAATTGGACTCACATGAAGCTCATATAGGACTTGGGAGCAGCCTTGTAGAACAGCATATTAACCATCTCTTATGAACACTGTTTTGAGTCTCATTTGCTCCTTCTGATTGAGCTCCTTGATAATGCACCTGGAAAGGCAGCAGATGATGGCCCAAGTAATTGGACCTTGCCATACATGTGGAAGACCTGGATAAAGTTTTTGGCTCCTGACTTCAGCCTGGACATAACTGGCTATAGCAATCATTTGAGGGGTGAACCACTAGATAGAAGAGCTTTCTCTTTCTCTCTCTCCCTTTCTGTCTTCACTCTGCCTTTCAGATAAATAAGTCTTGGCCGGTGCTGTGGTTCACTTGGCTAATCCTCCACCTGCGGCGCCGGCACCCCAGGTTCTAGTCCCAGTTGGGGCCACAGATTCTGTCCCGGTTGCTGCTTTTCCAGTCCAACTCTCTGCTATGGCCCAGGAGGGCAGTGGAGGATGGCCCAAGTGCTTGGGCCCCGCACCCGCATGGGAGACCAGGAGAAGCACCTGCCTCCTGGCTTTGGATCGGTGCAGCATGCCGGCCGTAGCGGCCATTTGGGGGGTGAACCAATGGAAGAAAGACTTTCTCTCTGTCTCTGTCTCTCTCTCACTGTCTAACTCTACCTGTCAAAATAAATAAAAAATAATAAATAGATACATAAATAAGTCTTAAAACTAATATAGAACATATCTATGCCATATGGCAAAGAAGAATTGGAATGTGGGCTGAAGGCTCTACGAATAAGTCTCCAAATAATGGGTTGATATTTTTGACCCCTTATAAATATCCTTAATAACTAATAGGAATAACTACTTGAAATAATTTGGCATTATAGTATAATCATGAGATACAATCTAATTGATAATTTTAAGTTAAGTTTCAACACTGCTGTTGTACAAATATATACAAATACAAATCATCAGAATTATATTGTTGATGTGAGATTGTTTATTGATTCTTTAACACATTCATTTATTAAGTGTGTCCTGTATTCAGGTACTATATAACCAATATAATCCTGAACAAGACAAAGCAGTCTCCTGTCCTCAATCACTTTATAGTCTGGCTCAGTGGTTACCAAGTGTTAATGTACTTGAGACCTACCTAGAGGATATGTTAAAAATGCAGATGCCTACTCCTTCAGGCCTCTGCAGAAACACTTAGTAGATCTAGAATGAATATAAGAAATCTCTCTACATTCTAAAAACTTCCTAGGAGCTTACAGTGCGAGTGGCACATGGACATCACTATAAGAAACCCTGAAATGTGACAAAGAACCACTGAGAAAAAATGATAGGTTTCTGTCAACCTCTCATGGGAAAAATCTGGTAAGCAGACTCAAAATCAATACTTAGAAATAATCAGGCATCCTTTGGTGAGAGATTATTCTTAGATCAGGCATTCAACAGTGACAAAGTTGCTGTTTGTGACACCTACATCTCATATCTGAGTTTCTAGTTGGAGTCCTATCTACTCTGTTTCCAATCCAGCTCCCTGCTAATGTGTGCCTGAGAGGCAGCAGGTGGCTCATGCACTTGGGTCCCTTGACACCCATGTGGGAAAGCCAGACTGGATTCAGGCTCCTGACTTTGACCTGGTCCAGCCTGGTTATTGCAACCATTTGGAAAGGGAACTAGCAGTTTGGAAAATTCTACCACCCACCCACCCACCCACCCACCTTTCCAAGTAAGATTAAAATAAATACATAAAAATTTTTTAAATATTCATGAGTAGGAAATCTTGGGTGATTTTTAGAAGAAAATAACTGCTAATTTCCAGGCTACAATTTTTCCAGTGGGCTGACCTTGTGGAGATCACTAACCCATCAGGAGCTTACTGTACCTTTCCATCAATTTGCCCAACTTTACCCTCTATCTTCATCTGCCCCACCCATGGCCTCCAGAAGAAGTTAACTTGCCCTTCCCTTTCCCCTAGCTGAATTGACTACAGGTAAACAACAACACCAATGCCAGTAAATCTACTACTTTATCAGAGGACAAATTTTTCTTTCAATATTCTGAGCTAAGAGACATAGAGTTATAATCTTTTAATGGTAAATTGAGCTAAAATATCATTTGCAGTTAATATAAGATAGTTAAACAGGAACTCAACATGAATAGATGCCAGAATGTATGTGTAAAAACAGCAGTGAAGCCATAATACAGACAAATATGAAGAACATGTAACCCTGAGAAATCAAAAGCATAACCGCAGGTCCTTACTTCCTATTTCCCAGCTCCAGTTCTTTCATAACCAGCTCAAATTCCTGTCCTTAGTGCCTTGAGTCGTCTTTGTGTTCATTCAATAAAACTCTTATTTATTTATTTATTTATTGGAATCAGAGTGAGGTTGGCCCATTACAACTAATAAGAAAAGCAGAGATTAGGCACTTCAGGAAAAAAGCTACCCACCCATTTATATAGACAACTGTGGTTAAAGATTTGAATAGCAAGCCAGAACAACAAAAGCTTAGACAATTAAACAATTGGGAGGCTATCTGGGGCACTTAGAATCAAGATTAAATGACTGGTTTATGAAATAGACAGTAACCAAGGTAACACAAGTTGATTTAGAGCAGAAGGTACAGCCGCTGTCTCATAACTGGAAGGTGTAGCTTGCACATGACCCCTGTGCTGAATGACCTTTCATTTGCACCACATTCTCTCAAGATTAAGGATCTCAAGAGAAGTATATCCCCAGCCAAACCCTGGTTGCATACCTGATTTGATAAGGACAAAAAAAGGAAGGACTTGCTCTCTGCTTCTTAGAAAGAGACAGCCACACAGATTTTCTCTGGAAACCATACATGATGAAAGAAATGCAATTTCCTAAAAGGAAATTAGAGCATTTTGTGAATGGGAATAGTTAACAGAGGTACTTTGAAACAGAGGTAAGTAGCAAGAAACCATATGCTTACTCTCAGACAGAAAACATTACAGAGAGATGATTCGACATAAAAATAACTTTCTGGCCGGCGCCCTGGCTCACTAGGCTAATCCTCCGCCTAGCGGCGCCGGCACACCGGGTTCTAGTCCCAGTCGGGGCGCCGGATTCTTTCCCGGTTGCCCCTCTTCCAGGCCAGCCCTCTGCTGTGGCCAGGGAGTGCAGTGGAGGATGGCCCAAGTGCTTGGGCCCTACACCCCATGGGAGACCAGGAAAAGCACCTGGCTCCTGGCTCCTGCCATCGGATCAGCGCGGTGCGCCGGCCGCTGTGCGCCGGCCGCGGCGGCCATTGGAGGGTGAACCAACGGCAAAGGAAGACCTTTCTGTCTCTCTCTCTCACTGTCCACTCTGCCTGTCAAAAAAATAAATAATAATAATAATAAATAACTTTCTGATGATTGGAAAAGTGGAATAGCCAGATTTGTGACTTAATGTACCCCTGTCAATCTACTGTTCAAGTAGGAGCTGGATAACCACTAGGAAATAACATTGAGAGAATTTATCAGTTGCATGACAAATGGGCTAGATGACTTATCTGACTAACGTTCTTAATATTACATAAAGAAAACCACTTTTAAAGCTGTATGTGTATATGTGTCTCACATCTATTTTATACATACACACATATCCATAGCTATTTCACCTCTCAGTGTTAGGAGTACCATACATCTACTATGTACTTTATGGAGCAGTTTGCCTTCTATTCACCTGCAAATTATTATTTTGAACTTTAACTGCTTATTTCCCTGTCCCTGCACCCTACGAATTGCCATTGCTGAGATACTTTTTACCTTGAGTGAAAAGCTCAAATCTTTTAAACACTGGTAAGTGAATGCCTGCAATTCTTCCCTCTTTCCTTCCCTCCCTCCTCCTTCCCTCCTTCCCTCCTTCCCTCCCTCCCTCCCTCCCTTCCTTCCTCCCTCCCTTCCTCCCTCCCTCCCTCCCTTCCTTCCCTTCTTCCTTCCTTCTCTCCTTCTCTCCTTCCTTCCTTCCTTCCTTCCTTCCTTCCTTCCTTCCTTCCTTCCTTCCTTCCTTCCTTCCCTCCTTCCCTCCCTCCCTCCCTTCCTCCCTCCCTTCCTTCCTTCTTTCTTTCCTTTCTTCCTTCCTTTCCTCCTTCCCTTAGAGGCAAAGAGACAGATACATAGACATACAGACAGATACAGAGATCTCCCGTCCACTGGTTCACTCTCCAGTCATCTGCAACAGCCAAGAGTGGGCTGGGCTGAAGTCAGGAGCTAGGAACTCAATTCAAGTCTCCTGCATGAATGATGCAGGCATCCCAACCTGTGTTTTAACCACTAAGCCAAATGCCCACCCTAGAATGATAAAAAGAAACCTTGCTGTATGCTTTAGGACCAAACTTATTCCTAGACATAGGGAACAAATAAATGCCTAGGAGGTCCAGCATGGAGGTTTCTTACCTCAGCACAGGCTGTGTTGCACATCTGTATCCCAAAGAACTTAGTTTCTTGTCCCTAAGCTGTTAGTATATCTCTACCTCTGCTGATTGTTAACTACCATGGACACCTTTGTTGAATATCTATCCTTATCCTGTATTTCAGGCTGGGTTCAATGCTGCAAAGACAAATCATCTGAAGTATTTTAAACGAAAACCTCCTGCAGTATTTTAAGATCTGACTGGGGCCAGCACTGTGGCATAGCAGGTAAAGCTGCCACCTGCAGTGCTGGCATCCCATATAGGCGCTGGCTCATATCTCAGCTGCTCCACTTCTGATCCAGCTCTCTGCTGTGGTCTGGGAGGGTGGTGGAAGATGGCCCAAGACCTCTCTCTCTCTTTGCCTTTGCCTCTAACTCTGTGTAACTCTGCCTTTCAAATAAATAAGTCTTGCCGGTGCTGCGGCTCACTAGGCTAATCCTCCGCCTGCAGCGCCGGCACCCCAGGTTCTAGTCCCGGTTGGGGCGCCAGGTACTAGTCCTGGTTGCTCCTCTTCCACTCCAGCTCTCTGCTGTGGTCCAGGAGGGCAGTGGAGGATGGCCCAAGTGCTTGGGCCCTGCACCCGCATGGGAGACCAGGAGAAGCACCTGGCTCCTGGCTTCGGATTGGCGTAGCACCAGCCATGGTGGCCATTTTGGGGAGTGAACCAATGGAAGGAAGACCTTTCTCTCTGTCTCTCTCTTACTGTCTATGACTCACTCTCTGTCGCTCTCTCACTGTCTAACTCTGCCTGGCAAAAAATAATAATAATAATAATAATAAATAAGTCTTTAAAATAAAGAAGGAAAGAAAAAAGATCCAACACAGAGAATTAGAACATTACAAAATCACTGAAAGAGACAGGAGACTAGGTTATCAGCTAAGAACCAGGAATGACTACCTGAAGACCATGAAACTAGCCTCCTAATGGAATTACTGCCTCTACTATTATCGGGCAGGTAAGGAATCAGCAATGTTTAAAACAAAGAAAACACTATAAATGCAATGCAGAGATCAGGATGCTGATTCTGCTGCTGCTGCAACTGCCTCCTGATACTCATGAAACTGGAAGTCTGACACTGCATGGAGACCAAGCACTGCAGAAACCCCCTCTGTACAAGGATGTGTGCCATCAGCAGACAGACAAAAGCAGCGCTAAGAGGGCCTCCAGTTTAGCACCATTTTTCCAAATGTTGTGGATAACTCTAGTTTGTGAAATCTAATCAACATAGAACACTGGTGGTAAGGAAATATGGAGACTTAGTTTAGCTTTTCAACTACTTCAGTGCAAAAAGTCACACTGGAAGGAAGTGGAATTAAATGCCAGGTGTCATAGTCTACACATTATACTCACAATGTTCTAAAAATCCTAGCCAGTACATTGAAGCAAGCAAAGAAAATAAAGGTAAACAAAGGATAATACAGATCAATAAAGAAGAAATAAAATTATTGATTTGCAATCATCCTACATTTGTTATGTGGAATATGCTTTTGTCAAAATTCACCTAATGATACATTTCAGTGGGTACATTGTACGTAACTTATGCATATGATTTTATGTGTATATCCTAATAAAATTAAGTAAAACTGTAAAAACTCAAACTATGTAGTATATTGCAACTGATCCTGAAACTAGTTCCCAATTCATACTTTGTCTATGAGCATATAACTCTGTCTTTTTGTTTCCATCCTGATAACAACACTGAGGATGATAAATCATTAAAATTCTTTTCCATTTGCTGTGCAAGACAAGGTATCTATTTGACTTGCATTGCCCAGATATTAGTGACATTGTCTGAAGCACTTTTAAGAGGGCAAACTAAGGAAAAGGAAATGGTTATATAAGACTGAGGAGGAGCAATGAGACTTGTAGAAGGAAAACTGTATTTAGAAGAATAAAAGGAGTAACCTTTCCATTTTGTTCTCTCTCTCTCTCTCTCTCTCTCTCTCTCTCTTTCTCTCCCCCTGTGTGTGTATGTGTGTGCCTCACTCTTCCCTCTTGCTCTTACTCTCTCTATTCAAAGTATTACTGTCTTATTTTCGTGCATCAAAATTTTGGTGCTATTTTTTACTTCTCTTTTACCCTGATCATCACAATCTTTAACAAGTCAATGGCTAAGTCTTTTGTAATAGTTCTTGCATCAGCATCATTTCCCATTTTTCCATTACTTCTGGCATTTCAGTTCATTTAACCTCTCCTTGCTCAATTATAAGTAGAGCAGTTAGGCCCTTACCTCTATATGCTCTTTTCACTCCATCTTGCTCCCTGCTGCTTTCTTAATTTCCTTGAAGCACATCTCCATGATAGTGTTCACAGGATCAAAAACAAGAAAAACAATCACAAAAAGTTTCAGTGAGCTGCTCAACAAATATATTCCCAATATTAAGGTACTACAATATTGCTTGACAATCTGTATTCTTACACTTATATCCAATTATTTTCTATAAGTCAGACTGTACAGTACAGTAATTGCAAGCTGTCATGATTATCTTTGTGTTAACAATGGCAACAAAGACAAATATTTCTGAATAACTGCAATGAGTAACTTCTGGTACCTCATCAAACATTCAGAAAGACTTGTGTTCACATGCCACAGTTGTTACTGTGGTCTGAGTTTCTGCAAAGTACACATTTCCTTCAGGTTTACCACCATAAAAATGGTATATGCCATCTCTTTTGTTATTCAAAGATATACTTAGCTTGTCCATTCTCCGAACAAATGTTCATATATAGAAAATAGTCCTTTTATACTTAAACAAGTCTTTTTTTTAAGATTTTATTTATTTATTTGAGAGGTAGAGTTACAGACAGTGAGAAGGAGAGACAGAGAGAAGTCTTCCATCCACTGGTTCACTCCCCAAACGGCTGGAGTTGGACCAATCAAAAGCCGGAAGCCAGGAGCTTCTTCTGGGTCTCACATGCAGTTGCAGGGGCCCAAGCACTTGGGCTGTCTTCTGTTGCTTTCCCAGACCATAGCAGAAAACTGGATCAGAAGAGGAGCAGGCAGGACTAGAACTGGTGCCCATATGGAATGCCAGTGCCGCAGGCGTAGAATTAACCTACTACACCACAGCACCAGCTCCCAAACAAGTCTTTACATAGTCTACTTCAGAGACCTTATTTATGGTTTCAGAATTGTTTTTTCCTCAGCATTTTTGGTGTATAGTTTACAAGCAAAATTTTCATATAGTTAAGAGTATGACTTGATGTTACGACATGGGAAACCATCACCGCAATCAACCAATTAACATATCCATCACTTCACATAGTTAAAATTCTATTTTTGTCTTCTTTTTTCTGTGCTGAGAACAATTAAGGTCTACCTTGTTGGCAAATTTCAAGTATACACAATAAAACTGTTAACATCAGTGACACTACTGCATATTAGATCTCCAAAACTTATTAACCTTGGATACCTAAAATTTTGTACCCTTTGGCCAATATCTTCCCACTTCACTCATTGCCCAACCCCTGGTCACTACTGCTCTAACTCTGCTTCTATGAGGTGAGTTTGACTTCTTTAGAAGAAGTGAATGAATATTGGTCTATTTATATCTTATTTCACTTAGCATAATACACTCTAGGTTCAACCGTGTTGTCTAAAATGGCAGAATTTCCTTTATAGAGACTGAATAATATTCCTCTGTGTGTGTGTGTGTGTGTGTGTGTCTTTTTTTGAGCTTTTCATCCATTGATGGGCATGTAGTTTATTTCCACATCTTGGCTATTGTAATGATGCAATGAATATGGGAACGCAGCTGTCTGTTTGAGTTACTGATTTCCTTTCCTTTCAATATATATCCAGATTGGAATTGTTGAATCAATTTTATTTTTAACTTTGTTGGAATTTCTCTGCAAGATTCCATAGAAGTTACACCATTTTATACTCTCACTAATGGTGTATAAGAGTTCCATTTTCTCAATCTTTACCAAAAAGTATATTTTATCTTTTTGAAGGTAGTCTTTCTAACACTTATCAAATCATGAAGTCTTGTCTCATTTGAGTGTCTCTTACTATTTGCATTTTTTAAGATTAATAATGTTAAGCATGTTTTTTTAAACATTTATTTAGTAAATATAAACTTCCAAAGTACAGTTTATGGATTACAATGGCTTTCCCCCCATAACTTCCCTTCCACCCGCACCCCTCCCAACTCCTGCTCCTTCTCCCATTCCATTCACATCAAGATTCATTTTCAATTATCTTTATATACAGAAGATCGATTTAGTATATATTAAGTAAAGATTTCAACAGTTTGGACCCACACAGAACATAAAGTGTAAAATACTGTTTCAGTACGAGTTATAGCATTTCTTCACATTGGACAACACACCAAGGACAGATCCCACATGAGAAGTAAGTACACAGTGACTCCTATTGTTGACTTAATAATCTGACACTCTTGTTTATGGCGTCAGTAATCTCCCTAAGCTGTCTTGTCATGAGTTTCCAAGGCTATAGAAGCCTTTTGAGTTCGCCGACTTAGATCTTATTCAGATAAGGTTATAGTAAAAGTGGAAGTTCTCTCCTGCCTTCAGAGAAAGGTACCTCCTTCTTCTTTGATGGCCTGTTCTTTCTACTGGAATCTTACTTGCAGAGATCTTTCATTTAGGATGGCTTTTTTTTTTTTTTTTTTTTTTTTTTTTTTTTTTGCCAGAGTGTCTTGGCTTTCCATACCTAAAATACTCTCATGGGCTCTTCAGCCAGATCCAAATGCCTTAAGGGCTGATTCTGAGGCCAGAATGCTGTTTAGGACATCTGCCATTCTATGAGTCTGCTGTGTATCCTGCTTCCCATGTTGGATCGTTCTCTCCCTTTTTGATTCTATCAGTTAGTATTAGCAGACACTAGTCTTGTTTGTGTGATCCCTTTGACTCTTAGACCTATCAGTGTGATCAACTGTGAACTGAAATCCTCCACTGCACTCCCGGGCTACAGCAGAGAGCTGGACAGGAAGAGGAGCAACTGGGACAGAATCCGGCGCCCCGACCGGGACTAGAACCTGGTGTGCCGGCGCCACAGGCGGAGGATTAGCCTATTGAGCTGTGGCGCTGGCCACAAATATCTACTGGCCTTTTATATATATTCTTTTGAGAAATATCTATTCAAGTCCTTTACCCACCAAAAAAAAGTATTTATTTATTTAAGAGGCTGAGAGACACATACACAGAGGAAAAGAGAGAGAGCACACGCCTCTGCTAGTTCACACCCCAGATGCCCACAACAGCTAGGCCATAGTTGAAGCTGGGAGCAGGAATCCAATTACTTGAGCATCACTGCTGCCTCCCAGGGTTTGTATTGGCAGGAAGCTGGAAGCAGGATAGAGGAATTAAACCCAAGTACTCCAACGTATGTCTTAACCACTAGGTTGAATGTCTACCCCCCAAATTGGAAGGGATATAGTATATCCTTTAATCATTGAAAAGGAAAAAATGAAATGAAGAAAAAAAAGTGTTAAGATATAATAGTTGGGGGCTGGCTCTGTGGTGCGTTGGGTAAAGCTGCCACCTGAAATGTTGGCATCCCATATGTGCACCGGTTCAAGTCCTGGCTGTTACACTTGCAATATAGCTTTCTGCTATGGCCTGGGAAAGCAGTAGAAGATGGCTCAAGTTCTTGGGCCCCTGCCCCCACATGGAAGACCCAGAAGAAGCTCCTGGCTCCTGACTTTGGATCAACTAAGCTCTGGCCGTTGTGGCCATCTGGGTAGTGGACCAGCAGATGGAAGACCTCTCTCTCTCTCTCTTTTTTTCTCTCTCTCCCTCTCTCTCTCTCTCTCTCTCTGCCTCTGCCTCTGCCTCTCTGTAACTCTGCCTTTCAAATAAAATAAATAAATCTTTTTTAAAAGAAGATATAACAGTTATGAACCTATCAACATAACTGAAAAATACATATTTTTAAAGACTTAGAAATAACAAATTGCAAAGCCACAATTACAATGAAATCACTTATAAATGGACACATCAGGTAAACAAAAATATATAAGGATTGAAATGACAAGACCTAAAACATATACAAATATAGTGAGTTTCAAAACATTTGCAGAAAATTCGTATATCTTTTAATTCCATTTGTCCTCCAGATAAACAGATGCATACATGATGATGAATAAGTGCTGTTTCCAAATATCTATGCCATTATGAAATAAGTGGATTTTGCATAGAAAACAAAGATGACTTCAACAAAATTCAAAAACCAGAACTCACAAATGATACCTTTTATGTTGTATTAACCATAAAGAAGCAGGAAAAGAATAGGGAGATTTTTAATAATTTTTTATTGGAAAGGAAGTTTAAACTGAAATTACAGGCACTACTCCCTAAATTGGTGTGTAGAATCAATGCAGTTCCTGTCAGAATTTGAGTTTTTTTTGTGGGGGGGGTGGGGGGGGATGACAAGCTGATCCTAACATTCATATGGAAATACAAGGGACCTAAATACCATAAACAATGTTGAAAAAGCACAACAGAATAGAAGGTTCACAGTTCCCAATCAAAACTCACAAGAAGCTACAGTAGTCAAGACTGTGTGGTACTGGCATGAAAACAGACATATAGACCGATGGAATAAACCCAAATATCCATGACCAATTGCTTTTCAACAGGATGTCAAGACCACTGAAAGGAAAAGGATAATCTTTCAACAAAAGGAGCTGAGACAACTGGATATCCACATGCAAAAGAACTAAACTGGTTCCCTGTCTCATAATATATACAAAGTAACTTGGAATGGATTTTACCAAATGATTTCTAATCCTACCAAAGAGGGGCGAGCATAGGCAGTTTATGATTCCTTGTCAGGTGTGCCAGCCACTGCAGGTTGTCTATACATTTTCCATCTTCTACTTTTTTGTTTTGTTTTATAACAGAATTATGATTTAGGGCTGACAGTGTGTCCTGCTTATAAATTTTCAGCTTAATTACAACTCAGGATGGCTATGTGGTACACTTTTCGCCCATAAGATGTAAAAAGAAAATTTACCAACGATTTCCTGGAAAGTTTTGTCTTCTTAATTTAGGTGCTACCCTTGACTATTTTGTCTCTCCCCTGTTTTTTTCTACCTGGCACACAGACGTGATATTTGAAGCTGAAGCATCCGTATTATAACCAGAATGAGAGGCACATGGTAATGTTGGGGAAACAAAATATAAAAGGTCCTTGAAAATATTCTTAAGTAGCTACATCAGGCCTCTATCATCTGTGTGTGTTTTATGAATCACACTATTTATCCATGCAGAGGGACAACATCTTTTCTATTTAATGCTTTCAGCTTTGAATGATGCTGTCATATATGTGTGTATGTGTGTTGTGTGTGTATGATTTGTATCTTCAAAATATTTTATTTTAATTGTTTTAAATCCTTTAGATATCTTTCTTTTAAATCATTGTTTTATTTACCATTTCAGTCTGAATCTTTGACTTTTTATTAAAATAATTAAATTTGTTCACATTTTTCAGTCATGATTCTGGCACTTAGTATTTGTAAGATGTAGACATTTATCTTGAATCTGCTCAGGCAAAATGGAAATCAATGGCTCCTGCAAGAGGGAAGTTAGAGCACCACTAATCTAGTCAACTTAATATCACCACAGTGATCTTCCTCTGCTTCCCATCTTTTCTTCTATTTTTCTTTTAAAAACTTATTTATTTATTTGAAAGTTAGAGTTAGGGAGAGGGAGGGAGACACACACACATACAAACACACACTCATACACAAAGAGAGAGATCTATCTGCTGGCTCACTACCTAAATGCCACAACAGATGGGGCAGCTCCAGGACAAAGCCAGGAGTCTGGAACCCCATCTGGCTCTCCCATATAGGTGGCAGGGGTCCAAGCGCTCAAACCATCTTCTACTGCCTTCCCAGGCACATTATCAGGGAGCTGAGTCAGAAACAGATCTGCTGAGACTTGAACTTGCAGTCATATGGGATGCTGGCCTTGCAAGCGGCAGCTTAACCCCCTGCGCCACAACGCCAGGCTCCATAGTTGTCTCCATGCATACATCAGTCTACACATCTTCCAGTTTTATCTTCAAACAATCTCTGGAGAAGGACTATGAAGTTCACAGCTGTGCCAAATGTCCATGTGCCTTTGTGCTGGACTGGGGTGCAGGGCTGGGTAGCATGTGTGAGGATGATGAGATTCTATGATTGACTCTGCTCCAATCAGACACTCACTATTCCAGGTAATATCATCCAACAGCAATGTTATTTCCATTTGGAGTCTATTGTTGGAATGGGGTTGAGGTCATGGAGTGTGTTTCCCAGAAAAAAATGTCAGGGTGCTGGGCTCAAAAGGTAGAAAATCGTCATTTTAATTGTTACAGAAATAACCTAACTCTATTCTTCCTGGATTTTAATTCCTTCCTTCTTCTTAGATATGGACTATTTACTGCTTTTCTCTGCAGTAATTCAGAAGAAAAGCATCTTGTTTCAGTTAAATCATTCTTAGATCTTTACCATCTAATCATTAAAAATCAAGGGCAATGTTAGAACTTTATTCTCCAACTGGCACCCATATGGGATATGGGCACTTCAGGCAGGGGCTTTACCCACCACACCACAGCGCCGGCCCCATAGAACTTTATTCTCTCCCCTCGAGAATGTGACACCCAGGACTCTGACTTCCTTTGATGAAATTTCTCTTTTCTTTTTCTTTTTTATTAGAATTTAGTCATAAATTGGATCATTGACTCTGTGTTAAATAGTATAAATAATCTGTTTAATGTAACTATTTCAAATTTATAAGCCATTTGTATAAATTCAATTTCTTTCTATACATTTCATCTAATTGATCATTTCAATAATTTCAGCCACCACTTTTCCTGAATTATAAATTTTGAATAATATTTTGGGATTTTTGAGCAGGCTTTTAGAACATTTATTTGAAAAGACAATCTGAGTTCTGAGTCCTTGGGTACCTGAAAATGTCATTCTATTGCTTCCCTGCCTAGTAATAAATGACCTAGGTAACTAAGAATGGGTGGAACCACAGTGACTTTAGTTATTGATTCAAGATCACTGATAGCAAAACTGATATACTTCAAATATAATTCACAGATAGGTATATTAGCAGAACCTGACATGTTTTGTTTTATCATATGTTCTAGAAGCTTTTCCTGAATTAATATTTTTCCTGGATAATCCTCTCATTCATTATCACCATGTTACACAGAAGTGGATATTAGTTCTCTAAATCTTCAGCTAGGTGTGGCAACTTTAGGGTATGAACAAAGAAAGTAGACATTACGGGTTTCCTGTGCTCAAAATCTGGCAAATAGTTTATGACGCAATTTTACAGGTGGATAGGAGAGTCTAGTCCAATGTTCAAATAAGTTCAATAGTGGCAAGGCCAACCTAGAGAAGTACTGGACAGAAATGTGAGTAACGTTGAAACAGTAGATTTCTCACAGAACACAGAAAAGGAAAAAAATTGAAATTTATTATTTGAAAAAACAGTAGGTTCAGTAGGAGTGAAAGAATAGGATAATTAGAATATTGGAATTCTGTGATCAAAGAATAAAATGTCAGAATTGAAAATCTCATTGAATCTTAGTTGCTCTTATCTCACAATCTGATGTTTCAGTTCTATCCTGTATTTACATTTTATTTGAATCCCTCAGTCAATATCAGCTTTATACTATTAGTCCCTTATTGTGTTAGCATTCTATTATGTACTTTTTCTTTATTTTATTATTTTTCTTTATATTATTTTCCTTATTACTTTTTTAATTTCTGGCTCACACTTACGTTATAATGCACACTTTCCATAAGCTAGATTCCTAAGCAGCTTTTTCAATCTTCTACCCTAGTTAAACCTAACCTTAGTAAAACATCCATTTTCCCCTCTAAGAATAATGCCACTTCTGTTTTAACCATCAGCTCTGGTTTTGAATATTCATTCTCAATGTAACCAGTCTGACAAAACTTTTATAATTATGCAGATGCATTGAGAACAATGTGTCTGTCTGTTCTGAATCCTAAAATAATTAAAAGGATAAACTAATGTTAACTCCAACTTTGTAAACACATTGTCGCTATTATGCATGCCACAGAGCATTCATACACTGATGGAAAAGCTTTTCATGATTCCCTGATTGCATAATTGAGCTTTATAATTTATGTTCTGCTATAACCCCTGCAAAAGGCTCCATGGAGTGCTTAATTATGGTTATGACATGGCCCACATTCAAATTCTTGTGTTTTAATTCCAAGTTTTGTTCTTTCTACTATTCCATATTACATCTTTGCATCTTATGTGCCCTCTTAGACAGCAAATTCCTTAAGGACAGACATTCACATTTGTGGATTAAGTTTGTGGTTGTAAAATTTAAAAATGTACATATTTGTATATTAAATTTGCGTGAGCCCATATGTTTAAAAGAAGTTGAAAGAAGAGGTTGTAACATGAGGAATTAATTCCACAGCTAGGTTACCATTCTTATTCTCTCGTATTTAAAAATATTTATATTAGTATTATTAAATGTGGTATTCATACTGAAATCATCAGAAACAAAAGAATAAGTCTAAGTTGCAGTTACACCTGTGATTTAAAACATTCAATCAGAAAAATACAAATATACTATCAAATTGAATCCTCCTCCAATAAACTGTACTTGTGGTCATCATCGCTTAAACTACTCTCCAATTTCACCTCAATTTGAACCTTTTAAAAGTGTTGTGGTGGATTCGTTCTGAGAGGAGGAGTGTGGTGGGGGCAAGAGGCACGGAGTCACCATACAGACCCCAGGAGTTGGGTGAAAGCAGGCCAGAGGCGAGCAACCTGCAGACTCATTTATTTCAGTTGGTATAGCGGCTTAAATAGCCAAGGCAGCCAATCTGGTCAAGGGGTGGTTTATGCCCTAACCAATCACAGCCTTTTGCCAAGCAGTATCGGAAGCCATCCAATCATAGCTTGTTGCCATGCAGGCTCCATTGCCAGGTGGGTTTCAAAGTCATTCCTGAGTAACTGACACTCGCTTGCCAGTGGCCATCTTGGCATGGCCTTCTCATTCCACCACATAAAAGTACATCTATGTATAGTTACAGAATTGTGAACATTCTCAAAGTACAGGTTTATATCTTACTTTCTCTTAAGTGTTGAATCATGACCATTCTCCTAGATTAGTCAATAGAGTTACACAGTTTGTCATCTATAATTGCATGATTTTACATATTTCCCATATTGTTGAACATGTACCTTATTTATAATGTTTTTGCCATTGTGAATTATTCTGCAAAGAACACTCTTGCACTTAAAAGTGTGTCCATGTCTTTGATTATTTCCCTAGGATAATTACCTACATTAGCTAGAATTTTAACAGGAAATTGGTGGCATATTTAAAGCATTTGATTCAAGACTTCAATGTAGCACTTGATTACAAAAGATGTGAAATAGGGTTAAAAGGAATTAACAAGGGATGGTGACACTTAGGGATTGTTAAAGAAGCCCTTACCACACCCAGTCCTGATGGGGAGGCTACAATGTTACTGGAGCACAGACAGAGCCTGATCTGAGGAATGGGGACTACCTCACAGGAAAATGAGGCCTACAAGGTGTGCTTCTCCAAGTGCGGTCCTTGGGCCAGCACATCAGCAACACCTAGAGCTTGTTAGAAATGCAAATTCTCCACTGCCTTCCCGGGCCACAGCAGAGAGCTGGACTGGAAGAGGAGCAACTAGGACAAAATCCGGCGCCCCAACCAGGACTAGAACCCGGGATGCCGGCACCGCAGGCAGAGGATTAGCCAAGGAGGAAGCACCTGACTCCTGGCTTCAGATCGGCGCAGTGCGCCAGCCATAGCGGCCATTTGGGGGGTGAACCAATGGAAAAGGAAGACCTTTCCCTCTCTCTCTCTCTCTCTCTCTCTCTCTCTCTCTAACTCTGCCTGTCAAAAAGAAGAAGAAGAAGAAGAAGAAGAAGAAGAAGAAGAAGAAGAAGAAGAAGAAGAAGAAGAAGAAATGCAAATTCTTAGACCCTACTCCATCAACTGTATAAGAACAAAAAGCACCCAGATGATTCTCATGCGCTAAAGTTTGAGAACCACTGGCTCAGTGGACCAAAGGCACCCACAAAGCCATGGCCGTGGTCTTTGCAAATATCTTCAAAGCACATCACACTCCAGCTCTGCTTCTGTTTTCACATCTCCTTCTCTAACTGATGTTTCTGTTGCCCTCTTTCACTTACCAGTACCTTTGTGGCCTCTCCAGGGTAATCTCACTAACTTAATATCTTTAAATTAATCACAGGTAGGGTTGGCACTGTGGTGCATCAAGTTAAGCCACCACCTGCAATGCTGGCATCCCATATGGAAGATGGTTCAAGTCCTGGTTGCTCTATTTCCAGTCCAGCTCCCTGCTGATGTGCCTGGGAAAGCAGCAGAGGATGGCCCAAGTACTTGGGCATTTGAACCTGTGTGAGAGGCCCAGATGAAGCTCCTGGATCCCGGCTTTGGCTGGCCCAGCCCTGGCTATTGCAGCCATTTGAGGAATAAACCAGCAGATGAAAGATCTCTCTACTCTGTCTCTCCTTCTCTTGCTTGCTCTTCTTGCTTCTCTTCTCCTTGCTCTTGCTCAAATAAATAAATAATTCTTTTAAAAAAATAAACCTGCAAAGACCCTTTTGGTCAATAAAGTAACATATTCACAAGTTGTGGAGATTAAGATGCAGACCTGTTTGGCAGCCATTATTTTGCCCACCAGAACTGCTAGCACTCCATCCTAGACTGCTGCCCAGCATGATCCAGGGTAGAAACCTACAGTGCTCCATATCATTAGTCATTATGGAAATGCTAATCAAAATCACAGTGAAATATCATCCCCATTAGAATGGCTATTATTAAAAAGACAAAAAATAGCAAATGCTGGTAAGGATGTGCAGAAAGGGAAACTCTTACACACTGTTAGAGGGAATTTAAAATAAATCACCCACAGAATCTTACAATGTCTTGTAGACTATGATTATGTTTTCTGTAGTGCAAAGTTTCTTTAACCAAATTCTCCATCTTACCAGACTATTTTACTTCAGACTTATTGAGCTATTTTGCATGTCTACAGCTAATTTATTTGTGAAACTAAATGTCTTCCAAATAACATCATCTCTTCTGTTTCTGATAACTTCCCATTTGCCCCATCAAGATGGCATGTACCAATGCCATCTCACTAGTCCAAATGATCAATTTCAGTTCACAGTTGATCACACTGATAGGTCTAAGAGTCAAAGGGATCACACAAACAAGACTAGTGTCTGCTAATACTAACTGATAGAATCAAAAAGGGAGAGAACGATCCAACATGGGAAGCAGGATACACAGCAGACTCATAGAATGGCAGATGTCCTAAATAGCACTCTGGCCTCAGAATCAGCCCTTAAGGCATTTGAATCTGGCTGAAGAGCCCATGAGAGTATTTTAGGTATGGAAAGCCAAGACACTCTGGCAAAAACAAACAAACAAACAAACACCCTAAATGAAAGATCTCTGCAAGTGAGATCCCAGTAGAAGAGAAGGAATGGGCCATCAAAGAAGGAGGTACCTTTCTCTGAAGGGAGGAGTGAACCTCCACTTTGACTATGACCTTTGTCGCTCCCCCTCTTCGTGGAGGAACGACACAGGACCCTGCGCTGCTCTCTCGTCTGCTCGGCCCTCCCCGGGTTTGCTGCTGGTTCTTCCCGGGTTGGCTACTATCCCTTCCACCTCCGTGGAAGGGCAGTTCCCCCTGGCCACATTCCCCACTTCCGCAGGGGAGCGGCACACCGCCGGCCGGCTTTCTGGGGGCTGCACGGGTTCCCTTAGATGTTCCCCATAGATGTTCCTGGTGCATGCCGTCTCTCTCCTCCTTTATAGTCCTCCTCCGCCAATCCCAACTCGGCTGCCCACACGCCGAGTACGCTGCTCTCCAATCAGGAGCAAGTCCTACAGTTAATTGATTGAACTGGAGGCAGCTGTGCGGAAGCTGTTTACTTCTCTCCCAGCGCCATATTGTGGGAGAGCAGATGCATAGAATAAGTCTTAATTCGAGTAACTTAGTCTAGTCCGGATTGCTCCCCACAGATCCCCCTTTCTTTTTATTTTTTTGGCGTTGATACGCGCCTGTCTTCGGTGTCCCGCAGCACACACTCTGCTCTACTTGCTAGAGTTGCCACAGGCTCTTACAAGTCCTATCAATCAGGAAAACCGAATCCGGGTCCTCTCTTCGCCATTGTGAGGAGGTTTTTAGGCGCTGATGCGTGCCTGTGTTCGGTGCCCTGCAGCGCATGCTCTGCTCTGCTAGAACTGCCTGCAGGTGTTTACAAAACCTATCAGGCAAACCGAATCCAAGCCTTCTCATTGCCTTTTTGTGGGGAGGCCTTACTGATGTTAATTCGTGCCTGTCTTCGGTGACCTGCGGCTCATACTCTGGTCGAGCTTTGCTGGCGCTTACCGCCTTAAATCAGGCAGACCGAATCCAAACCTTCTAATTGTTGCATTGTGGGGAAGCTTTACTGATGTTAATTCGTGCCTGTCTTCGGTGACCTGCGGCTAGCCGCCCAGGTGCTCATCGCCTCACTAATCGGGCAGACCGAATCCAAGCCTTCTAATTGGCATGTTGAGGGGAGGCCTTATTTTTCTCTATTTCTCTATCTCCGGGCATTCCTACCTCTCCCATTTCACTTCTATCTTCCAGCATTCCCATTTCTCTTTTACTTCACTTCCAAACTTCTGTTTCTCTTATCCCCGCAGCTTCCCGGCACCTCGCCCCGCCGGCGGGTTCCCGGCTCTGCGCCGCTTCAGCCCGCGCGCCTCTCTCATCTGCGCAGCTCGGCTTCGCGCGCTCCGCGGTCTCCACGCTTAACCCTTTCGCGTCTGAACCACGGCCTACGCCAGCCCCGTTCCCTATCTACTCACGCCCCGTGCTCTCTCTGCACACGGCGGCTTCCGCGAGTAACACAGCGTAGCTTGTGTCTCCACCACTAGCATTCAATCCAAGTTCCCCGGGCTAGCCTGGCGAATTCAACCCAGCGTACGTCTCCGCCCCACGATTTGGCTTCCCGTCCTTTGCTCCCCGGGCTAATCAGACGGATCCCAATCTGGCTTACGTCTCAGCTTCTGGTTTCAACTTTTCGCCCCCTATTCCCGGGCTAACCTGAGAACCCCAAAGTGGCTTTCGTTTCCGCCTTGGCCTGCCCCCCGCGGCTTCAATTTCCCTAACAGTTTTCTCTACCCGGTATGTTTCCCCAAGCTTTCCTCCAACGATATTCCTCCCTCATTTCTCCTGGCCTCTCCCCACAGTCCGCGTCCGAATCTGTTTGTTCTAGCTTTCACTTTCGCTTTCGACCTTAGAGATTTCTCCCAGCTTCCCCCCGTAGTCCGTATCTGAGTCTATGCCTAGGCTTTCAATAGCTTCTTCCGGCACCCTTTTCGTCCGGCTTTTCCCTAGGCTGTTTGCTAGTCTCTCTCTCCGGTAATTTCCCAATTCTTCCCGTTTCTTCCCTCCTAAGTTTCATATCCGTCCTAGGTTTCCTATCCGAGCTAGGTTTCCTATCCGAGTCATTTCTTCCCTCCTAAGTTTCCTATCCGAGTCAGGTTTCCTAATCCTTCCTGGGTTTCCTATCCGAGTCACGGCACCGTTATGTCGCTCCCCCTCTTCGTGGAGGAACGACACAGGACCCTGCGCTGCTCTCTCGTCTGCTCGGCCCTCCCCGGGTTTGCTGCTGGTTCTTCCCGGGTTGGCTACTATCCCTTCCACCTCCGTGGAAGGGCAGTTCCCCCTGGCCACATTCCCCACTTCCGCAGGGGAGCGGCACACCGCCGGCCGGCTTTCTGGGGGCTGCACGGGTTCCCTTAGATGTTCCCCATAGATGTTCCTGGTGCATGCCGTCTCTCTCCTCCTTTATAGTCCTCCTCCGCCAATCCCAACTCGGCTGCCCACACGCCGAGTACGCTGCTCTCCAATCAGGAGCAAGTCCTACAGTTAATTGATTGAACTGGAGGCAGCTGTGCGGAAGCTGTTTACTTCTCTCCCAGCGCCATATTGTGGGAGAGCAGATGCATAGAATAAGTCTTAATTCGAGTAACTTAGTCTAGTCCGGATTGCTCCCCACAACCTTGTCTAAATAAGATCGGAGTTGGCAAACTCAAAAGGCTTCCATAGCTTGGCGACTCATGACTAGAGCCTAGGGAGATTACTGACGCCATAAACAAGAGTGTCAAATTGTTAAGTCAACAACAGGAGTTACTGTGCACTTGCTCCTCATGTAGGATCTCTGTCCTTAATGTGTTGTTCAATGTGAATTAATGCTATAACTCATACTGAAACAGTATTTTTACACTTTATGTTCTGTGTGGGTGCAAACTGATGAAATCTTTACTTAATATATACTAAACCGATCTTCTGTATATAAAGATAATTGAAAATGAATCTTGATGTGAATGGAATGGGAGAGGGAGTGGGAGATGGGAGGGGTGCGAGTGGGAGGGAAGTTATGGGGGCGAGAAGCCATTGTAATCCATAAGCTGTACTTTGGAAATTTATATTTGCTAAATAAAAGTTTAAAAAAATTCCAATTTGCCTCACATTTGAAGCATTAAAAACTCATTTTCAGAAAAGTTCATCATATTCCAAAAATCATGATTTAAGAACTAAATTCCTTGGGGTGGGTATTGTGGTATACTGCTTGGGACCTCTGTGTCCCATAATAAAGTGCCTGGATTCAATTCTGCTTCTGCCTCTGCCTCTTTTACAGCTTCCTGCTAATGTGCACTCTGGAGGCAGCAGGTCATGACTCAAGTACTTGGGTCCCTGCACTCATATGAGAGACTAGGATTGAGGTCCTGATTCCTGGCTATGACCTAGCCCACTTCCAGGTGTTGTAGGAATCTGGGGAGTGAACCAGTGGATGAAAGATAGTGCTTGCTCTCTCTTTCTTTCATTTTCAAATAAATAAATACTTTTTTAAAAAGAAAAATACGACTTCATCATTGCCCTCAAGATGAAGAAGAAAACATGGCTCCAATCATCTTTGTCATACTTTTTAAGTGATGTATTTATTTATTTGAAAGGCCAGGTTACAGAGAGAGGGAGGGAGAGATAGAAGGGAAGAGAGAGGAATTGCCATCTGCTAGTCTACTCCTCATATGCCCATAATGGCTAAGACGGGACCAGGCCAAAGATAGGAGCCTGGAACTGTATCCAGATTCAAGGACTTGTGCCATCATCTGCCGCTTCTCTTGGCTTATTAGCAGGGAGCTAGATAGGAAGTGAAATAACCAGGACTCAAATCATTGTGGGATGCCAACATCATAAGCAGAGTCATAACCTGCTGAGCTGCAATGCCAGCTGTGTCATATTTTTAAAATAGAATATAAAATCATATTTTCATGTTTGTCTTCTTAACCTATAAGCTCACTGAGAACTTAGATTCCGTATGTTCTACATGTATTTATATGTGTGTGTGTGCACTACATATTCTGAAAAGAGAACATGATATAGTAAGCAAAACATGTTCAAATCTTGACTCTACTATTTATGTTCTATGACCTTATATGAGTAATTTTCACATCTATATGCCTTACTTTCCTTGCTTTTAAAAAATGTTAGTGATATACTCACCTCATCAGGACTTTGTAAAACTTAAAGGAGACAATATATGTGTTATGGTCTGAATTCATGTGCTGAAACTTACTTGCCAGTGAGATGACCTTAAGACATGGAGCCTTTAGGAGTGGATGACATGACATGAGGTTTCTGCCCCCATGAATGGATTAATGGGTTTATAAAGGGTCTTCAAGAAGGTCATGAAAAACGTGTATTATGAAAAAAAATACTATGCATGGTTTCATAGTTTTTGCACCAAAATAAACACCTCTTAATTCCATCTTCTACTAACATTTTGGAGTGACCTTGTTATAAAAGGGCTTGAGGGAACTATTAAGCTCCTTTAGCTCTTGTTTGCCTTTCTGCAATAACAAGGACACAGTGCTCAAGGTGCTGTCTTGGAAACAGGAAGCAAGCAGACCTCACCTGCCACTGAGTTTGTGAATGCCTTGACCTTGGAATGTCTAGCCTCCAGAACTGTGAGAAATCAATTTCTGTTCTTTATAAATTAAACAGACTCACATTTTGCTACAGATGCAGAAACAGACTAACACTATATGTAAAGTATTTAGCATAGTCTGGCATTTAGTAAATCCTCAAATGTGTGATCAGAATTTAAAATAGGGGTGGTTTCTTTTTATTAGGGAGGGATTAAGAGCACATACTCTGGAGCAAGACTACATGGTTTAAAAGTCCCAGCTCAACCATTAATAAATGGTTGTGTGACTCTGATTATCATATGGGTATTGTAATAATACTAATCCCACCTCACAGGGTTATCACAAAGGTTTTATGAATTACATACTCTAATACATGTAGAATGCTTATACAACTGCCTGTCACCTAGGGCATTATAGTTAACATTAGTTATATTAATGAATAGTATATTACTTATATTAAGTAAACTTAAACAGTTCCTCAACAGAAGATACTTCAGTCTCTATTTCAGTGTGATGTAATGAAAAGGGCAGTGTCTTAGATTAACCCACATATAGAGCAAGGATGAACAAGGTGGGCTATTATCTTCCTCTGTGAAATGGCAACACTAATCTCTGCCTAATTAGGGTGTTTTAAAGCTGATACTCTTTAAGAAATATGCATATCTGGACAAGCCTTTGTCTTGGTAGTTAAGATGCCTGTGTCTCATAACAGAGTACCTGGGCTAAATTTCCAGGCTCCAGCTCCTGACTCCAGCTTCCTGCTAATGCAGACCCTGGGAGGCAATGGCGATGGCCAAAGAAACTTTTTGTAACAACTTTGTAGTTCTTTTTTTTTTTTTAAAGGTTTATGATTTATTTATTATTTACTTGAAAGAGTTACACAGAGAGAGAAGGAGAAGCAGAGAGTGAGAGTGAGGTCTTCTATCCGCTGGTTCACTCCCTAGATGGCTGCAATGGCTAGAGCTGCACCAATCTAAAGCCAGGAGCCAGGAGCTTCTTCCGGGTCTCCCATGTGGGTGCAGGAGTCCAAGGACTTGGGCCATCATCTACTGCTTTCCCAGGCCATAGCCTAAGGTGGGACAGAGTATCTATTTAGGAAAATATCTTCACAAAGAGTTGGAAGTAAAAGTGTGGCCTAAGGACATGTTTTGGAAGGAGAAAATTTAACTCAAGACACAGCTGAACAGTTATTAATGGAAAAATAAACAGAAATTAGGTATGAAGGGGAATATGGGGAAAGGAAGAAAGGAAACAAGAAATGAGTGAATGTGAAAGGAGTCCAGAGCCCGTGGAGAAGTTCAGAGTGAACTAATAATAAAGAACTTTTAGAGTCCGCGAGAGCATTTCAGGCATGGAAAGCCAAGACACTGTACAGAATATGTCCTACATGAAAGATCTCAGTGGGTGAGACCCCAGTGGAAAGAAGTGGTCATCAAAGAAGGAGGTACTTTTCTCTAGAGGGAGGAAAGAACGTATACTTTGCTTATGGCCTTGTCTAAATACTGATAGAGTTTGTGGATTCAAAAGGCTTTCATAGCCTAGGCAGCTCATGTCAAGAGGCTTGGGTGATCACTGACATCATACATAAGAGTGTTAACTGATGGGCCTGTGCCGTGGCTCAATAGGCTAATCCTCTGCCTTGCGGTGCCGGCACACCGGGTTCTAGTCCCGGTCGGGGCGCCGGATTCTGTCCCGCTTGCCCCTCTTCCAGGCCAGCTCTCTGCTATGGCCCGGGAGTGCAGTGGAGGATGGCCCAAGTACTTGGGCCCTGCACCCGCATGGGAGACCAGGAAAAGCACCTGGCTCCTGGCTTCGGATCAGCGCAATGCGCCGGCTGCAGTGCGCTGGCTGTGGTGGCCGTTAGAGGGTGAACCAACGGCAAAGGAAGACCTTTCTCTCTGTCTCTCTCTCTCTCACTGTCCACTCTGCCTGTCAAAAAAAAAAAAAAAAAGTGTTAACTGTTACATTAACAACAGGAGTCACTGTGCACTAACTTTCCATGCAGGAGCTCTCAAAGAGTTGTATTATAATCATGTCTAAGTGCTCACAAAAGATGTGTCATTCTTGGGTGCTTCTTTGAAGTTAATTAAGTTTCCAAAAAAAAAAGTGAAATTAACTTCATGATGCAATGACTTTGAACAGCCCTTGTCTCGACTGTTAAGGAACAATTATGTTTTATTTTGTTTTGTTTTTTGTTTTTAGTTTTTTTCCTGTGCAAATTGTTGAACTCTTTGCTTAGTATAGAGTTGGCCTTCTGTGTATAAAGTTAATTGAAAATGGATCTTAGTAGAGAATCAGACTGGGAGTAGGAGAGAGAAGAGGAAGAGGGGTGACAGTGTGGGTGGGAGGGCAGGTATAATGGGAAGAATCACTATTCCTGAAGTTGTACTTACAAAAAGCGTAAAGCCTGTATTCCTTAAATAAAAGGTTTCTTTTTGGGGGGGGGGATAAAAAAAGAACCTTCAAGGAAAAAAGACGTTTACTATTGAAGTCTATTTTTACCATTTTTGTTATAATCCTATTTCCTTCCTCAAGACTTCTCTGAAGTCTGAAATATCTGTTGTTGTTTTTTTAAATATTTACTTATTTCTTTGAAAGGCAAAGTGAGAGAGACAGAAATAGAGGGAGAGCTTGCATCTCTTGATTCAATCCCCAAATGACCGCAACAGCTGGGGCTGAGCCAAGGTTAAGTGAGGTGCCTGGAATTCCATCCAGGTCTCCCACATAGATGGCAGGGATCCAAGTATCTGGTCTATTACTCACTGCCTTCTAAGATGCATTAATAGGAAGCTGGATTAGAAGCAGAACAGCTTGTACTTGAACCAACACTCCAATATGGAATATGGGCACACAAGTGGTGACAACCTGATGCACCGTAAAACCCACCTCTGAATTATCTGTTCTTTTGTGCATTTGGGGAATAAAGAGCTCTCTCTGCAGAGAGTGTGGTCTACCCCATGATCACTTCCTCCTAATACCAGTGTAGAGCTAGGGGCATCATAGGAGAATGACAATAGATTTGGAATTGTAGGTAGTAACAGACAACAAAATGTGCGGTGGTCTAGAAAAGTATTCCTTCTATATTAGAGGGAGATAATCTTAGATATATGTGGCCTTAGAAAGAGGGAGGCTGATAAAAAAAAAATACCTATTTCCTAGTGTTCAGGTAAAGATTTCTGTGAAACATCTCATGTTGTCTTCCTTTATACTATTTATTATTTATTCTGCTGTTAATTCATTCAACAAATATGCATTGGTTGCCAAGTAAGTGCTTGGTACTGTCCTAGGTTCTGAATATAGCAGTGAACAGAATGGGCACAAGCTTTCTTAGCGATGCTTATTTTGGGGGAAAGTAGACATCTAGGTAATGAGAGAGAGAGAGAGAGATAGAAATAGAGACAGAGACAATAAACATTTGCATAAGTAAAAGATATATCAGATGGTGATAAATGCTACTGATCAAAATAGACCAAGGAGGGCCGGCACCGCGACTCACTAGGCTAATCCTCCGCCTTGCGGTGCCGGCACACCGGGTTCTAGTCCTGGTCAGGGCGCCGGATTCTGTCCCGGTTGCCCCTCTTCCAGGCCAGCTCTCTGCTGTAGCCAGGGAGTGCAGTGGAGGATGGCCCAAGTGCTTGGGCCCTGCACCCCATGGGAGACCAGGATAAGTACCTGGCTCCTGCCATTGGATCAGCGCGGTGCGCAGGCCGCAGCGCGCCGGCCGCGGTGGCCATTGGAGGGTGAACCAACAGCAAAGGAAGACTTTTCTCTCTGTCTCTCTCTCTCACTGTCCACTCTGCCTGTCAAAAAATAAAATAAAAAAATAGACCAAGGGAATGAGGGGAGATAGGAAGTATTAGAGCAGGATGGAGGAATTAATGACTTAATATAGGGAAGCTGGGAGACTCTCATTGCAAAGGTAATATGAGTAAAGAACTAAAGGAAGTGAGGAAGCAAGCCCTGTGATTATTTGCTGGAAGAATGTGGGATCAGTAAGAAGAGTGGATGCAAAGGCTTTGAGTTGAAAATGGGTGCCCAGCGTGTTGGAAGATCAGTGAGGAGGCAGTGTGGCTAGAGTGCAATGAGCTATGCAGAAGGTTGTAGAAGTCTGGGGTGAGGGGTTACAGGAGGAGTGGGTGTACACAAGAGTTTCCGCAATTTGCACATCCAGACCTCCTGGAGAGCTGCAGCTCAATGCCGCCAGACCTCACCTAATCAGGCTGGGTCAGGCCACAGAATGGGTCGGTTTTAAAGGAGCTCCATATGATTCAACTGGCAACTGGATTAAGAATCACTAATAAAACAGCAACTGAAAAGCTTTCCCTGGGAGGAAATGGAAGCTATCAGAGGACTTTGAGCAGAAGAATGAGTAATATGCTCTGACTTGGACTTGAAGAGGATCCCTGGCTTGACTATGTACTTAACTCAGTAACATTTACTGAATCCTTTATAACACCATGAAATCCCTGCTGAAACAATTCAGGCCATGAATTAAAACAAGCTATTAGTGTTCATGAAAGTGCCTGGCAAGTGATATTTGCTAAACAAATGTTAGTATATTATCATATGAAAGTGCTTTTATGGTTTCATAAAAATATAAGACATTAAAATTACAACAAAATGTGTGTGTGTCTAAGGCAGTATATTTGGTAAAATTTTGTTTAATATGATCCTTCCATTTCTGATGGAAATATATTGAGTGCTATCTGGTGAACTAGAAAATATGCCTAGACAGATCTGAATATGAGAATAGTAACTTAATGCTTGTTTGCAAAACCTTGTCTGAGATTGGAAATGATACGAATCTGTGTGATAAACTGTATGAAACCCTTGTAAACGTGATAACAAAGCAGAGAAAGGAAGTTAAATGATAAAATCTTTTTCTATCCTGGGCTAAATGATGTTTATAGAAATTCTTTTGTTTTAGTGTCAGATAAATGATATGTCAGGTTTTACAGTTGCTTCTCTTTTTTTGTAAAAAAGAAAATAAAAATAGCCTGTTAATAATAGAATACATACATTTCTGTTCTGAAGCATAAAAAAAAGCTATAAAACATGGCTTCCAAACAGTGTTTCAACATGTAGTAACTCAGGGAACTCTATAAAACTGAAATCCACCCACAGCTTTCCAGAACTTAATATCCACATTCACCAGAAGAATCTAATACCCCTAGGAAGTAATTCCTAGTAATTACTTCCCTAATATCCCTAGGAATTATTTTTTAAAGTGTGAATTATAATCATCCTAGGAGAAACTGGAGTAATACAGAAGGAAAAAGTAGATGTCTACAGTATAAGGCTGCTAATGCAAAAATAGTAAAAGCTATTTTTATTTCAAGATTAATATATGAAATAAGTGATCTGTGTATTGAATCAACACACACACACACACACAATTTTGTCTGTCTCTTTATTTTAACACTGATTTCTCCCTGTTCAATTTTTAATGTCTTATTAAGAAAAACTTCAAGCATACACAAAAATAGAGAGGATAATAATATAATGAATTGCCACATACTCATCATCCTTTCAACAATTATCTGCTAATAGTCTCTGTCCCAAAGTCAACTTTGTCTATAAGTCCACTCCAGCTTTCTTTTTGAGATTTATTTTATTTATTTGAAAGATAAATTTGCAGAGAGAGGTAGAGCCACAGAGAGAGAGAGAGAGAGAGAGAGAGAGAGAGAGAGGTCTTCCATTCCACTGGTTCACTTCCCAAATGACCGCAATGTCCAGAGCTGAGCTGATCTGAAGCCAGGAGCCACAGGCTTCCTCCAGGTCTCCCACATGGGTGCATGGGCCCAAGGACTTGGGCCATCTTCCACTTCTTTCTCAGGCCATAGCAGAGAGCCGGATCAGAAGTGGAGCAGCCAAGACTTGAACTGGCACCCATATGAGATGCTGACACTGCAGGCTAGGGCTTTAATTTGCTGTACCACAGTTCTGGCTCCCATTTTTCTTAGGAGCAGTATTTTCTTGGTATAAATTTTTTCATCCCTTTACTTTTAACCTTCCTGAGTCTTCATATGTAAAGTACCTTTTTTTCTCTTAGATAGCATCATTGAGTCTTCCTTTTTAAAAATCCAACCTTACAATCTCTGCTTTTTAAATGGAATGTTTATGTAATTAATAATATGGTTACTTGTTTCATTTGAGAGGCAGAAAGAAAAAGAGAGCACTCCCATCTTCTGGTTCATTCCCCAAATGCCAGCAATGGCCAAGCTGAAGCTAGGAGCCAAGAACTCAATCCATGTCTCCCAAAAGGGTGGCAGGAACCCAATTACTTGAGCCATTGCTGCTGCCTCCCCAGAGTCTGCCTTATCAGGAAACAAGTCAGGAACAGAGCCAGTATTAAACCAGGGCACTCAGATATGATATTGGATGCAAGAATCTTAACTGCCAAGCCAAATGCCTGCTTCTAGTTAACTTTAAGACTATAATTTTGCTATTTATTTTCTAATTATCAAATCTGTTCTGTTTCTTTTTTTCTCTTTTATTAGTTGAATTTTTAAATGTTTTACTTAACTCTCTACTTATATTAATTGAATATTTTTCATTATTCCATTTTACCTCTATTCTTAGCTTTGCTTTATTTTTTGGTGTTTTTAATAGGATTCATGATGTTCATCCTAAACAACTCTACTTCAGATAATGTGGTACTACTTGACATATAATGGAGAACATTATAACCGTAAACTACCATTCCTCCCTCTAGTCCTTTGTGCTAATGTTTTCATACATTTCACTTTAACAGTCATAAACCACACAATACATTGCCATTATCTTTGTTTTAGTCAATTATGTTTGAAAAAAAATTTTAAAAAGAGAAAAGATTATTTTATATTTATCCACATATTTAGAATTTCTGATTTCTATCTGTTCTAGATTTCTTACAGCCTGAATAACTTCCTTTCATATGTCTTATAATATAGTTCTTCTGGTGACAAATTTTTTTCAACTTCTGTTTGAAAAAGTTTTATTTCATGTTGATTGAAGGACATTTTCATTGAATATCAAATTCTAGGTCAACTTTTTATTTCTTTCAGCATTGTCAAATCCATTTTCTTGTAGCCATATTCTTAAGCTCAGTCCCTGTCAACAAGGTGTTTTTATTCTCTGTTGTTTTTAAGCTTTTTTTCTCTTTATCACCTGTTTTAAGAAATTTGTGCTTTGGTGTCTCTATTATTTTTGTATTTAACTTGTTTGAGTTTAGTTGAGTTTCATAGATTGATGAGCTTATAGCTTTCATCTAATTTTGAGATATTTGAGACTTTTTTTAACCTAAAAACCTTTTATTTAAGGTTTACAAACTTTATACATTTCGTATATACAAATTTAGGAACACAGTGATTTCTTCCCACCCTACTCTCCCTCCCACCTGCACTCCCACCCTTCATCCTCATCCCTCTCCTATTCCCATTCTTATTTTTTTTTAAAAAAAGATCTATTTTCACTTAATTTTATACTCATAAGATCAATGCTACACTAAGTAAAGTTTCAACAAATAGTGTGAAGGAAAAAAAAAGACAGTCAACAGTCAAGACAAGAGTTGCTCAAAATCATCACATTTCAAAGTGTCAATCCCCAGATCAGGGAGGATATATGGTATTTGTCTTTTTGGGACTGGCTTATTTCATCATGTTTCCAGTTCCATCCATCTTGTTGCAAATAACAGGATTCCTTTTTTTCTACTGTGTAGTATTCCTTAGTGTATATATACCATAATTTCTTTATCCAGTCTTCTGGATGTCTGGTTGATTCCATATCTTAGCTATTGTGAATTGAGCTGCAACAAACACAAGGATACAGATCACTCTTTCATATGCTGATTTCTTTCCATTTTGGTAAATTCCCAGAAGTGGGATGCTGGGTCATTTGGTAGGTCTATATTCAGATTTCTGAGTTATCTCCATACTGTCTTCCACAGTGGCTGCACCAATTTACATTCCAACCAACAATACACTAGGGTACCTTTTTCCCCACATCCTCACCAGCATTTGTTGTTTGTTGATTTCTGTATGAAAGCCATTCTAACTGGGGTGAGGTAAAACTTTATTGTGGTTTTGATTTGTATTTCCCTGATGGCTAGTGATCTTGAGCAGTTTTTCAAGTGCCTGTTGGCCATTTGAATTTCTTCTTTTGAAGAAATGCCTGTTCTTAACTGGATTGTTTGTTTTGTCATTGTTGTTTTTCTTGAGCTCTTTATATATTCTGGATGTTAATCCTTTGTCCGTTGTATGGTTTGCAAATATTTTTCCCATTCTGTCAGTTGACTCTTCACTTTGCTGAGTGTTTCTTTTGCAGTACAGAAGCTTCTCAGTTTGGTGTAATCCCATTTATCAATTTTGGCTTTGAATGCCTTCTGCTTCTGGGGTCTTTTCCAAGAAGTCTTTGCCTATGCAAATCTCTTGCAGGGTTTCTGCAATGTTCTCTAGTAATTTAATGGTATTGGGCCATAAATGTAGGTATTTGATCAATTTGAGTGGATTTTTTTTGTAAGGTGTAAGGTAGGGGTCTTGTTTCATATTTCTGCATGCAAAGATCCAGTTTTCCCAGCAACATTTTTTGAAGACTGTCCTTGCTGATTGATTTTAGTTTCTTTGTTAAAGATAAGTTGGTTGTAGATGTATGGATTGATTTCTGGAGTTTCTATTCTCTTCCATTTGTCTACATATCTGTTTTTGTGCCAATACCAGGCTGTTTTGATGATAACTGCTTATAGTATAATTTGAAATCTGGTATTATGATATCTCTGGCTTTCTGTTGTATAAGATTGCTGTAGCTATTAGGTGTCTTGTGTTTCCACATGAATTTTAGCATCCCTTTTTCTAGATCTGAGAAAATGTCCTTGTTATTTTGATTGGAATCATATTGAATCTAAAATTGCTTCCATTAGTCTGGACAATTTGATAATACTGGTTCTTCCAATCCATGAACATGGAAGATTTCTCCTTTTTTAAAATCTGGTTTCTTCTATTTCTTTCTTTAATGCTTTTTAATTTCCATTGTAGAGATCTTTGACATCCTTGGTTAAATTTATTCCAAGGTACTAATTTTTTGTAACTATTTTGAATGGGACTGATCTTACAATTTATTTCATTCTTTTTCAATCATATTTTTCTGCCTTCCTGCCCTCTCCTTCTCTAGAACTCCATTTCCATATATGAATATCTCCTTAATATTACCCTACAGATCACTAACTTCTATTATTTTACAGTCTTTGTTTCCTGCTCCATGTTTCAGTTTGGTTAATTTCTCATGTCATGTTTTCAAGTTTATTGATTTTTTTTCTATGATATCTAATCTACTCTTAAGCCCATCCAATCAATTTTTAATTTCAGATATTGCATTTTGTAGCATAGAAGTTCCTGTTGTATGCTTTTTTAAAAAATCTGGCATCTCTGCTCATTATATTCATCTTTTCCTTAAATCCCTGTATTTATTTAAAAATAGATATTTAAAAGTTCTTTTCTAAGTATTTCTTAACATTTTTCTATTGCTTCATTTGTTCTCTAGTTTATGTATTATTTTTCCTGGTTTTTCCACAAGCCTAATAATTGTTATTATTGCATGCTAAGCATTATGAATTTTAGGCTTATCTGTATGGACTTTAATCTTATCTCTGAAATTTTTTAATCTTGCTTAGCAGGGCATTAATTTATTCCTTGATCCTTTTGAATCTTGGTAAGCTTGGACAGCCTTCCCTCTAGAGCTAGTTTCCATTAAGGGTTTATCCTTCTGGAGTCTACCATCGGTCTCAGGTGTTCAACAAGGTTAGAATTTAAATGTCTCCTAGTTCTGGGGGAACTCTATGAATATTTTAGTTCATAGGATCCCAGTAGTTCTTTAACCAGTCTTGTGAAACTCCCTCATATGAATTTTCAGTTTAGTATTCAAAAACTGATAAAAAGGGAACATCTGTGCAGACTTCTTGAGTTCTTTGCTTTTTTCCTCTTTTTTTTTTTTTAAACATAGCTCTCTTCTCTAAATCTGTTGGCCCACAGATTCCAGCTGCTTAGCCTCCTCAGTGCTTCTCCTCAGAGACTGTCTTGCTCTTGGATTTCCCCACTCTGCTTTATGGTGAGGAAGGTGTCCTAAAAAAAAAAAAAAAAAAGTCACATTAATCATCAGACTTAGATTGTTTTCTTTCTTTTTACCATGTGCACTGCCTATTTTTCAATGTCTTAGAACAAATATTTCTTGTATTTTATCCAATTTTCTAGTTGTTTACAATGGGAGGATGCGTCCAGAACCAGTTACTTCATCATATCTAGCAGGTGAAGTTTCAGTTTCAAAAATGACTTACTAATTATCCATGGCAGTCTTATTTTATCCAAATCCCTATCTTAATGTCAGTACTCCTAGATATGTCATAGAAACTATCAGTTTTAAATGGATGGCAGATAGCTTGATTGAAAACTCAGTTATGAGTGACTGAAATAGGAGTTCCAAGGTTGATTTTGTGCTGCAAATGCTAGAATGTGAAGTGTGTACATGAATAACCTGCATCTTGGCTTCAAGTCCATGGTTCAGTTTACAATCAATAAGTGTACATTTTGGCTTTTTAAAAATTATGTAAATTCATACTCAATTCCACTGTCAATTACTGTACAGGAAATTTCTTAAATGACATTTATATGGTTCTTCTTTTAGAAAGTCAAGCCTACTGGATCTGAGTTACAGATTCTTAGCACAGATATCAATTAATGATTATCTAGATGTTATATTCTTGCTACTTACTCATGTAGCTAAACTGGTTGAATAGCTGTTGGGCAAGAAAATTTAAAGAGCTATTAGTTAATCATTGTGACACCTATTCTTTGGATATTATCCAAATTAAGGTGTTTTACTAGTGAATGTTCTTTCCTTAGCTGTTTTAATTGCCAACAATAAGTGACCTAAACATCTCTACATGCTAAAGTCTCCCAAAGCAGTCAGAAGGCTAAAAATACACTGTAAATGGTCCAAAAACTTTAATACGCTAGCCAAAACACTGACCCATTGTAAACACCTTATAAATACGTAACAGACTTGTATTTTCTTTCAATAGAAGTGCCATTACAGTACACTCTTCTCAGAATGTGAATGGTAATGTTTTTAAGAAAACCACTTTTACGTTTTGCTTTTGTAGTAAACTCAGATGGTACTATAATGTGAGTACTGATATTTTACTTTAGAGGCATACTTCCAGAAATGAATGGAAAAACTTAAGAATTCATGGTATTGTTCCACTTTAGCACAATGCCAGTGAGGCAGAGTGGTACATAAAAAAGATCATTAGAATTAAGTTACCTAGATTTTAATCCTGATTTCTAATAACTTTCTCACTTTGGTTGGAATATAGCTCATTCATTGCTATGAATTCATGAAAAATACTGTCAAACCAAATTTACAGCATCTTAAAAGGATCAGATACCATGATCAAATGGTAACTTTGAAGGAGATACAAAGATGGTTTAACATATGCAAGTTAATAAATGGGATATACCATCTGAATGGAAAGAATGATTTAAAAATCACATGATTATCTCAATACATGTTGATCTAGAAAATCCTTGACCATTCCAATGCTTTGCAGTATTTTCTTGTGTTTCTTTTAATAGTTTCAAAGTTTCAGGTCTCACATTTAGTTCTTTAATCCATTTTGAGTTCGGCTTTTGTACATAATGAGAGAAAGGGGTCTGTTCTGCATGAGGATATCCAGTTTTCCTAGTACCGTTTATTAAAAGCCCTATCTTTTTTCCCAGCGTGTCTTAGCACTTTTGTCAAACATCAGTTGACTACAGATGTGTGGGTTTACTTCTATTGACTTTGTTCTGTTTCTATAGTCTATGGATCTATTTTCTTTTTTTTTTAACTTTTATTTAATAAATATAAATTTCCAAAGTACAGCTTATGGATTACAGTGGCTTCCCCCCCATAACTTCCCTCCCACCCACAACCTCCCCAACTCCCGCTCCCTTTCCCATTCCATTCACATCAAGATTCATTTTCAATTATCTTTATATACAGAAAATTAATTTAGTATATATTACGTAAAGATTTCAACACTTTGCACCCGCACAGAAACACAAAGTGTAAAATACTGTTTGAATACTAGGTAGAGCATTAATTCACATTGGACAACACATTAAGGACAGAGATCCTACATGAGGAGTAAGTGCACAGTGACTCCTGTTGTTGACTTAACAATCTGACACTCTTGTTTATGGCATCAGTAATCTCTCTAGGCTCTTGTCATGAGTTGCCAAGGCTATGGAAGCCTTTTGAGTTTGCCAACTCCAATCTTATTTAGACAAGGTTGTAGTCAAAGTAGTTCTCTCCTCCTTTCAGAGAAAGGTACCTCCTTCTTTGATGGCCTGTTCTTTCCACTGGGATCTCACTCGCAGAGATCTTTCATTTAGGTTTTGTTTGTTTGTTTGTTTTTGCCAGAGTGTCTTGGCTTTCCATGCCTAAAATACTCTCATGGGCTCTTCAGCCAGATATGGATCTATTTTCATGCATATACGATGGTAATATTACTGTTGCTTTTTAATATATTTAGAAGTGAGGCCGGCGCCGTGGCTCAATAGGCTAATCCTCCACCTTGCGGCGCCGGCACACCGGGTTCTAGTCCCGGTTGGGGCGCCGGATTCTGTCCCGGTTGCCCCTCTTCCAGGCCAGCTCTCTGCTATGGCCAGGGAGTGCAGTGGAGGATGGCCCAGGTGCTTGGGCCCTGCACCCCATGGGAGACCAGGAAAAGCACCTGGCTCCTGGCTCCTGCCAGGATCAGCGCGGTGCGCCGGCTGCAGCGGCGGCCATTGGAGGGTGAACCAGCGGCAAAAGGAAGACCTTTCTCTCTCTGTCTCTCTCTCTCACTGTCCACTCTGCCTGTCAAAAAAAAAAAAAAAAAAAAAAAAGAAGTGAGGTAGTGAAATGCCTCCTGCTTTGCTCTTTTTTGCTCAAGATCACTTTGACTTCAGGGTTTTTGTGGTTCTATACATTTTAGTAGTGATTTCTGCCCTCATGGTTTCTTGTAAGAATGGTCTGATGATGATTAGTTCTCTCAATTTTTGCTTCTCTGGGAAATATTTTATTTCTCTTTCACTTCTAGAGGATAGCTTCATTGGATATTCTTGGTTGGAAGCTGGTTTTTCTTTCAGGACTTTAAATATTTCTCCCCAGTGTCTTTTGGCATATACCATTTCTGCTGAGATGTCTGCTGCTAGTCTGAGTCGTTTCCTGTTGTATGTAGCTTGATATTTGTCTCTCACTGTCTTTAGTTTTCTCTCCTTGGCTTTAACTTTTGACAATTTTATTATAATATGCTATGGAAAATATCTTTTTTGGTTCAGTCTGGTTGGGGTCCTTTGAACTTACTTTATCTGGATATCTATGCTCTTTCAAAACTTAGGAAATTTCAACTAGTATTTCATTCAGTTATTTCATAATGTCCTTTTCTTTTTTATTTTCCTTCAAGTATAAGTATACTACTAACATTTGTTTCACTCAGTGGTATCTGATATGTTACATAGGCTTTCTTAATTCTTTTTATTTCTTTTTTTAAACTTTTATTTAGCAAATATAAATTTCCAAAGTACAGCTTATGGATTACAGTGGCTTTCCCCCCCCATAACTTCCCTCCCACTTGCACCCCTCCCATCTCCCACTCCCTCTCCCATTCCATTCACATCAAGATTCATTTTCAATTATCTTTATATACAGAAGATCGATTTAGTATATATTAAGTAAAGATTTCATCAGTTTGCACCCACACAGAACATAAAGTGTAAAATACTGTTTCAGTATGAGTTATAGCATTAATTCACATTGGACAACACATTAAGGACAGAGATCCTACATGAGGAGCAAGTGCACCGTGACTCCTATTGTTGACTTAACAATTTGACACTCTTGTTTATAGCGCAGTAATCTCCCTAGGCTCTTGTCATGAGTCGCCAAGCTATGGAAGCCTTTTGAGTTTAGCAACTTCGATCGTATTTAGACAAGGTCATAATCAAAGTGGAGGTTCACTCCTCCCTTCAGAGAAAGGTACCTCCTTCTTTGATGGCCCGTTCCTTCTCTTCCTTCTCTTCTACTGGGATCTCATTCACAGAGATCTTTCATTTAGTGTTTGTTGTTGTTGTTGTTGTTGTTGTTTTTTTTTTTTTTTTTTTTTTTGCCAGAGTGTCTTGGCTTTCCATACCTAAAATACTCTCATGGGCTCTTCAGCCAGATTCAAATGCCTTAAGGGCTGATTCTGAGGCCAGAGTGCTGTTTAGGCCATCTGCCATTCTATGAGTCTGCTGTGTATCCTGCTTCCCATGTTGGATCGTTCTCTCCCTTTTTGATTCTATCAGTTAGTATTAGCAGACACTAGTCTTGTTTGTGTGATCCCTTTGACTCTTAGACCTATCAGTGTGATCAACTGTGAACTGAAATTGATCACTTGGACTAGTAAGATGGCATTGGTACATGCCACCTTGATGGGATTGTATTGGAATCCCTTGGCACATTTCTAACTCCACCATTTGGGGCAAGTCCGATTGAGCATGTCCCAAAATGTACATCTCCTCCCTCTCTTATTCCCACTCTTAAATTTAACAGGGATCACTTTTCAGTTAACTTTAAACACCTAAGAATAAATGTGTGTTAATTACAGAGTTCAACCAATAGTATTAACTAGAACAAAAATACTAAAAGGGATAAAGTATTACATTGTACATCAACCGTCAGGACAAGGGCTGATCAAGTCACTGTTTCTCATAATGTCCCTTTCACTTGAACAGGTTTCCTTTTTTGTGGTTGGTTAGTTGTCACCGATCAGGGAGAACATATGATATTTGTCCCTTTGGGACTGGCTTAATTCACTCAGCATGATGCATTCCAGATTCCTCCATTTTGTTGCAAATGACCGGATTTCACTTTTTGATTGCTGTATAGTATTCTATAGAGCACATGTCCCATAATTTCTTTATCCAGTCTACTGTTGATGGGCATTTGGGTTGATTCCAGGTCTTAGCTATTGTGAATAGAGCTGCAATAAACATTAGGTGCAGACAGCTTTTTTGTTTGCCAATTTAACTTCCTTTGGGTATATTCCAAGGAGTGGGATGGCTGGGTTTTATGGTAGGGTTATCTTCAGGTTTCTGAGGAATCTCCAAACTGACTTCCATAGTGGCTTGACCAGTTTGCATTCCCACCAACAGTGGGTTAGTGTCCCTTTTTCCCCACATCCTTGCCAGCATCTGTTGTTGGTAGATTTCTGTATGTGAGCCATTCTAACCGGGGTGAGGTGGAACCTCATTGTGGTTTTGATTTGCATTTCCCTGATTGCTAGTGACCTTGAACATTTTTTCATGTGTCTGTTGGCCATTTGGATTTCCTCTTTTGAAAAATGTCTATTGAGGTCCTTGGCCCATCTCTTAAGTGGGTTGTTTGTTTTGATCTTGTGGAGTTTCTTGATTTCTTTTTAGATTCTGGTTATTAATTTTTTAGCGGTTGCATAGTTTGCAAATATTTTTTCCCATTCTGTCGGTTGTCTCTTCACTCTCCTGACTGTTTCTTTTGCAGTACAGAAACTTCTCAATATGATTCAATCCCAAATGTTAATTTTGGCTTTGACTGCCTGTGCTTCCGGGGTCTTTTCCAAGAAGTCTTTGCTGGTACCTATATCTTTCAGGGTTTCTCCAATGTTGTCTAATAATTTGATGGTGTTGGGTTGTAGATTTAAGTCTTTAATCCACGTTGAGTGGATTTTTGTGTAAGGTGAAAGGTAGGGGTCTTGCTTCATGCTTCTGCATGTGGAAATCCAATTTTCCCAGCACCATTTATTGAATACACTGTCCTTACTCCAGGGATTGGTTTTGGATCCTTGATCAAATATAAGTTGGCTGTAGATGTTTGGGTTGATTTCTGGTGTTTCTATTCTCTTCCATTGGCCTATCCATCTGTTTCTGTACCAGTACCATGCTATTTTGATAACAACTGCCCTGTAGTATGTCCTGAAATCTGGTATTGTGATGCTTCTGGCTTTGTTTTTGTTGTACAAGATTGCTTTGCTATTCGAGGTCTCCTGTGTCTCCATATGAATTTCAGCATCATTTTTTTCCAGATCTGAGAACAATGTCTTTGGTATTTTGATTGGTATCACATTGAATCTATAAATTGCTTTTGGGAGAATGGACATTTTGATTATATTGATTCTTCCAATCCATGAGCATGGAAGATTTTTCCATTTTTTGGTATCCTCTTCTATTTCTGTCTTTAAGATTTTGTAATTTTCATTGTAGAGATCTTTAACATCCTTGGTTAAGTTTATTCCAAGGTATTTGATTGTTTTTGTAGCTATTGTGAATGGGATTGATCTTAGAAATTCTTTCTCAGCCGTGGCATTGCCTGTGTATACAAAGGCTGTTGATTTTTGTGCATTGATTTTATATCCTGCTACTTTGCCAAACTCCTCTATGAGTTCCAATAGTCTCTTAGTAGAATTCTTTGGATCCTCTAAGTAAAGAATCATATCATCTGCAAAGAGGGATAGTTTGACTTCTTCCTTCCCAATTTGTATCCCTTTAATTTCTTTTTCTTGCCTGATGGCTCTGACTAAAACTTCCAGAACTATATTGAATAGCAGTGGTGAGAGTGGGCATCCGTGTCTGGTACCAGATCTCAGTGGAAATGCTTCCAACTTTTCCCCATTCAATAAGATGCTAGCCATGGGCTTTTCATAAATTGCTTTGATTGTATTGAGGAATGTTCCTTCCATACCCAGTTTGCTTAGAGTTTTTATCATGAAAGGGTGTTGTATTTTATCAAATGCTTTTACTACGTCTATTGAGATAATCATATGGTTTTTCTTCTGCAGTCTGTTAATATGCTGTATCACATTGATTGTTTTGCGAACATTGAACCATCCCTGCATACCAGGGATAAATCTCACTTGGTCTGGATGGATGATCTTTCTGATGTGTTGTTGCATTCTATTGGCCAGAATTTTATTGAGGATTTTTGCATCTATGTTCATCAGGGATGTTGGTCTGTAATTTTCTTTCAATGCTGCATCTTTTTCTGGCTTAGGAATTAAGGTGATGCTGGCTTCATAGAAAGAATTTGGGAGGACTCCCTCTTTTTTGATTGTTCTGAATAGTTTGAGAAGAATTGGAGTTAGTTCTTCTTTAAATGTCTGGTAGATAATTCTTTTTATTTCTTTTATCTTTCTTTTTTTGTCTGACTGAGTTATTGCAAAAGTCTTGTCCTCCAAAAAGAATTTTTTTTTCCTGGTTGGTCAATTCTCTTGTTGAAGCCATCAATTATATTTTGTATTTCATTACTGAAGTTTTCAACTCCAAAATATTGCTTGGCTCTTTTTATTGATTTCTATTTCATTATTAAATTTCTCATTCATATCATATATTGTTTTCCTCATTTCTTTAAACTGTCTTCCATATCATTAAATTTCCTTAGGATCATTATTTTAGATTATTTTTTCAAGCATTTTCATAGGCTTCCTTAAGATCAGGATTTATTTCTGGAATAGCTATTGTATTCTTTTGGTGGTGTCATGATTTCTCACTTCTCCATGTTTCCTGTCCTTACATTAATATCTGCATATTTGGCATAGCTGTTCCTCCCTTTTACAGAGTGGGTTTCATTGGAAAATACTTTTTTGTTTACATGGAATGTGGGATGTCATTTGGGTTGCTGCTTTGATTTTGGTTCTAGGTGAGCCCAGAAATATAACCTTTGAGTAATTTCTTCAGTGGCAATCAATATCAGCAGTGTCTATGAGTGCCACAGTTCTCTGGTCTGCAACAGTTTGTGGAGATAGTAGTATGGCTTTGAAGTATATGTTAGCTTACAAAATTGTGTGTCTTACGTCTCCCCAGAGAGTTAGGTGCCAATCACAGTAAAATTGGTGGTGGTTGTAGCCATGTTTCTGTTGCTGTGGGACATAGAAGAGTCTGTCCCCTTGTACTACGAGGCAAGCCTGAGTGATGCTGGAGCTTATATAGCACCAATAGCTACGGCCTTCAGATGTGTGATGTGGATAAGACCTTCCCCAAGTCTTGCTGTGTGTACATGACGAGTGCTGTGGCTTTTAGCACCAAGCATCCAATCCCAGCCATGTGACATGTTAAGGGAAACTTGTCTTGGGACCATTAGGTGGATGTGGTTTATACTGAGGGCTATGCGCAGGCACGCGTGGGTCTGGAGCAGTGGCATGCAAATAGTCTTCCCTAAGTCCCATGGGGTATATTCTGATAGCTCTAAGGAATATATTACTATTAGCCAGATGTAGACTAGATGAGCTTTTGGTCTTAGCTACTCAGATACCATTACTAGAACTCATAAAATGACAGCTAACATTAGGGCTCTGCAGTATACAAATTGCTTTTCCATGCATCAGATAGTGACCATCAAAACTCTGCCTTTGGGGCTGGCACTGTAGCATTGTGGGTTAAGCCATTACCTGCAGTGCTGGCATCCTATATCAGCATTAGTTTGAGTTCCTACTGCTTCACTTCTAAACCAGCCTGGGAAAGCAGCAGAAGATGGCCCAAGTACTTGAGACCCTGCACCCATGTGGGTGACCCATATGAAGCACCTGGTTCCTGGCCTCTACCTGGCCCAGCCTGAGCCATCACAGCCATTTGGGGAACAAAATAGCACATGGAACAGATCTATTTCTCTCTCTTTCTCTCTCTCTCTCTCTCTCTCTCTATCTATCTCTCCCTGTCTCTCTCTCTCTCTCTCTCTCCCTCCCTTTCTCTCTCTCCATTTCTGCAATTTCACCTTTCAAATAAATAAATCTAAAAACAAAAACACAACTCTGCCTTTGTATTCTGAGGTTCTTTCCAGCTCTTCCATCTCATGCCTGAAACAACTGCATTCCCAGAAGGACCCACCCCTCCCATCCACCTTGCAGTCAAGCTCCCAGCTTCTGTTTCAGGTCTCAAGACCTGGCTTTCTGGCACCATTTCTTGGATCGCATTGGGGGATAATTTTCCAGTCAGAGGAATTTTCATAAGGGATTTCATTGGAACCTAACCATGCAACAATTTTAAAGACCATAGTCATGGGCAATGTCGTATTCTGCTCTGTTTGGGATTTTGGTTTCAACATACCCCAAAGGCCTATTGTAATTAAGGGCTTGGCTCCCAGACTGGTGCTATTGGGAGGTAGTGGAACCTTGGGTTGTGGGCCTTGTGGGAGGTTCTTAGGTCACTGAGCATGTGCTCTTCATGGTAATTCTTGTGAGACCTCTTGAGTTTTCAGGAAAGTGTTGTATAACAGCCTTCAGTTTGGCTCCATCTGTTTTCTGCTCATGATCAGTGTGCGGCCATTGGCTCCCACCTGCACTCTCGCTATAATGTGATGCCATCCGCCTCCCTTACCAGAGACCAAAGCAATGGGGCTGCCTGATCATGGACTTAACCTTCGTATTCCAAGCCTAATAAACTTTTTCTCTTTGTAAAGATAGCTGCCTCTGGTATTTTGCTGTACTAATGCAAAATGAATTCATGTGATGACATGGACTTAAACTTGGAGTTAAATTTGCCTGAGGTTGTTCTTTGGCCCTGTCATATATTAACTCTGTGATCTTTTGTAAGGTATCTAACCTCACTGAGCCTCTTGAATAAATAAATATAATGAACAATTTGACAAAATTCTGTAAGGTATAAATTAATGACTTGGTTGGGGCTGGTGCTGTGCCGGCATCCCATATGGGCACCAGTTCAAGTCCTGGCTACTCCATTTCCAATATAGCTCTCTGCTATGACCTAGGAAAGCAGTAGAAGATAGCCCAAACCCTTGGGCCCCTGAACCCACATAGGAGACCTGGATTTAGCTCTAGGCTCCTGGCTTCAGATCCGCTCAACTCTGGCCATATGGTCATTTGGGGAGTAAAGTAGCAGATGATGACTTCTCTCTCTTTCTGCCTCTGCCTCTGCCTCTCTGTAACTCCGCCTTTCAAATAAATAAATAAATAAAATCTTAAAAGCAATAATTACTTGGTATATAGCAGGTGCTCCTAAGACGTTCATGTCCTTCATTCCTCTATAAGAATTTACCTACCATTTTTATAATAATTTTCTGTAAATATTTTATGTAACATTTTTGTTACTGAAATGTTTGAAGATAACTGTCGCTCCCCGTCTTCGTGGAGGAACGACACAGGACCCTGCGCTGTTCTTTCGTCTGCTCGGCCCTTCCCGGGTTTACTGCTGGTTCTTCCCGGGTTGGCTACCGTCCCTTCCACCTCCGTGGAAGGGTGGTTCCCCCTAGCCACTTTCCCCACTTCCACGGGGGAGCGGCACACCGCCGGCCGGCTCTCTCGGGGGCTGCACAGGTGTTCCTTCAGATAGATGTTCCCCTTAGATGTTCCTGGTGCATGTTGTCTCTCTCCTCCTTTATAGTCCTCTTCCACCAATCCCAACTCGGCTGCCCACACGCCGAGTACGCTGCTCTCCTCCAATCAGGAGCAGGTCCTACAGTTTATTGGTTGAACTGGAGGCAGCTGTGTAGAAGCTGCTTCTCCCTTCTCAGCGCCATATTGTGGGAGAGCAGATGCATAGAATAAGTCTTAATTCCAGTAACTTAGTCTAGTCCGAGTTGCTCCCCACAATAACAATAAGCAAATAAACTCAAACAAAAAGAAAGTGAAAAGAAAATAGGAGAAAAAAAAATTTTGAGATATCCTATTTGTATTTTAAGGTATTATTTTGCATACTTGTACCTTTCTACACACAGACATACACACACATATTAAAAAGGTCCCAACAGTTCATAATATTCTGTAATATATCTTTTTTACCCAACAATACATCATGGGGTTTTACTATGACTATAAATTCTTATGGTACTCATTCCTTAGGTTAAACAGTCCTTTATTATTTTTATGTAACCTATAAATGATTAGTGTGTACTTAGGTGGTTTCTAGTTTTTACCATTATATGCAGTCAAGCACTCAACATTGTTGTAGTTAATTGTAAATTTCTATCTTCATGTTTTCTGCCTTCAGTGGTGATACCTGATTGATTTTTGTCTTCTAAAATTAGTATTAAGTCATATTTTCCTGTTTTATATTTAAATATGTAATCTAAATAGATGAAACAACTCAAATATATAATTTTAATAATAATATAAATATATAATAATAGGGATCTAGTTTTTTCCCCAGGCAGGAACTGGTTGCCTCAATGTAATTTATTCAGTATTTCATTGTTTTTCTCACTGATATTCTGGGTGTCTGTGTCTGGTCTGTCTCTCTACAACATTAGTGCAATATTGTTTTGTTACATAAGTTTCTCATTTCTCATGACATTCCAGGGCATTTTTATATTGTTTTTGTACATTTATGTTCACAAAAATGTATTACTCAGAAACATCACTTTCCTTTTTCATTCAAAATTGTATTGTGAGTTGGGACCAGCATTGTTGGCATAACAGGTTAAGCCATTGCCTACAATTCCGCATCCCATATGGGCACTAGTTCAAGTCCTTGCTTCTCTACTTCTGATCCAGCTCCCTGTTAATGTGCCTGGGAAAGCAGCAAAAGTTGGCCCAAGTCCTTGGGCCCCTGCACCCACATGGGAGACCCAGATGAAGCTGCTAGCTCCTGGCTTCAGACTGGCCTAGCCCCAGCTGTTGTGGCCATTTACGGAATAAACCAGCAGATGGAAGATTGATCTCGATCTCTCTCTCTATCTCTATCTCTCTCTCTGTCTCTCAATCCCTCTCTGTAACTCTGCCCTGCAAATAAATAAATCTTTAAAAAATTGTATTATGACCTATGAAAATTATTTGAAAATGTCATTTAATATAACATTTCTTAGAGTTCAATTTTAGAAAGCAAAAAAGCAATGAGAAGAAAATTAAAATGACTCATAATTATATTACCCAAGTAATTTTTGTGAACATTCCAAAAAGTAGAAATCAACTATATAGCTAAAAAATTTTACATAGACAAGTCTAGTACCTGCTAACGCTAACTGATGGAGTAAATAAAGGGGAGAGTGATCCAACATGGGAAGTGAGATACTCAGCAGACTCATAGAATGGCAGATGTCCTAAATAGCACTCTGGCCTCAGAATCAGCCCTAAAGGCATTCGGAGCTGGCTGAAAAGCTCATGAGAGTATTTCAGGCATGGAAAGCCAAGACACTCTGGCAAAAGATCTCTGCGAGTGAGATCCCAGTGGAAAGAACAGGCCATCAAAGAAGGAGGTACCTTTCTCTGAAGGGAGGAGAGAACCTCCACTTTGACTATGACCTTGTCTAAACAAGATAAGAGTTGGAGAACTCAGAGGGCTTCCATAGCCTTGGAAACTCATGACTGGAGCATAGGGAGATTACTGATGCCATAGACAGGAGTGTCAATTGGTAAAGTCAACAACAGGAGTCACTGTGCACTTACTCCTCATGTAGGATCTCTGTCCTTAATGTGCTGTACATTGAGATTTAATGCTATAACGAGTACTCAAACAATATATTTCACTTTGTGTTTCTATGGGGGTGCAAACTGTTGAAATCCTTACTTAATGCATACTAAACTGATCCTCTGTAAAAAAAAAAAAAAAAAGAAAGAAAGAAAGAAATTATCAATTCCCAACTTGACTCTCACTGGGATTAAACATGACAATAGGTCTGCTCTGATTTCATCATCATTTAAAAAAATCATCTATTATTTTTCACTTTATGTTTCTGTGTGGGAGCAAACTGTTGAAATCCATACTTAATGTATACTAAGCTGATCTTCTGTATATTAAGATAATCGAAAATGAATCTTGATGTGAATGGAAGGGGAGAGGGAGTGGGAAAGGGGAGGGTTGTGGGTGGGAGGGACGGTATGGGGGGAAAGCCATTGTAATCCATAAGTCGTACTTTGGAAATTTATATGCATTAAATAATAGTTTAAAAAAAAATATATATAAAAAAAAATTTCTCCCCTGGGAAAAAAAAAAAAATTTTAAACACTAAAAGAAAAAAAATAGAAAAAAACCTCTCTCCCAAAATCCTACCTAGCCTATTACCCTTCTTTCCAAAGTAAGCCAGCTTAAGATTTCTTTGTGTTTCTCCTAAAGATAAGTTTATTTTATGTGTTATTATATGTGTGTGCATGTAAATGTCTGATTCTGTGTGTACAGGCATATCTGTTTGTGAGTGTATTAATATTATGTACACAGAAATAACACATATTCTTCCTGTCTTCATTTCACAGTGTATATTGGAGAATTTTCACCATCAGCACAAAAACCCTTCCTCATTCTGGGTTATGGATGCTCATGTTTGCTATATACAGGTAGTAGCATTTGTTTTGCTAGTTTTTTATTAATGGATATTTAGGGGTTTTTTTTGTTTTTACTATTATAAAAAAGAATATAAAGAATAGCTTTATAAATCTATTTTAGTGTGTTTTTTCCAAGTATATTCATGGTATAAATTCCTAGTAGTGAAATTACTGAGCAACAAGACATATGCATGTTGAATTTTTTGTGAATGAGAAATAGGAAATTATCCTCTAAAAAAGATGAATCAGGGTTAGTGCTGTGGCACAGTGTGTTAGGCTGCCACTTGAGATGCCAGCATCCCATATCAGAGTTTTGGTTCAAGTACTAGCACTCTGTTTATAATCTAGCTTCCTGCTAATGCACAATGCAGTACATGATAGCTAAGTGCTTGGGCCCCTACCACTCATAAAGGAGACCAGGATGGAGTTCCTGGTTCCCGGCTTCAACCTGGCCAACTCCTGGATGTTACGGATATTTGGGGAGTGAACCAGAGATTAAAAGATCTCTCTCTTTCTCTCTCTCTCTGTCTCCCCGACTATCTTTGTCATTCTGCCTTTTAAATAAATAGATCTTGAAACAAATAAAAGGCTGAGTCAATTTATTCCACCACCAATAGAGATTATCTTTTTTCCTACATTCTTGATAGCATTTATGTATTTTAGTTTTTTACATATAATTTTGTATTTATCAATATTTTATATTTTATACAATTGGTAAAACAAAGCAATATCTCTCATTAGGAATGTTGTTAGTCACTTTTTTGTATTTCTAGTTTTGTGAGCCATGTGTAGTCCTATCCTTTATATATATATATAGATATAGATATATATATATATACACACACACACCCACACATATACATATACATATATATATTTGTCTTTGCCCAAATCAGCTCTTCTTTCCCTTTTCCCTTTGCAGGGGCTGTTTTAGGCTTGGGTTCTGGCTATGGAGGAGCAGGCTTAGCAGACAACTTTGTAGATCTCTGTGGCTTATCCTTCACCTTGGCCTTATCCCCTTTAGCATCCCCTTCAGTCTTCCTCTCAGGCATGCTGGCTGCAGCAGGACATAGGAAGTGGGAATGGGGATGCAGTGACGTGGCTTTTGATTGGTCCAAGAGTGACTCTTAACTCTTCTTCTTCCTATAAACTATTTTAAATGTTTTTCACATAAAATTAACACATCTTTTCTTTAATAGCTTTCAAATATTTTCATTAAAAGGCTTTTCCCCATATTAAGCTAATACACTTGCCTATGTTTGATATTTCATGACTTTTATATAATAATCTTTAATGTTTCATTAAAATATAACATACATATAGAAAAGTACAGAACTCATAAGTGTACAACTTAATGAATTTTCACAGAATAAACATTCCTAAGTAGCCAAATCCACATCAGGAAACAAAATATTACCAATAACTCTGAAGCTCATTTTATGGCCCTTTCTGATCATTGCTGCTCTCCCAAGATAATTATTCACTCTCTTGTCTTCTAATATCTTTGGTTAGCATTTCCTGTTTTTGAATTTTTAAAACGCTGAATCACACAGGATATATTCTTTTGACTGTTTTAGCTTAATGTGATGTTTGTGCGAGTCATCTCATTGCTATGTAGTATCCAATTTAGAAGTAGGTGATTTCTTTATCTCTTCCACTGTCAATGGATATTTGGATTGTTTCCATTTGGGGGTGATTATAAACAGAGCTTTTATAGACATGTCTTTGAATGAATATGTATACATTTTTTCCTCAGCTTCTACCTACAATTGGAATAGCTGAGTTCAAAGAATTTAAACTGCCACCAGCAGTATATACGAATTTTTCTTGATTCAGATTCTTAGCTCCACATTTTCCTTCTCATGGGTCTGAAGTGGTTTCTCCCTGTTATTCACATTTCACAGGTGACTAGTAAGGTTGGGCAATTTTTCATTTATCAATTTGCCATTAGGTATGCTTTTTTGTGAAATACCTTTGTAAGACTTTTACTCATTTTTTACTGGATTGTTTATCTTCTTTTTTGTGGAGTTTCAGAAATTCATAATATACTTGGTTAAAAGTCTTGTACACCCATGTATCTTCTCATTCTGATGCTTATCTTTTCATTTTTAATGCTATCTTTTGATAAAAGAAGTTCCTAATTTTAATATAGTTAAATTTATCAAATTTTTCTTTTATACTTAGTGATTTTTGTCTTGAGAAATCATCAATTCTTATTTATTTATAATATTTTAAAACAGATTTAATGAAATTTAATTGCAAGTAACTATACATTTTTAAGTGTATAATGTGTTAAACACCTAAGAGTGATGAATAATGTCCATTATTTTTGTTGTAGTTATAGAATTGTGGTTGCACATATATGTCAGAACATTAGGTTAATAGTTCAATATGAAGGAATTCTGATTTGTTTTTCCAGTCCTCTAACATTGGGCAATGAAACTGTTCATCTTTTTTTCCGTTTGTCAAATGTCGTAAGGATGAAACAGCATGGCTAAGCAGCAAACAATGGATATGGTTTGAGGGAGACAAGATACACTGGGTTGCTTGGCAATGCCATCATGTGAGGAAAGAAGAACGAGAGTGTCGCACAGGATGATGAGGAATATTCGAGCTATGCTGTGCTTCAGTAATGAGCTGTCATGTGCTGTGATATGCAGTTCTTACGTGAAAAAGTATGCCAGCAGCATAGCTGGCCTGGGGAGGTGACAGCTGCCTACTTTAGAAAAAGTGACTGAGACAGCAAAGAAAAAACCTTTCTTTCTATTCTCCTTTTTTTCTTTTTCTTTCTTTCTTTCTTTTTTTTTTTTTTTTGGACAGGCAGAGTTAGTGAGAGAGAAACAGAGGGAAAGGTCTTCCTTTTTCCATTGGTTCACCCCCAAAATGGCTGCTACTGCCAGCGCGCTGTGCCGATCCGAAGCCAGGAGCCAGGTGCTTCCTCCTGGTCTCCCATGCAGGTGCAGGGCCCAAGTACTTGGGCCATCCTCCACTGCATTCCCGGGCCACAGCAGAGAGCTGGACTGGAAGAGCAGCAACCGGGACAGAATCTGGTGCCCCAACTGGGACTAGAACCCGGGGTGCCGGCGCCACTGGCGGAGGATTAGCCAAGTGAACCGCAGCGCCAGCCTCTTTCTGTTCTTAAAAATGGTTTTTAATTGCAAGAGTTGCTCATTTTATTAAAATTCAGGAAATATTTGTGGATAAGGCAAACACAATTCACTATCCTGGTTCCCACTCCCCATAGAGAACTACTTTCAGACATTATATAAATTAGGTAGATATTTGTAGTCCATGCATCTTTATGTATTTAAGTCTATACACACACAAGCATACTTCAAAGTTTGCTTTGTTCATGGAAAATGGAATTCAGCAATAATTAGGACATTTTTTTTAAAAGCAATGCGGAGTTTTCTCATAGCAAAAATTTCCCATGAACTTTGTGTGTGTATATTTGAAGATAGATGATGATAGATAGATGAGTTTATTTTGTGAAACCAAGACTACACTAAGCATAATGCTTGACAACTTGCTCTTTTCATTTACTATCCTGAGGTTTCCTTTCCAGAGCAGAGTGCTACAGGGGTATCTGCTCTCCTCCGTCTCCAAACACAGCTCTGGGTGCAGCTGATAAGCCCCAGACTCAGTTTCAACACCTGTAGTCACTAGGATAGTTCTGGCTGACCTGCAGGCAGAGTGGCCAGCGGAAAGGCAGATTGCCTTGGTGAGGGCTGGCTGGCTGGGCACTGACCAGAGCCCCCTCTATAGCACTCATTGCCCGTATTCTCCCACAATCACATGTTCAGATTGAGGACTGCTTCAGCCACCTCGTACCCACTCCCCCGCATAGTTCTGCTACTGCTCCTCCAGATGATGGGCAGCTAACTCAGGAGCCTACAGAAGCCCGGCAATTCGCGTGTAAGAATGAAGCATGCTGAGTAGAAGAGTAGTGGAACTATAAGAACTGGACAGTGCTAGCTCTGTTTGAGTGGCAGACACCACCCTCACCGTCTGACTCCTCTTTGTGAGAATGAAATGTTTCCAAGTATCTATATTTTTAATAGAAACCAGAATTTCAAATTTTTATGAGGAAACTTCTGGTTTTCAAATGTTAGCAGCTAAGTTTTTTTTTTAACGTATCCTAATCTTTGTCCTTGATTTTATTTTAAAATAAACTTTGTATTTTAGAATACTTTTAGATTTACAGCAAAGATAGTATACAGAGTTCCTACATACCTTATGCCCAGTTATTCCTCTTATTCACATCTTATATTAGTGTGGCATATTCACAATTAATGGGTCAATAATGATAGGTTATTAACAATTTATTTACATTCCTTAGTTTTCACCTAATCTCAAGTTTCTCTTCCCAATACAGGATGTAAGATTATATCCAATACAGGGTATAAGATTATATTTAGTTTTTATGTGTCCTTAGGGTCCTCTTGGCTGCAACATTTTCTCAGATGTTCCCTACTTTTGGTGACCTAGAGAATTTTCAAGAGCACTACCTTTCAGGTAGAATACCTCTAAATTAGGTTTTTCTAGTATTTTCCTCATGTATAGACTGTAGTTATGGGTTTTCAGGAGAAAGGCTACAGATAAAAATGCCTCTCTCACGCAGCATAGCAAGGACACATATTATCAACACACTTTGTCATTGTTGATGCTGACCACGCTCACCTGGATGAGGTACTATTTGTCAGCTTTCTCCACCGGAAAGTTACTCCTCTGACCCTTTCATACTGTGCTGTATGAAAGGAAGTCACCCCACACAGCCTACATTTAAGGAGTAGAAAGTTATGTTCTACCTCCTTTGGGACAGTATCTCTACATGAATTCAAATAGCTTCCTCTCCACCTCCTGTTATTCGCAGCTTCATTTTCTGTGCTCCAAAAATAGTAAATAAGAAATTCCAGAAATGAACACTTCAGAAGTTTTAAATTGCATGCTGTTCTGAATCATATGATGAAATCTTACACCTTCACTCTCTGACCTGCCCAGGATGTGCGTCATGCCTGTGTCCACTATATCCATGCTATATATATTACTACTCATTTGTTACTTAGTAGCTGCCTAGGTTATCAGACCAACTGTGGTGATACCACAGTGGTTGTGTTCAAATAACCATATGTAGTGGCCTAGTGCTACATCATAACACCTGCACGATTCACTTCACTTCATCTCATCAAGTAGGCATTACATCATCTCACATCATAGCAAAAAAATGAATACAGTACAGTAGGATATTTTGAGAGACCATATTCACATAACTTTTATTATAGTACATTATTCTATTATTATTTGTTAATCTCTCACTGTACCTAGGTTGTAAATTTAACTATTTTTTTCTGGTGATGGCATTTTTTGGAAGCTTTTATTTAATAAATATAAATTTCATAGGTACAGCTTTTGGAATATAGCAGTTCTTTCTCCCATACCCGCCCTCCCACCTCTACTCCCATCCCACCTCCTACTCCCTCTCCCATCTCATTCTTCATTAAGATTCACTTTTAATTATCTTTATATACAGAAGATCAACTCTATACTAAGTAAGGATTTCAACAGTTTGCACCCACACAGACACACAAAGTATAAAGTACTGTTTGAAGACTATTTTTCTTGTTAATTCTCATAGTACAACTCATTAAGGACAGAGGTCCTACATGGGGAGCAAGTGTGCAGTGACTCCTGTTGTTGATTTAACAACTGACACTCTTATTTATGACGTCAGTGATCACCCAAGGCTCTTGTTATGAGCTCCCAAGGTTATGGAAGCCTTTTGAGTCCACAAACTCTGACATGTAAATTTAACTTTATTGTAGATATGTATGTAATGAGTATTTGGTACTATCTGTGATTTCAGACACCCACTACAGGTTTTGGAACATACCCCCGATGGATAAGGGGACAGCACTGTATTCGGAACATTGTATTTGGAAGATGGCAGCACCATCTTCCCTAGCTCCTGCTACCTTTCAGGCCTCACTCCTACCTGCTGCCTCGCTTTCTCACTACAGCTCATCACCCTGCAGATCAGCACTGCAAATCCTGTATGGTACCGTTATTTCTCTTGTCTCTTTGCTCTTCCTGCTCTCTAAACATGGATGTCCCTTGTCTTGCTTCCTTGCATACTCAGTTCCCCCTGACCCTCAAGGTTGCTCAGGTACCTTCTACTGTAGGAAAGTCTTCCCTGAACCCAGTTAGCAATAGAGGCTTTTCTCTGAGTCCAAAGATAATCCATGCATGGCCCTGCTGTGGCATTCATCTCTTATTTATTCTCAACTCTGCCCTGTTAGATGGAGAGTTCTTCAAGACCAGAAGCTGTCTTTGTACCCGCTTTTGTTTTCCCTGTGCCTATAACAGTACATAGATCAGATACTTAAAAATGTGTTTTGAATACATGAAAAAAATGCTCAGAATTCCAGAAATAAGGTTTTTCATTTAAATGTTCAAGCCTTTTGTCTTGTCAACAATTGCTGTGTTCTGCTAAATAGTATGATTGTTGGGTGCTTGTATTACCCATTTTAGTAGCTCCAGTGCTCTGTCAGGGCTGGAGTCATGTTGTATTTTTCCCTGTAGTTTCTAGGTCAGTGTCCTGTACATAATAGATGCTTAACAGACCTTTGTTGAATGAGTTAATGAATAGATAAATGAAGCAAGAAACATAACTGATGAGTGAATCACACAAGGGAAGGAAGCATTATGGACTAGAAAATAAACTATAGAATTTTCAATGAAGTTGATTTGTAAGACCACTTAATACATTATTTCCAAATTTTTAACATGTGGAAATAAATGTTGCCATATTTTTGTTTGAGCTAAGAACTTTTAAAACAAAACTATTCTAAGTGAAAAAAGCTATTTTGTTCCTTAACAGCAGAAGCCCTATCCAGCCCTTAGATGGACCTTGCTATACATGACATTCCCTATTACTTTAAAAATAGATGATTACTGTATAACACAAAGTATATTCCTTTCTCCCCTTTAGAAGCCAAAAGCATGAGAATGGGCATATAGCCCAGCAGTTAAGCTGCCCATGTCCCACATTGGAGTTCCTTGGTTCGACCCCTGGCTCCAGCCTCCTGCTGATGCATACTCTCTGAGTATGCTCCAGTGGTTGGGTTCCTGCCACCCATGTGGGAAATAATAATTGAATTCCTGACTCCCAGCTTTAGCCCTGGCCCAGGGCAGGCCATTGCCGGCATTTGAGGATTGAACAAATAAGTGGGAATGCTCGCTCACTCTCTTTTCTGTCTCTCAAATAAATAAATTCTTAAAAGCCCAAAAGAGCTTAAGTCTGAGATTTTAAAACAAGTTTTCTTTATATAATAAAATATAATTTTTCTGAAGTATCCTTGGTTGGGAAGAAAGAAAAGAAAACAACCACTTTAGAAGAGGAAAACTGTCCTTATAATAAGATAGATTACCACTACCATCAACACCAAATTCAACTGTTTTTCCGAGGAACCGCCGTCAGAGGAAGCTGAACTAGGAAGGGATTCAGTTCTTTTGCTCTCCCCAGAAAGTTGTATGAAGGCTATTTCTTAATTAGTACTTGATTAGAACAACCTGTAGAGGGCGTACTTGCACCAAGAGCCATAGAGGTTTAAGCAATACTAAGGGAGAAAATCTTCAATTAAAACCAAACACTCCCAAGTCAGGAACATGTCTACCAGGTTGTGAACTGTCTTTAACTCAGTGACATTAGTCTTGCAGTGTGAAAATGTTTTAAAGCTTGCCTATTGTACTAATACATTGTATATATGAATATTCTCTGAAATAAAGATGAATGGAATGTTGGAAAAGAGGTAAATATGTTTATTTTAAAGGAAGGGTGGCTATGAAACTGTGGATGCAAACAGACTTAACTGTAACTTACTTGTCAGTGTGAGGTATAGTGCTAAAAGAATAGGGGTTGAAATCAAAGTGCTTGGGATTTGAACCCTGACTCCATCACTTAGCAACGGGATATTCACAGTCAACTTAGGAGCTTTTTGAGCCCTGTTTCCCCATCAGCAAATGGGACTAATAACAGTACCCACGTAAAAGAGCTGTGAGGATTACATAAACACTTAAAATGGAAATACTTTAAAAATTGAGACACCAACAAGCTCAAATCAGTCATAGTTAGACAAGCTTCTTGTCTAAATTCCCTCTCTCCCCTCTTCCCCTATCAGATAGCTGGAAATATTTCTTAATTGGATAAGTAAATTCTGATCTTTTTAGTAACTTCTGATGACCTAATATTTAACTTGATGCATGCACACATTCAGCTTCTCTTCTGTTTCTGAGTTTTTGTTTGCTTGTTTCCTCCCTTGAGGTGTTCACCATTCAACAAAGGATCCAATAAAATTACCAACCCAGCCTCAAACACTTGGTTCTTTTGGGGCATTTGTCCCTACATCTGAGCGCTAAAGAACAAAGAGAAGTAAACAAACCTTTCCTGAATCCAAAAGCTTCCTAAATTATTGAAAAACCCTTTGCTTCTGTTTCTTTGTGCACCCAATGAATTAGGCAAGAGATAAAAATAAATCCTTTCTGCTGGAGTTGGGACACTGCATACAGATCGGCTTCCCACAGACAGGGCCAGAGCCTGTGATTTCAGTCACTACTTTCCAGCCTCCAACTTTTAAAACAGCAGCAAACCTGAAGATGTTCAAACTTTAGAGCAGCCCTGCCACATGGTGGGGACAGAGAGCTGCCATCTGGGCCCAAGGAACTGATCCCTCTCCTGCCGGGTTACTGGGAGCCAGAATGACTTCCCCACTGTAGGAGGTCGGCAGGTGCAGAATGAACGCCCTGAGCACTTTGAGTTAAGCCGAGCGCCTGGAATCGGCACCACCGGTTTCGGGTTTTAACCAGATGGGGAGGCGCAAAACAGCGCAGCAAGGAACAGAGAATTTAGGAGCTGGCAGATAGAGGAATGATGGAGGCGGAAAGGGAGAGGAAGAGGAACGTGCGCCTTCCGTTAGCACCTGGCTGGCAATGGGAGTCATCACCATCATCATCGTCGTCATTATCACCACCATTAGCGCTCCGTCACGCCCCGCGTCCTCCGTTCACCTCAGGGGTCCCTTCGAGCGCCCTTCACCGAGTACGCCCCCTTTTGGCGCGCGCTCCACCCAGTGCTCGGCAGGCTCAACGCGGACACCCGGGTGCCCCGCGGCCCCGCCCCACGCGCCCCCACAGCGCCCCCAAGCGGCGGCCAGCTCCGCCTCGCCCGCCCCAATCCTTGCTCGCACCTCGCCGGTGCCAGCCTTTCCCGCTCTGCCTCCCTGACTGCATTGACCCTCGGCGTGCTGGCATCCTCGGCTTGCCCAGGCTTACGTCTCTGCCGTCCCCCTCACCCCCTCCGTCCCTCCACCCTCCTCTCCCGCTCGCCCAGGCTCCCCCGCACTGGAGCTGGGAGGCTACAAGTCCAGCCGTCTAAGTGCGAACAGCTCGGGCTGAGGCAGCTGAAGCCGAGCCGAGAACTTAACGGCCGCAGGTTGGGGCGGTGCGGCGAGAGTTTCACCACCAGCCAGGAGGTGCCGAGCAGCATGGCCGGGAGAAGCCCCTTCTCTGCCGCCGCGTTCCGGCTCTGGAGCATCCTCCCGTGCCTGCTGGCGCTGCGGGCAGAGACCGGGCAGCCACAGGAGGAGAGCCTGTACCTGTGGATCGATGCCCACCAGGCGAGAGTGCTCATAGGTAAGCCCCCGCTTCCAGCACCATCCCCTGCCTGGGCCCTCGCGCTCTCCACAATTCCCGTTTAAGAAGGTGGGCTACCTGCCTCTGGAATGTTTTCAAACTTAATTTCCAAGGAAGGCCGCAGATCGCGCCCCCTTTAATTAGTCTCGCGTATTTTCCACCTGAAAGCTCATACGCTCCTCTCCCAAGAATCCCAACCTGATTGTGTGTTTTGATCATGCCGTTGCTGATCTTCACAGACCTACATGTTGGGGCGCACCCAGCGTTTGTTTGCATCAGTTAACTCCACATCTATTCCCTTTTCCTGAAAGCATGTGTCGCTCAGCATCGTTTTTATAATCTACAGGGGAAAATTAATCCCAGTGACGTTGTTGATACCAAAGGCAGGTGCTCTGGTGAAAAGCAATGGCCCATACTGATTCTTTGGTTATCTCTTTGCATGAAACTTCTGATTTGGGTTCTTTCAAGTCTGCTTGGTTTGATAGCTTTTATTTATTATTTAAAAAACAGGATTTGAAGAAGATATTCTGATCGTTTCAGAGGGGAAAATGGCCCCCTTTACACATGATTTCAGAAAAGCACAGCAGAGAATGCCGGCTATTCCTGTCAATATTCACTCCATGAATTTCACCTGGCAAGCTGCTGGGCAGGTAAGTTCTGATAACCAGAAAGGGTGAGGAAATTACCCCTTAACATTGCCACTGCCTCTTGGCAGGCAGAAATAATATACTCTGGAACATTTTACAATTTTTAGGAGTATCTTTTATGATTGCCAAAGCAAATAGAAGATTAATTCCCATTTGTTTAAAGTTGTCACACATAAAGACTGAAAAGAAAATGATAAGCTATGTGCCCAAGCTCACTGTTTTAATAAACTTCAGTGTCATGAGGTTGCTAGAAATATTTTATATATAGACCTCAAATATGAACAGAACTGTGTTTCAGTGATCATTGACATAAAAATTTAACATAACACTTAAAAGATTCTTCCCCCCCCCCATCGCATGTACATTATCTGCACTTCACAATACATTTTAAAGTCTAAAAGTATTTTTGAAGTTGTACATTTTGAAAAGTTGGTATGTTCAATGTTATTCATTAGAATTTGAATGTTATACATTTCTGGTAGCAATTCATAGAATCAAAAGGTGTCATGTAAGAATGTTGTAAAACATTACAGCATAGTGACTTTTAAAGTTACCATTTTAAATACTTTAATATGGGAAAAAAGAACTGCAATCTGTGTTTTGAAAAAGTGTTCCTTTTATTCCTTAGCACATTAGCATCTTTCTGTTTTGTACATACCCAGCATTATATTAATGGTCTCTAATTTTGAAAAGAAAAGGGGAATAAAATGCTTATGAGAGTTTAACTTCCATGCAGTTGGAGAATTTTCTAGAGAGGACAAATGGTAAGTAGTAAATTCTTTTGCTCATTAGGTGGTAAAATGTGTCTGCTGTGAAAATCATTGTAATTATAATTAAAATCATACTTTCAGGTCTTTCTTAGTCCAAAATTGCTTAAATGGCTATTTCAAGAAAAATGAGATCCACAAAACACTTCATAAAAAGTAACTATTTTAAATTGAGAGACCACTTTGGTTCCCTCTAATTACCTGTTATTGTGTGAGCATGACTATTTAGGGCTGTCTTTTTTCCCCTCAGGTTTCTTCTGTTTTCTTTCTTTCTTCTGAAATAGATCAAATCTAGACCTCTCTATGACTATGGGAAGGAAGAAGAGAGAGAGAGGGAGAGAGGGAGGGAAGGAGAGAGGGAAGGAAATGACATTTTGAGTACAGGGAGGTTCATGATAGGAAGCTCATCTATTCTTTTTTTTTTTTAACTTTTATTTAATGAATATAAATTTCCAAAGTACAGCTTATGGATTACAATGGCTTCCCCCCCCCCATAACTTCCCTCCCACCCGCAGCCCTCCCCTTTCCCTCTCCCTCCCCCCTTCCATTCACATCAAGATTCATTTTCAATTCTCTTTATATACAGAAGATCAGTTTAGCATATATTAAGTTAAGATTTCAACAGTTTGCACCCACATAGAAACACAAAGTGAAAAATACTGTTTGAGTACTAGTTATAGCATTAAATCACAATGTACAGCACATTAAGGACAGAGATCCTACATGAGGAGTAAGTGCACAGTGACTCCTGTTGTTGACTTAACAAATTGACACTCTTGTTTATGGCATCAGTAATCACCCTGGGCTCTTGTCATGAGTCGCCAAGGCTATGGAAGCCTTTTGAGTTCACCAACTCTGATCATATTTAGACAAGGTCGTAGTCAAAGTGGAAGTTCTCTCCTCCCTTCAGGAAGCTCATCTATTCTAACACCCCATTCAGACAAGTCCACTGAAACCACTGTGGCTCTATAGGAAGATTATTCCTTTTCACTCTGTAATTCTCTCTTTACTGATACTTTATGGATAATTAAATCTGGAATATTCTAAAGTTAGTAATAAATCAACAAATAGGCTTTCATTGTTCCTTTTTTTTTTCACCCAAATCTATTTACTTGTGGTTGACCACTCAGATGAACACAATGTAAATTCTGAATTTTTAGAAAGACATATTTAGACTTATACTTTTACAGATACTTAAGAACCATCAGAAGTTATCTTGAATTGCACCTCTTTCCCCAAGATGAAAGAGTTTGGTAACTGTAGGAGGAGCAGAGAATGTAGATAACTCTGTTATTCCTTTTGCTTCTCTCTTTTTTGCATATGGGTTTGTCTTCTGATGAATTGAATTTGAAGCAAAGGCTTCTATTCCATGTTATATCCTCTTTTTTATAGCATAGAGCATATTTGCAAATATTGGCATATTTTTTAATGCAAAACAGGTTGACATGTCAAGCAGCCTCAAGGATTTGTCTTGTAGGAGATGAGGGAAGATAACAGAACTGACATGAAGATGAAGCTTCCAGCATCTTTTTGTCACCACGAGGATTATCCCGGATGCCAGACAATGCTAAGCACTTCAGTTAAATGACTTTGCTGTCTGTGCTCGGTCTGCCCTGGATAGGTCCCCACAGGTAACCACATGAAATCTGCTGTCTTTCTTAGGAAAAAGAGTGATAAAGAAGGAAACTCTACATGTGCTGAATCGCAGGATGTTTTCAGATATTTTTTAAATGTGACTCATTTTACTCACTGAATTTATGTGATTCTAACTCCAAAATATTTGAAATGCATGGACATTTTGAAGATGGGAAAAATAATTATCTCCATAGCAATTAAGCATTTTTGAAAGCATCTATGGCTAAAACCAAACCACATCAAAACATTTATATTGAAAATAAAAAATTCATTCCACCATTTAATTATTTCATTCATTTGGTATAAAATATTTAGGTGTTCCAATAACATTATTAAAGCATATTGCTGATTAATGAAACTTTAAGCATTTTGGCATCACGTGGATGAAGTTAAAATACTTTAGGATTGAAGCAGGAAAGAGTTATCAACTTCGAATAAATTACTAATTCAGGATCCCAAAGTGTTCTTGAGATCATTAAAAATAATCCTTATATTCTATTTTAAATAACAAATAACAATTACAGTGAGAGTCATTTCCCCTACATCAAGTTAGTGACATATATATGTTAGTTTAAGTTAAGAGACAGAAAAGAGAAAGAAAGCTCCCATTTGCTAGTTCAGTCCCCAAATACCCATGATGGCCAGGTCAAAGCCAGTAACTGGTAATTCATTCCAGTGGCAATGGCCTAATTACTTGAGGCATCATCTGCTGCCTCCTAAGGTCTACATTGGCAGGAAGCTGAAGTCAGGACCTGGAGTTGTGATTGGAACCCAGATACTCTGATATAGGACACAGCTCTCGTATTCAATGCCCACCCTGGCTCAAGTCTTTTAAGAGTGCTTTTATTATGTGGAGGATTGTGCATGCTCATAGGCTGCTGATGTGCATACCAGCCTTTTTGCAGGGCAGCTTGGTATGGATCCTATGACTAGGAGATTTTACTTCCAGAGAGTCATAATAAGGAAATGACCATGGACAAGAATAAAAATTTAGGCCCACTGATGTTCCTTACCGTGCAGTTTTTAAAAGTAAAAACATGGATACAACCTAGAGGTCTAGTGATATTGTAAGAATGAAATGAAGTAATAAAAAGGATATGCCGGCCGGCGCCGCGGCTCAATAGGCTAATCCTCCACCTAGTGGCGCCGGCACACCGGGTTCTAGTCCCGGTCGGGGCGCCGGATTCTTTCCCGGTTGTCCCTCTTCCAGGCCAGCTCTCTGCTGTGGCCCGGGAGTGCAGTGGAGGATGGCCCAAGTGCTTGGGTCCTGCACCCCATGGGAGACCAGGAGAAGCACCTGGCTCCTGCCATCGGATCAGCACGGTGCGCCAGCCGCAGCGCGCCAGCCGCGGCGACCATTGGAGGGTGAACCAACGGCAAAAAGGAAGACCTTTCTCTCTGTCTCTCTCTCTCCTGTCCACTCTGCCTGTCAAAAAAAAAAAAAAAAAAAAAAAAAAAGGATATGCCAGACATCTATGTGAGGCCACAGATGACAAATCAAGTAGTCTACAACACAGTATAGTCCATTTGATTACATTACAAAATAATTGGCAGACATGGAGGAATTGTCTGATTCGCCAAAGTGTAGACATTGCTTATTTTGTCATTGATTACATTTTGGTTTTTCCACAATAAATGTGTATAATTTACAATTTTAAAAATTATTTTACATTAAATGTGTATATAAAAGTTGTATGAGTTTAAGATTGTATGATCTGTTATTAGGAACACTTTATGTTTGTCGTTGTTATCATTTTCACACTACAAATCACTCAACAAAGTGATAAACAAATGGTCTTCATGAGTGACCGTAGCTAAGAATTCACTGGTGCTTATACAAGTTTCTTTTATAGTGCCCAAAAATCTGTTTTAAAAGACTTTCTTGCCTGGAATTGTTTTACCTGAACGTTCTCTTTCCCTACACAATTCTTATTTTCCATGAGTAACCTTGCTACTATTTTCTCTCACATTTAAAATACTCATTTTCTGTTGTGCATCTTCTCAAGGCTTTTAAATGACAGAAGAATTTCTACCAAAGAGGCTTAGGCTTACAGTGGTTTTTAGCAATTAAGGGGAAATATATCCTTTATGATTTTGTATAGCTTTTTAATAGTTGATATGTTTTGGTGAAGTACACCTTATTCTTTAACCTAAATCTAGACTGGCAGGAGCCATGAGCAACCATTTTTGGTCTTCTAAATTAGGCTGTAATTAAACATTTTATTTGGAAAATAATGCTTTCTAACCCAAATGGCTTTCAAGTAAAACTCTAATGAGAATTTTTGTTAGACAACTCTGAATTCTAACATTAGGACACCACTGCAGATTTCCATATTAATCAGTTTGGTATAAGGCTAAAATATGTTATTTAATGTAGTAGCTCAAAAATAGGCCTTTATTTGTAATGATCATACAGACTTGATCTTGATAACTATAAAATGTTCTGTCACCTGCATATGTTAAAGACTATAACTCTAGTATTTCATTGATAGATTGTCTTTTTGAGTAGTAGTGATGGATTTATGCTAAGCTATCTGTACTAGTTTCCTCAGCTCCTTGTGACCTGGATTTCTGAGATGGATGGCAATGGTTTAGGTGAAATTGGTTCTATGGAGTAGAAATTCACTGGGTGAAGATAATTAACCAGGGCTAACATCAAATGCACCACATGAATTACTAAGCAGACTGTAGCCCTCTGTACTGACAGTTCCAGGTCTCAGAGCATGTGTAGTGTGCAGAACTTTTACAGCCACTAGAAGTCAGTGGTGTAGCTTCATTTTCTCAATGTTTAAATGTTTGAATACAAAACTTTAGAGTGTTACTGTGGAAACAGAAAAGGAAGAGGAGAATTTTGTTTGTTACTTTGGAAATGTGTGATGTTATTGATCTGAAGAGCCTTCACAAAGTTCATGGAAGATGTATATTATGAAAAAAAATGCATGAATTTAATGCACCAAAATAAATTTATCTTTTAATGGCATTTTCCACAGATGTTTTGAAGTACCTTCATATACTCTAGAAGAATTGACTTTATTGGGTTAAGCTGTGGAAATATGTGCCTTTGGTTTTATATTTAAACATTAAAAATAGAAAATATTAGATATACTTAAAATACGATGTATCCAGTGGAATATTTTCCAACATATAAGGTTAATTATAAGTTAGTTCATAAAAAAAATTATAAGTTAGTTCATGACACTTATTAGTTCTCTCTGAATTTAAAAAAAATGATCTTGAATGATTAAAAACTGCCAGGAATAATAACTAAAACAAACAAACAAACAAACAAAAAAAAAACAAGTGTCAGGAAAGCTTCAGAACTTTGCTTGGATGGGGTCCCTTTGTGAATGATTCCAGTCCCTACCACCCAAATTCAGCTTTAAAGTGAGGGAAGTACCATTGGGATAAAAGGGAAATAAGAAACAGGCCATTTCTCTGACAAGTGACTCACATTTTTCCAAATTTTGAAAAACAGAATCAACTACTGACATGTTTCTGTAAAATCCACTGGCTAATCCTATTCCATCATTAAAATGTCCCCTAAAGTCCCAGATAGCTTGTTTTTTCAGTGTAGTGTTTGATATGATGTAACATTGGTTCCATTAAATCTGGCTATACTTTGTGGTCTCAAGTTTCCCATTGGACTGATTGAGTTAAAGAGACCTATATTAAAATATTCTTTCCCTTCCTTTCTTCCTTTGACAAAAATCAAAGAAAAACAATAGTAGGCAACTTTTAATTCAAGTACTTCCCCTTCATCTTCAAAGGAACTGCCAAACACCCTTAAACACTTCCCTCGAACCCTGACGTTATGGTAACGTTTATTATTATTACTTAAATCCCTTAGAGTATACTGTCCACATATTTTCCTAGTGGAGTTATGATTGTTTTGGTCATTATAGCCCAAGTGGTTTTTATACTTCTGTATTCCTGGGGTTGGCCGTCATACCTTAGCAGTGGTTTTAGGTCACCAAATGGAGGAGGTACTTCATTTTCCTTGGTTTCAAAGTGGGAATGTGAATATGTTTACATACTCTGGGCATGAATTTTTAAAGGAGTTACTCCTATCAAAAGCACAGCTTTAAACTTTTCATGTTGAGATTCTGCTATGCCGTGGTGTTTTGCGTTGTGCTGCTGTGGACATGCCCCTAGGGATCAAAGAGTAAATTCTGCAGAGAGCCCATTTTGTTTAGCAAAGTAGGCATGTGCCAGCCATCTGTTGGATCTGCTGATAGAAAACAGCAGCAAGTTTTTCAAACTTTTGCCAGAAGAAAAATGGAGGAGGGGGAAGTTGCTTTATTGCTTAGAGGAGATGAGTTACAAGGTACCTTGTAAGCCACATCTGGCTCTCTAGCGACTTACATGGCATGAATGTAAACTCTGCTGTCTTCCTTCCATGTGGTGTAAAAGCACGTAAACAAGCCCCTCCCCCGGGTCCTCACTGTTTATTCCCCAGTTTAACCTGATGCACAAATTAAAGTCTTTTAGACTGTGGTGAAGCAGAAAGATATGAGGTTCAATAAACCATTTTATTTCAGATGAAACTCATTTTATTTAATTGTTCTTGATAAATAAGACAGGTATTGGGAGGAGAAAACTTGGAGGTTTAATACGTTAGTGAAAATGTCCTTCATCCTACTGCCAGATCGTAGAAGGAGGTCTGGTCAGGTTAGGGCTTCCTTTACTGCAGTAATTCAGCAAACTTGCTAACGTTACACAGGAGTAAATTTGGTTATATTACTGTGGATTTAGGGGGAAGGTTTGTTCACCTGTGCGGTCTTTACCTCTGACTCAAAATACTCAAATTAACTAACAGAGATGCACAGGGCATAGAGAAGAATAAATCTAGTAGCTGCTCTTAGGAGGCTTATAGACTAGGAAACAAATATTCATCACACTCATCCAAATGAGGTTAGGAAGTGTGAGCATTTGGCACAATGGTGTAGATGCCACTCGGGATGCCCTCATTTCATACTGGAGTGCCCAGGTCTGGTCCTGGCTCCATTCTCAACTCCAGCTTTCTGCTAATGCACACCATAGAGTGGCTTAAGTACTTGGTTCCCACCCATGTACATGGGAGACCTGGATTGAGTTCTTGGCTCCTGGCTCCTGCCTGGCCCAGCCCTGCTGTTGTGGGCATTTGAGGAGTGAATCAGTAGATGAAAAATCTATGCCTGTCTCTCTGCTTTTCAAATAAATAAAATTTCAAGAAAAAAAGAACAGGGTTGACTACACAAAAGAAACCACTCTTTTTCATGCCTGGGAGAGGAATGGGGCTTGGAGCCCTTCACTGAGCTCACTGAGAGGGTGTTGTATGCATTGATCCCCAAAGGATGAGTTGGACCAGCAAGGAAGAAAATAATCTTCTAAGTGAAGAGCTCAGGATGTTCAAATACGGGGAAGTCTGGAAGGGAAAGGCATGTTCTAGATGACTGTGAAGGTCCAGTGTTTCATCTGAGAGGTAAGGGAAACCCAGTGAAGGGAGGTCAGGGTGAGATAACACAAAGGGCTGGGGGAAGAGGAGTAGAAACAGCTCAGGGAGGTTTCTCTCTTCCCTGAGAGGGAGTGGAAGGACTCAACATCTTGCAGGTCTGCCTCAGGGAAGTATCCAGTAGATCTTTGGTTATGTATTGGGTGGAAGATGGCTTTTCCATAACCCTTGTTTAGCTCTTTTTCTTACTAAACTCTTTGGAAGAGTTTGTAGTGGGTAGTCTCAGCTCCAGGTTGATTTGTGTGTATGTGATATAAACTATGAAAAATAGCTTTTTTGTGAGTGTATAGAGCTTCTACAGCAATTTACTTTCTTAAGAATCTTGAACTTTGAGTATACCATTAAAGGGAGCTTATGGAAGAAAAATAATATGTTAATTCAAAAAAGAATTGGCAGCATCTATTCTCAACTTTTATACTACTTTTTAAGTATCAAGAAATTACAATAAAATTATAGAAATGAAGTTTGACAGGAGACCGTTCAGTTTAAAGAATGAAAGGTTGAGCACTGAAAATAGATTTATTTAAAATAAATCTACTTAAAGTTTTTTTAATTTTCTTTTAAAAGTTATTAGTTGAAGCCAGCGCCGCGGCTCACTAGGCTAATCCTCCGCCTAGCGGCGCCGGCACACCGGGTTCTAGTCCTGGTTGGGGCACCGGATTCTGTCCCAATTGCCCCTCTTCCAGGCCAGCTCTCTGCTGTGGCCAGGGAGTGCAGTGGAGGATGGCCCAGGTGCTTGGGCCCTGCACCCCATGGGAGACCAGGAAAAGCACCTGGCTCCTGGCTCCTGCCACCGGATCAGCGCGGTGCGCCGGCCGCAGCGCGCCGGCCGTGGCGGCCATTGGAGGGTGAACCAACGGCAAAGGAAGACCTTTCTCTCTGTCTCTCTCTCTCACTATCCACTCTGCCTGTCAAAAAATAAAAAAAAATTAAAAAAAAGTTATTAGTTGAAATTCTGAAGTGATACAACAATTCCTTTCTCCCGTTCTTCTCAGCTAGACATATAGATATTATTCTTCTCAGCTGTACACTTTATTATCTTCATTTTGAATTTTATGAAAGAATCTTGGAAACTGCCAGAATCAGAAATTGCCATGCATCTTTTGAAACCCACTTACCTGAATAAAGTCACACAGAGCAGCTATTATGTGCGTTGTGGGTCTGGAACAAAGGCACAATTTGGAGGGCAAGTTCTTAAGCTGGCAAATGGGAAAGAAAATGAACATAGTCTGCACTTACTTGATTTTGGCCGGCACTCAAATTATGCCCTGGGTGTAAAACATGATTCAGAACCAATTCCATAGGCAGGTGCTTAGCCTAGTGGTTAACACACTCACGTCCCCCATCCAAGTGCCTGGATTTCATTCTTGGCTCCAGCTCCTGATCACAGCTCCCTGCTAATGCACACTCTGGAGGGCAGCAGGTGATGTTTCAAGTAGCTGAGTCCCTGCCACCCATAAAAGAGACCCAGACTGAGTCCCCAGCTCCAGCCTGTCCTCTCTGTGGCTGTTTTGGACATTTAGGGAATGATGGAAGTGCACTCTTTCTCTCTTGTTTGCTCTTGCTTTAGCTCTCTCTGTCTCTGTTTCTCTCTCTGTCTCTTTCTTCCCCCACCCCCATTCAGATATTTTTTTAAATTGAAAAAGAGCTAATTTCCTACCTTTGAGAAATTAGAAGCTGCCTGGAGAGACAGAAATACAAACAGATCATCGTAATAATTCCTGGGAAGTGCTTTCATTGATATATTGAGGTATTCACAGGCTATGATGAAAGCATGGAGAAGTAACTCCAGAGCTGAGTCTGACTATTGAATTAGTTAGGCAAAACTGCAGATGATGGGATAGCTTATAGGGAAAGGAAACATTGAGGCAAGGCATCAAGATCAGAAATACAGTTACCTGAGGGAACTGGTACTTTTGTATGGTTGGAGTGTTAAAGCACAAAGTAAGAAGCAGAGCTGTGGCCAGGGTCCTAGATGGCTGTGTTCATCATGTTAAGGCATCTGGGACTTACACTGTAGGCAGTGGTGGGTTAGTTGCTAAAAGAGTGCAAAGCAAAGGACAGTAGTTATCTGCTTAGATCATCTCAGCAGCTTGTGAGGTGGCTCTCAGGGGAGTTCAGCTACAAGGAAAGGAATCTAGGACAATGAGAGGGGAGGCCAGGGGTGAAAAGGAGGGAGAAATACACTGGAAAAAAGACTTGGGAGATAAAAATTGGAACATCTGGGTGCTAGGAATAAGGAATGCCTCATTTCCTCCACTCTGTTTCACTAACTTGGCAACTAACCTTTCTGAACCCCACCTTCAACCTCACCTTTCCTGCCTCAGGGCCTTTGCAAATGAAATTCCCTCTGCCCAGAATGCACTTCCTTCAGATATCTGCGTGGCTTTCTTACTTCTTCCTGTCTCTGATCAATTGTCAATTCCTCTGAGAGACTGTCCCTGACTCCCTTTTGTAAAACAGCCTCCACCCCTTTCAGCACTATGCATGTCTGTCTCTGATGTCTACTTCTTCATGGCATTTTGAATAATGATAAAACTTGATTGTATTTGGTACTAATTCTTTGACTCTTCCATTTAATGTAAGCTTATGAGAGCAGGGACCTTGTTCTGTTACCAAATATCTCCAGGTCTTGGAATAGAACCTGGCGCATAACAGGTGATTGACAGCTATTTGTTGAGTGGATGAATAAATGAGATAGATCCCATTATGATTCCCATTTGACAAAAAGGCAGCTGAGGCATGGAGGGGTGAAGATCTCATAGCCAGTAAGCTACAGATCTGGGATTCAAACCCAGGCAGTTAGAATCCAGAACCCTTGCTTTGATAAGTGCTGAATTGAGGTAAGGACACAGAGGACACAGAGGTAGAAGCAGCTTATTTGGGCTGAGGGAGAAGGCTACACCTGGGGAGCTGTGTAACAATGGAGCTGGAGCATGAAGGATGTTTATGAAGCAGTTTAATCAGCTGAGACAGGGAAAGAAGGGCTGTCATGGACAGAGGCAACAGAATTGTAAAAGTGCATTCCATGGAACATTAAGGAAGCATATTGGGGGTTGTGAATGAGGACGATTAGGACTTGACACCAGACATTTGGTCAAGGTAAGAGAGAGAAACACCAGAGTTCATGGAAAGATCACTTAACTCTTTTGGGCTCTAGTGCTTCTATCTATATGAAAAGCAGTTTGAAATCCCTCCAAACTCCTTCCAAATTGTAAAATATCCTGATTCTGTCTGTAAAGTGAAACATTTTCAGTCATTCAACATTAATGGTAGCATCTTTGTACAAAATTCAGTATCTGTCTCTAGGTTTTTAAAATCAAGGCATAACTATGGTTTGGATATTAATGAGGACATTGAGTGTCACCATAGAGCCCATGTGTTAAGGGCATGGTCCCCAAATACTTGTGTTAATGGTACTGAGAGGGTAGTGACTTAATCCAGGTATAGTGTTTGAAGGTGGAGTCTTGGGGAAGGGAGCATGATTGGATTATATTTGTCTGTTAGGGTGGAGCCACAGGGTCAAGTTATAATGGTTCTTTAAGGAGAGACATATACAGACATATGGGTTCCATCCTTGTTATGTGATGCTCTGTGCTACCTCAGTAAGCTCCTAGTAAGAACACTATTACCAGAGGCAGAACCAATGGGGCCATTTAAATCTTGAACTGTGAACCTTCAAAACCATGAGATTTCAAAATAAACCTCTTTTCTTCCTAAGTAGCTTGTTTCAGGTATTTTATTATGGTAACAAAAAGCTAATTAATATAGGCACAAAGATTCTTTTCTTGAAAATTGCCCTGTTGGTTGCAAAACTTAAAAACATCCACCACAGAATCCTCCTTTATCCTATGTTCTAATAATAGTCAATAATTAATTGTGCATGCCTGGGCTGGCCATTCTTCTAAGCACTTTATAGATCACCCCGCATTGAATCGTAACAACCTTGAGGTCAGTACTATTCTTATCCACAATTTTTATTGGAAAGAGAAAGAGGCCGGCGCCGCGGCTCAATAGGCTAATCCTCCACCTAGTGGCGCCGGCACACCGGGTTCTAGTCCCAGTTAGGGTGCTGGATTCTTTCCCAGTTGCTCCTCTTCCAGTCCAGCTCTCTGCTGTGGCCCGGGAGTGCAGTGGAGGATGGCCCAAGTGCTTGGGCCCTGCACCCGCATAGGAGACCAGGAGAAGCACCTGGCTCCTGGCTTCGGATCAGTGCAGTGCGCCTGCCGTGGCGGCCATTGGAGGGCGAACCAACGGCAAAAGGAAGACCTTTCTCTCTGTCTCTCTCTCTCTCACTGTCCACTCTGCCTGTCAAAAAAAAAAGAGAAAGAGAGAGAGAGAACTCTCCCATCAGTTGGTTCACTTCTAAAACGCCCACAGTGTGGTTGAGAGACATGCCATTATCCAGGTCTTCCACGTGGGTGACAGAAACTCAATCACTTGAGCCATCACTACTACCTCCATCATACTCAGACATTAGGAAATTAATTTCCTTGCTCAGGACCACACAGCTCAGAACACATTGGCACAGGTTTCATGCCCCAGAGATCTTCCTCAGATATCTTGTGATAAATGGAATATTTTCCCGTTCCTAACAAGAATAGCTCTTGGAGTATTTCCTCATTCTGAACACTAACAAAGAACCTTTATTAATGCTTAGTATGTGCTATATCCTGAAAATACAGTTTTTCATCCATCTGACTTTCTGCAGAAAGTCACCAGCTAGGCAAGAAGACTGTGGCATTAATAGGGCAGGCATAATGGTGACAAGTTCCCAGGGCCACCATGGACAAGGCTTTTCATTACACATGGGAATCTGATGAAAGGGGCAAGTTGGAGTTGAAACCAGTTCGTACATCGCTTGAAGTCTTATGCCTTGATACAGACCTGCCTCTGTCCAAAAGGGCACCTCTGCCTATTTTGCACAGAGCTATGTGGAATAGTTAGGGACCTCATAACTGACCAAAGAAAAGTGCCCCAGGGGCATAATGCCAGAGTATTTTGCCATTGTATAGGTAAATTTGCAAAGTTTAAATGCTAGAGAAGATATCACCCAGGATTGTGAAAGACTCGTAGTAGGCAGATTGAATTGGATTGAGGTAGATTTTCTAGGTATAACTCATAAGAAGGGACACAGAATTGAGAATTATTTGTGTATTTGGAAAATGACAGTTATAACTGTTGGGCTTATGGAACAGAACTGAAAAATATGTATCTAACAAAAATAAACTTGAGAAGGATTATAACTTCTATATTCCATAGTTGACTTTATCTTACAGATAATGGGAGTCACATAATGTTTAGAAATAGGTAATTATATTTGTATGAGACATGACTTTGGTAACAGATCATGGTAGCTGATATGATGCCTAAGGACAAGGTTCAATTAGGAAATTATTTCAGACACCGCAAAAGGAATGAAGGGCTCCACTATAAGGCAGACAGTGGAGAGAGAGAGAGAGAGAGTCAGAATCTAGGAGTATAATTACTCTTAGTAATTGACAGGGCTTATTGAATATGAGTGATACTAAAGATGAGGAAATATAGGGTGACTGTGTGATGGACTGTGTTGGATGGATAGTGATGCCTTAGAAATTAGTTACAGGAGCAAGAGCAAAATAATTTGGGGTGCCAAGACAATAGGGTTCACTTGAAAATTGCTGGATATGTATTTTCTACTGAGTATTGAGATGGCCAAGTCTAGTAGGCAGCTGAAAAATTTTGATTCAGAAGATAATACATGAAGTGGATAACAGAAATAGTGGTTTTGAAGACTGATGCCTTCTTCTTATCCTTCCTTTCCCCTTTCTTTTGATCTCAACTCAATAAATATTTATTGAGGTTCTACTTAATGCCAAAACCGATTGGCCTGAACAAACTTATTATTAAATAGCTGGTTAGGCCACCTTGTCCCAAGGGCTAATTCAGTAGCAGTCATGAATGTACCCTGCATGCAGGGTAGGGAGGGAATTCACATCTGAAGGCACGTCCATTAGAACATCTTCTGCTTGAGGCAATAGCCAGATAGATCCCCACACATCTTGTAGAATTGCTTTCATATTTGGCTTTTGAATACTTAGTTAAGCCATTTGATTTCTACCAATTGAAGGTTCAATCAGTATTGCTATTCCCAGTTAGAACTTGCCCAGGATTTGAGATTATAGTTATATTACTGTCACTTATAGCAACAGCCAGCAGAGGGCAATGTAAAAGTTATATCTTTGTGGAATTTTTAACCACAACATCTTTTGTAAGCCTGCAAGTGTGCTCTAACAGAGACCCATTTGTGGGGTATTGTGATCTTTTTGTCACTCATTTCACTACATCGTTAAAATATTCACTAAGTTGAAAAATAAATTTTCTCAATTCAGTGCCACCAATAGCATTAAAAATCATTATGTTTGAGAACTCCTCCTAACTAAAAGAGTGAATTATTTCACACTGATGATATCTATCTTAATTTTAAATGATTGCTCACATTGAAGCATGAATCAAGTTTTGGGTTCTCTTTCCATATCTATACAATTTCTAATTTGCCTTCTCTGGTTGTATCTTTTTTTTTTATTTTATTTCATTGGAGATAGAGAGAGAGAGAGAGAGAGAGAGAACTTTCCCATCAGTTGGTTCACTTCCAAAACACCCACAGTGGTGTGGTGTCAGGCCAGGGTTGAGAGACATGAATGTTATCCAGGTCTTCCATGTGGTGACAGAAACTCAATCACTTGAGCCATCACTACTACCTTGAGGATCTACATTAGCAGGAAGCTGGAATCAGGACCCGGAACCAGGAATCAAATCCAGATACCCAGATGTGGGACGCCAATACCCAACTGCTAGGTTAAATGCCTGCTTCTCTATTTATATCTTTAGAAGACACAGAATAGTAGTTGGAAGAGATTCCAGAGCTCACTCAGCTCAACGAGCCTAACCTTTCTCTAAAGTAGTTTCTCAGCCTCTGAAATGTTCTGGATGTTTCCATTGGGAGAAATGACTTGCTCTGTCACTGGTGATATAGTAACATTTGTCATATTCATCTGTAGATTAATTAATGGCAAGTGGAAATGAACACACTTAATGACAGGGAGCTAATTAAGGCATACTTTTAAAAATATTTTTGATCATGTTAATCATAGAACTTAATTCTTCATAAAGAGTCAATATCTGCCTTTCTAGTATTGCCTAAATATTCCTAAACTCTATCAGGCTTACATTTTGAGAGCCCTACCTTGCATTTGCACCCTAAAGTTTGCCGGTTTATCCCCTCTATTGTTCATGTAGGGCCCCTGATTCGTGTGCTCCTACTCCTCCCTGGCCAAGACCAGCTAATTCTGTGTGTAATTAGAAGAGCTCCACACATGCCATCCCAGATGGACATATCTGACTTGTGCTGTTACAATGGTACCATGGTGACAAGGCTGCTTCTTCAGGACTAAAGATAATATTCCCATACTTCTTAACCTGTAAGCACCCAAGGAGCCAGGCTGAAATGTTTTCTCCATAGACCTTAGGGCTTCAGGGTAGCTTGGTGTTCTGGCAGAAATGGGGAGTCCACCTCTTTCTCAGTTTGACATTGAACTTTATTACTTGGTACCTAAAATAATATGGCTTAAGACCCTGATCCCAACTGAAGACACTAGTATCAATATCAAGTTCCAACAGCTGATGTCCGCATAGAAGTCATGCCTGGTCCTTAGGGCCATGCCTTAGAATCTTTCAGTACAAATGTGCACCTGTACCTCCCCTACCTTATTTCCCAGGAGGTTGCATAAACAAATTCCCTGTTAGCAGGTACCCTGGATCTCATGCATGTCAAGGCATGCCATAGACCACCAGTGGCAAAGCTGAGTCCTAAATCTCAAGCCTCTGTTGGGGTATCTAGTCACATCTATAATTCTTGGCCTTGGTTTTCTGTTTGTGTTCTAGAGCCAGTGGGAGAGTATTCTAACTCCTTTCTGATTGGAAACCAGCTTGCAACCAGCATTTGCGGCCAGCTCCCATTCTCTTCAAGTCATCTTTTCTCTATGCCAAATTTCCCCAATTTCTTCAGCTAAAGCACACAAACAGCTTTGCAATTCTTCACTCTTGACTCCTGAATACTTATCATAAAATTGTTACAGGTGGTATTGACTGGCATTTTGCTATTATATTCAGATGGAAAAATATTTCATTGCTAGAAGTAGAAATTACCTTAAAGAATTTAGGAACTATCTTCTGGTCTATAAACTTTGTGCAATAAACTGAAGAAGGAGAGGGGCTGGCGCTGTGGTGCACTAGGTTCGTCCTCTGCCTGCAGTGCCGCATCCCATAAGGGCACCAGTTTTAGTCCTGGCTGCTCCTCTTCCAATCCAACTCTATGCTGTGGCCTGGGAAAGCAGTGGAAGATGGCCCAAGTGCTTGGGCCCCTTCATCCACATGGGAGACGTGGAAGAAGCTCCAGGCTCCTGGCTTTGGATCTGCCCAGCTCCAGCCATTGCAGCCATTTGGGGAGTGAGCCAGTTGATGGAAGATCTTTCTGTCTCTCCCTCTCACTGTCTGTTACTCTACCTCTCAAATAAATAAATAAAATCTAAAAAAAAAAAAAAAAAAAAAAAAAAAAAAAAAAAAAAAAGGAGGAGGAGGAATGGGCCATGAGGAAGAGGAGGCAAAGATAGAAGAAATTAGCTAACAATTATTAACTGTTTTCTAACTGCCAAACATTGTGCTACTCACTTTTCATTGCTAACAGTAACACTATTAGATAAGCATTACCTGTATTTCGATTTTATAAAAGAGGCAACTGAGTCACAAAAAGGTAAAGTAACTTACCCAAGATCACACAGCTATCACTAAGAAGTAGTGGAACCAGGATTTACACTCAGGTTGTCCAACTCCAGAATCCAGGATGAAACTCTAATTTAAACTCTTTGAAATCAAGATTTTCCTGAGTCTTCTTAATTTTTATTATTTAGATATTTTATTGCATACATGTAGCATAAGTTTAAAGGCTCAAAAGAGTACATTTTTAAAGGTTAAAATAGCCTAACTTCAGTAAATATTAGGTTGGTTTGCCTGAAAGAGTAGTCCAAAATGGTTAAATTTCAGATGATTTCTATGAACTGAAATTTATTGGACATTTACTGTGTGATATCAGCTCTACTAAATTTTATATGGATTTTCTGATTTAATATTTGAACCAATTCTATGTACTGAATGTACTATTAAAACATATGAGAAGATCAAGGCACAGAGAGAGATTGAGAAACTTGCCCCAGGTCACATTTTAGTCACATGCAGAGCTTAGGTTTGAATCCTGGAGTCAGATGCCAAGACGTATGTATATAAGAACTTCCAGAAGTTCGTTTAGTAGCTGACATGTCATAGTGAGTAAATCCACTGCCTGCAATACTGGCATCCCATGTGGGCACCGGTTAAAGTCCTGGCTGCTCTATTTCCAATCCAGTCCCTGCAAATGGCCTGGGAAAAGCAGCAGAAGATAGCCCAAGTGCTTGGACCCTGCTGTCCACATGGGAGACCCAGAAGCAGCTCCTGGATTCTGGCTTCCAGCAGATGGAAGATCTCTCTCTCTCACTCTGTCTCTCCCTCTCTCTCTCTAACTCTTTCAAATAACAAATTTTTTTAAAAAGTTCATGAGAAATGTACATTATGAAAAAAAACCATGCATAGATTTCAATTTTTTGCACCAAAATAAAGTTATCTTTTAATTTTATTTCCATGAACTTTTAGAAATATCCTCATTTGTGTATATTATTTCACTTCTGTATTATATAATAATATTCACTTTCCGGCCAGCGCCGCGGCTCACTAGGCTAATCCTCTGCCTTGCTGCGCCAGCACACCAGGTTCTAGTCCCAGTCGGGGCGCTGGATTCTGTCCCAGTTGCCCCTCTTCCAGGCCAGCTCTCTGCTATGGCCAGGGAGTGCAGTGGAGGATGGCCCAAGTGCTTGGGCCCTGCACCCCATGGGAGACCAGGAGAAGCACCTGGCTCCTGCCTTCGGATCAGCGTGGTGCGCCGGCCGCAGCGGCCATTGGAGGGTGAACCAACGGTAAAGGAAGACCTTTCTCTCTGTCTCTCTCAATGTCCACTCTGCCTGTCAATAAATAAATAAATAAATAAATAAAAGAATATTCACTTTGGTATTATACAAGAATAGGACAACCTGTCCTTCTAAATCAATTACTTTTTATTTGTTATTTGTTGAATATAATGTTGAGCTTTATGGTTAGGTGCATTAAGCCTGTGATTATAAAGTAAATTGAAAATATGTTATTGTAAAAACTAGGAGAAATAAAGGGAGGAAGAGGGGGAATTGAGGGAAGGAGAAAGGGAGGGATTATGGTTATTTTCTTAGAATTGTATCTATGAGATACGTGAAGTATGTTCTTTCTATATAAATAAAAGTTTTTTTTAAAAGTATAAATTTACAACATTAAAAAGGCAGTTTTATATTTTTGGAGAGTCCTACCTTACAAAAAATATTACATCATTTGAGTTAAGATTTAGTTCAATAGCCAAATACTCATATAACTAGTACAAAATCCACTTGACTCTAGACTGTTGAATATCTTTGATTTCCAAAGTTTGAGCATTTAAATTTATCTAGTTTCTTGGATGTTTGCAGGCTTGAGTTCTGAGAGCTATTGCCTGTCTTATGCTGTCCAGTATTTGACAAAGCATTAACTCATAAACTGAGGATGAGCATGTACATTGGTACAGCTCTCCTGAATTGAGGTAAGAGGTTCTATCATTCTGCTAATAGTAGAGTAACAGCTTTCACTTATATTATGCTTAATAATTGAAAGCATGTTTTGAGTTGTATTAGCTCATTAAATTCTTTAGTACTCCCAATAAGTGAAAAAAGCCATGCATTAATGAAACTTTAGATAACCAAATATGAAGAATAACTGATCATTTTCAGTAAGTGACCTTTAGTCAAAAGCAAAGTAATTCAAAACTGGTTTTTAACGTTTATGTATTTTTCTATATTATACAAAAGATTTGTATGTTTATGATTTTGCCAAAGTGCTTTTGCCTTTCAATAAAAATAAATAAGGGCCTATTCAATAAATAATTTTCAAATTATAAGAGGACAGTTTTTCAGTGGAAAATGCTAATTTCCATGACATTACATAGTAAGCATAAAAATATGTTCATCTGTTTGTACTCGATGTTTCAAGGGTTTTTTTGTTTGTTTATTTTTTTACCACCAACCCCTTGAGAAATTCTGCATACCCAAGGCTTTTCCAAAGTGGTAGTTACTTAATTCTAGAGACTTGTTTCTCAGTATAAAACACTGCAAGTTAAGAGATGTGATTGATTCTACCCTTTTGAGTGGGATATGGGGCCAAGAAATTGCCCTTAACATGAGTAGACTGAGTAAATGGGTGGGCCTGCATGTGAACGGGCCTCATGCCATCAGCTGAAGACCTGAATACACCTTCTTGTGAGTGGTGAACTCCTTCTGCCTGCCATCTCAAACTGAAGCAGTTCCTCCTGGGTCTTGAATCTGCCAGCATTCGGACTAAAACTACACTGTGGGTCTCCAGTTTCCCAGCCTCAGATCTTGAGACTTGTTGGCCTCCATAATCAAAGCGATTCCATTCCTTATAATAAAATCTCTTTATATATACATGGGAAGATACTTTAAACAGTTTGTGGAAATTGGAACTACATTTTTGGTGCAAAAATTTTAGAAATTCATGCCTAATTTTATTCATAATACACATTTTCATGAACTTTTTTAAGACCCTTCAGTACACATGGACTTCAAAAAAAAATTTTGTACCGAATTAAACTTATCTTTTAGTTTCATTCCCCAGGAACCTTTTGAAGGGCCATCATATCTTGTCATGATTTTGTTTCTCTAGAGAATCCTGGCTGATATATACCATGTTTTCTGTCTTCACAACTTAATAGTGAGAGAAACTTCTCCGAGAGGCGAAAGGCAGCACAAATGGAATTTTTGATCAACTTAAACTCTTAGAGGCCACACTTTTTTCTAGTACCAAGGGGGAATCATTAATTTACTTTTTATAATGGCAGCAAAATGCAGTTGCATAATATGTACAAAGTACTTGACATACAGGAGACACTGAGTAAGTAGAGTTTTTTCTTCCCGTTGTCTTAATGAGCTATTAGTGTTAGGTGGGAGTTGTGAGGCCAAAGAAAGACAGCCTGCCAGATCACAAGCAGTGGAGTATGCTGGCAGGATGCCCAAATTCCTCTGTTAAGTGAATGGTGTCCCAGTCTCTGAACTCAGTGTGTCACACTGAGCTGGCCTCAGGAGAGCTGGCTTCCAGCCCAGCTCCCACACCAGCTATCTGGGATCTCAGACACATTTCACTTTATTTCTCATCTGTAAAATGAGGGGGATTCCTTTAATTCTAAAATGCCTGTGATTTATTATTAGGCATTACCATTTTTGCATTGTTCTTAGCTTTGTGCTTGAATTCAAATCAGAGGAAGAAAAACAGCTTGGATGATAGGGTGACTTGTAACAAATATTTTAAAAACTTTGAGAAGAATTAATTTTTCAAAATATTGTTTGCCTGAATAATGCTAATAAAATGCACTAAATTCTATTTTAGGCAACTTTTATCTCATTTTTCTTTTGATTTGGTTTCAATTCATTCAATTTGACTTAAACACTGATTTTAGGAATTCAACTCTGATCTGATGCTCATAGACGGTGTAGCTCTACAGCGTTACTAATGCTTACTTTGCAGTGCATTCTCCAAATGGTAGCCCCTTTCTAGAAATTCAGAACATTTATTCCTGGCTTGACTCTTTACGGAGAACTGAGAAATTAACTCTGAGAGTTTTGTCTCTGTTACAAATTGAGCTTTGTAATTGCTAGTTGTCTCTGTAGTAATTATGACTTGTGAAACCCAATACTAACTCAAGAACATAAACTGGACTTCATTAGAGTTTGCAGAACTTAATTTCCTGGGTCCAGCCTTTTTTTTTTTTTTTTTTTTAATGAATCTTGACAGAGTTTTCATTTAAACTCATTACTTTTTTCCATCATAAACTAGTTCACTTTCTGAAAATCATTGAAAAATACAAAGAAAGAGAAAGAAGAATGACAGAGAGGAAGTCATAGAAAACTAATTCACCTAAGAAAATGTGAATATTTTGGCATTTTTCCATCTAGTGGTACCCTATTTTGCTTACTTTTTATTTCCAACCATTGGTACCCTATTTTGTTTACTATTTGCTTAAAGATGGTAGAACAATTTCTACTGTTCTTACATATTCTGTAAATGTGATGTTTAAATGGCTAGGCAATATTCTGTGGCTTAAACATTCTCCTTTTATCTAATTTTTTGCTGTTATAATTCAGTCTCTGAAGAGCAACTTGATACATGAACTTTTTTTGCATTAGGATTACTTCCTTGGAACTGAGTTCCACAAGTGGAATTTCTGAATCAAAACACTGGATCATTGTATAGGCTCTTGGAACATACATTATTGCTGAATGGCTTGTAGTAGTTTTTCCATAATTCCAGCAGAATTGTGAAGATTATGCAAGAAGAATGTCCCCTTTAGTATTCACTTGTGACTTTAAAAAAATTCTCCAAATGAAGCTTTCCAGGCAGTAATGATGGTTGCTAATTTGTGCCTTCATTTTTGTTTAGTTATGACAAGTTTATCTCAGTGGGAATTCCAACTGTAGGGGGCAGTGGGGGATCAGAAAGTAGTAGGTGAATAATTCTCTCTTTCCATATGGGACTGTTTAAATCCTTCAAGGTAAGAGGCTTTGCTTGGAGATCATTATTAGTTGTGAACATAGGACTTATCAGATGGCACATTACAAATTATACTTCTAGTCTACAAATAGAAAACAAGTGGATGATTTCTAAGTGATAAAATAAGTCATCCCTTTTGAATATAACAAGAAAGTACATTTTCTGCTAATTTTAAATAAATGTGAGTAAATAAACATTTGTGAGTATCTCTGCATGTTATATATACAAGTATGTATGTATGTGCATTATCCATAAATGTTAGGTAATAACAATGATTGGAGAATTTATTTTTGGATATATGGCCTTTAAATATTTTTATATGCTTCCAACACACATAGGTATTATTATTTACACAATTTTCATAGATCAAGGCAGAGTGGAATTAGGAAGTAGATTAGCATCACATTTTAAAGTTATTATCCTCAGTGTTTGGAATATACATAGCCCTTTTTAAGAGGAAGAATGGTGGTTTTTTTTTTTTTTGCTATCTTTTATTAAAATGAGGAAACTGAACAAATAAATGAACACTTTTAGAGGTGTTCATAAAATATAAATTGTTCAATAAGAGCTCTCAGAGCTGTACTTGAAAATGTTCTTGGAAAATGGAATTAAAAGGTAAAAATTATTTTTGTGTAAAAAAAAAAGATATCCATGCTAGTATATCTTAGTGGAAGAAGAAGAGAGTGTAGGAGAGTTTCTGGATAAAGTACCCAGGCAGCTGAAGCATTGTTTTCACTTGAAACAGCAGTCTTGTTATCCCAGTGAATACTCTGTATTTTAGCCTTTGACATGCCAGTTAACTTTGAATTTCTTTTCTGTGGAATAAAAAGGTTGGGGGAGGTGCCACTGGTAGGCAGACACTGATTATTGTTTATAAACTGTTAGCCTCCCTGCTACAGAGCATCTTCTGCAGCCACTTCAAAGGCAAGAGCCATCATGTAGCTTCTTTGAGCAAAATCTCCTGTGGTGAATATAGTGGCAAACAGAAATGAAATGGGTAGGTTTGAAGGAGAGAAATCTTTCTCAGCCATCCCATTGGCTTGCTCTAAGTTATCTACTAAAGTGGTTATCGAAGTATCTCTATGCATTTTGAAAACACAGAAGTTGATAAGGGCAGTAGTGTGTCTCCAAGGATATTTGCACACTTAATTTCCAGGTTTACTTGTGTTTCTGAGAGGATAACTCATTGGATCTCAGGTCACTAAGAGCACAGAACTACTCTGCTGAAATGTTGAAAGCTAACTCTATTGAGCTAATCAATTCTCTACCTGGATAGGTGTGCACAAGGAGTTGTATTCTCCCCAGGTGCTCAGAATTCTGTGTTAAACCTTAGAAAAATTCTCAAGGGCTGCCTCAGGATTACAAACTCTTAGAAGGGGAGGAATCTTAGAGATTAGTTCAACCACCCTATTTTTCATATGAGGAAACAAAGGATCAGCAGTGGTAAGCAACTTCTCCCAGAGAGTTAGCAACAGAGCTGGCAAGAGAATGCATGTTTCTGACAGAACAGTTTTCCACTTTGTCTCAGACTTCCAACTATAAGAAAGTGCAATGTCAATACATCACAATTCAACAGTCCCATAAAATGTGAAGGGGAAAAATTATCTATAGTTTCTCTTCTGGTGTGCCGTATGGAGAAGTCCATCGATCTGTTTTTGTGTTATCCAGTCCAACACACCCACATTTTAAAAAAAAAGAGAGATTTATTTATTTGAAAGACAGTGAGAGAGAGAAAGGGGGAAAGAAGAGAGAGAGAGAATGAATGAATGAATGACTCTTCCATGAATGAATGACTCTTCCATAACTCTTCCATCTGCTGGTTCACTCCCCAAATGACAACTACAGCTGGGATTGGGCCAGGCTGAAGCCAGGAAACTGGAACTCCACATGGGTGTCAGGGGCTTAAGCACTTGAGCCATCTTCCATTGCCTTCCCCAGGTGCATTGGGGAGTTGAATCAGAAGCAGAGCAGCCAGGACTTGAACTGGTGCTCCAATGTAATGTGCCGGAGTTGTAAGCAGTGGCTACACCATAATGCTCCATATACACATATTTTAATGTTCAATTTTGAAGCAATAGCTGGGTGGCTGGATACTAAATTTTGGCTATAATACGTATTGCCCAGCAGAGTGCTCAGGACAATGACACAATGGAAATATTTGGTAGAGAGGGGGTATGGTATGATGAAAGTTGTGCTGAGCCAGCCCCTACTGGGTACATTTTGGAAATGCAACTTAACCTTCCTGGTTCTCAGCTTCCCCACTTGATCTACTAGAATTATTCCAACTCTCAAGTGTCATGCTCTGCCAGTTTACCTTAGGTAGGCTTTCCTTAGGTGGGCTTTATAAAGGCTGACTTTTTTTTTTTTTTTTTTTTTTTTTTTTAAGATTAAAGATTATTTGAGAGGCAGAGTTACAGACGGGGGAAGAGACAGAAATGTTCTGTCCCTAAAGGGCCACAATGGCTGGAGCTGGGCCAATCTGAAGCCAGGAGCCAAGGGCTTCTTCCAGGTCTCCCACATGGGTGCAAGGGCCAAGCACTTAGGCCATCCTCCACTGCTTTCCAAGGCCATTTTCAGAGAGCTGGATTGGAAGTAGGGCAGCCAGGACTGGAACCGGTGCCCATATGGGATGCTGGCACTGCATACAGTGCTGACCTGTTTACAGAGCAACAGCATCAAAAGAAACTACCAGATAACAGATTTTCACATAGTTGAAAATAGTTTTTAATAGATAACAAATATATATCTTTTCTTAAAAAAGCACTGTTTTTACATGACTCTGAAAAGTTGACCTGACCCTGTGTTAACTTCTTTCTTTTTTTTTAGAAGGTTTTTATTTAATGAATACAAATTTTATATATACAGCTTTTAAGAATATAGTGGTTCTTCCGCCCATTCCCACCCTCCCACTTCCACTCCCATCCCTCCTCCTATTCCCTCTCCCATTCCATTCTTCATTAAGATTCGTTTTTAATTGACTTTATATACAGAAGACCAACTCTATACTAAGTAGATATTTCAACTGTTTGCACCCACACAGACACACAACATATAAAGTACAGTTTGAAGACAAGTTTTAGCATTAATTCTCATTCAGGACAGAGGTCCAACATGGAGAGTAAGTGCACAATGATTCCTGTTGTTGATTTAACAATTAACACTCTTATTTTTGACGTCAGTGACCACCTGAGGCTCTGACATGAGCTGCCAAGGCTATGGAAGCCTTTTGAGTTCACAAACTCCATTGTTTTTTAAACAGGGCCATAAGCAAAGTGGAAGTTCTGTCTTCCCTTCAGAGACAAGTACATCCTTCTTTGATGGCTTCTTCTTTCCACTGGGGTCTCACTCACAGAGATCTTTCATGCAGAACAGTTTTTGTCATGATGTCTTGGCTTTCCATGCCTGAAATGCTCTCATGAGATTTTGAGCCATCTCCTAATGCCTTAGGGGCTGATTCTGAAGTCAGAGTGCTGTTTAGAGTATTTGTCATTCTATGAGTCTGCTCTGAGAGCTGCTTCCCAAGTTGGAACTTTCTCTCCTTTGTAATTCTATCAATTGTTATTACCAGACACTTGGTCTTATTTATGTGATCCCTTTGACTTTTAACCCTATCTATATGATCAATTCCACACTTAATATGATCACTTTATCACGTAAGATGGGATTAGTACCACCCAGCTTAATGCGATTTGGAGTCCCATGGTGAGTTTTTAGCTTCACCCTTAGGGGTAAGTCTGTGGGAATGTGTGTTGAATTGTACTGCTCCTCTCTCATTCCCACTCTTATTTTTAACTGGGATCTATTTTCAGTTGACTTAATACACCTATGATTAGTTCTGTGTTAAGTAAAGAGTTCAACCAATTGTATCAAGTAGAAAAAAATAAATAAATACATAAATAAATAAATGAAATAATAAACTGTTCCTTGATAGGACAAAGGCTATTCAAGTAATTGCTTCTCATAGTGACAATTTCACTTCTACAGGTTACCTTTTAGGTGCTCTGTTATTAACTTCTTTCTAAAGCCTGTATTCATAGATTGGTTTTGTCTCTTATCCCTGGCCTATGGAGGAACAAAGGCATTATGTAGTACAATGTGTTCTAACCCTTATGTTCTGTTGTTCTCTTAATTTGTTTTGGAATTTTGGCTCTTTCCTGGGAACAAGTTCTTTCCCTCAGAATCCACCAATTCTGGGCCTACGGCCCCTCCCTTCTCCTCCCTCCTTCCAGTTAGTGAACATGTTCTCCTCACCATCACCCCCTAGGACACTAAAAATTTTATAACTTTAATTTCCTCTAACAGTCATGCAAAGTGATATGAGACAACCAAATAAAATCTAGAGAAGACAGTAAATAAAGAAATACATGAGAGAATGCCAAGATGATTCTGAAAAAGGCTGACAGAAAAGTTCTGTGGAAAGACAATTCTGGAAGGAAGACAATTTAGAAATGAATATTGAGGACGAATTTGGTTTTTTGAAACAAAGTGACTTTGAAGGGATCAGAAAAGAGTTTTAATGATAAGGTTTGGGAGTGGAAAAAGTAGAAAAAGAAATATGCAGTTTACCAGTCCAGAACAGGAGGGGTGGGGAGGGAATGTGACAATAGAGCTGCCTATAAGTGCAAGAGTCTTTTAAGGTCAATGTTAGACTAGCAAAGAAGGAAGGGTTATCACCCTCTGACTGGAAGCACCAGGGTAAATCTTTAACTACATTCTGTGGGGACTCAGGCAATCATCTTTGGCTCTCCAGAGTTTTACTTTGAAGGTCCACACTTTATATCTACTCAGAATCTTTCATGCTACAATGAAGTCTTACATCTTTTTGTTATACTTTGAAGGATTTGAGGACAACAGCCACATCACAAATATTTATATCAATATAAGATCGGGTTTCAATAATGATGTAAAGAAATAAACACATCAAAAATTATAGATAACAATTAATGTGGAAGAGAAATCAACCAAAATATTTAATTTTTAAAACCACATCTTCAGAGTTGTAAATGGTATTAATAAGTTTTTTTATTTTTTTAAAGATTTATTTATTATACTTGAAAGTCACAGTTACACACAGAGAGGAGAGGCAGGGTCGTGGGGTGGTCTTCCATCTGCTGGTTTACTCCCCAGATGACCACAACAGCCAGAACTGCGCTGATCCGAAGCCAGGAGCCAGGAGCTTCTTCCTGGTCTCCCATGCATGTGCAGGGGCCCTAGGACTTGGGCCATCTCCTACTGCTATCCCAGGCCATAGCAGAGAGCTGGATGGGAAATGGAGCATTCGGGTCTCGAATCAGTACCTATATGGGATGCCGGCACCACAGGTGGCAGCTTTACCCTCTATGCCACAGTGCTGGCCCCAATAAGTTTTAATATACTTCTCTGAATCCTTCTAACTTGTTGGTACCATATAATGTAGATAATAGTTATCTAATGTTTAGCAAAAAGAATGTTACACCACAATAAGTTGCATGTTCAAGCTGACTTTATATGCAGCATGAAATTGCTAACTCATTCACCTGTAACTTTTCCAGGTCTGATTTGCCTAGTTTCAATTGCTCCATTATCCTTAGTGACTGGATTTTTGTTCCTTTATGTACCTCAGTTGTCTTTTTTCCCAAGATTGATTGATTGAGTAATATATAAGACGGTATTACAGAGACAGGGAAAAACAGGAAGGAAATGTATCTTCCAACCTCTGGTTTACTCCCCAAATGCCTGCAATGGCCAAGGCTTAGCCCCATTTCCAGGAGCCAGGAACTCTATACTGTCTCTCACATAGTTGGCAGGGGCTCAAGTTCTTGAGCCATCTTCAACTGCTTTCCTAGGTACATTGACAGGTGGCTGGATCAGAAGTGGAGCTGCTGAGATTCTAACCAGTGCCTATGTGGGCTGCTGACATTGCAGGGCAGCTTACCTTGCTGTGCCACAATGCCAGCCCCATACCTCAGTCTTCTTATCTTTGCTAATGTTTTTCTAGTTTTAAAAATGTCATTAATAAAGAACACTGATACTTCTGTCTTCCAGGGTAGAATTAAGAGAGCCTACAGCTTTTGTGACTATAAGAGTCACTAATAAGAGTGTATAATAGATTGCTTTCCAAGACTAACCCGAATGAAACACTACCCAATGTATACATCAGGCTGAAACACATTGATCTTTGGGGATAGGTCTTATATTCACTATCTAGTCATCCCATGGAAGCGATAAGGCTAGAGTTCCCATTTTTGTCAGGAAGTAGGCCATGTGGGAAGGGTATGATTTTGAACTAAAGGTAAACATTGTCAATTGTTTCCTTCTTCTGTTTTGAGGAAGGACATCACTTTATTCTGGTACCAACAACTGCTTGCTTCTTGTGATTTTATGTTGTCTAAGTTGTTTTTCTAGATATTAAATGAGCTATGATAAGTAACATTGATGCTGACTTGTCTATGATTCCTAGTGTCATTTTTTTCTTTCAAAAACTGAATAAAAGAGATCCAGTTTTCAGAGCCTTTTAGTTTCCAGACATTCATCAAACCATGATTCAGAACACATTAGTCTTGCTGATTTGTGTCATGCAGTTTTTTTATTGACCCACTTTTTTCTCTATGTGGCTTATTAGTCTCTGTCATTACTGGGGACCCTAATAAGTTCACTGATATTTTCTTTCTTTTAATTAATTAACTAATTAATTAATTTACTTGAAAGGCACAGTTGAGAGACAGAAAGAGAGAGAGCACACTTGCATCCTCTGGTTCACTCCCTAAATGGCCACAATAGCTGGAGCTGAGCCAGGCGAAATCCAGGAGCTTAGAAACCCATCGAGGTCTCCCATGCAGGTGGCAAGGGCCCAACTACTTGGACCATCTTCTGCTGCTCTCCCAGGCACATTAGCAGGGAGCTGGACTGGATGCCTGCCTTGCAGGCAGCAGCTTAACTTGCTGCACCACAACACCAGCCCCTGATGTTTTCTTTTCAAACTTCTCGACTGGAAATATTTAAAAGCCTCATCTTTCTCCTCTTTGGTATTATTGGTCTTTGTTGTTCTCTTTTTTGTGTGTGTAAAGTATTTACTTTTATAAAATAAACTGGACCATAACAATAGACTATTTAATAGTTATAGTATCTGTCTTTAGAAATTAGAGTCAAATGAGATATGGTACAGATATTATATTTCTGATGTGTGCATTACAATGAATGCACTGTTAATTAGTAATTCTAATTTTGGAAGCTTTTAACGTATTTACAAGTGGAGGGGTTCTATATGGTTACAGGAGAGCCACAAACGTCACTTTAGCATTGCTGTTTTCAAGTAAGAAATCTCCAGGTATGGACATTTGCTAGAAATTAGTTCAGGCAACTTTCAAATGTGTTCCAAAAGAAAAATATCCATGATGACTAGGAACCGCCCCATGATAACAGGTGACACTAGGGAAAAAGGGGATTGTAACAGTTATTTTGGAAGAAGGGGCCAAGATGCAAAAATAACTCCTTTGATGTCCTTCCACTTAATTAATTGATTTTGGCCTTATGCACTCATCTCTCCTTAAAGATCTGATGTTTAGTCAAAAAAGATGGGATTGATCTTTCCTTAGATGTCATTTATTCTGTCGTCAAGTGTTCTTCAGTTCAGACTTCTTTGCTGTCTTAGAAGATCAGAATATTCTGTTGGTTTTGTGTTTTCACTATTGTGACTCTGGGTTAAATACTTTTCTTCTCAAATCCCTTTTTTTTTTTTTATGCTTGTTTCTTCCCTTCCTCCCAAAGTGAAGGCAGTTGGGCTATGCTAAGCATTTCTAATTTGCTAATAATATAATTAATTTAATGGGAAGGAGGGAGGGAGGGAGGGAGAGAGAAAGAGAGAGAGAGAGAGAGAGAGAAGGGCAAAGAAGGTGGGGGGAGACATGAAGAGAGAACAAAAACAAGTCTTAATAACATAAATAATGACATAATGGCTTCCTAGCCAGTTGCTAGTCATTGGAGAACTTCACATGAGAGAATAGTTTTGCTAAATGAATACATTTTCATTTATGTTTTAAACAATGATTTACTGGAAAAATCTTTTTCCCTGGTACTTTTTCTTTTTAAAAGCACAAAAGCCACACAATTAAGTAAAAAAAAATATATTACTGACTTTGATTAAATGACTTTGCACAAATGACTGTCTATTAGATTTAGGGAAAATATTTATCCTTTTAAGCACTCCAAAAAATCCTGCCCTGTAGGTACCCACACCCAGACATAGGCGTCTGAAGAGTTCAGGGCTGACAGTAGCTCTGAAAAGTTTCATAGCCTTTTAAGAAAGTTCAGCAGCTGTGTTTGGAGAAGAGATATGTGTATTATGCAGGGCTGCTAGCTGATGCAGATGGTAACATATGGAATTCATAAAGGTCCAATTACAGGACCGTCACTATTTGCCACGGTTTTAACTTATGTAAGTTATTGATTATACTTTCATGAGATCATAATCAAAAGGTTATTCTTTGGTAATGGTGTGTTAGAAGAGCTTTATCCTGAACTTCAAAGCCATCCTCTGAGCCCCAAGAACAAAGGCTTGCAAGTTTGAACTGAAGCCAGAATCAGTCTGTATGAGTTAACGATGTTCCAGACCATCCAGGAGCCAAGTCAGCCCATCCACGTGCGTGAACTTTCTCTCATCACATCAGACCAACAGTCATCACTAAAAGATGACAGTTGATTCAGCTTTAATGTGTCTTTTTTTTTTTTAATGAATCAGCTAGACTAACTACGGTGTCTGCTCACATTTGCCTCATAACCATTTATTTTGACTGTAAAGTACTGTCATTCACTGGGCTTTCAGAAGAGAGTCATTAGTATTAACTAGATACACATCTAGGAACAGGAATTGCAAGCACTAAAGCACTTACGGGAAATAATTCTCAGAAATGAGAAAGCTAATGTGTAACTTAATATAACAAGTAAAAAGCAATAAAGGAGTGTTCCGCTTTGCCCTAACACTCCGGCATGTTTTTAGTGGGGAAAAAACAAAGACTGCAAGATTGGCTAACATTAGAAATGGAAAATCTTCTGCCTGCTCTTGGTCTTTTAAAAATCCTTCTTCAAGGATCTAAGGGCTTAAAACTATTACACCAAATAAGCAAAGTGACATTGGGTGTAATCACACAGAACAGTCTTTACTCTGTCTCATGGCAGCTCTGCACACTTGCCACCCGGGGCTGCTTCCTTCTTGGGTCTATGGATGAATCCTGGAACTTCAATTGTCAACCTGAGATAATAAAATGTCCTTTGATCACTTTAGTGCAAGATTAATCTCATATGAGCCATTAAAATATCCTTCTGTCATTCAAAGTCATTCAAAGTTAAGAGCCCATCCCTCCCTCTGCTGCAGTTTGGAAGGCAACTGGTTGACTCCTCACCAGGCTGCCTCTGGAGGCTCCCGCAGGAGGGCTGACATGCCAGTGGGGAGCATGGAAAAGGGAGACAAGAGGTAAGTGGCAGGGCGTGGATGTCACCTACTGTGTTTCATGTGGGGACAGATTTGTTATTATGGACTCTTCCCTGGCGTCCTCCAGTGCAGTGATGTGACTGCCTGTGATAAGGCAATGCTTACCTCCGCTGGATGCTATAACTCTGGCACCGCACCCACACAGGCCTCCCTGCTGTCCCCTGCACATGCCACACATGTTCCCACCTGAGTGCCTTGGCATTAACTATTGTCCGTGCTGGGGTGCTCTTCCTCCAGAAGCTGCAGAATTTGCTCCCTCACTTGATGCCAATCTCTAGTACAATGTCATTTCCTCCAGGCAGTCTTCCTTGCTTGTCAGTTCTCTCTGGAACATCATCCCTGGACCATGCCTGTTCTTATTCTCTGTCATTTTTCTCTGCCTTATTCTTGCACATAGTACTGATCATTGCTTGATATATGTCCATTTTAAATACTTTTTTAAAAATTAGGTGTTTTACTCTTCACCTCATGAAAAGATCTACGAGACTTTACCTCTTTAATTCCCTGCTGCATCTCCAGCACTTTACAGCAGTTCCTGGCATATTGAAAGTTCTCAGCTGGGTGGATTTTTAGCAGAGCAGTTAAGATGCCCATGTCCCAGTCAGAGTACCTGGGTTCAAGTCCTGGCTGTGACCCCTGACTACAGCTTCCTGTGAATATTGGGAGGCAGCAGTGATGGCTCAAATAATTGAGTTCCTGCCACTCACATGCAAGACCTGGATTTATTTTAAATTGTAAGATATACAAATTTCATGTATTTCATATATACAGATTTAGGAATATAGTGATTGAGTTCCCAACTTCTAGTGTCAGCCCTGACCGGTTCCCAGCTGTTGCTGGCATTTGGGGAATGAAGCAGCAGATGGGAGCTCTCTGTCTCTCTTGGTCTCTCCTTCTCTCTCTGTCTCTCAAATAAATAAATACTTTTTTTTTTTAAAGGAAAAAAGTGCTTAGTAAATATTTACTGAATGAATGAAAGAAGAAATTAACAAGATCAACTAAATAGAGTAACTCATTCTGTTTATGTGGCATCTGTTTATGTCTCAATTTGGAAAAGGTTTTATTATTAATTAATTAGAATTAATACTTCAAAGCTTTTGCCTTGATCATAATTGTTGGTCAAAATTGATTCCTAAGGTAAAAGGCAAGATAAGATGTCTGGAAACCAACATAAGATGTTGGAAAACCAACATGTTTTTGGAGGGTGAGAATTTGATGCTTCTTGGGCTGCTGGCATTCCGTATCAGAGGACCTGGGTTGAGTCCCAGCTTTGCTTCTGATTCCAGTTTCAGCTTCCTGCTAATGCATGCATGGGGGGGGGGGGGCGCAAGTGATGGTTCAAAGAACTTGAACTCTCACAGGGGAGGCCTTGAGTTCTGAGCTCCTGGTTTTGGTTTGGCTCAGCCCCATCTGTTGTGAGCATTTGGGGAGTGAATCAGCAGATGAAAGATGTGTCCCTATTTCTCTCTCTCTTTTGAATAAAAATAAAAAAACAGATATAAAACTGAAAAGAAACGTTTTTGGAACTATAAGAACAGTGTAATTTAACAAAAGTAACATTTTACCTCATCTTTTTTTTTATTCAAACTACAATACAGGAAATTGGTTGTGTGAGATAAAATATTGAATGTAATTGAAACAGAAGCAGAAATCCTTACTTCTTAGAAGGTTGAGGTGAATAGTATTATAATCAGAGTTTCTCAAAGATAGGAATTCAGACTTCTTCTGTAGCTCTGACCCTGCCTAGTACTGTACTTAGCAATATATGTATGCGATAAGCACTACTAACATCAGCCAATGCTTTTGTTGAACACACTGTCTTTGTCTTTGTCATTAGAAATATTTCCATATAAATCTAAGCCAATGAGAATGAGTATCAAAAAACTGGTACACACACAGGTATCAGATAACTTGGGATTTGTTATTCTTTGGGAATCAAAGGTTATTCATTCAACAAGGATGCCACTATGAGATGTTTTTCTTATTTTGAAAATCTTTTTACTGTGAAAATTTACAAATATATAGCTATAGCAAATATAGACAAAATAAAAATGAACTCTCATCTGTCATTCAGATTCAAGAATTATTCATTCATGGCCCATCTTGTTTCTCCTTCCCCTCCTGTAATATTTGAAACAATCTTGGGTGTGGTTATTTCATCTATAAAAATGTTAGTATCTACCTCTAGATGTTAATAACTTTTCTTTAAAGTCATTATAAAAAGTAAGACCTATTTTTAAGGATATAACTAATTTAACTCAAAATTTACATTCATTTTTTACAAGCAGTTTTTGAGCCCCTTTCCCTCCCACCGAATCTATTAGTCACTAGGGATTTGAACAAGAATGCCAGAGTTCCTTTCATAGTGGAGAGTCTAATGGAGACAAGTGAACAGACTTAATGTGAGTTCAACATTAAAGATAAGGAAGAATGGACACGAAAGCATCTGGAGCAAGGAGAGTTTTACCAGAGAGGTAACATTCCATCGAGCTGTAAGAGGTAAGCCAAAGTTTGCTTGGTGGACAGGGGCAGAGTGGACATTCCAGGTGCAGAGTAGGGAGTGGGATTCATGACAGCATGGTAATTCAGTGAGCTAGAAGTTGGCTCTGGCTCAATCAGAGACTCGTGAGGCATGGTGTGGACAGAGCTGGATGTAAAGCCGCAACCCAACTCTTCCTTGTGATTAGAAACCACTAAGAGCTTTAAGTGAAGACAGTGATGTGGTAAAGTTGGTTTTACAAAAGAACACTAGGCAATAACTTGAATAGATTACATGGGATACATCTGGAAGGCATGAGTTACTAGGGAGTAAGTTTAGGGGACAATTGCAAGATCATGGATGGAAGTGTCTGAATTTGGGCAGTAATAGTAGAAAGGGAAAGAAAGGAATGGATCTGAGAAATCAGTGCAAGTTTGTGGAGGTGGGTAGTGATGAAGAATTTGGGAGTCTGCAAACACTGTCAAGCTTATAACTTTGGTAATCAGGTGTATAGTGCTATCTTAAGAAATGCAGGTGAGGGACCAGTGCTGTGGCGCAGTGGGTTAAAGCCTCAGCCTGCAGCTCTGGCATCCCATATGGGCACCAGTTTGAGTCCTGGCTGCTCCACTTCCTATCCAACTCCCTGCTAATGCACCTGGGAAAGCAGCAAAGGATGACTCAAGTCCTTGGGCCCTGCACCCACGTGGGAGACCTGGAAGAAGCTCCTGGCTCCTTTCTCCTGGCTCTTGGCTTTGAATTTGTTGTACCTGAGCGATTGCAAACAAAGGATCTCCACACATTGATAAAATTTGATGGTCCTTTATTGCCAGCAGTGGAGAGTGGGCTCATGCCCTAAGGAACTCTCGACCCTGAAGCCCAAAACAACAGAGTTTATAAAGGCAAAAACCACAAAATCGGGAGGGGAATTCATGGTTGCTAGGAACAGGGAGGAATACATGGTTACCAGGGTCAAGCTGACCTAAAACCTATGCAAAACTAGTATCAATTATAATCTTGACAATACCAGTTACAATCTTAACAATTCCAATTATAATCGTGACATTAATCAGGTACTGGTTTTAATCATATGTAGGACATAGACAAATTACATTTTTATCATTAACCCAGGTGTAGCCTATCCACTTCCAAGCTTGAGCGATCATGCTAGGGGGTTTCTATGCTCTGCCAAGTGTGATGTAGTGGACTGCTATTGTCCTACTGTTTTAGATCATAGTTTCAGACCAGAGTTTCATGGTGGTGGGGCACTTTCCCAGAAATTAAGTCTCAAGTGCTCCAAAATGGAGTCCCTACTGTCAAGTGTTACTTCAGATCGGCTCAGCTCCAGCCATTGTGGCCATTTAGATGATGAATCAGCAGATGGAAGAACTCTCTCTCTCTCTCTCTGTCTCTACCTCTCTCTCTCTCTCTAGCTCTGTCTTTCAAATAAATAAAATAAAAATTTTTTTAAAGATTTACATGTCATTGTAAATCTAGAGTTCCAAGGCAAGTGTTTGTCTCAACAGTTAAGGTGTCACTCAGGACATGTGCATCTCATATCAGAGATCCTGGATTTAAGTTCTGGTTCTGCTCCCAGCTCTAGAAAATGTGCATGCTGGTAACTCTGGAAGGCAGCTGGTGGCTCAAGTAGTTGTTTTCTTGCCATCCACATGGAAGATCCAGGAGTTCTCAGCTCCTGGCTTCAGCCTGGCCCAGCTGCAGTGTTTGTGGACATTTGGGGGAGTGAACCAGGGGATGGGAGATATCTCTCTATCCCCCCCTCTCTCTCCCTTTCAAATAAAATTAATAAAGAAGTAAAAATATTTATAGCATAGAATAAATGTGAAAACTGGAGATAAAAATTTGGAAGTCACTGAAATACAGATACACATTGGGGTCATGGAGCTAGATAAGAGGCCCCTAAGAAGAGAGCAGAAGCAAGAAGCAAAGCACAGGCCAGCAGTTGGTCCTGGAAGCATCAATACTTATGGAAGTGATTATGAATTTTTGCTAGTCAGAGGCTCCTTTCAGAACATGATGAAAGCTAGAGTCCACTCTCCCCGAAAAATACTTATATGCATGTGAGCACAAAAGCTATGATTCTTTAAGGGTGCATAGGCCCATACTCAGTGTTCTAAAGGAACACTTATATAGAGAGAAGCATGTGAAGGTGACTAGACAGAGTGACCGTAGAAGGGGAAAGAAAACTCACAGAGAGGCTGCTATGTGGAAGTCAAAAAAAGAGAAGGACAAGTTGACTCTGTCGCTCCCCGTCTTCGTGGAGGAACGACACAGGACCCTGCGCTGTTCTTTCATCTGCTCGGCCCTCCCCGGATTTGCTGCTGGTTCTTCCCAGGTTGGCTACCGTCCCTTCCACCTCCGTGGAAGGGCGGTTCCCCCTGCCACATTCCCCACTTCCGCGGGGGAGCGGCACACCGCCGGCCGGCTCTCTCGGGGGCTGCACAGGTGTTCCTTCAGCTAGATGTTCCCCTTAGATGTTCCTGGTGCATGCCGTCTCTCTCCTCCTTTATAGTCCTCTTCCACCAATCCCAACTCTGCTACCCACACGCCGAGTACGCTGCTCTCCTCCAATCAGGAGCAGGTCCCACAGTTTATTGGTTGAACTGGAGGCAGCTGTGTAGAAGCTGTTTCCCTTCTCAGCGCCATATTGTGGGAAAGCAGATGCATAGAATAAGTCTTAATTCCAGTAACTTAGTCTAGTCCGAGTTGCTCCCAGTTGCTCCCCACAGACTCTAATAAATTCTTACAGACATTACAGGAGAGATAAAGGTAGAAAAGTGCTCACTGGACTGTGAAGACTTTGGGTACTGATGGGGGCAAAAACCATACTGTAGTAAAACTGATGGGCAAGAACATTGAAGCCATGAGTGTAGATGTTTCTAGAAACATTGTCAGGTAGGTAGGGGCAGGTGGGGATTTTTATGTTTTCATCACCTTAGTGTTCATGAGGGAAGATGATCTAATTGGTGGGGTCACCTCAGGGGTTAAAGGAAGGAAGCGGGGTTGGGTGTGGATGGACTATTTGTAGAAGGTTAGAAGGAGAGTTGAAATAATTCCCATCTAGTAATCTTTTTCCTTTTTGAATAAGATAATTGACATCAGCTGAGACAAGACATCAGGAATGGAGTGGAGAACTTTGGGGATACTAAGGAATTCTCTGTTGCAGAAGAGAGAAACCAGGGACTTTTAAAGGAATTACTTAGAGATGTTGTGGGCTTCGGGTGATGTTTGAAGTTGTCCACATTAATCTATCCAGTTTTCAGCTTATGCATTTTTGTCATCAGTGTTCTGCAGAAAATTGCTTCATTCTGCCCCATTTTCTCTTTTTCTCAAACAGATGAATGATGTGTAACAATTTGTAAGTAGCAAATAACTGGAAAAGCTTAGAAGATTCAAAGAACCAAGTGTGTTATATTTTGTATATTCTAGGCAATGACTAGTGTAAAAAAATTATAGAAGAGATGACTGTTCTTTGAATCTTTTGCAAGCAATATTAATCCCCTAAATTTTGGGCCTTAAAAATCTAACCATGAAGATGACTATATATATATATATATATATATATATATATATATACACACACACACAAAAAGTTCAAGTAAAGACATCCAGGACTATGAAAGTATTTTTTTTTTAAGATTTATTTATTTATTTGAAAGGCAGAGTTACAGAGAGGCAGAGGCAGACAGAGAGAAAGAGGTCGTCCATCCACTGGTTCACTCCCCAGATGGCCGCAACAGCTGGAACCACGCCGATCTGAAGCCAGGAGCCAGGAGCTTCTTCCTGATCTCCCACATGGGTGCAGGGGCCCAAGGATTTGGTCCATCTTCCACTGCTTTCCCAGGCCATAGCGTAGAGCTGGATTGGAAGTAGAGCAGCTGGGACTAGAACTGGCGCTCATATGACTTTACCCACTGTGCCACAATGCCGGTCCCGAGAGTTTTTGTGAACTACAATTGGCTGAAGAGCACTGAGTTGGGCTTCACATAAATCTAAAATTTCTAAGATATTTTCCATATACGTGTGTGTGTATGTGTGTGTGTGTGTGTGTGTGTGTGTGTGTGTGTGATTTTTTCCTGTTGGTTTCTAAATGGGAACAGAAAAAAAGCTGGTCATTAGAGAATATCTTGCAACATAGTATTCTGATATATGAAATTGCAATTACATGAACAAAGAAGCCAAATTAAGGCTGGCCTCATAACCTTTATAGTAGTTTAATGCATTTTTCAAAACATTAAGCTAAGGAGAAAAGTATATGTTTTTCTGTTTTTAATCAAAGAAGTAAGTTAATACTGTCCATGTGGATTCAATAAAAAAAAAATTTAAGAAAGCTACTTGAAGCTAAACTAAGAAAAATATGAACTGATTTTAAATTTTTGAAAATCATCACTGATATCTCCTGGCATTTCTAAATCAGTTAAAAATTTTCTAATACTTACTTTTTATCAATAGAGTAAAGCAAATATATGCCTCTAGAGTTAACGATACATTGTAAAGAACTGTGAGAGAATTGGAACATGAATTTTTCCTCTTTTGAGCTACTTATGTGTGTTTCCCAAGTTTATATGTACATTTTATGAATATTCTATCCTAGAAATGTGAGGTGCTGGGCTCTGTCGTCATGTGAACTATGCAAGGGGGAAAATAGGGGAATGAGATGCTGATGAAGAACAAATGTGCTGCATGAGATGCCAGGGTAATTGCTCAGATTTTAAACTTACTGTTAAAGAAACACAAGATCTTAGCATGGTTTTCTTTTTCCTCCAATATAAAGGAATACCTAATGATTGCTTCTGAAGCTTTAAGGAAAAGAATAGTAAAATATGAGTCTTCAGAAGAAAAAAAATACAAGAGGGATTCCTTTTATTTTTATGGGACTTAGTCTCTCTGGTGCCTCCCAAACACCTGATTCATATAGCTACTTTCTTTGCCCTTCTATATTCTCAAGTAATCAGTAAGTCTCAACTTCTAGGAGAAACTTGGAGCTCTGCTTCTGAGCTTCTGTGCTTGATTTCTTTCTCCACATCTCCTGTCCAGCCTGTCCCTAGACTACATCCCTTGCACTGATGTTTCCTTTTCCAGTCCTTTTCCTTACCCTGCCATTATTGCCCTGTGCTGTCCTTCCTCCTAGTACCCAATTTTCAGCTGACCTTGACCCATGACTTTGCAGCTGCTTGAGTAGGGGGAGGCACTAGTCCTGAAAGTTTGAGAAATAAAGCATAGCAAAGCCTCTCAGAAGCCCTACTCCTGCCTGCATTGCTTTTACCATTGACAGTGTTGACATCCAGTGCAAGCAGTGTGCTGACTGGCACTATCTGTGGATACTAAAAAAGTTGATGGAAAATGGAATTAAAATATGTTTATTTTGGTTAAAAAATTGTGAAATTCACACATAGGTGTTATACTAAAAAAGCAAATTAAAAATATGTATTAGGAAAAAGACTGCATGGATTTTTAAAGTTTCTGCACCAAAATAAACTTATCTTTAATTCTGCTTTCTGTGAACTTTTTGAAGTACACTTGTATTTGATTTAAAGACTACTTTATATTTATACTGATATTCTTAAAAAAATCTTTAGACAAATTGAAAAAAAAATCATTCCCCCTCCCAGTGCTTTGCTTTACTGCTTCCCTATAACCCCTCCCTCAAAAAATGAAAACAAAAGACCTTAACTTTTGGTTTCAGTTAGTATAAAATAGCAATATAGCTTTCTGTTGCTTCACTATCTTTAGAAATCTGAAAAGAGAGTGACTAGCCAGCGATTTGTCAGGTAGCCAGGTCTGTTTCTGGTTTGCATGAACGATGGTGATTCCAAACCCCAGGAGGAAAAAAATGGAAAATGTCTTAGAAATTTCAGATTAATGTGAAGCCAAACTGTGTGATCTCCTGCCAGTTGTAGTTTACAAAACTCTCATGGTCCCGGATGTGTTTACTTGAACTTTTAAGTTTTAATATCACCATTATATTCCAATAACTTCACTCCCTCAATCAAGCCCACTGGCTGTGGTCTGGTTTAATGTATATATAAATGGTTCCTAGGGCAGAAGAACTTGGCTGATTGACATTCTCTCCTTAAGCAATGTTCCTTTCAGTGCCCATTTAAGCCAAGATCAGGGAAATAATTAAATACTCTGCAAGACAAGGTACTTTTCTTTTTTGTGGTTGAAAAAGGTTCTACTTAGAACCAGTTTCAGAAGATGGCAGAGAAAACAAAAGTCATTGTTTATATTTCAGTTTCCCAGTGATAATGCAATTACATATTGTAATTTATAGAATGCAGAATGACTGGAGATACAAGTGGGAAATACGAACCACAAGAACATTGGATGAAGTTATGTTTCAGAAATGGACCTTGTTTACATTATCTGCTTACATTCTTTCTGGGCACTTCATTGCCAAGGTTTTGTCCCAAAGCAAGCATAAAACAGTAACAGCTACACACAGATTGGCTGGAAATCAAATGTCAATGTTATTTTGATTGTTTCATTTCAAAAGTGTTCTGTATTTTCTACATGGGCTGCAGTGACTGACCACACAGGAAAATAAGAGAAAATTTTGACCCATGAAAATTATTTAGCAATTGCCAAAGCAGAAAAACTGCTACTTGTCAGTAAAATTAGGGCTAACGCCACTTTACCACAACAGTGTGTTCTGGAATGCACTGGGTTCATGCTTCTGGATACTTCTCAGAAGGTCATTCATTCATTAAGCAAATGTTTTTTGAAGACCTTACTTGTGCACAGTGCTTACTGAGTATCTATAATAGTGTGTTGGGGAAAATATAATCCTATTCTTTGTCACAAGGAGTCCAAATTTTAGATGAAAATACATGATAAACACATATAAAAAGTTAAATAATTATATATAGTGCTACATGTGTAAAGGGCCAAGCTGATTTGAGACCAGTGAAGGACCATAGAGGCCAACTGAGTTCCAGAAGATCATCCCTGTTGGGGAGTAGTAAGAGATTAAAAAAAAAAAAAGAAGAAATTTGGAGCCAAACTGAGACCATAACAGACTAAAGGCCTTATCCTAGAGAGAAAAGGAGATAAGAAAGGATTGCAACATGACAAAAGTGATTTTTTAAATTAGATTTATTGGTATATTTAATGGCAGGTATTTTATATATTTTTTAAAAAGATTATTTATTTATTTATTTATTTAAAAGTCAGAGTTACAGAGAGAGAGAGTGTGTGCTCTTCTACCTACTGGTTCACTCCCCAAATGGCTGCAGTGACGGGAGCTGAGTGAGGCCAAAGCAAGAGCTAGGAGCTTCTTCTGGGTCTCCTACACAGGTGCAGGGGCCCCAGCATGTAGGCCATCCTCCTCTGCTTTCTTTCAGGTAGTAGCTTTAAACTCTACACCATACTGCCTGCCCCTATTTTATCTATTTACTTAGTTATTTTTAATTTGTAAGGCAGAGAGACAAAGAATTCCCATCCACTAGTTCACTCCCCAAATGTCTGTAGCAATTGCTGGCCAAAGCCCAGAGCCCAGAAATCAATTCAGGTCTCCCATGGGGATGGTAGAAACCCAGTTACTTGAGTCATCAACTACTGCTTCCCAGGGTCTGCGTTAGCAGGAAGCTGGAATCAGGAACCAGAGCCAGGAGTTGAACCCAGGTGCTCTGATATGGAACACGGATATCCTAACTGATGTCTTAAACCAGTAGACCAAATGCCCATATTGACAGCAGGTATTTTAAAGAGAAAAGCATGAAGGATTTCCCAAAGAATGTTATAACAGTGGCAGTATAAGGGAATAAAGGCTGAGTTGGGGTACTTTGGGGTTGAAAGGCAAGGACAGAATCAAACAATACCACAAAGGAGACAGAATAAGCTTTTGCTGTCTGGATGTGGGGAAATGAGGTAGAAGCAAGAAACAACAATGACTGAGGTTCAGTACCTTTGTTACTGGACAAATTGTGATACTGTTGACAATGGATATAAGGAAATCAGGGAAGGATACTGACTTTGGAAGATATCGAAGTAGGCTCCAGGAGCACCTGCACTTTGAAAGAAGGCTATGGTTGGTTCATGCTGGGCATCACTGTCCAGAAGGAAACGGTTAAGTCTGTGAGTACATGAGTTTACAACAGAACACAAAAAGGACTAAGAACCAAGTCCAAGTGATTTTGTGCAGTTGTGAGCTGAAAGGAGATTAATGAGGGAATGCAGGAGAATCAAGAACTGGGATGAGAATCAGCAGAGTGTTACAGAGTCCAAGCATAATGAGCTTGAGTTTGAAGGATGAAATTTGCAGAGAGGTAACAAGAACAATGCAGAGGAAAAATGTGCAATCTGGTAAATTTGGTCTAGACATTCAGGCGTCAGATTATTTTAAGCATTGGGCATGCTTATTCATTTTGTTTGGGGCTTCAACATTGAACTATTTTCCATTCTTTCTTGTTTTAGCAGATCTCTTCTTACCCTTCACATATAGTGTAGGAGTATTTTAATATCACTTTAGTACTTCTCATGATCCCTGTTAATCTGAACTCACTTGCATATTATGATAATGCTATGAGGAAACTTTGAGAAGTTCATGGAAATATGGGATGAAGTTTATTTGGGTGAAGAATTTTTTTTTTTTACTTATTTTACAGGTAGAGTTATAGACAAAGAGAGAGAGACAGAGAGAAAGGTTTTCCCTCTGTTGGTTGACTCCCCAAATGGCTGCTATGGCCAATGCTACACTGATCCGAAGCCAGGAGCCAGGTGCTTCCTCCTGATCTCCCATGCGGGTGCAGGGGCCCAAACACTTGAGCCATCCTCCACTGCCCTCCTGGGCCACAGCAGAGAGCTGGACTGGAAGAGGAGCAACCGGGACTAGAACTGGCATCCATATGGGATGCCAGCGCTGCAGGCAGAGGATTAGCCAAGTGAGCCATGGCGCCAGCCCCAAGAAATGGTTTTTTAATATGATATCTTCCTTGAACTTTTTGAAGACTTCTCACAGATTGTTGCGAGTAGATGAGTAGTGTCTAGAGTACAGAAAATGCCTAACAAAAATTATTTATATGACTTTAGGCTTTCTGTATGTTTTGTATGTATATACACCTGCACTTTTCTTTGGAACAAAGATGATACTTTTATTGTTCTAGGGTTCTCCTGGGAAAACTTGGATCAGCATCATGATATATGAAGTTAACAGAGTTTTGAAAGCCACAGTTTTATGAAAGAGCTTTGATTCTTTTTTTTTTTTTTTTAAGATTTATTTATTTATTTGAAGGTTAGAGTTACACAGAGAGAGGAGAGGCAGAGAGTGAGAGGTCTTCCTTCTGTTGGTTCACTCCCCAGATGGCTGCAATGGCCGGAGCCGCGCCAATCTGAAGCCAGGAGCCAGGAGCTTCTTCCAGGTCTCCCACACGGGTGCAGGGGCCCAAGGACTTGGGCCATCTTCTACTTCTTTCCCAGGCCATAGCACAGAGCTGGGTTGGAAGAACAGCAGCTGGGACTAGAACCAGTGCCCATATGGGATGCCGGCACTTCAGGCCAGGGCATTAACCCGCTGCGCCACAACGCCGGCCCCGAAAGAGCTTTGATTCTTAATTCAGAAGTTCCTGCAGTTACTGTGTTTGTTAGATTAAGTATACACCATAAACCCAGAACTTCAAAGGTGGAAAAGAAATACTGGATTCTCTCCATTTTTCCCAATGATTAATGCAGGTCTCTGCTTCCTTTCTCCATGTCTACCCAAGAAAAGAGCGCCAGAGCAAAGATCTTATGAGTTGTCCCATTTTACTGTTTAAAAGATGTCTTCATCTGTTCTGGAAGGAACAACCCGAATATTCAGCCAAATGAATTGAAAGCAAGTTAAATGGCCTCCAGCACTCCTGTTTTGATAATATTTGAGTGTCTTTTATGCTTGTCCATGAAAAGAAAATTTACTGCATGGCAAACCAGGCCAGCAAAATTTTTCAGCAACTTAATTTAGAAGTGAATTATTCTCCTGAATAGACCCTTTCTTTGTTTGAGTACAAAGCAATCTTTTCATGTGTCTCCCAAATAATCACCATACTTCCCTCTACCTGAGTTTCCACAAGTGTCATTTAATAAAACAAAATGTACTTTTTCCTAATAGAGGTTTCAGACTTCCCAATATAACTCCTCTATTACAGTTCATGCTCATAGTTCCTTTTATCTAAGTCATAAATCTATAATTTGTGAAGCTTTTCCCCAGATTTAAAGCTGGTTCTCTGTTCTTTCTGGCATAGAATTTAGGTTTTATGCGCCCCCAAATAAGTTTTTCCAGTGGAGAGATTTGTGTCTAAGAATATTTATTATATTATAAGCAAAGTATAAATGGAAAGTCTGTCTAAAAGTTAGGATACGTCACAAATCTATCATTCATTTCATCAGCCATTTTTATGATTTTAAAATTTATGCCCTTAAATGAAATATTAATTTGCTCTATACATCATGGTGATGATAATATATTTGTAGAAATATTTATGTGGTCTTGGTGGTTTTGACAGATCTCTTTAAAATGGTAAAGTGAAACATTTTTTAATATATTTTAAAATTTTTTGACATACCATAATTACATGTACTTATGGGTTCAGTATAACATTTCAATCCATGTTTATAATGTGTAATGATCAGATCAGGGTAATTGGCATGCCTTCCACCTCAAACATTTATTACTTCTTTGCATTGGGAACATTCATAATCTTCCCTACCAATAATTTTTAATTAGACAATTAGTTGGTGTCTTCCATAGTTAGCCTACTATACTATAGAACCTTAGAAGTTATTCCTCTTGTCCAACTGTACCCCGTGCCAGTTAATTACCTCTCTGCACACCCATGCACTCTCCCCAGACCCAGATAAACACCATTCTTCTCTCTATTTCTATGAGAACAACTTTTGAACTGCCACCTATAAGTGAGAACATGCATTATTTGTCTTTCTGTGCCTGACTTATTTCAGTTAACATCATATCCTCCAGTTCTATCCATGTTGCTGCAAATGACAGAACTTCACTTGTTTGTATGGCTGGATAAAATTTCATTGTGTATCATGTTTTCTTTATGCACTCATCCATCAATGAACACCCAGGTTGTTTCCTTGTCTGCAATTGTGAATAGTGCTGCAGTAAAAATCTGAGTGCAGCTGTTTCTGCTGTAGACAAAATTCGATTTCTTTGGACATATAACCAGTCGTGGGATGGCTGGATACTGTAGTAGTTCTAGTTCTAGCTTTTTGAAGAACTTCTGTACTGTTTTACTGAGCGACTATACTAATTGACATTGCCAGAACAGTGTACGAAAGCTGGCCTTTTCCCTGCATCTTCATCAGCATTTGTTATTTGTTTTATCTTTTGATAACAGGCGTTCTGACTGGGATAAGATGATATTCTACTGTGGTTTTGATTTGTATTTCCCTGAAGATTAGTGATATTGAGCATTTTTTCATATACTTATTGGCAATTTGTATATCAGATTTTAAGAAATGTTTATTCAAGTCATTTACTCATTTTTTAAAAGATTTATTTTATTAATTTGAAAGACAGAGTTACATAGAAAAATAAAAGAGAGAGAAGGGTCTTCCACTCGCTGGTTGACCCCCAAATGGCTGCAATGGCTGGCACTGAGCTAATCCGAAGCCAGGAGCCAGGAGCCAGGAGCTTCTTCCAGGTATCCCATGTGGATGCAGGAGTCCAAGCACTTGGGCCATCTTCTGCTGCCTTCCCAGGCCATTAGCAATGAGCTGGAAGGCAAGTGGAACAGCAGGGACTCAAACAAGAGCCCATATGGGATGCTGGCACTGCAGGCTGGGGTTTTAACCTCCTACACCACAGCAACAGTCCCCATTTGCTCATTTTTTAAAATTCGATTTTTTTTTGCTGTTATTTGGATTCTTTATATACCATAGACATTAATTACTTGTCAGATGGATAATTCTCACATTTTCTCCCATTCTTTGAGTCGTTCCTTCACTCTGTTGATTGTTTCCTTTGTTGTGCAAAAGATTTTTAGTTTTTGTTGTTTTTGTTTTTGTTTTGACAGGCAGAGTGGACAGTGAGAGAGAGAGACTGAGAGAAAGGTCTTCCTTTGCCGTTGGTTCACCCTCCAATGGCCTCCGCGGCCGGCGCGCTGCGGCCGGCACACCGCGCTGATCCGAAGGCAGGAGCCAGGTGCTTCTCCTGGTATCCCATGGGGTGCAGGGCCCAAGCACTTGGGCCATCCTCCACTGCACTCCCGGGCCACAGCAGAGAGCTGGCCTGGAAGAAGGGCAACCGGAACAGAATCCGGCACCCTGACCGGGACTAGAACCTGGTGTGCCGGCGCCGCAAGGCAGAGGATTAGCCTACTGAGCCGTGGTGCCGGCGAAGATTTTTAGTTTAATATGATGACATTAATCAACTTTTGCTTTGGAGTCATACTCAAAAATCTTTGCCTAGACCAATGTCCTGGAGAACCTCCCTTATATTTCTTCTAATGGCTTAATATTTTTGGGTCTTACATTTAAGTCTTTGATCCATTTAGAGTTGAGTTTTGTATGTGGTGAGAGATGGGGGTTGCATCTAGTTCCTACTGCGTATACATAGCCAATTTTCCTGACACCTTTTATTATTTATTTCTCTCTCTCTCTCTCTCTTTTTTTTTTTTTTGACAGGCAGAGTTAGTGAGAGAGAGAGAGAGAAAGTTCTTCCTTTTCCGTTGGTTCACCCCTCAATGGCCGCTGTGGCCGGCGTGCTGTACCCTGCGCACCACGCTGATCCAAAGCCAGGAGCCAGGTGCTTCTCCTGGTCTCCTATGCAGGTGCAGGGCTCAAGGACTTGGGCCATCCTCCATTGCGCTCCAGGGCCACAGCAGAGAGCTGGACTGGAAGAGGAGCAACTGGGACAGAACCCGGCACCCCCACTGGGACTAGAACCTGGGATGCTGGCGCCGCAGGTGGAGGATTAGTCTATAAGCCACGGTGCCGGCCC